>NC_133458.1:5656426-6316426 GCF_048565385.1 Saimiri boliviensis | reverse complement strand
ACAAAAAGGAGACCTTTATTCTGTAATATTGCAGTTTCTTCTGAACCACTGTTAAACAGTTGCTCTTATTGTCATGAACTGAGGCTTGACAACTCTGGTTTCTCATCCTCCAGTGGCCAATAAGACATGGAATCATTGAAGACTGGGATCTTATGGAAAGGTTCATGGAGCAAGTGGTTTTTAAATATCTTCGAGCTGAACCTGAGGACCATTATTTTTTAATGGTGAGTAACTGGAACTAAAAGGAACATATTCCGGTAAATTCCAAATTGCTTAGATTTTAAACTGAAGATTATTCTTTTCTAGGGTGTTTTAAATTCCTTCTAAAGATATGTGCATGAATCAGGCTGCTTTTTTGAAAATAGTGGAAAGCTCAATAAAAATGTTCAGAACAGGTTGGGCGCGGTGGCTCATGCCTGTAATTCCAGCACTTTGGGAGTCTGAGGTGGGCGGATCTCGAGGTCAGGGGTTCGAGACCAGCCTGGCCACTATGGTGAAACCCCATCTCTACTGAAAATACAAAAATTAGCTGGATGTGGTGCGGGCGCCTGTAATCCTAGCTACTTGGGAGGCTGAGGCAGAGAATCGTTTGAACCCGTCAGGCAGAGGTTGCAGTGAGCCGAGATTGTGCCACTGCATTCTAGCCTGGGTGACAGAGAGAGACTCTGTCTCAAAAAAAAAAAAAAAAAAAATTGTTCAGAACAAAAAGGGGCTTGTTATCTCACCAAACAGAAAGCCAAGGTGAGGCAGTTCCAGGGCTGGTTATTTTAGCAGCTCAGCAATGGAACTGGGCATGCAGCCTAGGGCATTAGCTTGAACTCTTCTATTTGTTCCCCTCGGCCCCAGGGTGGCCACTTAATTCCTAGATCACCTCTTTGGATATTTCCATACAGAGGTAGAAGGTTTTCCTTGCACGTCACTTCCCAGAAACCTTCCCAGCAGATTTTCCCCATCTGCCTATGCCTAACCTGGTTAGAGCAAGAGGAATGAAATTACTTTGGCTTAGATTCATCAAGACTTTCTCCTTGGAGCAGGGGATGGGGAGAACATGTCTGATGACCTGAACCCTGGAGGAGGGTAAGGAACTAAACAGGCCTCCAAAAGCAAGGACAATAGAAGGAGGAATGGATTTGGGTAAACCAACTGCCTACTTCCGTTTCCTTGAGACATGGCAAGATGATTATAATTATTGCCACTTACAGCAGAGGAAGCAGGTCAAGATGTTATTTTTTTTTAGGGTTTAAATGTTACTGTTAAATAAAACCGAACTGAGTTCTGGGCCCTAATTATGATACTTAATTGATTTTGTTCAAATGAAATAAAAGATCACAGATAAACGAGAAGAAATACCTTTTGGTTCTCTGATGGTTCTACTCAACGTTACATGTTTTCTTCCATGAGATGTTTTTTTCAAGTTAAAATTAATTGCATGTACAGAATGCTTGCTTTATGGAGAGCAGTTTCATGTAACATAAGCTGGATAGTAAACCTACATAATCTAGGTTTGGGCTTTTTCTTCTTACAAGTACATTGTCAAATGGTCCCAGATTGAATTATAAAATTCTTTCTAATGTTAGAACATGAAGTGTTTTTAAGAATTATCTGGTATAGCCGGGCGCGGTGGCTCAAGCCTGTAATCCCAGCACTTTGGGAGGCTGAGGCGGGTGGATCACGAGGTCGAGAGATCGAGACCATCCCGGTCAACATGGTGAAACCCCGTCTCTACTAAAAATACAAAAAATTAGCTGGGCATGGTGGCGCGTGCCTGTAATCCCAGCTACTCAGGAGGCTGAGGCAGGAGAATGGCCTGAACCTGGGAGGCGGAGGTTGCGGTGAGCCGAGATCGCGCCATTGCACTCCAGCCTGGGTAACAAGAGCAAAACTCCGTCTCAAAAAAAAAAAAAAAAAAAAAAGAAAGAATTATCTGGTATAAGAAATATTTTAACTATGAGGCTGATAGTTAATGGAATAACTGTTAATTATGGAGTAACTCTATAACCAATATATATTCAATGTATATTAAAGCCAGTCTTTGATCTTTTTTCCCTGGCTGTGTCTTCACAACTGAAATTGCCAAGTATGGCTACTGCATTTCACAGGCCACTGTGTTTTCGCTCTGTACATCCACACTGGTTTATTTTATTTTACTGTTTTACTTTGTATTTTATTTTTCTAGAAATGGGATCTTGCTGTCTTGTCCAGGCTGGAGTTCAGTGGCACAGTTCTAGCTTGCTGCAGGCTTGGACTCTGGGCTCAATTGATCCTCCCACCTCACCCTCTTAAGTAGCTGGTACCACAGATAGAAGCCATTAGCCTGGCTAAGTTTTAAAAAATTTTTGTGGAGATGGGGTCTTGCTGTGTTGCCCAGGCTGGCCTCAAACTCCTGGGCTTAAGTGATCCTCTCATTTCAGCCTCCCAAAGTGTTGAGATTGCAGGCATGAGCCACCATGCCTGGCTCCCAGTGGTTTATGTGGAACACATGGAGCCAAGAAACTGACTGTGTGTGAGTGCCTTTGTCTTTGCAGCCAAAACAAATCACAGATTCCCACCTGTCAGATTTGGCATTTTTCCTTCTCTAGCATATCACATAAACTACCTGTTGGAGAGGATTTTAGGAGAAGGCAGTGAGCCCAGCTGCTTCCTTCTGTCTACTTCAGCTTGCTGTGCCAGGAGTTCTTCTTGCTTTACTTAGAGGGACATCTAATCTTAGGCATGTGGTGCAAATATGGACCACCAGGACACAGTGCACAGGACATTTTTATTAAAGAGGAAATTTTTTTTTTTTTTTTATTTAGCTGGCATATATAATATAGTAAAATGTAACCACTTGCCAGGATGGAATTGGAAGGGTTTGGTGTGAACATGGAAAAGGCCATTTGCTAAAAATGGGTACCTGCAATGAATGTGCAAAGCCAATTGTTTATTATTAAAAAAATAAGAAAATATTGTATTACATATGCTGTGCTTTGAATTCTGCAAGACATTTTGTTGCGTGATGTGGTTGAGGAAGTGATAAGAATGGTAATCTCCTTCAGGTCTGTGTCCTTAACTGTGCGTTGATGGAACAGTTAAAGGGGCGTGAACCAGGTAGGAAAGATTTAAGGCTAAGCCATCAAGGTGAATTGAAGACGTTAACTGAACTGGCACGTCAGGTAAAGGCTTCTTGGCTTAAGAGAGTCGTAAGAGGCCCAAATGATGGTCCCCTAGGAGCTCACAGAATTACCCTTTCTGACGGCTGCGCTCAGTTTGAATCTGCAGAGAGAATGAGCTTCTGGCCCCTGTTTTCATGGCGGTGCAGAGACTCAGGTTACACTGGTTATGTGGACTGAGTAGACAGCATCTGGGAACTCCATTCTTCCCCAGTACTGCATTGCCCAGAGCTCAGGATGGACTCGAGATTTCAAAGAGATGCAGGGCTCTCGAGTGGAAATTGAATTAGAACTTCAGAAGGGATTTTCAAACTTTTTGAATATAAATCCTGCAAGAGCAAACAACTAGCACATGCAGACAACCAGCAGTAAGAGGGCGTGGTGACTCTGAGGACTGACTATGTTAGGGTGATGAGAGTAGGGGAGTTGGAGAGAGGAGGTCAGGAAGCCTTGGCACGGTGTAGACAGTGAGCCGCTGGCCAGTTTTCTGTTCTAGGGAGACTTCATGAGCAGACACCGCTGGCACACAGTCTTGAAGAGGACCCTGTGTGAGGTGACGGGTGCTCCAAGGAGGGCATAGGGGAGTTCTTTTTCGAGGTTCTTAAAATTATATAAGGGAACATGTATAGTCAGAACCACCCAGGAAAGTCCCTCAGGAAGGGAGTCGGAGGTTGCCGTGAGCTGAGATTGCGCCACTGCACTTCAACCTGGAGACAGAGCAAGTTTCTGTCTCCAAAAAAAAAAAAAAAAAAAGAAAAAAATCCCTCAGGAAGGGCCCGTTTATACAGCTCTTAATCAGTGGAAGGAAATGGATATTCTTTCAGCGTGAAGGAACTTTCTTCTGTACCAGCTGGGGTGGTGACTTCCGTTTAGGATTACAGTGCAGGGAAGCTGGGGTGGTGACTTCCGTTTAGGAGTACAGTGCGGTGCAGCTGGGGTGGTGACTTCCGTTTAGGAGTACAGTGCGGTGCAGCTGGGGTGGTGACTTCCGTTTAGGATTACAGTGCAGGGATGTTGGGTGGTGACTTCCGTTTAGGAGTACAGTGCGGTGCAGCTGGGGTGGTGACTTCCGTTTAGGAGTACAGTGCAAGGAAGCTGGGGTGGTGACTTCCGTTTAGGAGTACAGTGCAGGGATGCTGGGTGGTGACTTCCATTTAGGAGTACAGTGTGGTGAAGCTGGGGTGGTGACTTCCGTTTAGGAGTACAGTGCAGGGAAGCTGGGGTGGTGACTTCCGTTTAGGAGTACAGTGCGGTGAAGCTAGGGTGGTGACTTCCGTTTAGGATTACAGTGCAGGGATGCTGGGTGGTGACTTCCGTTTAGGAGTACAGTGCAAGGAAGCTGGGGTGGTGACTTCCGTTTAGGAGTACAGTGCAGGGATGCTGGGTGGTGACTTCCGTTTAGGAGTACCGTTAGGTGCCTGGGAACACACATTGTTTATTAGGTTGCCCTCGGCCCAGGACTCTGCTCCCAGTCCCTGTATGTTGAAGCTGAGGCCACCTGAGAGAAATCAGACTCCCGGAGCCAGTACTCATTAAGGAGCCGGGGCAGACATTGTATTACTCAGGTAGTTATGTCGCCTGCTCTCATATTTGACCTCATTGTTCTGGCTTGTACCCTCCCTAGCTTTTGTATGCCATTGCTTTCTTGGAGCACATACAGTTGGTTGGGGTAAGTTACAGATAGTTAGTAGAGATATACAGGAGGTAGAACTGATGGGTCCTAGTGATGAGAGTTGGTAGTGGTTAAGAGAGAAATCTAGGATGACGCAGATTTTGAGTTTGGGTAGTGCATGGGTGATAATGTGATTGGTTGAGATGGGAAACTTGAGAAGAAACTCACTTGGGGAAGAGCAGATGAAGGAGGACAGTTTGGTTTTGTACATGCTGAGGTCTAAGGGTGTCACTGGGCTGCATGGGTAAAAAAGCCGAGGAGCAGCCGGCTCCAGGCTGCAGATGTTGATGTTGAGAGTCGGTAGCATTTACGTGTTGATTGTTGATGGAGAATCAACGCTGATGACTAAAAATAAAACATACCATCCTTGGTATTTTAGAGATGAATGTATGAATACATGATTTTTGTGAAACCTCTAGGTAAAGCTCAGGTTCGAGCTGTGTGAAATCATTTTCTTCATGAACCTGGTGAAATTAAAAATGCTAGACATAGCAGTGTCCTACATCCGAATCACAGTTGTGTCCTCTCCTGACTTACTGTAGTTTCCTTCCTGAATTCTTGAGGATGGTTACACCTGCCTCGTGCGCTTCATTCACTCGTGTAGACCTAGCCATTGTAGAGGTCAGCTTTCTTCGATTTGCTAAGTGACCTCTTGCACGTCCTTTTCAGCTTCCAGTATATTGTCGCCTCCTCTCCTATTCTCTCTTCCTTGAGGATTTGTATTTTAAAAAATGTTTCTTTACTGTAGTTAAAGAGGGGCATGGAGGTGGAGTAGTATTAGATACATGTGTTCAGTTTTTTGTCTTTATCCTGAAATATGGGTTGGTTTTATGATAGTCATGAATTATTCATTTTTAAATCAATACCAGGTGATAATTTTACCACTGTTATGAATAAAAATGTTTATGTAGCTTGCATTCATTGATGCTTTGGTCATATGCTTCTATAGTTAAAAAAAAACCAAAACAGATTATCCTCTATGTTGTGAAAATGCCAATAAAAAGAAAATAAAGAAAAAAACCCAGATTATTCTTTTTCTCCTCTTCTCACTGCTGCACTTATCTAGTCTTAAAAACAAGAGGAAAAACCCCAGAAAAACTGGACATCCCCAGTTTAGATCTTGTTATAAATAATAGTTTGAGACACTTTTGATTACATTTGTCTCCTAAAGGAATAATTATACCATCAGTGCTGGTGGATAGAGCTGAAATCGGAGGTTGAGGGAGATGAAGGGTTTGTGATTGTGGTACTCAGAACCCATAAGGATATGGCCCTTAATAACGCCAATTTTGATTCAAGAACCAAGAGAACATCATTATATTGTAAATATTCCCTTAAATGGAAATACATAGGTTTGCATTCTTTAAAGATGGTGAATTGTTTTTGGCAGCAAGTAATAGAAGTATAAAAAACAATAGTTTTAAAAAGTTAAGGCTTTATTTTTCTTAAATAAAATAAATTTGCAGCAGAGTCCAGTGCTGATATGGCAGCTCTCTGGTGTTGCTAAGGGTCTCTCTACTCTAGTGTCTTTAATACATGGCTTTCATTCTAAGGATGCCTTATAATCACAAGTTGATTACTGCAGCTCCAGCTATCACCTCTATGTCCCAGGAAGGAAGAGGGTGTTAAGGGCAGGAGGCAAGTCTACTACTTGAGTCTACCTCAGCTTTGTAAGGAGCTTTCCTGGCAACCATACTCCAGCTTGTGTGTCTTACTGGCCAGAGCTTACTTAGTCATCCCTGTCCACAGGGAAGTCTGGGAAATGCTTTTTTTCTGGGCCTGTTGACATTTCCCATAATAGATCAGTGGTCTGTCAGTAACGAACTTGCAGTGTTGGTAAATGTATCTCACAATGCCTGCCATAATGGTGTCACTCGCAGGTGTGAAGACAGCGGCAAAGCAAAGATTCAGCCACTCTGGCTGGATTTTACCTATCTGGAGTGTCATCCACGTTAGGGAGCCGCTGGCTGGGAGGAAGCTGTGGCAAGATGTGCTGTGTCTGCTGCTTGGCATTGCCATCTTGCTGCTGTAAGTCTCTGTCTGTGGATAAAATACATTAGGAAGTTATATTGGGAGTTTGTGTGATCTTGCCCCGCAGCCATAACTTAGAGTTTAACACTAAATGTAGAGATTATTTCCCCTCTTCATTATAGTAGAATTGTAAGTATGAGATAGAAAATTTGGAAGATATCTATGGGACTTTTTATAGTCTTAGCACATTAACATAGGTACTGTTGACATTTAGTATATTTTCATTTAATCTTTTTACCCGTTTTAAAAATGATTTTTACACTCAATATTGTACTCCTCATTTTCTTACAGTTTTCATAGCCCTCATTTTAACAGCTATGTTATTATCTAATAGGTATTTCCTGCGTAGCGGTTCCACTATTTTTGGATATTTTCTTGGTTTTGTAAGAAACAATCTTTGTGCATACAGTTTTCCTATATTTTGGGTATTTTTTTTAATTTAAAAAGAACGAGCAGTGTTTGATTATGGAGTTCAGCGATGTTAATAATTGTCTTAGTCTGTGCACAGTGTGCCATGTTAGACCGCCATCAGCACTGAACAAGAGGCTTGCTTTCTTTGTACTCTTGTCAGCGTTAGTATCATTTTTTATTATTTAATGGATTAAAATTTACCTTATGCTTTAAATTTGCATTTTTGATAGCTTTGACCTTATACATTTTTCTGCATGTTAGTCGTATGTCCTCTTTCGCGAGTTGTCCACTCATGCCCTGTGCTCTTTTACATATCATTGTTTTATTGCTTTTCTTGTTGCTGTGATTTCTGTGAACTTTGTTTTTAAAATTTTTTTATTCTAAAATATACACAACAGAATTTACCATTTGAACCATTTTTTAATGTACAGCCTGGTGGCATTAGCACATTCACACAATATTGCCACTGTCTGTCTCCAGAAGCCTTTTCATCTTTTCAAACTCAAACTCTTGTCTCCGTTGAACACAAATTCTGTTACTCCTTTATCTGCCCCTGGAGTGCCCATTTTGCTTCCTGTCTCTCTAGGGCCCACATATAAATGGAATCATATAGTGTTTGTCCTTTTGTGACTAGCTTATTTCACTTAGCTAGAGTCTTCAAGGTTCATCCATGTTGAAGTGTGTGTCAACGTTTCCTTCCTTTCTAAGTCTGAATAATATTCCATTGTGCGTAAATGCCACATTCTGCTTATTCTCTGGACGCTTTTGTATAATCAAGATAGAAAGCTGCTTTTGTTGTTATATTTGCAGCAGGTTACTTTTCTCAGTTAATTTTTTGCCTTTCTCTTTTGTTGGACATACATAAGTTTAAATTTGTATGTAGTAAAACCCATTTTCCTTTGATATTTCTATTTAATCGTCATCCATCCAGGGATTTATTTGGATCATCATTTCACCCTGAACTTAGACCCAGGGAGAATGCAGGGAGCCAGGGTTAATGTCATTGCTGTTGGTGGTGTCTTCCTGCTGTTCTCTTTTTGCTTCAGGTTAAATAGGCAGCTCTTTGCTAGGAGGCAAGAAACGTTCCCCAGCTGTACTCATAACTCTTCATCCCTTCTTAACCTTTCTCTCCTGATGCTTCTCCACCTCTTCTCAGTTTCAATGCTTTGTTTGTTTCACTTATAATTATGCTTGGGTTCCTAGTCTACTCAGTTTTAATGCTTTATTTCACTTATAATTATGCTTGGGTTCCTATTTAAGATGAGAAATAACTTTATAGGGATTTCTTTAGTTAATAAGTTATTTCTTCTGGAATGAGATACAATATTGGCAATTATGGCCATTTATTGAGTACTTTTTTTTTTTTTTTTTTTTTTTGGTGAGATGGAGTCCTGCTCTGTCGCCAGGCTGGAGTGCAGTGGTGTTATCCCGATTCACTGCCACCTCTGCCTCCTGGGTTCAAGCGATTCTCCTGCCTCAGCCTCCCCAGTAGCTGGGACTACAGGCGCATGCCACCAGGCCCGGTTAATTTTTTGTATTTTTATTAGAGACGGAGTTTTACCCTGTTGGCCAGGATGTTCTCGATCTGATGTCATGATCCCCCCACCTCGGCCTCCCAAATTGCTGAGATTACAGGCGTGAGCCACCGTGCCCGACCTATTGAGTACTTATACGTGCCTGATCCCATTCTAAGTGTTTACAAGTATTAACTCATTTTTTAATCCCACCAGCAACCCTCTTAGATAGGTAATGTTATTAGGCCCATTTTTCAGATTGATAGGCGGTACCGTAAGAGAGAGATTGTACAAACTACTGTTGGAAGCTGCAGCTCTTACTCATGTGCTTTAAATGAAGGAGATCTAAAGTAGTAGTCACCCATAGTTATATTATGGACTGTGTTCTGGGGAATTCACTGCTATTAGCAAATTTAATCTCCTCAGCCCCTGAGTAGGCACACTGAAATCAGTAACATGCTGTGGAGTGCTTTTTAGGTTCCCTGTTTGCAGGCTGTATTTGATCAAGTATGACTTCGTTATTCTTTCTTCCACGTTTTGAGATGCTTTCCTCTCTCCCATCCAGGAATTGATGGATACTAATTGCAGTGACTAAAACTTACTTGGGGCAGCATGTTTGAACTTTGCACCAGCTTCTGTGCCAGAGTTTAAAGTGCCAGGCTGGTTGATAGGTAGATTTGCTTGCTTGTTGTTTGAAGAAGTGATACAGACAGTGCAGAGCTGAGAAGGTGCTGGAGGATTTCTAGGAAGCGTGCCCCCTTGCCTCTTTCCTGCTTGGGGGAAGCCGCCCTTACCAGTTCTTAGCCAGGGGTGATTGTGTGTAGGCATATGGGTTAGCACACACTTATTTTACACAAATGGTAACACAATATATATACTGTTACACATCTTGGATTTTTTTTTTTTTTTTTTTTGAGACGGAGTTTCGCTCTTGTTACCCAGGCTGGAGTGCAATGGCGCGATCTCGGCTCACCGCAACCTCCGCCTCCTGGGTTCAGGCAATTCTCCTGCCTCAGCCTCCTGAGTAGCTGGGATTACAGGCATGCACCACCACGCCCAGCTAATTTTTGTATTTTTAGTAGAGACGGGATTTCACCATGTTGACCAGGATGGTCTCGATCTCTTGACCTCGTGATCCACCCGCCTCGGCCTCCCAAAGTGCTGGGATTACAGGCTTGAGCCACCGCGCCCGGCCACATCTTGGATTTTTAATTAAATGTGTGTGTGTGTGTGTGTGTGTGTGTGTGTTTGTGTGTTTTGGTTTAAATTGTAAAAAGAATACCTGTTACTATTTGTACCCTATTAGCCATTTTTAAGTGTATAGTTTAATAATGTTAACTGTTGTGTAAGAGATTCTAGAACTTTTCATCTTGCAGAACTGAAACTCTACACCAGGCGTCCCCAAACTACGGCCCGCGGGCCGCATGCGGCCCTCCGCCATACTTCAGGAAGGGGCACCTCTTTCATTGGTGGTCAGTGAGAGGAGCACAGTATGTGGCGGCCCTCCAACGGTCTGAGGGACAGTGAACTGGCCCCCTGTGCAAAAAGTTTGGGGACGCCTGCTCTACACTCATTGAACAACTCCACATTACTTCCCTTCTCCCCACATTTTGTTGTTTTTTTTTTTGAGACAGAGTGTAGCTCTTGTTGCCTAGGCTGGAGTGCAGTGGCACCATCTTGGCTCACTGCAGCCTCCACCTCCCCGGTTTTAAGTGTTTCTCCTGCTCCGCCTCATGAGTTGCTGGAATTAAAGGCACACACCACCATCCTCAGCTAATGTTTGTATTTTTAGTAGAGAGGAGGTTTCCCCATGTTGACCAGGCTGGTCTCAAACTCCTCCACCCACCTCAGCCTCCCACCAAAGCCCTGGTGTTACAGGAGTGAGCCACTGTGCCTGGACTGTTTTTTATTTTTATTTTTATTTTTGAGAGGGAATCTCTATGTCAGGGGTTCCCAAACTACGGCCCGTGGGCCGCATGAGGCCATTTATCCCGCCGCCGCCACACTTCAGGAAGGGGCACCTCTTTCATTGGTGGTCAGTGAGAGGAGCACAGTATGTGGTGGCACCGCAAAGCGCGGCATGCTCACGTACAGTACTACTTCCAGTGATGCAGGACGCACGCGTCACGACTCCGGAAGCACGTCATATGACGCACATCCGGTCTGTGGCTGCAGCGCACCACATCACCGGAAGCAGTGTGAAATAACAGCAGAAGTAGGAAGAAAGGCAAAGCACTGTAACAATTACTGCACAGTATGGTGGCCCCCATACTCCCTCAAATGTACAACAACATAATGGCCCCTATAACCTCCCCTTGCCCAAAAGTCTCCCCCAACATTACTACACACCATGTTTCCCCTATTATAAGACCCTATCTTATATTAATTTTACCCCCAAAAGACGGGGGCTGTCTTATTTTTAGGAGGTGTCTTATAATAGGGGAAACATGCAGCAGTGGGCTTCCCACGGAAGAGGCCCACCGCTGCTGCAGATGTCCAGGATGCTGTATATACAGTGTCACAGGCTGCTCACTGCCATCCCTGTATACAGCACTGGAGGCGGTGCTGGGCCTGTGACACTGTATACCGCTGTCTGGGATAGTGGAGGCAGCAGCGCTGGCTGTGAAGGGTGTCACACCTTGCATAGTCCGGCCCTCCAATGGTCTGAGGGACAGTGAACTGGCCCCCTGTGTAAAAAGTTTGGGGACCCCTGCTCTATGTTGTCGAGGCTGGAGTACAGTGGCTGTTCACAGGTGCAGTCATACAGCCTCGAACTCCTGGGCTGGAGTGATCCTCCTGCCTCAGCCTCCTTGAGTAGCTGGGACTACAGGCACATACCCGGCTACCACACCTTGTTTAAAAATAGTTTTAGTCATGTCATGGTTGCTCATGCCTGTAATCCCAGCACTTTGGGAGGTTGAGGTGAGTGGATCACTTGAGGTCTGGAGTTCAAGACCAGCCTGGCCAACATAGTGGAACCCTGTCTCTATTAAAAATACAAAATTTAACTGAGCGTGACAGTACCTGACTGTAATCCTAGCTACTCCAGAGGCAGAGGCAGGAGAATGCATGAATTCTGGGAGGTGGAGTCTCCTAGACAGCTGAGGTTGCACCATTGCACTCGAGGCTGGGTAACAGAGTGAGAATCTGTCTCAAAATAAAAAAGTTTTTATTGAAAATTGCTGATGCAGAAGGATGTTTAAGAATGTATATGGAATGGAGATACCTTTCTCTTTTTCATTTAACAATTCATCATAGAGATCGTTTCTTCATAGACTTCTTTTTTTAAATTGTTGCAAAGTGTTACCTTTTCTAAATGTAGCATAATTTATTAGTTCCTTAGTGATGGGTATTTAGGTTGTTATTGATCTTCTGATACAGTGTTGACTTTTTACCTTTCTGAGCTACTTTGTTTTAGTTGGGTCTCAACCTCAGAATGTAATTTGATTTTGTTTTTAACTGAAAGACTTTTAGTAGTGGAATTTCTCATTTATTAATTTTAGTAATAGCAGCTCACTTCCATTGAACACATCTGTGTGCCCAGTACCGCTCTAAGCACATTATTTAGACTGCCTTTAATCTTTCCAACTCTATGAATTAGGTACTAATTACCACCACTTTACCCATGAGGAGATTCAGGGAGAGAGAGAGCGAGAGGAAATAACTTCCTAAGCCTAGTAAAGTGGAAGTCTGGGATTTGACCCCAGTCCGTTTGACTTCAGATCTCTTTTTTTTTTTTTTTTTTTTTTTCTTGAGACGGAGTTTCGCTCTTGTTGCCCAGGCTGGAGTGCAATGGCGCGATCTCGGCTCACCGCAACCTCCGCCTCCTGGGTTCAGGCAATTCTCCTGCCTCAGCCTCCTGAGTAGCTGGGATTACAGGCACACGCCACCATGCCCAGCTAATTTTTAGTATTTTTAGTAGAGACGGGGTTTCACCATGTTGACCAGGTTGGTCTCGATCTCTCGACCTTGTGATCCACCCGCCTTGGCCTCCCAAAGTGCTGGGATTACAGGCTTGAGCCACCGCGCCCGGCCGACTTCAGATCTCTTAACCAGACTGGTATGGCATGCTACTGTGTGACAGATATGTTTGGTCTTAATTTAACTATTTAAAAAAAATGTTATGCTTCATGTTAATGTGTTTTATTTATGTTTTAGTATTTTTTAACTGCAGACTTGTTTTTCTCTTTGCTTTCTATTAGGTGTGTGTTCTTAGTAATAATTAAAAGGTCTTATTTTTACATATTTTAGTATAATTTGATACATTTACCCTGTATTTGTTTAGGGGTAACTGTCTCCTTCTTGCTGTAATCAGTGACCAGGTTGGTATTGCCACATATTCTTGCCTCCCCTTTCTTCCCTTCACCACTTGCTTTTGATTAATTATGTTACTAAACTTATTCCAATGTTAACGTTTTAACTATATGTTTACTAATGCCTCTGATACTTTGTCAGTTTTAAAAAACACCTTTTGATTCCACTGTAAGAGGCAAGTGTCTTTATACTCTCTCCTTTCCTTGTACACTGCTCAAATTGATATTATTTTTTTCTGTTAAAATTTATAACATTTACATTCTGTTCTGTAATTCCCAGAAAAGGAAAGTCTTTTATTTTTTTGAGACCGAGTCTCACTCCGTTGCCCAGGCTGGAGTGCAGTGGTGCTATTATCAGCTCGTTGCAACCTCCGCCTCTTGGGTTCAAGCAGTTCTCCTGCCTCAGCCTCCCGAGTAGCTAAGACTACAGGTGCGCACCACCATGCCCAGCTAATTTTTATATTTTTAGTAGAGATGGGGTTTCACCATGTTGACCAGGCTGCTTTCCAACTCCTGACCTCAAGTGATCCACCTGCCTTAGTCCCCCAAAGTGCTGGGATTACAGGCGTGAGCCACTGTACCTGGCCGAAGAAAAGTCTTTAGTTCTACATCTTAAATGGCTTCATTGCTCACTATAAGTCTTTTGCTGGACTTTGTGGATTCTTCTTGATTGGATAAAGTTTATCCTCTAATAGTTCATGAACCCATAAATTTTGACTCATGGGAATGAAATTTTCTAAGTTCTTGTATGTTTAAGGATCTATAGTTTGGTACTCCTTAGTATTTTATTTTATATTTTTTTAATTGACACATAATAATTGTGCATATTTATGGGGTACAGTGATGTTTTGATACATATAATGTGTGGGTATCGGATCAGGGTAATTAGCATATCCATCATCTCAAACATTAGATATTTTGATTTTGTAGCATATTTGATTGACAATGTGGTCAGATGTAGAATTCTTGGATTGTACCTTCTTCCCTTGAGGACTCTCTAAGTGTGGCCTCATGTGTCCTAGTGTTAAATGTAGCTGTGTTGAAGGTTGAGGCTGACTGTACTTTTCCTGTCTCAGTGGTACATTAGTCTACTCGGCTGCTGTAATTTTCTTATACCACAGGTTGGGTGGCTTAAACAGCAGACTGTTAAGTTATTTTCTCACAGTTCTGGAGTGTTAGTAGCCCAAGATGGAGGTGCCGTCGGGTTTGGCTCCTGGCGCGGCCCTCTTCTTGGTCACCTTTCCTGCTGTGTTCTCACATGCCTTTCCCCTGTGTGAGCATAGAGAGGGGAGAGAACAGGAGAGAGACTGATTTCTGGTGTCTCTTCCTCTTCTTATAAGACCATCCTCCAATCCTATCAAATTCGGGCCCCACCCTTATGACCTCAGGTAACCATGATTACCTCTTGAGAGGCCCTATTTCCATTTACAGTACATTGGGAGTTAGGGCTTAATATATGAATTAGAGGTGGGGGGGTGTGCAGTTCATTCATAATAAAGGATAATGTAGATGTTTTGCCACAAGGTCCAGAGACCTTCTGTTTTTTCAGTTTTAAATATGAGATATAGACCCATGTTTGTTAATGTGGAAAAATGTTCATAGTATATTGTTGAATGACAAAAATCAGGTTTATTCTTTTTATATTTCTGTTATACTGTCATTTCCTCCTGTTTGATGATGGTTATTGTTTTAAAATAGATACTTGGATTCTTGGAAATGTCTTTTTTTTTTTTTTTTTTTTTTTTTGAGATGGAGTTTCCCTCTTGTTACCCAGGCTGGAGTGCAATGGCGTGATCTCGGCTCACCGCAACCTCCGCCTCCTGGGTTCAGGCAATTCTCCTGCCTCAGCCTCCTGAGTAGCTGGGATTACAGGCACGCGCCACCATGCCCAGCTAATTTTTTGTATTTTTAGTAGAGACGGGGTTTCACCATGTTGACCAGGATGGTCTCGATCTCTTGACCTTGTGATCCACCTGCCTCGGCCTCCCAAAGTGCTGGGATTACAGGCTTGAGCCACCGTGTCCGGCTCTTGGAAATGTCTTTAGAAATTCTTGGGAATTTTTATCTGCTTTGTTTTAATATTTTTCCGGATATTCTCTCCCCTCCTCCCCTCCTCCCCTCCCTTTCTGGTCTTGCTGTGTCACCCAAGTTGGAGTGTAGTGGTACAGTCTTGGCTCACTGTAGCCTTCACTTCCGAGGCTCAAATGTTCTCACCTCAGCCTCCCCAGTAGCTAGGATCACAGGCATTTGGCTGAGTTTTAAATATTTTCATGGAGGTGGTGTCTTTCTGTATTGCCCAGGCTGGTCTCAAACTCCTGGGCTCAAGTCATCCTCCCTCCTCAGCCTTCTAAAATGCTAGGATTATAGGTGTGAGGTACCACGCCTGGCCCTAGGTATGTGTTTTTTTGTCTGCCATTTGTTTTTCCTATTTTCTTTGTCCCTTTTCTTTGAGTATTTTTATATGACTGTTGACTGGCTTCTTTGTGCCGCTTACTCGTCTTTGAATGAGCAGAGTTCTTCCTGGACTAATGGCGTGTGGGTAGGCTGGGGAGGTCCTGGGTAGTGTCTGGGGGAAGCTGTGCTCTGCCCTGGCCTCTTCCTTTGCCACTGGACTGAAGGGTGCTTGGCCTGACCTTGCCTGCTCTGCCACCCTGTGGCTTCTCACCCCAGGCCTGTCCCGAGCCAAGGCTTGCTGCTCCTCCAGCTCTCCTGTGCTGAGACCTGAAGTCACCAGTTCGCCTTTGGTGTCCTCATTTGTCTTGGCTGTGTTTTCACAACCCTTGGCAGCTTGCTTCTGGGATATTCAGTTTCAGGGTGTTTAGGTGTTATGTTATCAAAGATAGAGTTTCTTTTTCTGTAACTTGTTCTTATTTTGGGTGGGTAATAAGAACAGAAGCCTTCAGAGAGATATTTACTCTGCTGCCTCAAAGCTTTTAAGGCTCACAGCCAGATTTCTTTAATCACTTCAGGCATCCTCTAGCTGTAAAATTAGGGAAGTGTATAATGTCCTTGCTAACATACTTTCAGGTTAACCTGTTTATGGTTCTGATGTATTTACATGAAATTTGGGTAAACACTAAATATAGTGAATGTTTTCTTACAGACAGAACCTCCACTCAATACACCAGAAAACAGAGAGTATCTTGCAGAAATTATGTTTGAATCATTTAATGTACCAGGACTCTACATTGCAGTTCAGGTAAAAAGATATTTTTGTGATTCTCAAAGCCCCTGAGCTGTCTAGTAGTGGAAGAGATGGTGACTCCCAAGGTTCTCTGCCGGAAGACTGTGCTGTGCGCTCTTCCTTTTCTCACTCCCTCCGCCTGCTCCTCGCACCACCCCGCCCCCCCCCCCCCCACGCCATCCAGGACCATAGAGGACATGTCCCATGACTTCTCTTTTTATATTTATGTCATTGGTATAGACGTCATCTGGCTCTTTTTACATGCATTAAAGTCTAATGCATTTTTATCTGATAGAGTGACAAGATATGGGTGCTGTTTCTTTTGGCATCTTTGACTTACTTTGATCAGAAAAACAAATGCCTTTAGAGGTTTCCCCTATCTGATTTTTGGGTTTTGGGCTCCTATTCGTCCTGGTGTACTGTCTTGCTTCTGAGGGACCTTGTGTTTTCATGAGCTTGCAGAGCTTGTTCTGAAGCTGCGGGTTTTTGGTGTGATGTTTTTTGGTTGCATTTGGTCATTATTTGCCTGCCACCTTATGTAAGGGAATTGACTGAAATTTATGGGATAAATAAAATGCGTGTTGCCCCAATGTTTTCTGCATAATACTAGTCACTTCTAAGGAGGAGGTGGAGGAAGAGTTCCACAGAGAAATGAATTTGGGTGGTGCTACATCCTGCAGCTTTCTTGTGCTGATTCACAGTGCCTGTCAGCATAGTCCAGGCTCTGAGGTTTCCGGTGTTGAAATCTATGTATTCTAGCACTTCCAAATGCATTTAACCCCAAATCTTCCCCTGCCCAAGTTATTTATATTCCATGGAATTGGAGACATAAGACTGGTGGTTCTCAGAGTGGTCTGTGCATCAAGTTTACCTGGAGAATGTTTTTTAAAGTACAGATTTCGGGCTTCATCTATGGCCAGGGTTTTCCACCCTCAGTGCTTTGGGCTGGGTAGTCCTTTGTTGTGGGTGGTGCACTGTGCATTGCAGGGTGTTTAGCAGCATCCCTGGCCTCTGCCCAGTAGAAGACAGCAGCCCCACCTTGAGCCTCCCTGCCCCAACAAAGAAAATGGTACCAGACTTTGCCAGATGTCCCTTTCGGGGCAAAATTTTATTTGGTTGAAAAATTGCCCTGTACCATCCAGATTAGAATTTCTGGGTGTGAGGCCTGGTAATCTGTATTTTAAACAACTCTACAAGTGACCTCATTGCCAATCTGTGGTCCACACTGGAAACCAGTGAATTAGAAATTAAAATCTTGTGATTCTATAATGAAACATTTTTCTCACTGGCTTTTCTTTGTAAAGCTTTAGGTTTCTTTTTTCTTTCTTTTTTTTTTTTTGAGACAAGATCTCATTGTGTTGTCCAGGGTGGAGTGCAGTGGTGCATATGGCTCACTGCAGCCTCGACCTTCTGGGCTCAAGGGATCCTCCCACCTCAGCCTCCCAAGTAGCTCGGGGTGCAGATGCAGGCCACCATGTCTGGCAAATTTTTGTGTTTTTTGTTGAGATGGAGTTTTGCCATGTTGCCCAGGCTGGTCTTGAACTTTTGGCTCAAGTGATCTGCCTGCATTGGCCTACTAAAGTATTGGGATTACAGGCATGAGCCACCACACTCGGCCAGCTTTCTTTATTGAAAACTTGACTCCTACAGTTTTAAGTATTCAAAGTTTTCATGTTAGTTGTCCAAGTTGGAACTGGAATTTGAGGGATAGGGGTTAGAGGATGGATAGGAAACGGAAAGAGCTACTCAGACATATTAAGAGAGTTTGTTGACTGGATCTGGTAGGAGCAGGCAGATGCTTGAGAAAGAGTTCCCGTGTGCGAGTAAGTGGTTTCCATGTCTTTTTCCCCAGGCAGTGCTGGCCTTGGCGGCGTCTTGGACATCTCGACAAGTGGGTGAACGTACGTTAACGGGGATAGTCATTGACAGCGGAGATGGAGTCACCCATGTTATCCCAGTGGTAAGCAGGATAGTTAATATGTAACTCTCTATAGGCTTAACACCTGATTTGAGGTAAGGACGGAAATAATTAAAAAAAAAACCCTTCTGTAATGAAAATACATTTTAGATGATAGTTTTACTTAGAAAAGGTAATAAAAGTCTTAAAAACCCAATTGTATGGGAAAGAATGAAAAAGATGGCCAGTATTTCTGGCTTGAGGAATTTTAAATTCAGTGGCATATTTCTACTGTCAGAATGTCAAGAATGTCCAGGATGTCTCTGGATCTTCAGAGCCTCTGCTTGATCCCTGTGGGTTTAACATCAACAAGAACATTTTCCTGGCTTATGATTCTTCCATGTTCGGAGATAGGTGACATTTTGGATGTCCCGTTTGGTGCAGCGTGTGTCCATTTGAAGGAGCACATCTGTGTCTGCGAAAAGATGGGAATGGCTTTAACAAGCTCAGGCTTGGAAGAATTGCTTCTTGTTTTAAACATTTATTTAAAAACCAAGAAGGGGAGAGTGTAATTTTGGCGTGCAGAAGGCTCTGCAATACCAGTTTTTAGTTTTAATTTTCAAAATATTAGAGAAGTGATTACTAATTTGGGTTTCAAGAGATCTCTGAATTGTTCTTTTGGTCCAATGGGCTATTTAAAGGAATTATTTAAAATTTATTTATTTGGAAAATGTATCGGAACTGTCTGAAGAGGGTATTCAGAGAAAAGTCAGACTCATCCTGTCTTCCTCCTGTGAGGTCTCCTCTTTAGGAACCACCATTGCTAGTTACTTCTGTATGTTACAGATATGTTTCTGCATACGCTTATGGGTATGTGTATATATTCACATATACATACAGCTCTTTTAAAATGCAAATTAGGATTTAAAAAAACCTATTTACTTTAGTTGGAAAAATAGTCACCATTTCATTTTGAGAAGGTGATGGGATGCTGTACTAATATACTCATGCTTTAATTCCTTAAAGGTTAGGAATCATTACAGTGGACAGGCTTAATGATCAATGTGCCTACGGTCAGGAAGAAAAAAGCCAACCTCCCATCCCCATAGCTTGTGCTCCTGCCTGTGTACCCTTCCCGTGGGAGGAGAGGTGTATACTCTGCCCTGCGAAGTGTGCACTTGACTTGAGCCCCCTTGAAGCCAGTCTCAGCACTTCTTTCCATGGAACTCGGGAAGAGTCAGTGCCCTGGGTGTGGAGCATCCCACGAACTCAGGCCACCGGCTTCCTCAGAGAGCAGGGCTCGAGATCCAAGATGAGGCTCCTGTGGGCCCCTGGCCTGCATCCCCTTTGGTTCTTTGCCTATTTCTTATGTCTGACTTAGGATAAAAAATATATTTCACAGTGTGTCCAGGCCTACTAAGAAAGTTGTTTGAAAAGATTTTTAATTGTATCTTAGTTCAGTTTTTCCCTCAGTTATAAATATTACATCTGTCATTAAAAATTTGGATAAAATAGAAAAATTTGAAGAAATTAAATTACCCCTAAACCCATCCAGAAACCCATATTATACTTTTAGTTCTATAGTCTTTTTTTTTTTTTTGAGACGGAGTTTCGCTCTTGTTACCCAGGCTGGAGTGCAATGGCGTGATCTCGGCTCACTGCAACCTCAGCCTTCTGGGTTCAAGCAATTCTCCTGCCTCAGCCTCCTGAGTAGCTGGCACTACAGACATGCACCACCATGCCCAGCTAATTTTTGTATTTTTAGTAGAGACGGGGTTTCACCTTGTTGACCAGGATGAAAACCCGATCTCTTGACCTCATGATCCACCTGCCTCGGCCTCCCAAAGTGCTGGGATTACAGGCGTGAGCCACCATGCCCGGCCCCAGTTCTATAGTCTTTAAGCTCTTTTTCTAAGACAGGTGTGTGCACACGCATAGCCACACATTTTAAACACATTTGGAATGTCTCATGTCTCGTTTGGGATTCTAACAATACAATCCTAAAGTTATATTTTGCATATTAATTTAACCCTAATTTTTTTATCTTGTGGTTAAATATTCCGTGAAAATATGTTGAGGAAGTACATAATTTATTTTTCTGTTGTTGGACATGTATCTTGTTTTAGTATTTTTACTACTGTCATGAGCTGATATTTAACAGTATTTTAGAAAATACGACATGTAATGCATAGAATATTGTAACTGTGAATAGTTTATGTGTTAGAAAGCTAATGTTATTTTTATGGGTTTAAGTTGATTTTTAATTGTACATATCTTTTATCTCCATCTTAAAATGCTTTGCGAATACTTGGACTCTGCAGAAAGGCTAAGTCTTTTTTTGCTTCTAGAAGTTAGGTACATCAGAAAAAAAGCATAGGAGGAATTCAGTAAGTTGTCCTTGCAACTTAACTGGTGACTATGTGCCATTATTAGAATGAATACGTCTGTAAAATGAAGTCAGCATGTCACTTCTGTGTTCCCTTCTGTCTCACTTGGGGATTATGGCATAGAAGCTGTGATGTGCTGTAATGTGAAACCTGGGTGTCTCTTACTGGATGATCCAGTGGTAGGCATTGTCCACTCTGATGGTCAGCATCCTGCTCCTCCCCTGTACAACAAGCGGGATGTGTGTCCAAGCCTGTGGCTCCTGTGGCAGGTGTGTGCCCACAGGAAGGCTGATGAGGGAGCTTTGGGCCTATCATTGCTGTGGGCCCGAGGACACTTGACACTGGCCCTGCCATTGATTGACCCAGGTGGTGGTCACCCTCCTTTCCTGGCCCCTCACAGACATGCCTTCACTGGCTCAGGGAGGCAGTGGAGTGACAAGCTGTGAACCCCCAAAACCAGTGCTATGTGCTGGACACACACAGTTGTACCTGAACTGTGTTACTGGCCCCTGCAGGGTATTGTTTGCCTCATATTATGGACAAATGTGTTGAGCCTGAAGCGTGTGAAACTTGCAGATGTGCAGCCGGGATTTGAATCTAGGTTGTTACAATCTAAGCCCTGTGTATTAACCAAATTGTGACTTTTAAACATAAGTAGATTTATAGTTGGCGTAACAATTTATAGAAATAAAACTTCCTTTTTGTTAGGGAAAAATTCTATTGGGTTTACTGTTCTCACAGACAGTGTTACTTTTTGGAAGTGAACTATCCTATGTGGTTTTTGTTTTCATATTCCTAATGAACACATCATTTTGGTTGCTTTTGGAGAGTGTCAGGTTATTGGAATAATCTAGAAATTTGACTATTAATGGAATTGCATACGCAGTCATTTTGAAACACCTCCAGTACTGAGGTTGCAGAGGGTGGGGATTCCATAAATGCTTGTTAGTGCCATGAGGGCAGACAGGGAGGCTGAGACAGGAAACCTGATGCGTCCAGGCCGCTCTCCACCACGGAATCACTAACATAGCTGTTCCGCCTCCTCTTCTTCCCTAGGCAGAAGGTTATGTAATTGGAAGCTGCATCAAACACATCCCGATTGCAGGTAGAGATATTACGTATTTCATTCAACAGCTGCTAAGGGAGAGGGAGGTGGGAATCCCTCCTGAGCAGTCACTGGAGACCGCAAAAGCCATTAAGGTAAAAACAGACGGGAAACCGGCTGGTTTGGGGGTGAGAGAGGTGGTGTTCTGGACACTTCCCCTAGGTGCCATCGTCCCTGCTCCTCCTCTCCTTCCTTTCCCCTTCCCATGAGTGTGGGGCTTGATTTGTTTTACCCCTTGAGTTAAGTGGGCTGAAGATGTAAAGCTTAACTTCTTCCAAACTGATGCTCTGAGGTTTCCATCTGTCACTGAGAGCAGCTTGGTAGCTGGTGCAGCGCGCCAGTGTGCAGAGGCAACATCTTCAGCTGGAGCCTTGCTGCAAGAGCCCTCAGCTACCAGAGCGCTCCTCCCACACTGCCTCCATGCTTTGCTCTAGAATTAGGAGGCAACCACAGCAGCAGAACACTGCCACGCTAGGCTCCAGAGCTGTTACACAAAATTCCCACAGGTGTGGGTGTGATTTCTGGCCATATTGCACAGTTTCTGAGTGTAGCGGAGCTTGAGCGGGGTGAGCCTGACACCCACCCTTCTCCTCACTGCCTTCCTCCCATCTCAGCACCTCATAACTGAGGCTGGTTGAAGGAAAGGAAGCATCAGAGATGATTCCCGAGGTGTTTTTAGGCCAGGAGGCACTGGCATGGGGCAGGCTCTGCAGTCGGGTACCACCTGCCCTGCTTTACCTGTGACCAGAGATTCCTGGGAGCGGGCTCTCAGTGCTGAAAAGGTGATGTGGGGGGAAGACGTGGTCCCTTCCATCTCGGGGGAAGCTTTCCTGAGGCATCATTAAACATTCTTTTTTAGACTAAAATATCTTCTAAGGGATTACCTTCTCCTTTCTTTGCCTTTCCTCAATGGTAGAACATTTGGCTATTTGAAGCTCCCTTGCTTCTTCAAATCTGTTAGAAATCTAAGTCAGAATTGAGCCCCTTCATAGTGGCTCACACCTATAATCCTAGCACTTTGGCAGGCAGAGGCAGGAGGATTGCTTGGAGCCTGAAGTTCAAGACCAGCCCAGGCAACATAGTGAGATCTCGTCTCTATTTCAAAAAAGAAAAAAAAAAAAAAAAAAAAGGGAAAGAATTGATCCTTCTGTTATTGATGCCCTCAGTGAGTCTGAGTCCTCCCTATTTCCACTGGGAATGCTGAGCGGTCCTCATGTTGGGCCTTACCTCTCCTCATGGGCTGTCTGAGTTCCCATTTGGACCCTGAAATCTGAGCTGGTGTCCCTGATGTGACTGTGTGTTACCCCCCTGTGAGGGCTGAGAGTAAAAGAGACTCTGCTTATAGCCTCCAAATCAGCTGCCTTGTCCCTGCTGTGTGGGGTAGTCCTGTTGCCTCACTTCTGTCTTTAAAGGAACAGATCCTGAAAGGCGTGGTTTAGAGTCCCACTGCCTCCCCTTACTGCATGGCCTTCTGTGGTCTTGAGCAGGCCTGAGGGAGTGTGTAATGTGAACATACCACCCTTGCAGCATGAATCCTGAACCTTAACATTAAGCCTGCTACTCTGTACCCACCTATTTGGAAGCATTTCAAGGGAAGCATTTCAGTTACGTAAATTGAGATGCCGTAGGATGTTGACCAGGCCTCTGCGGACAACCAAATGCTTTTGTCTCCAGTCTTGGTAGATTTGAGGTTGTAATCAGCTGGCCCTGTCTCTGTCTGTGTCATCAAGGAACACAGGGTTGCGTAACACTTTTTGCCTGTCGGTCTTCTTAAAATTCCGCTAGAGTATATCAAAGATACCCAGAAGATGGCATTAGAGTATGTTTCAGGGATGCTAGGAAACTTTAAACTTCATACCTCAAGAACATCTTCGGAGGTCCCCGAGAGAGCCATTCCTTCCAGTGTGTCGAGGGCCAGCTGGGCAGCCTGCCGGGTTCTTCCTGTAGGCAGCGTACTTTCAGCATCTAGTACCTGGGGGTCACCTGCAGCTTTGCTGAGGTCAGCTTTAAGGACACATGATCAACACAGAGGTGTCCGAGAGCATCAGTCACACCGGGAGACATGGTGTATACCTCAGGCTGCCTGTTGCTGAGAACCATCAGCGAGTTCTCTCGCAGCAGCGCGGCTTCAGGCCTCCCGCCTGACTTTGCTTTTCCTTTGTTTCCCGGAACCTGTCACTCTATAACCTACCATGTCATTTACTTGTTATGGTTGCGTATTGTTGTCTGACTCCCAGCTAGAGTGTCATCCCGGCAGGGATCTGTGTGTGTTTCACTCACGTGTGTATCTGAAGTGCCTAGAAAATAAATATGTGTTGATTGAGGGACTTAGAATACCCCATCAACCAGGTGCGGTACCTGAAAGCGATAGTAGTGTCGGAGGAGCTGATGAAAGTGCTGCGGCCGACTCCACAGCAGGGTAACAGCCAGCAGGTTGATAGTGGCCACCTGGCTTGTGGCCTGCCGGGACCCAAAGAAGCCGCTGCAGTCAGGCGTGAGGGTGTGGACGGTGCTGCACTTGGTAGATGAGGCTGTAGCACGCACCTCCTGGTCCAGTGTGGACAACAGAGAGGTGCCAAGGGCGGGCCTTACGGGGCGCCTGAGAGGAACAAGGCAAGACAGGGTGCTCATAGACACCTGTAGATGTCATGTCAGATAGGATCGCAGTAAAATTGGGTAGACCAAGGCTGAGATTAATAGCTCAGTTGCCAAGAAAGCAGACTTAACTGTCCAAAGTCCAAGTGTAGTCATGTGGAATGTGAGGCTTGACAGCACATCCACACTAGAGTTACAGTGGGGGTAGAGATCTGATTCCAGGGGTGTGCTTACTGCCTGGGGTTCCTGGTTATTTGTCTGAGGGCAGAGACACTGGGCAGTTGTTAATGCCTGGCAACGTCTTTGTATGTGTATGCAGGAGAAATACTGTTACATTTGCCCTGATATAGTCAAGGAGTTTGCCAAGTATGATGTGGATCCCCGGAAGTGGATCAAACAGTACACGGGCATTAATGCGATCAACCAGAAGAAGTTCGTTATAGACGTTGGTTATGAAAGGTTCCTGGGACCTGAAATATTCTTTCATCCAGAGGTAAGATGTTTCTTTTTTTGTGTGCCGAAGTGTGTGGATGGAGCGATACTGCCACCCAGAGTGCAGAAAGAGTGGTTCCCAGGAAAGGGCCCGCGAGCAGGGTGACTGCCATTCGGTCTTCTCCCTGTGTCCCCCGCACAGATTGTCTGCTTGACAGATTGTTCAGTTTGCCTCTTCATAGACTTGGTTATCTGCTTTAATAGTAAAGGATGGGTTTTACCAGGTATAGGAAGACGTTCAGGAGCAGTAGAAGATGATAGAATTGAAAGTAATCTCCAAAGGTTGTGGGTGGTCACATGCTAGTATTACAAGTAGCTAATCTCAAGGACTATATGGAGGTTGCCTGTGCATAAGAGTGGGATAATCTATAACCTTTTTGTCTTTGGTGATTGCCCTTCCTAACTTCTAATTTTAACCCTGGACAGTGGGTCCTGCTCTGTTCCCTGCTGCAGGTTAGGTAAAGCTTCTGTCTAAGGCCAGCATTTCTGTTATTTAGATGATCTTATGAATTAGAAATGTTAATTTTAACTAGCAGTCATAAGGAATTATTAGTACTTTTGCAGAAAGCAGTAATTAAGAGGCACATTTTAAGATTTACATATAATGCATTTTATTTATATTTTGGTATATTTTCCTGGCTAATTCAGTTTCTATTCAGAAGGTAGGTTATAAACTGCTTCTTATTTTTAGATGTGTGTGTGACTATTTTGTACAGAGAAACAGCACAGAATGTATACCTCACTAGTAATCTGATGAATAAAATAATAACTGTGATAATCTAGTGAATGCTCACTTTTAATAGTATTGATTTAAAATGTGTCAAATGTCCAGAGAACAGCTGGTGAGCACCTTAATGTCTTCCTCCTTCCTCTGAGATGGCACTTGAAGTTTTCCTTGATTTTTAAAATATTTCAAAGGAAATGTAATTGAGCCGAATTAGTTATACTTTAGCTTATTTAACTTACAGAATTGAATCTAAGGCTTTGTATTAAATAACATGATTATCATGTGGCTCGTTTCATTTTAAACAAACACTTCTCATTGAACAAAACATTTCCCCCATCTTCTAGACCAAGTTTAATTAATTTTTCATTGAACCTGTTTCTTTTTTCCTTATATCCTAATTTTCTCCTAACACTATTGTCAAATGATATACACTCATGTTTCCTGCTGCACTTCACACAGATCATGCACATGCTTCCCACTTCTCTTATTAGGCTGAGTCACTGTGTATTCATGATGTGGGGATGGTCTGTCTTTGTTATTGCTGGATATTTTTTCTTCACTAAGTCCACACATTTCACCTCAGGAGGAGAAATTTGTCATCAGCACCCCACGCACACATAGTCACGTGGGACTCATTTGACATAGCCTTCATTCCAATGTGAATTGTTTGTTTTAATAAATTGTGTATTTGTTAAAGTTACTTTACAGAAGTTTTCATGTTCTATTTGAGAGAAATGTGTAATGTTTCTTTATATTGATACACAATTCAGTTTGCCAACCCAGACTTCATGGAATCCATCTCGGATGTTGTTGATGAAGTAATACAGAACTGCCCCATCGATGTGCGGCGTCCACTGTATAAGGTATAAGCTGCCTGGGTAAGGTACTTCCATCTCATTCCACAGCTAAAGGCCCATAATTCTTAGAAGAGGGTATTACTGTCTATTACTAGTAGATGTTCCTATTTTACCTTCTGTTTTATAGGATTTATTCAAGACAGTATAATTATAAGAGAAAACGGAAAATGACTCAATTAACTAGAAGTTTTTTTTTTTTTTTTTGAGATGGAGTCTTGCTCTGTCGCCGAGGCTGGAGTACAGTGGAGAGATCTTGGCTTACTACAACCTCCACCTCCTGAGTTTAAGCAATTCTCCTGCCTCAGCCTCCTGAGTAGCTAGCTGGGACAATACACGCATGTTGCTATGCCTGGATAAATTTTTTTTTTTAATTTTTATTTTAGTAGAGACAGGGTTTCACCATGTTGCCCAGGCTGGTCTTGAACTCCTGAGCTCAGGCAATCCACCCGCCTTGGCCGCCCAAAGTGTTGGAATTATAGGCGTGAGCCACTGCACCTGGCCAACTAGAAGTATTTAAGTATTGTAAACATATTTTCTGACAAGATATATTTTAAGCTGGACAGTTTCAGCCACACATATTGATTGAAAGTAAGAGTGATACCCTCCCCCATGCTGCCTGTAAGCTCCATTGGTTTTGTTTCATGCATATTTGGGTTTAGTGCAGATGTGCTGTTGTCAGATAGAAGTAGAGCCCAAAATGGGACAGTTAAACAGAATATGCTCATGTATTTTTTTTCAGAGTTCTTTGATTGCAGGGAATTTTGAAACCTGGAATGAGAAAAATCTAGTCTATTTGATTATTGAGTAAAAAGAAATCTCACTGACAGCCAGAGATTGTGAGCAGAAGGAGATGGCCATTTAGGCTTCCTTCATCTTTAATTAATTAACCTTTGCTTGAGTGAGTCATGCCAGCAGCTCTCACTGTCATGACTTCACTCACCTTATTCAGACTTAGGTAGCTGAATTGTAAAGAGGAGGGAATCAGGCTCAACAGAGAGCATCAGTATTACTTCACCTGTACCCTGGAATACTATATAGCTTTATAAAAGATTAGGTGACTCAATATAAATTCACATGAAAAGATAGCTACAGTTATATATTAAGTAAAAAAGCAACTTGTAAAATTTACATATATTTCATTTTATATAAAATATAGTTTGCGTGGTTTTTGAATTATGTATGCTAAACTCTTAAATATCTTTGGGGTGGAATGATGGATAACTTTTACTTTCTTTTTTGTGTGTTTTAAAGTTTGAAATTTTATTGTTAAAATTTTTTTCTGTTTAGGTAACTTTTGTGGTTGTAAACGAATTATAGGTCAGTTTTTACTGCATATTTTAAAATACTTTTCTAATAAAAAGTACAAAGAAAGGGAAACTGAAAAGAGACTGGGGTATGAAAGTTAAGAAAGATAGCATGTTACGTCCTCTCCACTTCTTAAATCCTGCCTGACATTAACTGGGTCTTCTCATCAGTGAAAGCAAGCACCAGGCGAGCACTGTTCAATCTTAATCCCATCATAAAGCAGAGGAAACTGCCAGCAGTTAAAGATTGCTCCTGATGGGGTGGAAATTTTCTTGTTTGACAGTTTACTTCCCTGGACTTCACAGAAGTTTTGGAGTAGCAGTGGTCTCGGAGACCATGTGGATGGAGCCCCTTATTTAGTAGATAATGACACTGAGCCCTAGAGTTGGGGAAAAGGTGGCGAAAGATACCTGGGTTACGTGCTGGTGAGATCACAAGGCTGCAGAGTAGCATGGTTGCCTTTTAAGTCAATTTTCCATGTCTTTGAAAACTCATGCTTTTCCCACCATATCACACTGAAAATTATGTGAAATGTGGAGGGAAGAGGATTCTTCCTTTTGTCGCCCACGCTGGAGTGCAGTGGCATCATCACAGCTTACTGCAGCCTCAACCTCTCAGGCTCAAGCGATCCTCCTGCTTCAGCATCACAGGCACATGCCACCGCAGCCAGCAATATTATTCTTCAAAGAGGGAAACCCTGTCCCTGACCACTTTGTCACCAGGATAATCATTTCTTCTCTGTGGCTTTCAGGAGGGTACAGCTTGGCCCTGGCTGTCAAGTTTGTGCAGAATAAATCCTGTCCTCCATCAGCCATCTTGGTTTTTTGTATAGGACCTCTCCAGTGTTACGACTGCCTTGCAAGTGATTTGAAATTCAAGTAGGGTTGAGAGGTGGAAGGACTGAATGTCCTAGTGTTGGCCATGCTTCCTCCTTTGTCATGTAGCTGAGCTGTGTACCCCGTGGAGGGAAATGAGAGACACGAAGGAGACCACCTCCTTTGCCACCTTTCTAAGTTACAGTCAGAGTAGACCAGAATATGTTAACTGGAAAAATTAAGCCAGAATCTCAATGTTTAGCCGCAGAGGTTTATTTCTTTGCACGTGGTTCCTAGCTGGTGTGGTCAGCAGTAGGCTCTGCCACTATGTTGTGGCTGCCCTTCTGGAACACATCACC
Source organism: Saimiri boliviensis (assembly GCF_048565385.1). Taxonomy (NCBI): domain Eukaryota; kingdom Metazoa; phylum Chordata; class Mammalia; order Primates; family Cebidae; genus Saimiri; species Saimiri boliviensis. The sequence continues at coordinate 6,287,613 of NC_133458.1, read as the reverse complement.
ATTCAGCTGGCGGCCTGCTCCACCCCTCCTCCATGGCTGTCATGTGGTCCAGCCTCCCACCAGCACTGGAAGCCACGAGGGTAGTGTTTGGTGGGCACCACTGCCTCTCCCATAGCCCCCGAGAAAGGGGCCTCCTTCTAAAGTATTGATGACTAGATAGAAGCTTAATATTGAGGCTTAAGAATGCCCATTTCAGCCGGGCGCGGTGGCTCAAGCCTGTATTCCCAGCACTTTGGGAGGCCGAGGCGGGTGGATCACAAGGTCGAGAGATCGAGACCAACCTGTTCAACATGGTGAAACCCCGTCTCTACTAAAATACTAAAAATTAGCTGGGCATGGTGGCACGTGCCTGTAATCCCAGCTACTCAGGAGGCTGAGGCAGGAGAATTGCCTGAACCCAGGAGGCGGAGGTTGCGGTGAGCCGAGATCGCGCCATTGCACTCCAGCCTGGGCAACAAGAGCGAAACTCCGTCTCAAAAAAAAAAAAGAAAAAAAAAAAAAAAAAAGAATGCCCATTTCTGTGCGTTAGCCTGCCAGGTAACAGCTGATGTAGTGTTTTTTTTCCCCTGTGGTGATATCAGACCAGGAGTTGGCCAACTTTTTCTGTAAAGGGCCAGATGGTGAATCATTTTGGCTCTGCAAGCCGTATGGTCTGTGCTGCATTTATTCAATTCTGCCAGAGCAGCCGAAGACCGTGTTGAACAACTAGGCGTGGCTGGTTCCTATAAAGTTTTATTTACAAAAGCTGGAGAGAGCCTGTTGGAGACATGTAAGGAGTTCCTTATGAGAGCCTCATTCTAATACTGTCCGGGTCGGCCTGGGGTCATCACCTGCGGACTCCCCTCGGGCTGTGCGTGTCGAGGCACGGCCTTTGCTAGTTCCTCAGGAGTTCCTTGCTGTGTTTAGGAAAGACTGTCGGGGGGTCACTGCGGAGCTCTGCTCACAGCTCAGGGTGGAGTCACACACGGCTGGCCAGGGCTTCTGCTGACTCGGTTTCTGGAAGCTCTCAGCACCCCCAGATGGACTCTCACTGTGTGGGATGGGGGAGGGTCCTTCCAGAAGCAGCCTCTTGGAGCAGTGAAGCCGCACTGCCAGGGTTTGCTCCTGCTCAGTGCACTGCCTCCTCTGCTCCCTTCTCTAACTCCTTCTACTCCTAAGTGCCCTAAAAGCATCGTCTGTGGCAGCAAATGCACAGATCTGTAGGTTTGTGGGTTTTTAAAAATAATTCTAAAACACTCTTCTGGTTAGAAGACATGCTACAGATACTTCTGGTTAGAAGACATGCTACAGATACGCACAGTCGCCTTTCTCTGACAGCTGAGCATCCCTGTGTCCTAGGGGTGTACTTTTCCTCTTTGTCTTACTATGCCTCGTCCTTCCCTTCTCTCTCCTTGATGTTGCTTCCCACATGCTGGGCCACTCTTGCCGGGTGGGACGCCCTCTCTCCAGGAGCGATGGGGCCGATTCCTGACCTCAGCTGCCTGGTTCCACAGCTTCTTTGGGCAGCTGTGCTGGCCACATTGACCAGCAGAGTGGGTGCCCTGAAGATGTGCCTTTGTCGTCAGAGGAGGTGGTTGCTCTCCCTCTGCCACACCTGCGCCTCGAGGTGCTCGACTGGACCAGTGGGGCGGGGCTGTTTATATTTCCTGGACCGTTTTTGGGATTGAGCACTGTGAAGCAAGTAGGAGGTGCACACTTCAGCTTCTGCTGAAACCCTCCTGGCCACTGCGTTAACATGTTACTCAGAATGACAGACGAGGAGAGGACAGGAACATAGAGAGTGAGAATGAAAGATGGTTTGGAAAATTTAGAATCTTTTTTCCCCCCAGCTTTATTGAAATATAATTTTTAATTTTTATGAATACTTAGTAGGTATATTATTGAGGTATATTGACAAGTAAAATGTGTGTGTGTGTATATAGATGTGTGTATATATATATATATATATATATACACACACATATATATAAACTTTAAGAGTAGGAAAATTGTGTAGATTTAAGGTACACAGTGTGATGATTTGGTACAGTATATACATCGAGGAATGTTTACCACAATCAAGTTAATGCAGACATCCATCACCACACACAGCTACCTTTTTAAATGCGAGCAGTGAGAATGTGTAAGGTTACTCTCTGAGCAGATTTCCACCACACTGTACACACTTCTCGCTGTATTCAGCATGCTGTGATTAGGCCTGCAGAGCTAGCCTATCTTCTTTTTTTTTTTTTTTTTTGAGATGGAGTTTCACTCTTGTTACCCAGGCTGGAGTGCAATGGCACGATCTCGGCTCACCGCAACCTCCGCCTCCTGGGTTCAGGCAATTCTCCTGCTGCAGCCTCCTGAGTAGCTGGGACTACAGGCCGCACCACCATGCCCAGCTAATTTTTTGTATTTTTAGTAGAGATGGGGTTTCAGCATGTTGACCAGGATGGTCTCGATCTCTTGACCTTGTGATCCACCTGCCTCGGCCTCCCATAGTGCTGGGATTACAGGCTTGAGCCACCGCGCTTGGCCTGAGCTAGCCCATCTTCTAACAAACTTCTAAGTTTGTTCCCTTTGACCAGCATCCCCCTACTCTGCAGTGCCTGGTCACTACCATTCTACTCTCTGCTTCTATGAGTTTGACTAAAAATTCAGAATCTTTAAACAAGCAAAACAGTATTTTTAGATGAAAGTAGCCATCATCTGTCTGATTTTTATTTCAGTCTGACTTGTAGATGAGAAGGGTATTTAATCTGTTTTATCTGTTCCGCCCCCAGGAATGACAGGATCGGGGGCCTGGGGGAAGCCTCTGTGTGAGAGCAGGTGAAAACAAGCTTCACCCACCCTCTTCATCCAGGAGCTGTAAAGTAGACCAGAGTCTGGGTCCCACCCTTGGGGATTCTGATGTCATTGGGCTTGGGCTGAGGGGAGCCTGGGCACCTGGGTCTTAAAAGCTTTCCAGGTGACTGTAATGTGCAGCCAACCTGAGAACCACCGTCAGCACCAGCCCACTCCTATATCCGCCAGTGTTTAGTAACTTGAACGCTTTACTTGAGGGGGAAGCCAATTTGAATTGCTTTGTCATGTGATAGATGTCTTTCTACTTAGTTCTATTCAGGAGGTACTTGAGTACCTGTAGTACAAGATACTATTGTTAAATTAGGGGATTTAAGTATGTACGAGATATGGTTCTCGTCTTCAAGAGCTTATAAAGAAGCTAAAAATACTGAAATAACTCTAATGGGAACCACTACAAACCAAATGTCATTAAAGTGAATCATGCAAATTATGGTAATCGAGAGAAGGGGCAGATTGCATTTAATTAGAGGGGATCAAGAATGGCTTTGAGAAGCTGCCATCTGAGCTGAGTCTGAGAGCTTGGCCTGCAGAGCTGGGGTGGGTGGACCGGCCAGGTGGAGGGAAGATAATGAGCGCAGATAGAAGGAGAGTGGGCAGATGCTTGAGGTGCTTGTGTTGGGCACAGCCTACGGCAGAGGGGAGGGTAGTGGGAAGCAGACCTCGGAGGGAGACTGGGGCCCGCAATAAAATATCTTTAACCTGCTCCAGCAGTGGGTTGGGAGTTTAAAAATTCCTCTTCATGAAGTTGGTGAAGCAGATGTGAATACATCTTGATATAGCAAAGGGACTAATTTTTCTGTAACAAATTGCTTGAAATGAGTATATATATATAATAATTATGCTAATGCCTTTTAAACTAGAGAAGCATGTTGCAGAGTAAATGAGTTTTTTATATATATATATATATATATATATATATATACGTTTTATTCTTATTTAGAAACAGAGTCTTGCTCTGTCACCCACGCTGAAGTGCAGTGATGTGATCACAACTCACTGCAGGCTCCACCTCCTGGGCTCAGTCCTCCCACCTCAGCCCCCCTGGAACTACAGGCATGGGCTACCACATGCAGCTAACTAAAAATATTTTTTTTGTGGAGTTGAGGTTTTGCTCTGTTGCCCAGGCTGGTCTTAAACTCCTGGCCTCAAGCCGTCATCTTGCCTCAGCCCCTCAAAGTGCTGGGATTATAGGTGTGAACCCTGCGCTGGCTCTATTATTAGTTTTTAATGTTGAGTATGTTTAAATACCTTTAATATTTGAAGAGAGAAAGTCAGAAAAAAATACATATCATTGGTTTTTAATCGTTTTTCAAATAGGTCTTTTATTCAGATGAAGTCCTGGTTGAAGTGTAATATGTGAACAAATAAAAAGGTAGCTGCTCTGGTGTGGTCACGGTAGTAGGCAGGGAAGGTTCTAGAGCTCTGTTCTTTTAGCCCCAGTTCCACACTAATATCCCTCATCACTTCTTTTCATGCTTCCTGTTGATACATCCCAAAACGGCAGTCTTGTCTTACCGGGAAGGGAAGGCTGATGTTAACGACTGGAAATTGGACACTGACTTGCCCAACTCAGAGAAACATGAAGACGCCTGTTGCTGTGGGAGGCTGCTGGAGAGGTAGATGGTGGAGCTCTGCTGCTCTGGCAACATCCAATCATATCATGAGCACTCGCAGAGCGCCAGGCTACACTGCAGGCGCTAAGCAGCTGGGGTGTGTCAGGCCTGTGCTGGGAGAGCCATGGGGGCCTGGGCTGGGCGTCTTTGTAGACAGGCGTGTGAAGATCCGGGTCTGTGCTCTCCAGTGGTGCTAGATGGTGATGGCAGTATCTGCCTCTGTGCTGCCCAGGATGGCCACTGAGCCCTTGAAATGTGACTGGTGCTGCTGAGGAACAACGCTTTAAACTTGGTTTAACTATGAATTAGAACTTGTCTTATGTGGTTAACAGCTACTCTGTGGGACAGCTCAGATCGGAGTGAAGGCTGATATGACTTGGTCAGAGCAGGGAATGCAGCATGGGAGGGAAGGATTTTTCAGGCAGTGGGATCTGTGTGCGGCACTGGGGTGAAGGAAAGTAGTGTGAGCCTGTGGGTCTGGAGGGAATTGGGTCTCCTTGGACCTCAAATTTGAAGATGGGAATGGGGAGTGTGAGGCCTGGGATGTGCTTGGGGCCAGACTACACAGGGCCTAGGGGGAGGGCACGGGGGCCACCATTACCAACTGGGGCTCCAAGGAAAGACGGGCATACCCACCTGGAGGGACCTCACGTGGAGTTAGATTTTATCTTGAGGGCACTGACGATTCTATGCAGAATGTGATGTGACCCAACTTCAGTTCCAGAAAAGTGCTTGGGCTGCACCAGGGGACATGGATTGGAGACGGGGTTAGGATTCAAGAAGACCAGGCAGAAGGCCACTATAGAACCACGGGGAGGCAGGACAGCACTGGATTGGGAAGTGGCTGTAGGTGGCACGTGGAGGAAGCAGGGAGAGGAGAGAGGCTCCAGAGCATAGGCGAGAGCTTGACAAGTGGGAGGAAAAGGGAGGAAAAGGTTCAGGGTTCTTGCTTGCATATCTAGGAGGGTGGGGGTGTCATTTACCAGCAGAGGAGACACAGCGGCAGGGAGCCCTTTTCAGGCAGCGGAAGACTAGGTCTAGGCTGGTGGAGATGCTGAGTTGCATATGTAGGCTGGAGGCTTTGCGGGTCCAGGCCAGACACAGAGATTTGAGGACCGTCGGTGTGCTAATAGAAATAAATGATCTGCAGATGGATGTCATCGAAGGAGAGCAGCAGGTGAGGACAAGATGGCCTTAGCCTGAACCAGCAGAAAGGTCAGGCTTTTAAGATGAGCAGAGAAAGGAGGCCAGAGATATTGTCAGTCAGGGCTCCTCAGAAACAGAACCAATAGCAGGTATCTCACTATCTCTATCTTTTTCTTTGAAGAGATGGGGTCTTGCTATGTTATCAGGCTGGTCTCATCATCAGTGCCTTCCTGGGCTCAAGTGGTCTGCTCATCTCAGCCTCCCAAAGTGATGGAATTACAGGTGTGAGCTACCACACCCGGCCACTATCTCTATCTTTATCTCTATATTATCTATAAAATTTATTTTAAGGAATTGGCTTGCTTTCAGGCTGGCAAGTTCAACATTTGTAGGAAGGCTGGCAAGCTGGAAACTCAGGCAGAATTCCTTCTCGGGGAAGTCTCAGTTTTTGTCTTGAGACCTTCAGCTGAGGCCCAGCCACATTAGAGAAGGTAATCTTTCCTTAATGTTGATGACATCCGCAAAATACCCTCACAGCAACCCCTCGGTTAGTGTCTGGTTAAATCACTGGGTGCAGTGCCCTGCCCAAGTGGCCACACAGAATTAACAGTCACAGAAGTCAAGAAAGAGTTGTCTGAGAAGAGAAGGAAAACTCTAGAAGCCAGGGGGCCCTTTAAGTGGCACTGAGAGGTCACACAGGATGAGAGTCAAGAGGTAGCCCTTGAGTTCACCATGCAGCAGTGAGCAGCCTTGTGAGAGGAGCTAGGTAGCGGCCAAATCACAGCAGTTGCAGGAAGGGTTGGTTATAGGAAAGATGTGTGGGTAGTCCTGGTAAGAAATTTGCCATTAGTTGTTATGTCCCTTCTCATCAGGCAGCTGTTTAGAGCTGGAACCAGAGACTTGCCTGGATTTCTCCTGGGACACTGTTGGGTATCATAATAGTTTTTTTTTTTAAATTTTTACTGCATTTTAGGTTTCGGGGTACATGTGAAGAACATGCAAGATTGTTGCATAGGTACACACATGGCAGCATGATTTCGTAATAGTTTATATTTTAGACGGTATGTTCAGACACCTCTGGGATTGCAGATTCTGGGTTCAGTTCGACAGTAAAAAGCTCCAGTTCCTAAGGAAGTAAAACTTTTAAAGAATGCAATATAGAAATAGCAGGGGCTTCTAACAGAGCTGTCTTCTTTTTCTTTTTTTTCTTTTTTCTTTTTTGGTATTATAACATTTATTAAAATAATGCTATGGGTTAATAGAAACAGCAAAGAACCAAAGAATTAAAATGCAAGCTATGTAAAATCCCAACTAAAACCCAAAGTGTCTAATGTATTCATTCATTAGCTAACTAAAAGCCCAAAAAAGACAAGACACCCAATATAATAAAGTACTGCAAAACAATTGGCAATTTTCAGTTATCAAAATGGATACAAAATGCAAAATCCACAGAGCTGTCTTCTTAACCTGTCGTGATCATGGGCAGCTAAATACCAGGGAGAGGGGAAAGCGTGCCTGTGAGCTGTTATGTTGCACCTGCAGTTACAGAGGACGGCTGATAGGTGGCACTGTGTGTCTGCAAAACCAGGTAAAGAAGAGAGCCTCTTAGTATTAAGGAAGGAGAATTTTTGTTATTTTTCATACTACATTAGATATTAAGAACTTGCTGTTAATATGGGTTTTATTTCCAACCTTTCTGACATAAATTTCAGGAGGTTAATGGGTTATGTGTGGTGTTTATAACGGTATGCGCTATGATATTCTTTTACCAGCGTAAAGACAAGGCCTTTCCATCTGCAGGGGTGGTTTAAAATGGAGACTTTTATTTGGCATCATGAAGTATACATTTATCCAGTCGACACAGTGAACGGAATAAATAAATAGCATCTGACACCGGGTGAGAAGTGAAAGGTGTACTGTAGAGACGGGGTTGGGGCCGATCAGAGGACCCGTGTTGTAACCACCCAGGTTTACCAAAGAAAACTTAGACTCTACAGATGAGCAGAGTGTATGATTTCCAATGCAAAATTCATGTTGAAATTAGAAAATTTAGATGCATAAAGCATATTTACAAAGCGGAAGTTACTCCTTTTGGATTCACTGTTTATGTTGTTACTTCATCTTTCCCTTTTCATGAACTGTGAATAGGTAGATCGATATATCCTGTTATATTTCTGTTTCATATGCTATGTATTAGTAGCATTATGTTGTGAGCACTTTCTTAAGTGACTGAAATTCTTTAAAAATCTGATTTGTAATGAGGCCTGATGCTTCATGCTATGTCTGTTTCAATACCAACTCTTTTTTCTGCATTTAGGTTTTTGATACTTTTCTAGCTTAGGTCAAGACAATTTTATTACCAAGATATGTGTATTTTTCTGGCCTAATCTGGCATACACAGGAGGCTGTAACTAATGGTGTGCTCTTCTAGTCGAATGATTGTGATTTGAGAATCTGCTGCCTTGAATGGGGCAGATACTTTCCAGCTAAAATGCTGACTTGGCTCAGCCGGTCTTTGAATGTGTTTGGATTTCCAGTCGCAGTTCTGCATGGGCTGTGGGAGGGAATGACAGTGGGCTGGTGTCAGGAAAGTGTCCAGAAGACTGCTGATCACTGGAACATAACCCAGGAGATTTGCTGATTTCTCACAGTGTATCAGAAGTGATAAGGGATCACTTTGTTTTCTGAATTAAATGGTTTTTTGGAATCAGTCATTTTGAATTTTGGCTTTTTTGGGAAGTGTTTTGAGCAGTATTATTTTTAGGTTGTCGTGGTTAAGAGCATAGGCTGCATGGCTAAGCCGCGTGGGTCTCCTCATGGGCCGAGCCATCCCAGCATCGTGACTGCACTCATCCCCAGCCTCTGTGTCCCCTGGCGCAGGATGGCCATGGTCTGAGTTCTCATAGGATTATTAGATCCTCCTTACAGAGGGTGAAGTATAGTGCTTGATCTGTGATAAAAGTTGTTACAGGTGTACCTTGGAGATTTTGTGGGTTCAGTTTCAGGCCATCCCAGTAACGTGAGTGGCACAATGAAGTGAGTCACACACATTTTTTGGTTTCCCAGTGCACCCGAAGGCTATTTGTACTATATTATGGTTGAAGTGTATCATAGTATGATTTATAAAAAACCAGTGTACCTTCCTTCATTTAAAAGATGTGTTATTGCTAAAAGATGCTGATACAGAGACATGAAGTGAGCGCGTGCGGTTGGGAAATGGCGCTGGCAGACCTGCTTGATGCAGTTTTCTCCAACCTTACGTCGGTAACAAACACACGGTCGGCCAAGTTCGAGAAAGCAAAGCACAAGAAAACAAGGTGCGCCTGTGTTTCCCGAGTAAATGTTATTCTTACTAATAACTAAGTACCGAATAAATGCCATGATTGGTTTTTTTTATAGTGCTCTCTTAATCCCATGGCCGTGAGCACGGGCTTTGGAGTCAGGCACATCTGCAGCTCCCTGGCTGTGTGGCTTTGGGCCAGTTACTTAGCTTCTGACTGCTGGTACTTTAATCTGAAAATGGGTAGTAACACCTGCTTCATCATGGGGAGGCAGGCGTAAGTGGCCAGTGACTGTGACAACATGTAACCAGCGCATGCTGAGCATGTTTCTCCTGTTATTACTGTTAATGCTGATGAGAAGTGGTGCACGAGCCCTGAGCCCTTACGTGCTATGACACAAGACCTGCAGAAATAAGATGCCCGGGGGCTGACGCCAGGTCGTGTAGAACAGACACATGATTGCGTGGGGAATCAGAAATAACATGAGAATACCAATTTAGTTTTGATTTAATTCAGAGAAAATGCTGCAGGTTTATTCCAACACAGTGGTTGTATGAAATACATTTTTGAATTGGTTCAGTTTGGGGAAGGGAGAACTTCCGTTTTGTGATTTTGTAGAGCAGTACCCAGACTCGATTTGACTCGCAGCAGGTTAGTGCGTTTTGAGTTTTCTCTTCTTGTTACAAGACACTAATGATATGTGTTATACATTATGAGAACATGCGGAGAGAAGCCGCTTTATCCAGGATGCAGAGTGGAAGGCTAGGCTTTGGCCCTGTGGAGGTGCGAGGTGAGATTCTGAGGCAGAGTGAGCAGGTGGCTGTGCTGTCCCTGCAGGACCCATTCATTCGTTTATTTCTGTTTTGTTTTATTTTATTTTATTTTTGAGACAGAGTTTCGCTCTTGTTGCCAAGGGTGGAGTGACATGGCGCAATCTTGGCACACTGCAACCTCCACTTCCTGGGTTCAAGTGATTCTATTCTCCTGCCTCAGCAGTAGCTGGGATTATAGGTATGCATCACCACATGCAGCTAATTTTTTTTTGTATTTTTAGTAGAGATGGAGTTTTACCGTGTTGGCCAGGCTGGCATTGAACTCCTGACCTCAGGAGATGCACCTGCCTTGGCCTCCCAAAGTGCTGGGATTATAGGCTTGAGCCACCGCGCCCAGCCTTCATTCATTTATTCACTGAGCACTATTTATAGGGGACCTACAGGATCAGCTGTGACCAAAACAGGAGACAAATCCCTGCCATTGTTAACGTGGCACTCTTGCGGGGGAAGGAGACACAGTAGTCAAGTGCATGAGTGAAATACATAGTGCGAGTGCCAAGGAGGAGAAATAGAGCAGAGGAGACAAGAGTCTGGGATTGGTGGGTGGTGAGGTTCAGCCTCCTCTAGCTAGTGAGGGAAGGCCTCCCGGAGCCAGTTGAGGAGGGGCTCCAGGCGGGAGTCTAGGGCGGAGCCTGTCTAGCAGTGAGGCCCTGAGGCAGGGGCAGGCAAGAGCAAGGATGGAGAGTGAGCAGAACTGCCAGGAGGTGGAGAGGGGCAGGGTGAGGGTGGGAGGCAGCGAGAGAACCTTGCCTCTCAGCCTGAGAGGGGCATTCCTGTGAGAGTCCTGGTCCCAGGCGGAAGGGTCGGGATACATGCTGTAGCTTTCTTGAGCTGTGTGGTCGCTGTCACAGGGATTCAGCTCTGTATCATGGCATGAAAGCTGCTGTAGACATGAACAGCTGAGCAGGGCTGTCTTCAAATAAAGCTTTATTATGGCTGCTGACACGTGGATTTTATGTACTGTCCATATGTCATGAAATACTGTTAGTCTGTTGATTTTTTTCCAACCTTTTAGCAGTGTAAACGTCAGTCTTAGCTCACGCCTTGCACTGAAGCAGGTGGTGGTCCAGGTGTGGCCCATGGGCCCAGTTGCTGCCTGAGCAGTGGGCCGCCTGGAAGCCCTGGGGCGTGTGTGCTGTGGGCAGGATTTGGCATAGAAGACTCTTGAGGGGCTTGAGGGTGGGACTGGCATCGATGGGATGTGTGTTGATGTGATGATCACGGCTGCTGTGTTGCAAGTAGATTCTGGGGCACAGCATGCAAGTAGGGAGCCTGTGAGGAGGCTGTTTCCGTAGACCGCAGGGCTTCACAGTGGAGGGTGTGAGGACAGTCAGGCTTTGGTTCCATTTCTACCAAATAGATTTTCTGAAGGAGTAAATGGCAAGGGACAGAGTGGAGCTGGACCTGGTACCTCTGGCTTCATCACCACGTGGAACCCAGGTAGGTCCAAGGCACAGTCATGGGTGCAAGTCCTTGAAGTGTCGACGCTCATCGCTTCTTCCAAAGACCTGCTGCAAGATCTTGTTGCTTAAAATATGAAGCTGTGAGTTACTGTCTCTTGTTAGAAAAGTCTTTTGATACTTTTGAATTTTGATAATTGCATTTCAGCATAATTGGTTTCCTTTGTAATCTGCTTATTTTATGCACTTAAAAATATTCTGGGAAGAGACTTACCGGCCTCCCCACTGTCCAAAAGGCACACTGCATGACCAGAGTCAGGACCTCCAGCCTCTCGGGAGGCCAAGCTGTCCCTGAGGATATCTGAGGACGTCTCTGCCCTGACTGCCCTGCATAGTACTCCTGCAGGTCTTCCCTCTCTCCCACTGCTCATTCCCTTCCCTGTGGGGTCTTTCCAGGGGGGCTAGAGCAAGTCATCATTTCTCCCTTCTTAAAAAGCCCTCTCTCGACGCCACTTCCTGTTCCACCTGCCGCAGCTATTCTTTGCCCCCTTCCTCTCCTCACGTCCTTGCTTCAGCACATTCCAGTCATGGCCTCTTCGCATGGCTTCCTCCCCATGGCCTGGCCCAGCTGCTCCTGTGTGTACGGTGGAGCCTGCTCATGGCCCACTCCTGGCCGGTCCTCAGGCCTCCACCCACCCGCCCTGTGGCACCTGTGGCTCCCTGGGTCCCTCGTCCCTGAAGCACGCTCCTGCTGGCCTGGAGGACAGCATGTGCCTGGTGTCCTGCCGGTCCCACTGCACTGTGGGCTCCTTCCCTGCCCCCCTTTCCCGTGGACTCGTCGGGACTCGGCCCTGGCCCTGTTCTCCTCCGTGTCTGCGTCTGCCCCCTTGTTGATGTCATCCAGTTCATTGAGTACTGTTTGTCTCTGATAACTCCAGAATCTGTATCTGTAGCCCAGACACCAGCCTCGTCCATCCAGTAGTCTTTCTATAACCATTGAGGTGTCAAATAGACCCTCAGATGCAATGGTGTGAGCGGAGCCCACCCTGTAAACCTGCTCCACCTCTCGTTAGCAGAGGCTCCAGCCTTTCAGTTAGTTATTTAGACCAGTAACTTTAGAATTGTCTTCTGGCCTCCATTTTTCTCTTTCACTGGACCTCATCCCTGTCAGTGAGTTCTGTTGGCTCCGTTCCCAAAACATACCTAGAAGCCACCATTTCTCATGACCAAATCCATTGCTGTCCTGGCCAAGCCCATCTCAGTTCTTGCTGGTATTACTGCAGTGGCCTCCTAAATGGTCTCCCCTTTTCCAACACAAGCCAGAGTGATGCTGTTACCATCTTAATTACCCTAAATCAGGTCAGTCCGAGGAAACCCCAGAGCCCTCTGCTCACCCAGACTTAAAGCTCATCCTGCCAGGGGCTACCAGGCCCTGTGTGATCTGGCCCTGTGACCTCACTGAACTCATCTCCTGCTCCTCCTGTCTGCCCCACTCCATGCCAGCCTGACTGGTTCCCTCCTTGCCGTGGCTTAGGCCCTTCTGCTACAAGGGCTTTTGTATCTGCTGCGCCTTCTGCCTGGAAAATTCTTCCCGGTGTGGCACACTTCCTCACTGCCTTCAAATACCGTCTTCTCGTGAGGCGCCCTGACCACCCTGTTTCAGACCGTACCTTGGCACTTTCCCCCACACCATTTTGCCCTGCCTTGCTTTGTTGTTTTCCCTGTAACATTTATCTCCTAATTTGCTACATATTTTACTTATTTATACTTAATAGTACTGTCTCCCTACCCAAAACGCATCTCAAGAGGGCAACCATTTTGATATGCAGACTCATTGCTGACCCGCAGTGCTCACAACACCCCTGGCCCGTGTGGCTGCTCAGTAAATGCTGCTGTACTGGCGAATGAGATGCACAGTGCACTATGGGGCCTGTGGGCTTTGCGCTCTCAGTGAGGAGTCAGGGAAGGAGGGGTTGCCAGGATCGCAAGGTGGTGAGCGGGGGCTTTCCAGGTGCTGAACATCCCCTAGAGATGCTCAGAGTCTGCAAGACCACAGAGATGTGGAGGCTGGAGGGCGGGGATGTGGGTTGGGGTGAAACCTGAGGGGCCTTTGTCTGCTGTCTGGGGAGTTTGACTTTAGATTTGAAGACCAACTCTGTAAGCTTACTGAAAGAAGTATTTCAAAAGATACACTCAGTAAATGTTTGTTAAGCTGCTAAAGTAAACAAACCTGGAGTTCAGAATCTTAGGAAGTCATGTTAAGCTAGGTGCAGGGGCTCACGCCTCTGTAATCCCATCACTTTGAGGGAGGCCAAGGCAGGAGGATTTCTTGAGCCCAGGAGTTCGAGACCAGCCTGGGGAATATAGGGAGACTCCATCTCTACAAAAAAAAAAAAAAAAAAAAAAAAAATTGCCAGTTGTGGTGGAATGTACCTGTGACCCCAGCTACTTGGGAGGCTGAGGTGGGAGGATCACTTGAGCCCAGAAGGTTGAGGCTGCAGTGAGCTGTGATTGCACCATTGCACTCCAGCCTTGACAATACAGGGAGACCCTGTTGCCAAAAAAAAAAAAAAAAAAAAAAAAAAAAAAGTCATGTTGCTCTTGCTGTATAAGCAGTGAAATAAAGTAGTGATATATGCTGTTTCATTCATTACTTTGAAAACAATATTAGATGAATAGGGCATTTAAAAATGTTTTGTCTGTGCTAGTTTGGCTGCTGACAGCTTTCTGTCTAGACTGTTGTATGGGATAATCTGCTGCTTTTCTAAAAGTAAAGGGGTTTGATTTTAGAATATTAAAATTTTATTATTTGTGACATCTTTTCTTAAAGACTCCCTTAGAAAAATGTTTACTTACTCTTCCTTGTGGAAATTGACTAAGAATGCAGGCCAGATGTGATGGCTCATGTGTGTAATCCTGCCACTTTAGGGGGCTGAGGCAGGAGGATTGCTTAAGACCAGGAGCTCGAAACCAGCCTAGTTAACATAGCAAGCCCCCATCTCTACAAAAGAAAAAACTAAAAAATTAGCTGGATGTGGTAGTATGCACCTGTAGTTCCAGCTACAGGTGGGAGGTTGAGGCAGGAGGATTGCTTGAGCCTGGAAGGTTGAGGCTGCAGGGCACTGGGATTGCACCATTGCACTCCACCTGGGTGACAGAGTGAGACCTTGTCTCAAAAAAAAAAAGCCCCCAAAATCGAAGAACAAAAAAGAAACCTATTAGGCTAAATGTTTATATTTCTGAGGTGCATAATTATTAGAATAAGCACTGTTACGTTACTTTGAGATGAAATGAAAAGAATAAATTTATTGGTAATTTCACTTCTCTCTTTTTTTCTGCTTTTTCCCCACTCTGAAGGTGAAACAAGCATAGGTAATAAAAAACCCAAAGCAAATGATGCCTGTAAGCCACATTTAAGCCATCAGAGTACATAAATCTGGATAATCCCTTAGGTTGAAAAATAATAAGCCCAGGCAACATTTTAATCCTCATAAAAGACGAGTTAGAAAACCAGTTTTACCTTGATGCAAGCAGGCTAGCTAAAGTTAGAGAAGGGGTACTAGGAAAATGAGTGGAGACAGTCTGTTTTCTCCTGATCCCGCCCCTCTGCTGCTCCGGGACATCTCCTTGTATTTAATCTCCCATCAAGACTCCTGAATACATTTTAGGAATGAGAGGCAGGCTCTCAACCATGTCATTTTCTCAGAGAAAATTGGATTGTGTATTGGTAATAACAGTACCTGTCACACTGAGAAATCGTTTGTTGTAGGCATGGCTGAGAAGCTTCAGACCCGCTTTGTTGAGATTTGTGCTTTAATTTATTTCTGTGTTTTCAAGCACCGGGAAAGGGATGCTTGGAAGGGATGGCAGTGTGAGGGGCTGGGAGGGCTGCAGAGTTGGATCTAGGGCTTTTTCCTTTTCCTCGTGTAGGAAAAAGAAAACACTTCTCTGTTTAGAATGGAAATAACTCTTCCATTAAAGTGTTTTCATTTAATCGGGGCGGGTAGGCTTTTGTAAAGCTGAATTTGTTAAGAAATGTTTTCCTTGGTTTCAGTTACTATAACACTTCATTTTTGATTTCCTGTTTGTCATATGCTGCATGGTTGGTGGTGGTAAGAATAGGTTCATTTCTCCTCCAAAGGGACTTTAAAAGTAGCAATACTTCCTCTAGTTCCCACTGCTTCGGACGCAGAGGTTTTTATAGCCGCACAGAGGTTTTTACAGCCACAGACCACTTTTTGCTCTATTAAGAGATGGTAAGTCATTTGACCTTGGATGGCCCTCAGGGTCAGAGTTCCGCCTCACTGCTTCAGAGTTTATTTCTGTTTGTCCTGGGGAGACATGCTGTGTTGATGGTGTTGTGTTCTGCTTGGGAGGAGGGTCCACATTATGAGAGGCTTGTTGTTGGATTTTGACATTTATCCAGAGGAGGGGTCCCAGAACAGCAAGAGGTCCTGAAGTGATGGCCTGTGAGACATGGTTGAGAGAAGTAGCATTGTTTGACTTGCGATTTGGCAGGGAGCAGTAGGCTGTCTTGGGATATTTGATGGGCAGCTGGCTGGAAGGTGAGCAGTGCCAAGGAAAGAGGGAGACCAGGGCCGATTTCAGCTCAGCGCAGGGAGAGCTACTTTACAGATTGTTTTATACAAGGTGGGGTCTGAATTCTGTGTCACGGAAAGGGAGGCAGTGTGGGCTGATGGTTAGAGTGCCGTGCTGAGTGCATGGGCTGAGGGGGATGGTGGCACTCACGTGTGGTGAGTGTGTGGCCTGCAGGTGTGGATGCCATGTGGCGGTGAGCTCCTAGACTGCCAGGTGTGTGTTCTGCTCTGCCTACCTACCGCTTGCTCAGTTGTGTGACTTTGGCAGGTTACTGGATCTCACTGTGCCTCGGCGTCCTTCTCGGCAGGACAGGGATAGGAGTAGAACCTGCTTTATCCCATTACTGGCAAGGTAAAAGGAGCTGGTGTGTGGAATTGCCTTCAGCTGAGTCAGGCAGGTAGTAAGCACTGTTGTTGTATTCCATGAAATGACTTCAAGTGATATCCTGGAATGGCGCTCCACATCCCACATCCAGGCCAGAGCGGCAGATTCCTCACCTGCTGCAGCCCCTAGCCCAGGCATCCCCAAACTTTTTACACAGGGGGCCAGTTCACTGTCCCTCAGACCGTTGGAGGGCCGCCACATAACTGTGCTCCTCTCACTGACCACCAAAGAGGTGCCCCTTCCTGAAGTGCGGCAGGGAGCTGGATAAATGGCCTCAGGGGGCCGCATGCGGCTCGCAGGCCATAGTTTGGGGATGCCTGCTCTAGCCGATTGACTCTTCTATTTTTAAAGTTCCCAGAGATTTTCCTGGTTTCCTTTGCTTTTTCCCCCTGAGCCACCTCTGCCTTTGGGGACTCCTGCACACCTCGGATTAGCTGCAGAGTAGCACACCACTTCCCCGGTGGCCCTCTTTGCGGGTGTGCAGGCACCTTTGGTTTTAGTGCTTGATGCTAACTAGGGCAGGGTTTCTTAGCCTGGGTGCTATTGACATTTTCCTTGTAGGATGTTTAAGCATCTCTGGCCTCTACCCAAAAAGTGTCAGTGACACCCACCCACCCTCACCCAGGCCTGACAATCAAAATAGTCTCCAGATGTTGCTTAATGTCCCCTGGAAGCACAGTTGTCCCTGACTGAGAACCTGGACACTAGGGAGAAACATCAGGAGGTTACCACAGTTCAAGGACTTCCCAGAAACTGTCAGTTATTGTTTCTGGTTCTTGAGTTACTTGCTGGAGTCTTTTTCCTGTACTGAACCCCCTTTATTCCAGAGGGTAGAGCGAATGAAATGCTCATCGTTCATTCCATGCTTACTGAGCGCTGTGTGCAGTGCCGGCTTCAGGGAGGAGTGGACAGACGGGGCGTAGACCTGACCCTGCTCAGGCCTCTGCGTGGCCCAGGGCGGAGAGGCTCAAGCAAGAGAACCCGCCATGCGTGTCACAGTCCTGCCTTTTCTGGGCCAGTGCTGACATCATTACCATCTAATTTCCTCAGAGACCTGTGAGCGGCCTGGTGATGTCTTCACAGATGAGGGCAGGGCAGCTCATGCGTAAGCGGGTTTGCTGCTTGCTTCAGGCCCCAGGGGAGTGTGAGGCCTTTTGGCGTTCCCACCTGGCTGCAGGGAGCCTTTGGGCATTCCCACTTGGCTGCAGGGAGCTGGCTGGGGTCAGATGGTGAAGGGCTTCAAACAGCTGTCAGGAAACCTGGATTTGGGGCCAGTACTGCTTTGCCTTTCTAAACTCCTGTCTTCTGCTGGGCTCTGCTCTCATCTGGTGTTCCTGTCAGGCTGACAGCTCCATAGAACCTATTGCTTAGCACTTGTATGTTCCTTTTAGACTGTATTTTACCCTCCAGTCTCCTTCTGGCAGGGTCCCCTTGTCCCCTGAAACTTCTGCTATTGGCTGCAGGGCATGGGGTGAGTTGCAGCCGGGAGTCAGTCCCATGGGTGGTGCAGGTGGCTTAGGGTGAGGCTGGTCAGGGGCTGCTGAAGTACGAGCCAGCTCCTTCCACCTTGTCCGTGGGAGGCACCATCCGGGGCAGCTCTGCTCTGGCCAGCCTCCCCAGGATGTGCCCACACTGGGACCTTTCTAACCCGGAGGCTGTTGTTCTTCTGTGTATAGAGCTCCAGTTCAGATCAGTAATTGTAGGCTGAAGGTCAATGTGATGAAAACAAGAGTACTTTGCAGCATTAGCTTAGAAACAGTATCTGGGCAGAGTTAGTGGAAGACATTTAGGATGGCAGCCTGTCTGGTGACACGTGTGCAGGAGATCTGACCATCTCTGTGTTGTTACAGATCTGGAACCTGCTGCATGTGTCACATCCGGGTAGACAGTGGACGTGGGGATGTATCTGCTGTTAGTTGTCATGTTCAGAAGCTCAGTCGGGAGCAAAACATGAGATAAAGCTGTTATTTGGTCTGGGACCCAGAGGCTCTTGCCTTCTCCTGGAGTTCTCTCTGAAGTGTGTCTGTGTGAAAGAGGATGTTTGCCAGTGAGGAGGAGTAGGGTTAGAGAGTGGGGGTGACAGGAGTGTCTGCAGAGGGCGGAAGGAGCAGGATGGACAGTTACTTTGGGGAGGAGTGAGTAGAGATCTAGGGCTGTTCCTTCTTGAATACTAAAGGCTGTGTTGAGATTACTGGTTCACACTGGAATTTCTGAACACAAAGAAAGGTGCGGAACTAGGGTGAGAGCTGAAGTTGGCATTTCGGAAAGGCCTCGAAGTACAGTGCATGTTGTTTTCCTGTTGTCCATAGCAACTATTGGGGATTAAATGTTAAAAATGTTAAAATAAAATTGGGTGACTTGGCTCAGTCTTCCATCCTCACCCTGTTACAGGACACTGAGAAAATGAAGAGTTAGAGACGGTGTACCTCGGCTGAACGTCTGCGCCCTCTCTA
This sequence comes from Saimiri boliviensis, assembly GCF_048565385.1. Taxonomy (NCBI): domain Eukaryota; kingdom Metazoa; phylum Chordata; class Mammalia; order Primates; family Cebidae; genus Saimiri; species Saimiri boliviensis. The sequence continues at coordinate 6,269,060 of NC_133458.1, read as the reverse complement.
GGCTTCTTTCTTGCCATTTAAGTCTCAGACGCCACCTTTTCAGCAAGGTCTTTCCTGCTCTCTCAACTAGAGTGGCCCCTCGCCATCACTTTCTCTTCCGTTGCTGTTTTTAAAAGTTCGACTTTGAGGTACAATTTACATAGAGTAGAATGAACCCATTTTAAGTGTACGGCTTTAAAAGATTTGACAAGTTTGCATACTTATGTGATAGTCACCACAGTTAAGGTAAGAAGGGAACCATCACTTGCGGAAGTTCCTCGGGCCCTGCTCTAGGAAGGCCCCGATCTGCTATCACTGTAGAGGGGATTTGACTTTCCAGAGTTTCGTATACAGGAGTCCCTTCTTACCCATGGGGGATATGTCCCAAGACCCCCAGTGGATGGCTGAAAGTGTAGATGGTACCAAACCCTCTGTGTACTATGTTTTTTTCCCTGAATATATACATACTTTTGATGAAGTTTATAAATTAAGGCACAGGAAGAGATTAACAGCAATAACTAACAATAAAATGGAAGAGTTATAACAGTATGTTAGCATCACCACTCTTATGCTTTGGGGCTGTTAATAAAATGAGGGTTACCTGAACTCCAGCAGTGTGATGCCGCAGTAGTCCATCTGATCACCGGGGTGGCTGCTGAGTAACTCAGGGCACGTAGCATACACGGTGTGGACATGCTGGACAAAGAGATGACTCGTGCCCCAGGCAGGACAGAGTGGGACAGCTCCATATTTCATCATGCTTCTCAGAATGGTGCACAGTTTAAAACTTACAAAGTGTTTATTTCTGGAGTTTTCCATTTAATCTTTTCAGACTGAAAAGATTAAATGTGGTTGACCATGGGTAATTGACACCATGGACCGTGAACTGCAGACAATGGGGGCTGCTGGAAATGGAGTTGCTCCACGTGCTCTGTTTCTGGCTTCCTTCACTCAGCTGATGCTTTTGAGGCACACGTGCATGTCATCTGTCCTTTCTTAACTGCTGGGAGCACCTCAGCGAATGGCTGTGTCACAAGTCAGCCATCTCCTGCTGACGGACATTTGAGTTCTTTGGGCTATTACCAAAAGCCCTGCTACGGACATTTGGAAGTACACTCAGTGTTTGCTGGATATGTTTTATTCCCCTTGGGAAATACCTGGGAATGCAGTTGCTTTGTTGTATGGGAAGTGTGCGTAGTTTTCTCTTTATGGAAATTGCTCGACTTTTTCCAAAGTACTTCTAGCATCTTCCCAGTGTTCTTCTTAACCTGAATGTGGTGTGTGATGGATCTCAGCTGTACAGTCTGGATTACAGATGTTGTTGATGTTTTTCCCTGTACTTATTGGTCATTGGTATTTTTTTTTTGTGAAATGTCTATTTGAATCTTTTGCCCATTTTTTTTTTTTCTTTTGAGACGGAGTTTCGCTCTTGTTACCCAGGCTGGAGTGCAATGGCGCGATCTCGGCTCACCGCAACCTCCGCTTCCTGGGTTCAGGCAATTCTCTTGTCTCAGCCTCCCGAGTAGCTGGGATTACAGGCATGTGCCACCATGCCCAGCTAATTTTTTGTATTTTTAGTAGAGACGGGGTTTCACCATGTTGACCAGGATGGTCTCGATCTCTCGACCTCGTGATCCACCCTCCTCGGCCTCCCAAAGTGCTGGGATTACAGGCTTGAGCCACCGCGCCCGGCTTTTGCCCATTTTTAATTGATTTCTTCTTTATTGAGTTACAACTCAATAAGAATTCTTCAGCTATCCTGGATACAAATCCTTTGTCAGGTTTATGTGTTGCAGATGTTTTGTCTAGTCTGTGGCTTGTCTTTTCATTTTCTTAGTGGTGTCTTCTGAAGAACAGAAATGTATGGAAACTCATTTATCAACTTTTTTCTTTTTTGTTTCATGCTTTTTTATGTTCTAGCTAAGAAATTTTTGCCTACCACAAAATTACGAAGTTTTAAAAACTGGTTTTTAGAAGAAATTTTGTACTTTTAGCCCTTACATTTAAACAAGTGATAAATTTTGAATTAATTTGTGTATATTAAATGAAAAAGTAAATAAATGTTCATCCTCTCATTCCATGGATATCAATTTTTCCAACATAGTTTGTTGAAAAAGATGATTATTTCCCTATTGAAGTATCTTGGTGACTTTGTCCAAAATCATTTGACTGCATAGTCATAGCACTGTTTGTATGGTTATGTGATTACATGAAAGAAATGAATTTATATGCTACGCCTTTGAAGGCAACTCAAGATCATGTAATGCTTCTCAAGTATTATAATGAACATTTACTTTCATACCCTAGTGAATAATTTTTAAATTAAAAAACCTATTACAGAGACATGACAAGTAATTGCACAGTCTGACCCTGCACTGGACTCTGGACTGGAGAGAAAAAAATGCTGTAAAGAATATTAATAAGTCTAGTGACAAAATGGGAATAGGAACAGCAGATTAAAGTTTTGTATTAATGTTAAGTTTATGGAGTTGGCAGTTGCACTGCGGTAACGTAAAGGATGTTCTCAGTTTTAGTAAATACACACTAAAGTATTGAGTAGTAAAGGGCCATGATGCATATGAGTTACTGTCAGATGCTCCCTGCCCCCGTATGTGTGTGTGTGGGAGGGGATAGATTAAATGCATGCAAATGATAAAGAAAAACACTACTGTAAACGTTAACAGTAGGCAAATCTGAATAAAGAGTGTACTACTTGTGCTAAGCTTGAAATGTTTTCTAAATTAAAAAATTATTTTATTAATTTTTATTTTTTTGAGATGGAGTTTCGCTCCTGTTGCCCAGGTTGGAGTGTAATGGTGCGATTTTGGCTCACTACAGCCTCTGCCTCCTGGGTTCAGGTGATTCTTCTGCCTCAGCCTCCCAAGTAGCTGGGATTATAGGCATGTACCACCACACCCAGCTAATTCTGTATTTTTAGTAGAGACGGGGTTTCACCAAGGTGGTCAGGCTGGTCTCAAACTCTTGACCTCAGGTGATCCACCCTCCTTGGCCTCCCAAAGTGCTGGAATTACAGGCGTGATCCCAGCCTACCACGCCAGGCCTAAAAAAAACTCTTGCATTAATTTGTTGTCTTAATATTTGCCTTTTACATAAACGTAGAATTTAAATGTATTAAAATACATTAATAGTGATTTACAAATTCTCATTCTCTGAAATCCAGCTCCCAGTTTTGCTGGGTAAATTGGCCTGTTTGAAGTTTTCTAAGGATAAATTTTATCTGTCACTATCTTTTTTGTTACCTAGTTTGATTAGAGTGGTTAAAATTATTACAGAGCCTTCTGCACAAGAGCCCATGTATGTCTTAAGAAGGTGGAATTACTGTTCAGTTCAGGTATCACTCCAAGGATTTAATGTGAATCTGATTGTATGTTAAGTCTTCTTTTGTATTTGGTCTATTTTCTAACACCGCAAGGTCAACAGAAAGAGCCTGTAATGCCACCAGATACACATTATCTACTTCTAGGCCAGAAATCTGAGAGGATTTAGAGGAAATTAGTATAGCTGGTGATCTCTCATAACAGTGGTGCTTAGTTGACCTGGTCGGTGAGACCATCCCGTCCCCTTGCCATGTCCCAATGGGACCCTTGCTGTTTTATCCACCACTTGCAACTTGAGTGTCTTAATTGACTGAGTTTAGGGACTTTCGTTTTCTTAAACTCTAGCCATGCTTTGAAGTTTTTTTGTTTTTTGTTTTTGAGACAGAGTCTTACTCTGTTGCCCAGGCTGTAGTGCAGTGGCGTGATCTCGGCTCACTGCAGCTTCTGCCTCCTGGGTTCAAGTAATTCTCCTGCTTCAGCCTCCTGAGTAGCTGGGATTACAGGTGCCCGCACCGTGCCTGGCTAATTTTTGTATTATTAGTAGAGATGGGGTTTCACCATGTTGGTCAGGCTGGTCTTGAACTACTGACCTTGTGATCTGCACGCCTCAGCCTCCCAAAGTGCTAGGATTACAGGCGTGAGCCACCACGCCTGGCCGCGTTGAAGTTTTTGTATCCATTTATATACAATGTATGCCGGGTAACATCATACACATTATAACTTGGATTCACAGCACCCCTCAGGTAGTGTTTTCATTTTTTGCCCTTTTTTTCAAAGTCTGTCCTGTTTCAGATTCTTTTTGTTTGCTGAATACTTTCTGCGCTCATGATGCTTCTTTCTTGAGTTTTCTCCAGAAGCACCTTGATGGCACGGGCCGTCCTGAATATTTCCAGTATTCATGCAGTGCTGTCTTCAGGTTTCATTGTGTTGCCTAGTTTGAAAGTTTACCGTCTGTGGCTACGTTAACTGTGCCCATGCAGAGTGCTGACCGCGAGGTGCTCTGGTCTGTGCTGATCTAGACACTTGGGGCTCATGTGATATTTCACGGTGAGGAAGCAGGGATTAGAATTGCAAAGGAGCAGCGTGAATGAGGGCTGTTGGGCCCCTGTCTGTTGCTGGGTTGTGACCTCCCCTTACAGAATCTCCTGAGATGGATGCCACTCCTGAAGTGACTTGGCTCTGTTTTAGGGGCCTATGCGTGGGGTGGTGTGTGCAGTTCTCCCGGTGCTCTTGGCAAAAGCGGAGCACATGGGCACCTGAGGGACTGCCGTTGGCCAGGGCCATGCCTGCCTGAGACCCCGCTGAGAGCGCAGCACAGTCTTAGCTTCCACCTGCAGCTGTCTTCCTGGGCGTTTTCTTAAGTGAAACGATTTTTGTTTTACTTATTTTTAATGTAGGAAACAAATAGAACTGCTCTTTAGAAGAAAAATCTGAAATGAATGCATTTATAACATTGAAACGATTGTTTTAAAAATGCAGATCCTCAGAATGACAAACTATGTGTTTTAAAGTTTCCTGTTTACATTTCTTAATTTTTAAGAATCTCTAGGTTTGGGAGGTTGAGGCTTCCTCTTCAAGACTCCCTGTGAGCTCCAGTGCCCAGACAGTCTCTACTCTGCAGGGTTCACCAGTATGTTTTCTTCACGTTTGTAGTTCAGTGCCCTTTTTTTTTTTCAAGATGGAGTTTTGCTCTTGTTGCCCAGGATGGAGTGCAGTGGCATGATCATGACTCACCGCAACCTCCACCTCCCAGGTTCAAGTGATTCTCCTGCCTCAGCCTCCCAAGTAACTGGGATTATGGGCATGCGCCACTATACCTGGCTAATTTTGTATGTTTAGTAGTAGAGATGGGGTTTCTTCATGTTGGCCAGGCTGGTCTTGAACTCCTGCCCTCAGGTGATCCGCCTGCCTCGGCCTCCCACAGTGCTGGGATGACAGGCATGAGCCACCCTGCCAGTTCAGCGCTTTTAACTCAAGTGCTTGCTGAATGCAGCGGGATGTTTGCTGCCAATCACAGGGATACTTAGGCTTTTGAGGTTTGTCCTTCAATTACCGAAGGAAGAAAGGAATTCAAAATGAGGAGCCAGCATCCTTTCTTAAACTCCTTGAATGATTAACTGTATTTTGCCTGAAGATAGCGCAGCTGGGCTTCAGCTCTCCTATTTGCCTGTCCTTAGAACCTCACACCCCTGCCCCCTGCTGCCTGCATGCCTGCATGCCTGCCTGCCTTCTAGTGTAGAAAATACGAAGCAGGCAGGAAAGTATATCCAATACACAAGGATGAAGTAGCTGAAGGAAACTTGCTAAGGAGAAGTGAGGGTGGGAGATAGCGCAGCAGGGTCGGACGAGGACAGAGCCCTTGCACACCATTCTGTGGTCGTGCCTAGCCATGGGAGAGGCCCCTCCTGGCTCTCAGCTTCTCAGCAGCCAGGGAGAAGAGGGGAACCCAATCTGTAATGGAAGGCACAGGGCTTAGGGGACGTATGATTAAGGCCAGTGGGTTTTCCCAGAGGCCCAGCTTTTTCTGACGCTGAGAGCTGAGAGAAATTTTTTAGACCCTCACTGAGAATACCTTCCCACCCATCCTCATGTGGATAATGATGTGCGTTTCCTTCTCTTGTGTCTTCCAATGGCTTGAGGTGCAAGTTCAGAGGGGAGACAGTCCTCTGGGTGAATACGGAAAGAACGCCGAGCAGACAGGGAGCATTCCCCTGGTACTTTCAGATCATTTAGAAGACTTAGAGGTGTGAATGGACTACGTACCCCTCCGATTATCCTTCCAAATAGCAATAGCACAGAATTTTGAGATGAGGCAGCAGGTGGGCCCATGGTGCTGTGTTGGGCATTGGGTGTCACAGTTAGAAGCAGACTCGTTCCTTTGACCATTGTCTGAGGGAAGGATAAGCTCACTAAGTCTAGGGTGACAGTCAAGGAACCTGGCCCGGGGCTCCTCTGCTGCACTGTGCTGGGCCAAGGTAGAGTTCTGACACCCCTGGCTTCCTTGGAACACTGGGATCGCCTGACATATGGGCTATGAGGAGACCAAGCAAGAGAGCGAGGCTGTGGGAATCTTAGCCTGGAAAAGTTTTAAAGGAGTTTCTGCAGTGGGCTTTAAAAAGCAAATGAAAAACAATAGCAAAAGAACAAAAAGGTGAAACCAGAAACCTCAGCAAAAGTACCCTTAGAATGTCTGATTTCAAGCACTGCCCCATCCTTGCTCTTCCTCACTCCGCATTTAATTCTTATTGGATATAGGCCAGGGTCTGTCTTCTCCAGACATCATCAGCCAGTGTTGCCAGTAACTAGAGAGCAGGAGCAGGGGTCAGTCGAGGCTTATTCTAAGATGAGATGATCAAAATATTAAGAATACTTTTAAGTTATGTTTCTTAATATGATGGTAACTAGGTATGCAGTGTGTCTGAAAGAGTCACCAGGCCATGAGACCCATCTGAAGGAAGCCAGGGATCAGAATATAACCCTCTTTACGTAATTTCAAGCTGCCACTCTATCTGCCAGGGACTTGTTCCCGCCAGTCCTCACCTTTTGGTGACATGTTACCCGAGTGTTGTTAACCAGGGGCTCCCTTGAGTTCAGCGTTCCCACAGCTGCAGCTATGGTTGATGGTCCTTAGACTCTGACAGGAGCCAGGCACTCTCAGGTTGGTCACAAGAGATTTCTCCACTCTATCAGGTGATAGAGGGCAACAGTGATTATTCATGATGCTGATCCTGGGACAAGATGTTGGCTTGAAAACTAGACTTAAAATTTATCAAGAAGACAGGTGCTCAGTTACCTCACAGTATCCATGTGGCGAGGGGTGTCGGGGTTGCCTCTTGAGAAATGGACGTGACAGCAGTTTCCTCAGTTGGCCATGCCCACGGAGTTTTAAGAAAGCAAACAAGCTTGTAGCAGTGAAACCCCTAGATGAGGACAGACTGCACAATTCTGGCGGCAGAGAACCGTTGCCAGGAATTTTATCCAGTGTGTTCATTATCAGATAGTCTCTGTAAGGCGGGGGTACCCCCTCAGAGGGTCTGCTGTGTTCAGGGCTGTTCCCTGTGAGAAGTTGGGGGCAGGCACCAGGAGTGGGGTGGGGTGGTAGGTTCCAGGAGATCTCTCACCACTGCAGAGAGCCCTGGAAAGGTGGCCTCAGAACCACCTTGGTTCCTGTCCTTGAAGGCCAAGCCAGATCTTCCCGTAAACATATTACACTTGGCCAGGTGTGGTGGCTCACGCCTGTAATCCTAGCACTTTGGGAGGCTGAAGCGAATGAATCATGAGGTTAGGAGTTTGAGACCAGCCTGGCCAACATGGTGAAACTCCTTCTCTACTAAAAGTACAAAAAATTAGCTGGGCATAGTGGCGGGCGCCTGTAATGCCAGCTACTTGGGAGGCTGAGGCAGGAGAATCACTTGAACTTGGGAGGCAGAGGTTGTAGTGAGGCGAGATCACGCCACTGCACTCCAGCCTTGATGACAGTGTGAGACTCTGTCTTGAAATACATACATATATATATGACTTAAGATTCTTGAAGCTGATAGAAAAAATATTGTGGCACAGTTTTGTGAGACCAGAGGTAGCCACTTGTTGATGGTTTCCCATGGCTCTGTCCCTGGCCAAGCCACTGTAGAAGCTTTAGCTCAGGGGTGTCCAACCTTTTAGCTTTCCTAGGCCACATTAGAAGAAGAATTGTCTTGGGCTACACATAAAATACACTAACGCTATTGATAGCTGGCAAGCTAATAAAAAGGTCCTGTGCATAATTTTTTTGGCATTCACTACAGTTAAACAAAAATGTTGTTGGATTCAAGGGGTTGGACACAGCTTCTTTAGCCCCTGACGACCTTTTCATCTTAGAAGCTGAGCAGCTACAGCATGTTAGATGATTTATGAAACATCTGCTGTTGGTAGGTAATCAGAGGTGAAATTTCTCTTTTACAGACACTCAGGGTAGAATTGGAGCAGATCCCAGGTGGAAGGCCAGGTCCCTGGTGACTTCCCCAGGTGGACGGCCAGGTCCCTGGTGGCTTCTTCAGGTGGAAGGCCAGATCCCTGGTCACTTCGCCAGGTGGAAGGCCAGGTCCCTGGTGGCTTCTTCAGGTGGAAGGCCAGATCCCTGGTCACTTCGCCAGGTGGAAGGCCAGATCCCTGGTGGCTTCCCCAGGTGGAAGGCCAGGTCCCTGGTGGCTTCCCCAGGTGGAAGGCCAGATCCCTGGTCGCTTTTCCAGGTGGAAGGCCAGGTCCCTGGTGGCTTCCCCAGGTGGAAGGCCAGATCCCTGGTCGCTTTTCCAGGTGGAAGGCCAGATCCCTGGTGGCTTCCCCAGGTGGAAGGCCAGGTCCCTGGTGGCTTCCCCAGGTGGAAGGCCAGATCCCTGGTCGCTTTTCCAGGTGGAAGGCCAGGTCCCTGGTGGCTTCCCCAGGTGGAAGGCCAGATCCCTGGTCGCTTTTCCAGGTGGAAGGCCAGATCCCTGGTGGCTTCCCCAGGTGGAAGGCCAGGTCCCTGGTGGCTTCCCCAGGTGGAAGGCCAGATCCCTGGTCGCTTTTCCAGGTGGAAGGCCAGGTCCCTGGTGGCTTTCCCAGGTGGAAGGTCAGATCCCTGGTCACTTTTCCAGGTGGAAGGCCAGATCCCTGGTGGCTTCCCATGGGTCCTGCCCCCTTTTATTCTTCCTGCTCTGACTTCAACTGTCTAATCCTGAGTATACGTGAGTGTTGTCACAGCAGTTCTAGGAGTTGGCATGAGAGAAAAATGATCCCTGTCCAGTCTGTCCTGGCTGTCTTTCCCCCAGACAGCTGTAAGCAGGAGTGGACTGCTTTCACACCATACAACTTAGAACCTGGGTTGCTGGGGACAGAAAAGTGCATTTTTTCCCATACTGATTCCTTGTGACTTCTGCTTACCTGTAAACTTGGTGAGGGACTCACTGTTCACGCACACAGTGAGTGGGAGGAGTGCCTGAAAACAGAGTTCTACAGTTGGTCAGGAACTTGGGAAGAGCTAACATATTTAGAGGGTCTTAAGGCAAGTAGGGCTTTTTGACTCCTTGAAGGATTAATTTCCTTATGTAGTTTTCTCATTTGGTGTTTTCTCTAAGAAAATTCAATCAGGAGATATGTAATTCCCCCTTGTCAGTGGGGGATACGGTTCAAGATCCCCCAGTGGGTGCCTGAAACTGCAGCTAGTACCAAATCCTATATTTCTTGTACATACATACCCATGATAACGTTTAATTTAGAAATTAGGCATAGTAAGAGATTTTGAACAGCAATAACTAATAATGAAATAGAATAATTACTATAACAATATACTATAGGAACAGTTATGTAAATGTGGTCTCTCTCTCTCTGTCTAAATATCTTACTGTACATGCTCACCCTTCCTGGTCTTGTGAGGGTGAGAGATGATGCAGAGCCCGTGGTGAGAGAGCGAGAGGTGAGTGACGTAGGTTAGGCCACTGTAGCCTCTGACATGCATCAGAAGAGGACTGGCTGCTTGGGTGACCTGGGCCATCAAGCCATGAGGATGGCAGTGGCTGCAGGTCAGGAGCTGATAGTGTGGATGACTGACAGGCGGGCAGCATGGACAACACTGGACAGAGGGCTGGCTGAAGTTCTGGGCAGAGGGAGTGGGGCAGGCAGGTGCTTCCCCTTCCTCGGCCCACACCGAGCTTCTGTGTGGCCACTGAGCGAGTCCTGCCACTGGAGGGCAGTGCTGGCTGGGTGGCTCACCGGAGAACGTTTCTTTGGGTAACTTGGATGCTTTCTTCCAAGATCGTCCTTCTAAGAGGCTTCAAGCATCAATTAGAAGACTTTCCCCTGGTGATGGTTAAGGCAAAGCAAAGGGAGAGCCAGTGGTCATGTGGCTCAAGTCAGCTGGACAGTTTCTGTTGTTACTTGTGGCTTCCTGGTCCTTGTGAGGGGTAGGCAGGGGGAGCGTGAGGGAGCAGAATCGCCTTGTTTTTGCTTTGCTGTAATGGAGGAAAGGATTCAGGAGCCGTTTGTGACACATTGCTGTCACCATAAAAAAAGAAATCTACATTTTTCCAATGGCATTAACTTTGCTTCTGTTCGTGTTTCATAGGGCCAGTGTGTCACGCCCACAAGCGATTGGGCCTGTGGGGTTCTGTTGTGGGTGGGTGATTTTACCCAAGTCTCCCTCTACTTTGTGTCTTGTAGAATGTCGTTCTCTCAGGAGGCTCCACCATGTTCAGGGATTTCGGACGCCGACTGCAGAGAGATTTGAAGAGAGTAGTGGATGCCAGGCTGAGGCTCAGTGAGGAGCTCAGCGGCGGGAGGATCAAGGTAGGAGCCAGGGGCCTCCAAGCAGTGCCGGGGGAGGAGGGTGGTTTCTGTGCTGGGCCTGACTTGGGCCTTCCTGACGCAAGAGTTTATCTGGGCCACGTGGAAGAAAAACAAATGTGTGTCACTTTCTGAGCTGCACTGTGACATTACCACGGAGGTTTGCTGCCGGAGCTTCTTCCAGGCTGGTGGTTCAGACCTATGATCCTGGTGACACAGCCATAGCAGCTTCACAGTCTCCCTGGTCATACCTGCCAGCAGTTGCCTTATGTGTCGTACTCCACGACGTGGGGCGTAATGACCAGTGTCCCCAGGAGATAGTACTAATTTATGGTAAGGATGTTCTCATGTCCTCCGGAAATGTTCTCATTAAACGAAAATAACTAATGTTAGCAGGGAGTTACAAGGCGTCTCTCCAAGATAGTAATTCTCAGGCAGCTGGTGATTATCTTGGGCTTCTAACCAAGAGCAGGCTTGGATAGGAGAGCTGGGGGCCAGGAAGAGAGTGCACGAGTCCACTGCTGGGAAAGCACCACTGCTTTTCGTATTTTGGGGACGGTCAGTCTTATTTGGGATGAACCCTGCAGTGGCAGAACATCTGAAATGTTTGGTCAAAAAAAAAAACAGTGAGGTTAGTTGCTTGGATTTTGTGCTTTTGTACTTTATGCCCTCAGTGTTGTGAGAGGGCGGTTCTGCTGGCCTGGCGTACCGTGTTCCTTTGCGCCCCCGGGGCTGGAATTGTGCTAGATCTGGCAGGGGATTTGGCAGCAGAGGCAGAGGGTCACTGAGTGCTAGGTGTGAGGTTGTACTTGTGCCACTGAGTTGGGGGTGACCCCGGGCGAAGCCGTGGTCGGGTCAGCTGGAGGGTGACTGGATCACAGATGTGTCTGCGCGTGTGCAGTAAGTGAGAGCTGCTTTCTCTTCCAGCCGAAGCCTGTGGAGGTGCAGGTGGTCACGCATCACATGCAGCGCTATGCCGTATGGTTCGGAGGCTCCATGCTGGCCTCAACTGTAAGTCCCTCTCTCAAGGGCTCTGTGTTTCCATTCCCGTGCTCGCTGTTGAGTTTGGGCAAATATTGTCTATGAAGGTGACATAGTGTGTGCTCTAAACAGACAATTCTGTAGATATAAACTATATAAATATAATTTATTTATTTATTTTTCTTTTTGAGACAGAGTCTCACTCTGTCTCACTCTGTCGCCTAGGCTGGAGTGCAGTGGTGTGGTCTTGCCTCACTGCAACCTCTGCCTCCTGAGTTTAAGCAATTCTCCTGCCTCAGCCTCCCAGGTAGCTGGGATTATAGGCGCCTACCACCATGTCTGGCTGATTTTTTTGGTTGTATTTTTAGTAGAGATGGAGTTTCACCATGTTGGCCAGGCTGGTCTCGTACTCCTGACCTCAGGTGATCCACCCGCATTGGCCTCTTAAAGTGCTGGGATTACAGGCGTGAACCAGTGTGCCTGGCCCTGAATAAACTATATCTTAATAATCACACAACACATTTATCAAGTATCCTTGGTAATTAGGGGTTACAGATAACAAGATAAGTGGAATCCAAACATAATCTAAAAAAAACCCGCATTAATCATTAATTCCGGTGACTTTTCCAAATAATTATTATTTTCCCCCCTCAAATTTGTGAATAGCTCACACGTTGTTAGTGGGAGAGCAGCATTTGGTTGGTCCTAAGAAGATAGAGGCTGACACAACTTTTAAAAAGTAAAATAACCCCCCGTTTAGTAGTTCAGTTCATCAAAGAGGTAAGTCTTACAGCAGTGGTCCCGCGGGCAGGGTGGAGGCTGGGGTGAGAAGAGTGTCTTGCCTGCGTGGTGGCAGCTTTCCGTCGAGTCTCCTCTGAAGTGCGTTCTCTCCTTCTGCCTGTTGCCTCTGCTAGCCGGAGTTCTTTCAGGTCTGCCACACCAAGAAGGACTATGAAGAGTACGGGCCCAGCATCTGCCGCCACAACCCCGTCTTCGGAGTCATGTCCTAGTGTCTGCCTGAAAGCGTCGTCTGATGGTGTCACGTTGGGGAACAAGTGTCCTTCAGAACCCAGAGAAGGCCGCCGTTCTGTAAATAGTGACGTCGGCGTTGCTGCCGAGCAGCCCGCTTGCATTGCCGGTGCATGAGGCGCGGCGCGGGTCCTTCCGTCAAAGCCATTTATCCGTGTGCCGACGCTGTCTGCCAGCCTCCTCCCTCGCCCGCCCTCTTCCTCCTCCTCTTCCTCCCCCTCTTCTTCCTCTCCTCCTCCTCCTCCTCCTCCTCCCCCCTCCTCCGCCCTCCCCCGCCCTTCCCCTCCTCCTCCCTCCTCCTCCTCCCTCCCCCTCCTCCTCCTCCTCCTCCCTCCTCCTCCTCCTCCCTCCCCCTCCTCCTCCTCCTCCTCCTCCCTCCTCCTCCTCCCTCCCCCTCCTCCTCCTCCTCCCTCCCCCTCCTCCTCCTCCGCCTCCGCCTCCTCCTCCCCCCCTCCTCCTCCCCCCCCTCCTCCCCCCCTCCTCCTCCTCCCCCCTCCCCCCTCCCCCCTCCCCCCTCCCCCTCCCCCGCCCTCCCCCTCCTCCTCCTCCTCCTCCTCCTCCTCCCTCCTCCTCCGCCCTCCCCCCTCCCCCTCCTCCTCCTCCGCCTCCGCCTCCTCCTCCCCCCCCTCCTCCCCCCTCCTCCGCCCTCCCCCTCCTCCTCCTCCTCCTCCTCCCTCCTCCTCCGCCCTCCCCCTCCTCCTCCGCCCTCCTCCCCCGCCCTCCTCCTCCGAGCTGCTAGCTGACAAATACAATTCTGAAGGATTCCAAATGTGACTTTGGAAATCGTCAGAGAAAACAACCTTAGAAAATGGCACAAAATCATTGTGCACCAGGAGAGAATGTGGGGGCACAAACCCTTTTCCTCCCAGCCTATTTTTGTAAATAAAATGTTTAAACTTGAAATACAAATCGATGTTTATATTTCCTATCATTTTGTATTTTATGGTATTTGGTACAACTGGCTGATACTAAGCACGAATAGATATTGATGTCATGGAGTGCTGTAATCCAAAGTTTTTAATTGTGAGGCATGTTCTGATATGTTTATAGGCAAACAAATAAAACAGCAAACTTTTTTGCCACGTTTGCTAGAAAATGATTATACTTTATTGGAGTGACATGAAGTTTGAACACTAAACTGTATTGTATGAGAATTACTACGGATCATGTATCTTTTAGTTTTTTTGTTTGAACTTTCTGGAGCTGTTTTATAGAAGATGATGGTTTGTTGTCGGTGAGTGTTGGATGAAATACTCCCTTGCACCATTGTAATAAAAGCTGTTAGAATATTTATAAATATCTTTCTGCTGTAGTGTGGTGGTCTTTTGGTTTTCTCCCTTGTTGCTGTGCTTCTGTTTTACATCATTGGAGGATTTGATTAACACCAAGTTTGTGGAAGGAAATTTGTTTTTTTTTTGGTTGGGAGGGTGGATGGAGATTCACTCCTGTTGCCCAGGCTGGAGTGCAATGGAACGATCTTGGCTCACTGCAACTTCTGCCTCCTGTGTTCAAGTGATTCTCCTGCCTCAGCCTCCCGAGCAGCTGGGATTATGGGTGCCCGTCAGCACACCTAACTAATTTTGTACTTTTAGTAGAGATGGGGTTTCTCCATGTTTGTCAGGCTGGTCTTGAACTCCCGACCTCAGGTGATCTGCCCGCCTCGGCCTCCCAAAGGGCTGGTACTACAGGCGTGAGCCACTGCACCTGGCCAGGAAATTTCTTTTTCTGAGTGATGTGGATGGCCTGCTCTGCAGTGGTGTGGGTCTGGATAACCCGTCAGAGATGGTTTTTGTATCTGGGGTATAGTGGGAAGGAGTGCCTAATGATTTCTGATGTTCTTTCCTAGAAATTCAGGATTCATGGCTGTAAGCTTTCAGTAACTACTCTGATGTTTGCCGAATGGATTTCTAGCTTGAAAGGTAATTTGCTCAATTAATAGATGATTTAGATTTATTTCACTCTTCATATAATTCTTATAATTATGTTACTTGAAAAATTGTTACTTACGGTATTCTAAGTTGTGAAGTATGTTTTTTTATGTTTTTTTTTTCCTTACTTTCACTCTCAAAGGCAATGAATGAAGTATGTTTTGTTCTCACAAAATTTTCCTCCATAAAGAAGTGTAGCCAGGTGCAGTGGTGTGTGCCTGAAATCCCAGCTCCTCAGAAGTCTGAGGCAGGAGGATCACTTGAGTCCAGGAGGCCAAGGCTGCAGCAGGCTAGGGTTGAGCCACTGCATTCAGCCTGGGTGACAGAGTGAGGACCCATTTCTTAAAACAAAAACAGGCACAAAAAATGTGATGTTATTATTTGAGTTTAGAAATAAGTTTAATATTGAACTCAGTGTGGTAAAATCTGAGTTTACCAAACCTCAGTTTACCAAGTCTCTTCTATTGTCACTGTGCTAGGTCCTCAGTCTCCCCCGTCGAGTCTGGTACCACCTAGTTCTCCCCTCATCCAGTGTTTCTCTGCATTCCCTTGGGGATTTGCTGCTTCTTGGGGTTGCTGGACCATTGGCTTCTCGTGATCTTCCAGCCATTTTATTCCATCAAGTTCCCTATGGGTCTGCCTGCCTTTGGTCACACCTTTGCACCCTGAACATGGCAGTGACAGTTATTCCTTCTAACACCATTTTCCTCTTAGGTCTGTGTTATTCAGGGACCCACCTGATGCTCCCACCTTCAGCCCACCCCACTCAGTTCAGCATGCTTTCCACACATCTCACAGTGGGCGCTGCTATTCCGCCTCTGCTCTGCATTTGTGCACGGGCAGGCGCTTTGCTACACCTTTTCCAAATCCTGGGAATAACAGCACTCTGCACGTCAGTGCTGTGTCAGCCGGCTAAGCTAGAGCTGGGTAACCTGCCCTTCCACCACCGGACACCCAAAGCTTCCACGTTCCTTGTTTGGAACAAGGTGATCTTGGAGATTGTACTTCTGCTTGTCAGCTTAAAGGACTGTAGGAGAATATTTTGTTTTAAACCTACATTGACAGGATAGAATGATCCATTAGAATGTGACAGGTATGGTGCTGTGGTTCCCAACCTCAACCAAGATCCATCCCAGATTAAGAGGATCAGAATAGGGACCCCAGGGAGAGCATTCAGTTTTTGCTTTTTGTTTTTAAACCCCTTAGGCAATGCCAGTGTAGCTGGATGTGAAAGGCAGTGAGCAGAAGGAAGGGTTTTTGACTCCGGAAGATCTGAATATGAATTCTGCTGTTCCTTAAGCAAATAAGATCCTATTTTCTGTTTGCTCATCTGCGGGAGAATTGCAGTGGTCCTTTTGCTGTTAATAGAGGTGAGTTACAATTTTTTGTTTATTCAGTAAGCCTGGCAGATACCTTATATAGAAATGAACTGTGATTCTGCAATGTGCATCAGTCACTTTATAGGGAAGAAAAACGTTGACAGTTAAGTTAGTAATTTTGATAAAATCTGCACATACCTTTTTTTCAGGTTGAATGAATTAGCTCTAGATCATAATATAGAAATGAGTCAGCATTCCTATAGTTAATGGGTAGAGTCGACCTCCCATGACAGAATTATAACTCCAAATGAGCAGTTCTTTATAAAAAACATTTCACCAAATATATTCGTTAAATTGTAAAATTACAAGTCTACAGTCTTTAGGACTATTAACACTTTCAATAGTGCAGAAGCCAGGTGTGGTGACGAGTACCTGTAATCCTGCTACTGGGGAGGCAGAGGTGGGAGAATCCATTGAGCACAGGTGTTCAAGGCTGCAGGAGCCAGGGTCGTGCCACATACTCCAGCCTGGGCTGCAGAGCGAGACCTTAAAAGGCGCAGGAAGTTGCTTTCCCATATTTAATAGATTTAGACGTAAACTCAGCTTTATGATGGTGAGAATATTATACGAATGGCCTTAAGTTTAAAAAATCTGGCAAATAGTATGTGAATATTTGACAAACGTTACCTTTCTAACAAGATGATGGCTGGCTTAGAGCTGCTCTTTCCAGCACAAAACCCCTGTGGGAACAGCCTCTCACTTCTTTGGGGATACTCATCAGCTGCTCCTGAGGGCTTTAGCTTCAGTTTTATGAACTTTTAATCCAAGATGGGCTTAAGGAACACGAAGCTTATGAGTTTCTTTCTGCATCTGGTGAGGGTTGGGGAGAAATCACAGCGAGAGAGGTGGAGGCTACTGAAGTGGGAGCGGTAGAAAGGGACTCTTATCAGAGCTGCTGAGGAGGGGGAGGTGACCGCATCCCTGACGGAGGGAGGAAGGAGAAACACAGAAGGTACCCAGTGCTTGCACTGACCAACTGCAGGTGGCTGGCGGACTCTCTCCTGTTGAGTTTCCACTTCCATGTAACCCAAATGCAGGAGGGAAGAAGGTAGAGGCTTTCTTAGGGGTTGGGGCTCAGGTTTTGCCAGGCAAGTGTGATGGTGGATGGAGCAGGTGTCATGGGGGCAGGTGTAGACGGGGTTCTCTGTTGCTAACATGATTGACCACAAACTCCCAAGTAGGGCGGGGAGCAGAGGGAGACGAGAGATTGGGAGGAATGGAGGCATCTGAGAACTGGAGGCCCTGGGCTTCAAGATTAGGAGCTTGTGGTCCTGAAGAACGATGCTGGATTAAGATTTCGGAGGTGGAGAGTCATCGGAGTGGTCATTGTGCAGAGATTGAATTCACTGGAAATGGAAGAATATAGGGAATTTGCAGAGAAGGGCATTGGATGGATTGTATGGTGGGTGCTGGCCCATGCAGGAGGCTGTGGGGGTGGAGACGAGAGCCAGACTGGTTCAGCTGCTGAAGTCCTGCCTCAGTCTGGGGGGTGGCAGGAGCTGAGCACCGAATGTGAGCTGGGCACTGTGCCGGAATGCTCTGTGCTGGGCGTGGTGCTGCACAGCCCCCTCTCATCTGACCCACAACCCTGTGAAGCTGGTATTGCTATTCCCGTTTTCCAGATGGGAAAGCTGTGGCTGAAAGAAATTCAACAACATGCCAAAACCACACAGCCAGGAAGCCGAGGAGTCATATTTAATGTATTTTCACCAGTCTTGTAGAGGTAGGTCATAGCAACTGGTGAGAGGCCAGGTGGTGAAACCCAGTGACACGAGTCTGTGCCATGATTTTATCAGATAGTGGAGTAGAAAGAGTTTGAGTGCCTCAGATGTTGTTATCGTTACCTTAAGAGTTTAGTGGGGGCTGGGTGCGGTGACTCACGCCTGTAATCCC
Source organism: Saimiri boliviensis (assembly GCF_048565385.1). Taxonomy (NCBI): domain Eukaryota; kingdom Metazoa; phylum Chordata; class Mammalia; order Primates; family Cebidae; genus Saimiri; species Saimiri boliviensis. The sequence continues at coordinate 6,251,237 of NC_133458.1, read as the reverse complement.
AGCACTTTGGGAGGCCAGGGCAGGCGGATCATGAAATCAGGAGTTCAAGACCAGCTTGGCCAACATGGTGAAACCCTGTCTCTACTAAAAATACAAAAATCAGCGGGACATGGTGGTGCATGCCTGTAATCCCAGCTACTTGGGAGGCTGAGGCAGGAGAATTGCTTGAACCTGGGAGGTGGAAGATGCAGTGAGCTGAGATTGTGCCACCGCACTCCAGCCTGGGTGACCGAGTGAGACTCTGGCTAAAAAAAAAAGAGTTTAACGGTATCATAAACTCTTGACTCCCGGGCTTGGACTCCAGGAGGGTTTCAGGAACCTGAAGAGTGGAGGATCAAGCCTGTCTGAGGCTACAGCCCGCCCTGTAGTGGGTTTCCCTGCACTCTGGCCAATGTCTGTGGTGCCCTCAGCCAGAGGCTGGTGGAGCAATCACCCTGCAGAATCCTTGAAGACGTGGCTGTGTTTTATGGTGGTCGTAGCTCATTCCTCAACTTTACTCATATGAATAATGAGCTCTCATGTGACTGAAGTGCAGCTCGTTTGGTGATTAATTCATTCTTTATGATCCCTCCTTTCTATCTCATTTGTAGAAATTACGATTGTGCCAGACAGGCTTGTGGGGTTAATCAAGTGCACAGCTTATTGAAAACCGTAAGAGAGGCCCATTAAGAATATTTATCTGTTAAATAATTCTTTACTTCATTGAAGGATATTTCATAATGTTTCCTTTAAAAGTAACTGTCAGCCTTATTATATAGAAATATAAATTGATTGGCAAAATAATTGCATGGGGGCTCTAATTGGCAATTACATCAATTTCACTTGGTCAGACAGAAATAAATCTTTTTAAAAAGAGGAAAAGAAACTATAGCTTGATCTTAGTGTTACCGCGAAAGTTTTTTTTGGTTTTAAAATATTAGCTCTGTTGACCCTCTATTGGTTTCTCAAAAGTAAGCAGTGGTTCATTCTCTGCAGGTTGACTTCTCAGGTTTTATTTTTTCGTTTTTAGTTTTGGGTGCTTTGGATTTTTTTTATATGTGTGTATAATCATATATGCATATAGTCATTAATATCATATTGTTGCTAGGAATTTCAAATTTTTAAATATTTTAATCAGGCCGGGCACGGTGGATTATGGCCGTAATCCCAGCACTTTGGGAGGCCGAGGCAGGTGGATCACGAGGTCAGCAGATCAAGACCGGCCTGGCCAACACCATGAAACCCCGTCTGTATTAAACACACACACACACACACACACATACACACACACACACACACAATCAGCTGGGCATGGTGGTACATGCCGGTAATCCCAGCTACTTGGGAGACCTGTAACCCCAGAGACAGGAGAATAGCTTGAGCCTGGGAGGCGGAGGTTGCAGTGAACCAAGATTGCACCACTGCACTCCAGCCTGGTGACAGAGTGAGACTCTGTCTCAAAAAAAAAAAAAAAAGTTTTAATCAATAAGAGAGGAATAGAGCTTTAAATTATTAAAAAAAATAAACCTAAGGGTTTATGATGTGAAGCAAAATTTATTTATTTATTGAGATGAGGTCTCACCCTGTCACCCAGGCTGGAGTGTGGTGGTATGATCATGGCTCACTGTAGCCTCAACCTCCTGGGTCCAGGCAATTCTCCTGCCAGACTTCGAAGTAGCTGGGACTACAATCACACACTACCACGCCTGGCCAATTGATTTTTTGTAGAGATAGGGGTCTTGCTGTGTGGCCCAAACTCTTGGCCTTATGTGATCCTCCCACCACAGCCTCCCAAAGTGTTGGGATTACGCGGGTGAGCCACTGTGCCTGGCCTGCAAAATTCAAATGATATGACATTGGCTGTATTTTTAATATTTAGGGGTCAGATGTACATTGACCTTGAGTCATCTTTTTTCTGCTTCTCATTTGTGACTGGCGATAGTGACTGTACGATGAGGTGTTTTTGACGTGGTAAGCTGTACACCATTTTTATAATAGTACTGTAGGAGCTGGGGGTATTGAGCAGAGAGTGGGACACCCAGAATCCTGAGTGCAGACCCTGGCATTGCCACTGGTTGGTCCTCCGTTTGTGTTCACGTCAGTCATTCCATCTCTGTCTGTGTCTTCCCCTCACCCACTGAGATGATGGTAGCAGGCAGTAATGGAGTTCATGGTCCCAGGATCCCACATTTCTCAGCTGCTCAGACTGAGAATGTGGTAGAAAGATGAGCTGTGAGGGGCCACAGGAAGCTGATGTGAGGGGCTGGATGTGCGGGTATGGAACTGCGGCCATAGCAGGTTCCGGGGCCTTCCATGTGTGCTGAGCATGTGTGGAAGGAATGCTTGCTGGGCTCTGGGTCGCGTATTTATTAAGCGCCCATCTGAGGTTGCAATCCTGATGATGTGGAGCTTCCATTCTAGCAGAAGAGAGGGACATTGGTCCCATAGTCACACTATTATCATCGCAAACTGCAAAGCCCCGGGAGAGGAGGTAAAGGGTGCCATGAAACTCACTGCAGGCCGGGAGTGGGGCATGAGTGAGGGGTGTGAGGGAGGCACCTGAGGGGAGGCGGAGCTGAGAGCACCAGAGGAACAGAGGCTGCCAGGCCACGGGGTGAAGGGAGAGCAGTGCGGGGAGAGGCACATACTATTAGGTTGGTGCAAAAGTAATTGCGTTTTTTGCAATTATATTTAATGGCAAAAATGCAATTACTTTTGTAGCAACCTAACAGCTTGAAATAGCTTGTTAGAACTAGAATCTCATTCCTCATACCAGTTCTATTCTGACTGAGTCAGAATTTGCATTTTTAATTAAATCCCCAGATTATTTCTCTGCACAGTAAAGTCTGGGTAGCATAGCTCTAAACCACTGTGTTTTTGGTGTGCCTGTGTGTGTGTATTACAAAGTTCATTAGCTTCCAAATTGTGCTTATCTCTAGATAGTGTATTTTAACAAGATCAATTCAATTCAAAGAAGTAAATCAGTATACATAATGAAGTATATTAGTCTATAAAATAAATTAGATATTTTATATATAATATTCTTTATGTCTCAGAATTGATCTTCCTTCACAACTGGGACTTCGAGTCTGAGGAGTCTTGTTCTACTACTGATTTTTTCTCTTGAGTTGACATTTTTGTCTCAGCATATAGGGCCATTGTGATGAACGTTTTCTCTATAATTAAACAACTACAGAGAACAATACCAGGAGAATGAATTATCCCATAATCAGAAAAAATGAAAAAAAAAAAAAAGAATTAACTGTTGCTGTAGGTCAGATATAGCAAAATGTTCACAACATCTAGTGAGTCACTAAGATAAATGTCTGGAGCAGAAGGAAGCCTGGCTTTTTAAGAAACAAACAAGGCTGGGTGTGCGGGGTGTTCAAGAAAAGAGGTAAAGTTGTCAAATGGGGCTGGGCTACACATTTTGGTCTTTATCCTAAGAACAAAGTCCTGGGACACACAAGATTTTTAACAGAAGAGGGGGTGCCTCAATGTGTGCTGCATCAAAAGCAGCAACGCCTGGAAGGCTTTACCAAGAGATGGAGCTTAGATTCTCTGGAGTCGCGGAGCGGACCCAGAGGAAGAGAGAGGTGAGGTGGGCTGCCTGAGAATGCTGATCTTGTGCATTCGTTTATTTTTTTGAGACAGAGTTGCACTCTGTCTCCCAGTCTGGTGCAGTGGCACGATCTTGGCGCACTTCATCCTCTGTCTTCCAGGTTCAAGTGATTCTCCTGCCTGAGCCTCCCGAGGAGCTGAAACTACAGGCGTGTGCCACCATGCCTGGTTAATTTTTTTTTTATCTTTAGTAGAGATGGGATTTCACTATGTTGGTCAGGCTAGTCTTGGTCTCCTGACCTCAAATGATCCACCCACCTTGGCCTCCCAAAATGCTGGAATTACAGGCATGACCCACTGTGCCCGGACAGCTCTTGTGCTTTCTAACAGCAGTTCCAGAAAGATGACCTCAGCACACAGGACGCAAGGTTTGGTAGATGCAGCAGGGGAGCCATCGAGGAATTGTATGTCACCCTCTGGGCAGGGAACAAGCATTTGAAGTTTAGTGTACCAAAATATGTAGCAAGTGGATGTGGCTCATTTTTAGTTTTAAAATGGAAAGTACCTGCCGGGCGCACTGGCTCACGCCTGTAATCCCAGCACTTTGGGAGGCTGAGGCAGGTGGATCACAAGGTCAGGAGTTCAAGACCAGCCTGGCCAACATGGTGAAACCTGTCTCTACTAAAAATACAAAAATTAGCTGGGCGTGGTGGCACACGCCTGTAATCCCAGCTACTTGGGAGGCTGAGGCAGGAGAATTGCTTGTACCTGGGAGGTGGAGGTTGCAGTGAGCCGAGATCGTGCCACTGCACTCCATCCTAGGTGACAGAGTGAGACTCCATCTCAAAAAAAAAAAAAAAAAAGGAAAGTACCATTAAGACCATTTCTCCTGTGAAATTTAGAAGTAGTTTGTCTTCGCTCCCGACCCCCTACTCTGCTTTATTTGTTTAGTAGGAAAAAAGCTTCTGTGATTTGTCTAGGATCAGGGGTATTTGGGAACTATTAAAGAACTTGTGATATAGCACAGCATAGAGAAGGAGCTAGACACAAAGATACTCATTAGGAGTAAGCTGGCTGGAGAAGCAACTTTGTGAGCTGTAAAGGTGCAAATGACTAATTGATATTTTACCCTGACATCTTTTATCTTAATTAGGTTGGTATACTGAATGGGCAGTTCTGATTATGCAATCATTTTCTTGAGCTGAATTAGCATGTCTTACATATTTATTCATTAGGTCTTATGTCCATGATAAATTAAACTTTATAGGTAATCAAAACATTATTGCATGATATAATTAGAACTCTCCTGAATTAGAGTTTAAGAATGTGATTGCCATACTCTGTGTAACTTAATGTCCCCTAATGGCAAAGATTAATAGCATTATAAACTTTCTGGTAATGTGCAGTTCTCATCCGGGTTGATTTACAGTTGGGTAACTTTTAAAGAGCTGACAGCCCTTGTGCTGAGATTGTATAAACAGCATCGTTTCCAGTGGGGAGTGTCCCCTGTAATTTAGTGCTAATCACTGAACCACTAGTAATCATGTGTGTACTGTTTATTGTGCCAGTGCTCTGAGAAGTTGTATATTTGTGACAGAGTGAAGTAGGTGCTTGATTTCGCTTGGAGGTGAAATCACAGTAGTGTGGATCGGGCTTAGTAACCACACCCAGGGACAGATTTTCAGTTTTTTCCCCCTTTTCTTAAAAATAAAACCACTGATGCATTCACACAAAGAGGTATGCATCTTGTGTGTTTATATAAGTAATTTAATTTAAACTTTACCATTACAGCAGATTGCTCTGGAAAGCCTGGGGCTGTGAACACTGGAATTGTGCCTGCTCCATCCCTACCCCGCAGTGATGTGTGTGACCAGCTTGAATGAATCAAGAACTGGACTTGGTGTCCATTCCCCAGTATTAGAGATGAGTTTGTGGGGAGGGCAGAAAGACAGACCGCTCAACTGACAAGTTCACCTCTGCCATCCTCCCGTTTTACCAGGCAGGCGATTGATGCCTGTGATGAGAAAGGGCTGATGGGATCAGAATCCAGTCTGTGTTCATAAGACAGAGTCGAGGCCACTGTTACACACGAGTCAAACAGGTGGCCCCACGGAGGGGAACAACACCGATGGCTCGCTTCTGGCCAGCGAGGACTGTGGCTTCCTATCGAGCAGCTGCCCCCGCCTTCCCTCAGGAAAGCAGAGAAGTGGAAACCTGGCCCCAAGGTGAGATGTGTTTAGGGCACTTCCGGCTAGCAGAGGGAAACATTTGCCTCCTCAGGGCCCTGAGAGCTGTTCATATGCTGGGCCACACTGTGTCCTGAGCAGGGGCCTGTGGGCACTTGGCACAGAGCCTTTCCCAGGGGCTCTGACCTGGACCATGCGCCCCACCGCACCTCCAGACCAGACTGCAGAGTGGGAGCTGCCAAATATCTAGACCAGACCTCAGAATCGGGGCCACCACACCTCCAGACCAGAGCTCATAGTCGGGGGTACCACACCTCCAGACCAGACCTCAGAGTCGGGGCCACCACACCTCCAGACCAGATTTCAGAGTCAGGGCTACCACACCTCCAGACCAGATCTCAGAGTTGGGGGTACCACACCTCCAGACCAGACCTCAGAGTCGGGGCCACCACACCTCCAGACCAGACCTCAGAGTCGGTGGTACCACACCTCCACACCAGACCTCAGAGTCGGGGGGTACCACACCTCCACACCAGACCTCAGAGTCGGGGGTACCACACCTCCAGACCAGACCTCAGAGTCGGGGCCACCACACCTCCAGACCAGACCTCAGAATCGGGGCCACCACACCTCCAGACCAGATTTCAGAGTCAGGGCCACCACACCTCCAGACCAGATCTCAGAGTTGGGGGTACCACACCTCCAGACCAGACCTCAGAGTCGGGGCCACCACACCTCCAGACCAGACCTCAGAGTCGGTGGTACCACACCTCCACACCAGACCTCAGAGTCGGGGGTACCACACCTCCAGACCAGACCTCAGTCGGGGGTACCACATCTCCACACCAGACCTCAGAGTCAGGGCCACCACACCTCCAGACCAGACCTCAGAATCGGGGCCACCACACCTCCAGACCAGATCTCAGAGTCGGGGCCACCATACCTCCAGACCAGATCTCAGAGTCAGGGGTACCACACCTCCAGACCAGACCTCAGAATTGGGGCCACCACATCTCCAGACCAGATCTCAGAGTTGGGGCCACCATACCTCCAGACCAGATCTCAGAGTCAGGGGTACCACACCTCCAGACCAGACCTCAGAGTCGGGGCCACCACACCTCCAGACCAGACCTCAGAATTGGGGCCACCACACCTCCAGACCAGATCTCAGAGTCGGGGCCACCATACCTCCAGACCAGATCTCAGAGTCAGGGGTACCACACCTCCAGACCAGACCTCAGAATTGGGGCCACCACATCTCCAGACCAGATCTCAGAGTTGGGGCCACCATACCTCCAGACCAGATCTCAGAGTCAGGGGTACCACACCTCCAGACCAGACCTCAGAGTCGGGGCCACCACACCTCCAGACCAGACCTCAGAATTGGGGCCACCACATCTCCAGACCAGATCTCAGAGTTGGGGCCACCATACCTCCAGACCAGATCTCAGAGTCAGGGGTACCACACCTCCAGACCAGACCTCAGAGTCGGGGCCACCACACCTCCAGACCAGACCTCAGAATTGGGGCCACCACACCTCCAGACCAGATCTCAGAGTTGGGGCCACCATACCTCCAGACCAGATCTCAGAGTCAGGGGTACCACACCTCCAGACCAGACCTCAGAATTGGGGCCACCACATCTCCAGACCAGATCTCAGAGTTGGGGGTACCACACCTCCAGACCAGACCTCAGAGTCGGGGCCACCACACCTCCAGACCAGACCTCAGAGTCGGGGCCACCACACCTCCAGACCGAACCTCAGAGTCGGGGCCACCACACCTCCAGACCGAACCTCAGAGTCAGGGAGCCATCACATGGGGTTCTCCATGAAATGCTGCCTTCAGATGGGGCATCTGTGGAGGAACTCCTTGTGTGGACTGTGTTTAGTGAGAGAGGGAAGTTGGTTTCTAAAAAGGAATTTTTTTTAAACTTTGAGATATTTGGTTGTGGTCTGAGGAGAAGGGACCATTGTGCTTTTGATAGTGGTTGGTGATAAATAAGGAGAATTTATGTTTCAGAGGGTACTTTGGTACTTAGCAGAAAGATTATAATTAACAAAATGGACTGTTTGGCATTTCTTTTTGTTATTTTTCATTTCTTTTTTATGCTCATACTCATCTAAGATAATGGAGAAATTCAATCTGTTACTCTCTTCAGAATGCACTTAAGCAACCTCTTTTAGAAAAGGATATAATTTTCATCTACTGGAATTCCATTTCAAATAGAAACAAAACACCCCGAAGGGAAAGGAGGTACAGATGCTGGTGACTGTGACAGCATTAACCAATGGGAGGTTGTAAGCATGGTTGTGATCACGGTGACATCAGATTTTCCTTTTCCTTCTTCCTTCCCTTCCTTCCTTTTTTTTTTTTTTCTTTTCCCATGGACTCTCTGTCACTCAGGCTGGAGTACAATGGCCTGATCTCGGCTCACTACCACCTCTGCCTGCCAAGTTCAAGTGATTCTCCTGCCTCAGCCTCCCGAGTAGCTGGAATTACAGGTGCCCACCACCACGCAAGGCTAATTTTGCATTTTTAGTAGAGAGGGGGTTTCACCATGTTGATCAGGCTGGTCTGGAACTCCTGACCTCAAGTGGTCTGCCTGCCTCAGCCTCCCAAAGTGCTGGGATTACAGGTGTGAACCACCACAGCCAGCCTCCCTTCTCTTCTTTCCCCTCCCACTTCCAGTTTCCCTTCCTTCCCCTCCCCACCCCGTTGCTTTTTCCCTCCTCTTTCTTTGTGATCTCCCTGTGCTGCCCAGGTTGCTCTTGAACTCAAGCGATCCTCCTGCTTCAGGCTCCGAAGTGGCTGGGACTGCAGGTGTGCACGGCTGTGCCCAGCTTAAGTGTCAGTTGCTTACAGAAAACAAGCTCCTCTGTGCATATGATACAAGCAGATTCGTTATGTTGCCATCTGGACTCTGGTCTTGTGAGCAGTTGTAGTGGGCATCGTGTTTGTGGACAGTTTCTCTGTATCATTACTGTTTCGATTTGGAACTTGGGTGACTGCCTTGTTCCCAGCCTCCTGGGCCGCTGCTTTCCTGCGGGAGGGGACTATGGTGATCTTGCCTCGCCTTGTCTATTTTGCTTCATGGCAGCACCTCTTCAGAGATCACAGAGGGAAATTAACGAAAACGGCTTTCCTTTTAGTTCTGGGAAAAGTAATATGTTCTAAAGAAGATGAAATATGGTTGTGTGGGAATAAATGGACACACGGGCAGAAGCTGTTCCTCTGAGCCCGCTCTGCAAGGGTCTGGGTGCCGTCCTGCTGCATGGCACAGCCTCCTGGGGGCACAGGAGCAGGAGGCGTCATGGAGAAGAGGGAAGCTTGGGGGTGCCGAAGGGGGCTGTAGGGACATGAGCTGAAGGCTGGCTCGCCAGCGTCAGGCTCCTCGTGTGATGGGTCAGGAGAGCACCTTTCTCTCATGGGTCCCAAATTGAAAGCGGTGGCTGAAGGAGGGGAGCGGGCAGACACTGATTGAGTCCCAGCCATTTGGGTTCAATTGGTGCAGAGGTCACAGTTTCTCCTCCTGGGTTGCAGACTGTGTGTCAGAATTACATACACTCTAGCATTGTCTTTGGTCTCAACTGGAAAAGTGGAAGTTTGAATAAGGTGTGGCCGGTCCACTCCACGTTTTTCTGTGACTCACAGTGCAAAAGATGCTGGCCTCAATCCTGAATCTTTGCTGTGGTACTGCTGTTTACTCTACTGAAATAAAACCTTCAATGCCTGTCTACCATACCACACATTTTTCTTTAACAGAATTTAGGTTCCCGAATGTGGCCTTGTGGGTTTGTGAAAAGAGCCTCAGATTAAGGCAGAGGCCTGTGTTCTCATCCTGACTGTGCGCCTGACATGTTCTCTGGTCTGGGTAAATTATATCACTGCCCTGGGCCTGAGATGGCTTTTATTTTTATTTACTTATTTATTTGTTTAATTATTTATTTGAGACAGAGTCTCACTCTGTTGCCCAGGCTGGAGTGCAGGGGCACGACCTTGGCTCACTGCAACCTCTGCCTCCCAGGTGCCAGCGATTCTCGTGCCTCAGCCTCCTGAGTAGCTGGGATTATAGGTGCGACTGCTGGACTAATTTCTGTATTTTTATGTAGAGACGGTGTTTCACCACGTTGGCCAGGTTGGCCTTGAACTCCTGACTTCAAGTGATGCACCTGCCTGGGCCTCCCAACGGGCTGGTATTGCAGATGTGAGCCACTGTGCCTGGCCTGAGATGGCTTTTAAGGTGGGAATGGGGAGGTCCATGCTCATGACCCTCCTGGAACATGTGATGATACTGTGAACATTTTGAACATAGTTGAGGAGACCTGTATTAGTTTTCTGGGACTATTGCAATAAAGTATACAAACTAGGTGGCTTAAACAACAGAAATCAATTTTGTCACAGTTTGGAGGTGAGAAGTCTAAGGTGAAGATGTAGGCAGGGTCGGACTCCCCCTCAGGGCACTGCGGGAGGCTCAGTCTCCGGCCCCTCCTGGCTTCAGTGGTCCCCTGGCCTGTGGCAGCATCGCCCGCTTTCTCTGCATGTGGTGTTCTCCCTGTGTGCCTGTTTCTGCGTCCAGATTTCTCTTGTTCTGAGGACACAGTCATATGGAATCAGGTCCCACCCTACTTCACTGTGACCTCATCTCAGTTACTTTCATCTGCAGTGATTCTGCTTCCAGATAAGGTCACATTCCGAGGGCCTGGGGATGAGGACTTCAGCGTGTGAGTTTTGGGGGGATGCACTCCAACCCACAGCATCCTTAAACCACATTGTTAGTATCAAGCACACAAGTCTCCCTGTTTCCTGGGAACTGACGGGTACCCTCTGTGCTCCTGGGGTTGACTTGAGTCAATTCCGGGCAAGTGACCCAATCGCTGTCACTCTGACTCTCTGTCCTTACTCGAAGGAGAGTAGGGATGTGCACTTCTTGTGGCTGGAGGGATTAGCAGGGGAGACACATGGAAAGGGCTTGGTGCAGTTCCCAGAGCCCGGTGGCCTTTTTGTCGTTAGCCCCTTGGAACGTGACCGGGACGCTGGTCTGCAGGGCTGCGTGCAGAGCGGGGACAGAGGGACACACATTTCTTTCCCCAAGGGATCTGGGCGTCTTGCTCTGGGGAGCACTTCCTTTTCCACGCACCCCCAGGGCGGGCCCAGCCCACTCCTCCCAGCGTCTCAGCACCTTGCAGGTATGGAAGGCGCAGCACAGGCGGTGCTCCCCTCCAGATCGCCCAGGCCTGCTGAGGGCCAGCAGCGTGCCCCACACTCGTCTGTGGCTTCTGGTGCGCAGCCTCGCAGTGGTGCCTTTGTGCCCCGTCCAGCCCACCCTGTGGTGCTGCCCCTCTCGGGCAGGGCCTTGCTCCGAGGTGTCCTCTGTGCACTCGGCACCATGCACCCCATGGCAAGGCCTCCCCGCAGCTCCTCCTTGACAGGTCTCAGGGTGGGCACGTTATCTACAAAAGGAACACTCGGGGCCCCTTGTTACAAATGGTTCAGAATTTCAAGATGGTAGAGCAGGCGTTCAGCGTGACTGCATCGGTTGGACACCCATGAAGCCCAGGCAGGTGCCAGATAAGCCACAGTCTCCTGGAAGCACATATTGTTGAAAATGCAGTGCCATCCCGGGGTGCAGAGGAGCGCACAGGGGAGGGGACCAGGCCTGACACAGCCCACCCTGTCCCTTCATCACCGATGAAATCGGATCCCTCCTGAGCGTGAGGACCCGTGCAAAGCCGCAAAGCCCCTCAGTACCTCTCTGGCCTTCTGGCTGATGGCTGTTATGAACAGCGCCATGTTCCTCTTGGAGAAGTGGTTGAGACAGAGGGCTTGGGATAAATACGCCTGTGTGCTGGGTTGTGATATTATCCATTCCTGAGCCTCCCTGTAAAGCAGAGGACAGACATGGTGATGTGCTGAAAACATGATTTAATTTTTTTTTTTGAGACAGTTTTACTCTTGTTGCCCAGGCTGGAGTGCAATGGTGCGATCTCGGCTCACTGCAACCTTCACCTCCTGGGTTCTAGCAATTCTCCTGCCTCAGCCTCCTGAGTACCTGGGATTACAGGCATGTGCAACAATGGCCGGCTAATTTTGTATTTTTAGTAGAGATGGGGTTTCACCATGTTAGCCAGGCTGGTCTTGAACTCCTGACCTCAGGTGATCCGCCCGCCTCAGCCTCCCAAAGTGCTGGGATTACAGGGGTGAGTCACCGTGCCTGGCCATAAGTTAATTTTTTAAGTGATCTCTTAGGCTTGAATTAGAGCACAGCAGGGCTGCCTGGAAGGGCCTTTTGCTTCTCTTGCTGCACTGCTCAGGGGTCCTCAGGTTCAGGGGTGAGCCGTTCTCTTGCACCTACCTCTAACTGTCTGGCACGCTGCACCGTGGTGACTGCTCACAGACCATGCAGTAGGTGCTTAGCCCTGCTGACACAGAGTGGGCTTTCGATCCCTGGGAGATGGCCTCCAGGCCGCTGGGTGTCCGGTCTGATGGGAGCATCCTTGTTACTGAACACCTTAGCCCTGCCCCCAGATAGTGTCCGCTGACAATGGTGTTTAAAGTGGGGACCTTGGGCCATACTCTGTTGGCTTGACCTCCCAGGGCTGGACATAGAAGGCAGCCGGGGTCAGAAGTGAGGTGGTCTTGGGGACCCCCAAGCCCTGAAGTTGGGGTCAGAAGTGAGGTTGTTCTGGGGACCCCCAGTCTTCACAGTTGGTTTCAGAAGTGATGTGGTCTTGGGACCCCCAAACCCCAAAGTTGGTTTCAGACGTGAGGTAGTCTTGGGACCCTCAAGCTTCACAGTTGGGGTCAGAAGTGAGGTGATCCTGGGGACCTCCAATTACCTGTCAGTCCTGCTAGAGAACAAGTTCTCTTCTGCAGCTTTAGTACAAGGCCCAGCATGGAAGCGCTCAGCAAGTGTCTGATGGAGAAAGGAATGATGGAAAGCTCTGTTTTGAAGAAAAGGTCCAGGCAAGGGGAGCATGCATCTAGCGGGGCTGGGGGTGGGGGAAGGTCTCTGCAGGAGGATCTGGGGGGGTCTGCAGCAGGATCTGGGAGGGTCTCTATAGGAGGATCTGGGGGAGTCTGTAGGGGGATCTGGGTGGTTTCTGCAGGATGATCTGGGGGAGTCTCTGCAGGAGGATCTGGGGAGTCTCTGCAGGAGAGTCCGGGGGGTCTGCAGGATCTGGGGAGTCTCTGTAGGAGGATCTGGGGAGTCTGCAGGAGGATCTGATGAGTCTGCAGGAGGATCTGGGGGAGTCTGCAGGAGGATCTGGGGAGTCTCTGCAGGAGGATCTGGGGAGTCTCTGCAGGAGAGTCCGGGGGGTCTGCAGGATCTGGGGAGTTTCTGCAGGAGGATCTGGGGGGTCTGCAGGAGGATCTGGTGAGTCTGTAGGAGGATCTGGTGAGTCTGTAGGAGGATCTGGGGGAGTCTTCAGGAGGATCTGGGGAGTCTCTGCAGGAGGATCTGGGGGGTCTGCAGGAGGATCTGGGGAGTCTGCAGGAGGATCTGGGGGAGTCTTCAGGAGGATCAGGGGAGTCTCTGCAGGAGGATCTGGGGGGTCTGCAGGAGGATCTGGGGAGTCTGCAGGAGGATCTAGGGATGTGTCTGCAGGAGGATCTGGGAGGGTCTCTGCAGGAGGATCTGGGGGGTCTGCAGGAGGATCTGGGGAGTCTCTGCAGGAGGATCTGGGGGAGTCTGCAGGAGGATCTGAGGAGTCTGCAGGAGGATCTGAGGAGTCTGCAGGAGGATCTAGGGATGTGTCTGCAGGAGGAGGGAGGAAAGCCGGCACCACCAGCCTCTGGGGAGAGCCAGGCTCTGTCTTCCTACGGTGACTCCCAGTGGTCACATCTTGTGCTCCTGAGATCCAAGGACACCAGTGTTTGTGTCCTCCTCCACCAGATCCTTCCTCCCTGCCTTGTCTTCCAGGTCGTACCCTGATTTCCCCAACCTAACGTGCAGCTCCTGTCAAGCAGCGAAGGGCCCAGGCTCTAGAAAAGCAGCGCCAGCCTCGTCAGCAGAGGGTCTCTCAGACGACCCTGGAGCAGGTTCGGTTTCTTGAGTTGGGATGCAGGTGGTGCCTCACCCTTTGGGCAAGTGCACTTGCTGACTCTGGGGGCCACCTGGGGGATACTGCACCCTGTGGGCTTGCATCCAGCCACCTGCTTCCACCCTGATGGGAGGGCTCTGTGAGCCGGGGAGTTGAGCCTGTCTCTGTGAGGCCCAGCACAGAGCCAGCTCCAGGATCTCTCCTGCTGCTGCCACTGCTTCTGTCCCAAGCATAGCTGAGAGGGAGAGTGCTCAGCAGCCTTCCAAGCTGGGGATGGCTGAAGATCCCAGGGCTCTGCTTTTCCAGGGATTGACTGATCCTCAGGATAGATGCCCTCGTGGCAGCAAAATGGCTGCTGTAGCTCCAGGCCTCGTAGCCACACACCACACACTCAGGGAGAGAGGCCGTCCTTTCACTGTGTCAAAGTGCAGCCAGACTTCTTACCTAGATGCCCCAGAAATCACCTCTGTATCACTCATGACTCATCATGGAACCAATCCCCAGAGCCAGGGCCCAAGCTCAGCAGGTCCCACTCTTGTAGCTGAGGCGGTCGGCCTACTTCCCCTGATGCCCATGAGCCCCTTGAGGAGCCTGAAAATCAGGGTACAGTTACCAAGAGGCGGAGGATGGACACAGCGGGGCCTAATTAGCAAGTCGTCACTCCAGTACTCGCTGCTGATGGAAATGCTAGCTCAGATTCTTGGGAATTCAGGAATTCTCCAGATCCTCTTTGGGCCAGGTTCTCCTTCTAGAGCTGCATCCCACAGTGACAGACCCCTGGGCAGCCTGTGGCAGCCGTGACTTTCGTATGTGTGGGGTTGTGTTACCTGCTGCCTCTCAGCGGTGGCTCTGGGGGCCAGACGATCGCAGCCCAGGTTCCTCAGAATGCAGCGCGTGAGATGATGACTGACATGCAGGGATTTGCTGTGGATGTGGTCACAGGGAATGGGGTGGGCGGGGAGGAGGGCAGTGCTGAGCGGCCGCGCAGGATGGGCGGTCTGGTGGCTCCACAGGAGGGTTGTTTGAGTGGCCGTGCAGGAGGGCTGGTTTGAGACAGTCCAGTGGCCTCGCAGGAAGGTTGGTCCGGTGGCTGCGCAGGAGGGACAGTTGAGTGGCCACCTAGGGCACTGGCTCTGACCTGCCTACCTATCTGTCTATACTGTGACCAGTCTGGGTCTGTGCTGTGACTGTCTGGAAGTCATGTGGACTGTGTCTCAGTCACCCCTTTGCTGGGGAGAGAGAAGGGAGTGTTATCCATTCTTCCTGCCCCCTGCTCAAGGTTTTTCCCATGTCTCATCTCACACATGCCAGGAACTTGCCCAGCAGGTCCCTGTGATGTGCTCTCCTGCACATAATCAGGGAGGCTAGGTGGCAGTGAAGGTGCATGGGACAGCCAGGGGCAGAATCTGGCAGGTGCACCTGCAGGAAGCTGGGTGCTGCAGCGGTGCTGGGGGAGGGGACAGGTGAGGCCATTTAAGTCTGCTGTGGTACCTAAAAGGTGTGTGCTCCTGGGATGCCCTGCCAGCATAGCTTAGCAAGATGGTTTCCTGGAAAGATGGTGTCTTTCTGTCCTGCAAAGGTCTTCTGTCCTCCCCAGCTTCAGGATCTGGCTTCAGTAAGGGAAAGAAGAAATCATGCTCTGGACATTGGTCATATTGGACATTGGAGGGTCAGTCAGGTGAAGACGGAATTTCAAGAGTGACTGTGTTCACAGACCTTAGGCAAGGAGTGTTTTTTTTTTTTTTTTTTTTAGATGGAGTCTCTTTCTGTTGCTGTGGGCTGGAGTGCAATGGTGCCATCTCAGCTAACTGTAACTTCTGCCTCCTGGGTTCAAGTGATTCTCCTGCCTCAGCCTCCCAAGTAGCTGGGACTACAGGTGCATGCTGCCATGCCCAGCTAATTTTTGTATTTTCTTTTTAGTAGAGAAGGGGTTTCACCATGCTGGCCAGGATGGTCTTGAACTCTTGACCTAGTGATCCACCCACCTCAGCCTCCCAAAGTGCTGGGATTACAGGTATGAGCTACCACACCTGGATTTAGGCAAGGATTTTTATAAACTCTTGATGAATTCACACAGCATTTATCTACCTTTTACTTTTATAGATTGTATCATTTTCTCCGAAGAGTCTTCTATTAGTTGTTGTTTCGTCTCAGTGCTTTGGCAAAGACTGAGATTATCCTTCACAATGTATTTTTCTCACTTTCCATTCGCAAAGCATGTTGCTTGTCTACAGATAGAATGCATTGAAAACAGAATATGTTAACTCAAGAATTAGGTAGTAAGGGGATTTTAAGGAATATCTGCATTGAAGCTTGCTTCTGTTCTTGATTTTTCAAATTTAAATATGATCCAACTCCAGAAAGCTTGAATACAGAGATTTAGTTTAGAATTCCTGAAGGAGCAGGGCAGGAGTTTGCATATAAAAGACAGCATTTTAAATGTTCAATTTTTGTACTAACTCAGGGTTTTAGTTACAGACTACGGAATCCAAGTTAGCTTTTAAAATTTTTTAATTTTTCAAATTTTACTTTAAGTTCTAGGATACATGTGCAGAATGTGCAGGTTTGTCACATAGGCATACCTGTGCCATGGTGGTTTGCTGCACCTATCAACCCGTCATCTAATTTTTAAGCCCTGCATGCATTAGGGATTTGTCCTAATGCTCTCCCTCCCCTTAGCCCTGACCCCCGGTCAGGTCACAGTGTGTGATGTTCCCCTCCCTGTGTCCATGTGTCCTCATTTTCGACTCCCACTTATGAGTGAGAACATGTGGTGTTTGGTTTTCTGTTCCTGTGTTAGTTTGCTGAGAATGATGGTTTCCAACTTCATCCATGTCCCTGCAAAGAACATGAACTCATTCTTTTTTTTTTTTTGAGATGGAGTCTCGCTCTGTTGTTCAGACTTGAGTGCATTAGTGTGATCTTGGCTCACTGCAACCTCCACCTCCCTGATTCAAGCAATTCTCCTGCCTCAGCCTCCTGAGTAGCTGGGATTACAGGCACCTGCCACCATGCCTGGCTGGTTTTTGTATTTTTAGTAGAGTAGGGGTTTCACCATCTTGGCCAGGCTGTTCTTGAACTCCTGACCTCGTGATCCATCCACCTCAGCCTCCCAAAGTGCTGCGTGAGCCATCGCACCCGGCTGATCTCATCCTTTCTTATGGCTGCATAGTGTTCTGTGGTGTATATGTACCACATTTTCTTTATCAAGTCTACTATTGACGGGCATTTGGGTTGGTACCATGTCTTCGCAATTGTAAATAGTGCTGCCCAAGTTAGCTTTTTAAGGAAGAGAGTATTAGGGGCTTCAGCATACCTGGGAGGGCAGGGACATGGCATATATGCCACCGAGCCAGGGGCAAACCAGGCGGGAGGTGTGTCCACCCAGAAATGCAGAACCCTCACCTCATCCCCCACTGGGCTCCCCACTTCCCAGTGCCTCCAGAGCTGCCAGAGGAGAGCTCCAGGTGTCCTACCCATGCCTGCCTCGAGATCTGATTTTCCTGTGTGGGCTTCCACCTCCCACACTGACTTCTGCCTGGAGGGCCCTGGCCACACGTGGAACGGTAGCTGCGAAGCATCTGGGAAGTGACTTTGGCCTTCCTATCCAGATTGTACAAGAACCACAGGCACGTACCTGGGCTGGGAGCTGAGCTTGCCAAATGCGATGATGTCCACGGCATGGCACCCAAGTCTCTCCTCTTTCTGCCTTCTGTACTTCCCCTCATTCCCACCCAGTGCCCTGGCTGTCCTCTCCCACATCTGCACATCACTGCACACCTACCTGCCTTCAGCTGCAGACACGTGGGTCTCCCTGCTGCAGCCCACAACCCCTGGGAAGGGCAGTCTCATGCCTGTACAGTTTTTCTCTTGTGAGGAGAAACTCCCTGGAATTCTGTTGAGTGTAAATTTCCATCTCATTATATTTCTATACTTATTAAAAGTATTTGGTTGTGGCCTGGAACAGGTGCTTCTGTTGTCAACCTGTGCTTCTGAATGTGTCAGAAAGATGCTGCCTCTACCTGCCCTCTGAGTAGAATGCTGCTCTGTGGAGTAGATGGCTATCCTCTTGGGTACATGGCATCATCTTGGGTAGATGGCTTCTCTCTTGAGTAGATGGTGCCCTCTTGGGTAGATGACTTCTCTCTTGGGTAGATGGTGTCCTCTTGGGTAGATGCCCCTTTGGTAGATGGCTGCTTTCTTGGGTAGATGGATGCTCTCTTGGGTAGGTGGTGTCCTCTTGGGTAGATGGCTTCTCTCTTGGGTAGATGATGCTCTCTTGGGTAGATGCCTTCTCTCTTGGGTAGGTGGTGTCCTCTTGGGTAGATGGCTGCTCTCTTGGGTACATGGTACCCTCTTGGGTAGATGGTGTCCTCTTGGGTAGATAGTATCCCCTTTGGTAGATGGCTGCTTTCTTGGGTAGATGGCTGCTCTCTTGAGTACATGGTGCCCTCTTGGGTAGATGGCTTCTCTCTTGGGTAGATGGTGTCCTCTTGGGTAGATAGTATCCCCTTTGGTAGATGGCTGCTTTCTTGGGTAGATGGCTGCTCTCTTTGGGTAGGTGGTGTCCTCTTGGGTAGATGGCTTCTCTCTTGGGTAGATGATGCTCTCTTGGGTAGATGCCTTCTCTCTTGGGTAGGTGGTGTCCTCTTGGGTAGATGGCTGCTCTCTTGGGTACATGGTACCCTCTTGGGTAGATGGTGTCCTCTTGGGTAGATAGTATCCCCTTTGGTAGATGGCTGCTTTCTTGGGTAGATGGTGTCCTCTTGGGTAGATGGCTGCTCTCTTGGGTACATGGTGCCCTCTTGGGTAGATGGTGTCCTCTTGGGTAGATAGTATCCCCTTTGGTAGATGGCTGCTCTCTTGGGTAGGTGCCTGCTCTCTTGGGTAGATGGCTACTCTCTTGGGTAGATGGCTGCTTTCTTGGGTGCATGGTGCCTTCTTAGGTAGATGGTGCTCTCTTGGTGGGTTGCCCATGTTGCTGCCTCTTGTAGAAAGAAATAGAAATTCCAGTTATCTTTAATTTGCCTCTGACCCCTGCTCTTTTTCCACCTTCCTTTGCCAGTACTCTGGTTCTGCTTTATGCTACTTATTCCTGTGTTTATTTAAAAGACCTGCACATTGTCTTTAATACAGTTAAAAGCAAATTGAGTTCCTCCCAGGAAGCAGCACAGGCACAAAAGAGGCTGAACCGAAGGGCAGTCAGAGGAATGCAGAAAGAGATGGGAGGACTCAAGGAAAAAGGAACATGATCGCGTGGGAAGAAAATAGTGGGGCCCACCTGTCCCTTTTGTCATGAGATACATGGAGATGTACACTCTAGTTCCAAATTTAGTTAAATTATACTCTTTATAGGATCAAATTTTAAAATAATTTTAGAAATCAAAATGCTATCCAGTGAGTAAGAGCCAGGAGCAGAAACAGCCCAGGCCAATGGAAGACAGAGGCTCAATTTTACTATTAGATTGAAAGATGAGACGTATTCAAGTATTAAAGCAGTGAAAACCCAGAAAGAAATAACATAAACTGGTCTTGTTGCATAGTTCTATAACCTCTCCTTCAGGGTGAGTAATGGTTGCTGTCAAGCAAATAAGAAAATATTCCCATTTCATGAATCTAATTATCTACAAACAAGCTTTCTGAGGTGGAGGAGGTTGGTTAAAAATACTGGGTGCAGGCCAGGTGTGGTGGCTCATGCCTGTAATCCCAGCACTTGGGGAGGCTGAGGCAGGAGGATCACCTGAGGCCAGCAGTTTAAGACCAACCTGGGCAACATGGCGAGACCTCATCCCTCCGAAAAACGTAAAACTTAGCTGAGTATGGTGATGCACATCTGTAGTCCAGCTGCTTGTGAGGCTGAGGTGGTAGGATCCCTTGAGCCCAGGAGGTGGAGGTTGCAGTGAGCTGAGATTGCACCACTGCCCTCCAGCCTGGGCAACAGTGAGACCTTGTCTCAAAAAAAAAAAAAAATACTGGGTATAGAGGCCTAATTTTCTTTTCTCTGTGTATGTATTGTGCTGGTATAAGAATGCTGTTTCATTTGTAAAGAAACTAATTCACTTATTTTGACCATCTTCCCATTGACCTTTGCAACCTCGGTGACTTGCTTGAGGAAGTTAAGAGGCAGTTGCCATCCACAGCACGTAATTGAAACAGTGCGTTAGGGCCGGGCACAGTGGCTTAATCCTGTAATCCCAGCGCTTTGGGAGGCTGAGGCGGGTGGATCACTTGAAGCCAGGAGTTTGAGACCAGCCTGGCCAACATGGTGAAACTCTGTCTCTACTAAAAATACAAAAAATTAGCAGGGCTTCATGGTGCGTGCCTGTGATCCCAGCTACTTAGGAGGCTGAGGCATGAGAATCGTTTGAACCCAGGAGGTGAAGATTTCAGTGAGCCGAGATTGTGCCACTGCACTCCAGTCTGGGCGACAGAGCGAGACTCAGTCTCAAAACAAAAACAAAACCAAAACCAAAAAAAACCAAAAACAAAAACCGAAAAAGAAATGGTGCTTAGGCTATCAATTTGTGATCTTTCTGTCTTTTTTGAGGTGGGCTTTTAGTAGTATACACTTTCCTTGTAGCTCGGCTTTTGCTTTACCCCAGAGGGTTTTTGATAACTTGTGACTATTATCATCCATCTTGAAAAATTTTAAGATTTCCATCTTGATTTCATTGTTGACACCAGAATCATTCCCACTAGAAAGTGGGCAAACGACAGGAATAGATATTTCTCTAAAGAAGATATACAGGGCCAGGTGTGACGGCTCATACCTGTAATCTCAGCACTTTGGGAGGCTGAGGTAAGGGGATTGCTTAAGCCCAGGAGAAGTTCAAGACCAGCCTGGGCAAGAGAGTGAGACCTGGTCTGTATTAAAAAAATAATAATAAAAAAGATTCACAATTGGCCAATACACAAACATATAGCATGTTCAACAACACTAATCACCAGGGATATTAAAACCACAGTGAGATGCCACGCTACCCAGCCAGAATGGAATCATCAGGGATACTGAAACCACAATGAGATGCCACGTTACCCTGGCCAGAATGGAATCATCAGGGCTATTGAATCCACAATGAGATGCCACGTTACCGCAGCCAGAGTGGAATCATCAGGGATATTAAAACCACAATGAGATGCCACGTTACCCCAGCCAGAATGGCTACTATTATTATTTTTTCAGTCAGGATCTTGTTCTGTTGCCTAGGCTGCGGTGTGATGGTGCAAATAGGTCTCACTGCAGCCTCGACCTTTTGGGCTCAAGTGGTCCTCCCACTTCAGCCTCCCCAGTAGCTGGGACCACAGATGTGTGCCACCACACCCAGGTGAGTTTTAAATTTTTTTGTAGTGACAGAGTGTTGCCATTGCCCAGGCTGGTCTTGAACTCCTAAGCTCAAGTGATTCTCCCGCCTCAGCCTCCCAAAGTGCTGAGATGGCAGACACGAGCCATGGTGCCTGGCGACAGTGGTTTCAATCCATAAGGTTCTGTTTTTTTCCTCTGGGTGGGCTATCCAGGGATGCACCAGTGCTTCCATGCACCTCAGGGTCCCCTTCTCCTTCCAGTGCCCTGGCCTACCAACCCTAGATTGTGGTCCTGGTCCTTGTAGCGCAAGATGACAGCTGGAACTCCAGCCGACACGCCCGCTTTCTGGCCAGCAGGATGAAGTAGCAGAAGAGGCCTGCGTCCTCCCCTTTAGGGTACTCCACAGATGCGTCCTTGCTAGAGCTGGCCATGTGGCAGCAACTCGCTGGCACGGATGGGAAATGTAGTCACTGACCATTGTGACATGTGGGGCACTTCACAGACACGACACTTGCTAGAGCTGGTCACATGCAGCATCTCGTCGTTGGGAATGGTGGTAAATGCAGTCATGAGCTAGTTCAATGGCGCAGTGAAGGATCAGTGTTTGTCATGAAGGAAGAAGAGTGGACACTGGGCGGTAATGAGCAGCCTCCGCCACGGCTCAACCGAACGGAAGGGCCCATCTTTCCAGACTTCTTTCTTTAAAGTGCAAGAGGGCGGGGCCTCCCCTCTGAGGCCCCGGGCCCTGCACCTCTGCCTGCAGGTCACATGTGCCGTGTGAAGCTCCATTTTCTGCAGCCTCTGTGGCTGAAGGGACACGTCCCTGCCTCTCTGATGGATTTCTGAGATTCCTCGATTTGGTCTTAAGGAAACAGGATGCTTTCCTGGGTGATGCTCGTTGCTGGCTTTTGATTCCCTGTGAACACAGCCAATTCTGTCTCCTCCGTCCCTTTGAGAGTAGAGCAAGGGGGTGAAATAACTGGAAGAAACTTCACTGTAGCCTCACAGTACCGTCTCCTTCCTCATCACCCTTCCCATGGCCAACAGCACGAAGCACCTGTATTAGTTCCTAGAGTGGCTGCAATAAACTACCGCAACTGGGGGACTTAACACATTAGAAACTTCTTCTCTCAAGTCCTGGAGTCAGAAGCCTGAGGTCCGGATGTGGGCAGGGCTGCACCTCCTGGTCTGCGGGGCCGTGGCCTCCTTGGCGCTCCTTGGCTGCGGCTGCACGGCTGCCACCTCTGCCTCCGTGGTCTCGTGCTGTCTTGCCTCTGTGCGTCCATGTTCGTGGGTCCTTCTCTCTGTGTGCCTTCTCTTCTTAGCAGGGAACAGTCATATCGGTGAAAGGCCTACTCCACTCCAGTCTGCCCTCACCATATATGTTAATAACATCCACAAAGAACGTATTTCCACATAGCGTCACATTCTCAGGTTGCGGGGTTTAGGACCTCCTCGTATCTTTCTAGGGGTAATGCAGTTCAACCCACAGCAGCACACATGCATGCCCGAGGCTGGTGTTGAGCCACCCCTCGCTGGCGGGGCTGCTGGCTGATGGATGGCACCTGCTGGCATCCGTGTGCATGCCCTTGATCTTTTATTTGAGATGGAGTCTCACTCTGTCGCCCAGGCTGGAGTGCAGTGGCTCAATCTTGGCTCACTGCAACCTTTGCCTCCTGGGTTCAAGTGATTCTCTTTCCTCAGCTTCCCGAGTAGCTGGAATTACAGGTGTGTGCCACCACATCTGGCTAATTTTTGTATTTTTAGTAGAGACAGGGTTTCACTATGTTGGCCAGGCTGGCTCGAACTCTCAACTTCATGTGATCTCATGTGATCTGCTGCCTCAGCCTCCCAAAGGCGTGAGCCACTGTGTCCAGCCTGCGCTTGATCTTTTAACTCTTCTACTGGTCCCAGTAGCATAGGATCTTGAAGGGTGGGGAGGAAAAGAAAGAAAAAGACCTAAATCTTCCCAAGACTCTTGGTTACGCGGCTGGGAAGCGCTGGCCATCAGCACAATCTTCGCGGAGACTGGATCCTTGCTGCTCTGAGTGTGCTGTGTGGAGCCGATGCATTGATTTCTCCTGGGAACTTGCTGGAAATGAGGGCTCTCGGGCCCCGCCAGTCCTACTGCATACAGCTCCCCATGTTATAGGCTGCAGGATGACTTGTGTGCATGTGACGTTTGAGAAACTCTGGACTGGAGGGTGGAGGAAGGAGGAGAGCCACCGCAGGCCCTGGGGCTTGATGCTGAAGCGCTCTGATAGCTTGAGCAAGGCCTGACTGCTGTTAAATCCAGAAGTGCTGTTGGTCTGATGGGTGAGGGTCTCTCACTGGGAAGAGACTGGAAAAGGCTGGCAGGGTAGGTGATGAGGGACAGAGCCGTGTGTGACCGGGGCTGATTGCAGGGGTCATTGGAAGAGCTGCAGGAAGAGGATGAGGCCGTCATGTTTCACCGCGAGTTCCTTTCCAGCATGGAGGAGCTGGCTAAAGGGGTGTGCATGGGCAGGGAGGGGTGCACCAGGAGAGGCAGGGGGTGCGTCAGGAGAGGCAGGGGTGCGCCAGGAGAGGCAGGGGTGCGCCAGGAGAGGCAGGGGTGCGTCAGGAGAGGCAGGGGGTGCGCCAGGAGAGGCAGGGGTGCTCCAGGAGAGGCAGGGGTGCGCCAGGAGAGGCAGGGATGCGTCAGGAGAGGCAGGGGGTGCGCCAGGAGAGGCAGGGGGTGCAAAGTCCACAGGGTGCTGAATGTTGTGTGCTGGTCTCTACCCCTCCCCCATTCACCAATTGACACATCATAAATTTTACTACCTACCCAGTTGAGTGAGTGGACTTTTAATAGATGGAGGTTTTAACTTTTACAGTTACTCACTTATGCAAATGTTCAGTGGAGACAATGAGCTCCTTGAAGCAGTGGAGTAAAGTGACTAGAGGAACCAGCGGAGCAGGAGGCAGAAGGTGCCTGAGGGCGGAGGCTGGGGGAGGGGAGGCCGGCAGCCAGGGGTACGTGGTGGTCCCATCTGTTTACTTCCGACTCTCCACAATGTGGAAGCCGTGGCTTGGGAGGCTGGAGGATGGCTCTGGCACCTGCCGTGCCCCTGGAACTTGGAGGAGATCCCAGCCCTCGCTGGGCCGGAGCAGAGTGTGTGCTGAAGGTCAGAGCTGAAGTTCAAGCCCAGGTATCTGCCAAATGACTGCTGTTATGATGATTTAGAGTGTGGCACATGTCCCTGTAAAGGGGCGTCATTCTCGGAGCCTTTGTTGACCAAAATATTGGGATAGAAGATATGGCAGCTGTTCTAAAACTCTGCAATTCTGGTGCAGAGAGAAGTTACTGTCATGACATGCTGAACAACACAACGTATCAGTGTCGAATGAGGCTATGGGCTCCGAGGGCCAAAACTAGTGAGGCCACGTGGTCTCCATGACCGGGCAAAGTTTACAGAGGGTGTGAGACTTACAGGAGTGGTCCTAGGTTGGAAAAAGAAAGCAGAGCAAACGGAGACGCTCACTGGTTCCCAGCTGTGGCTAACAGCTGGCAGAAAGTCTGCGGCTATCTACAGGCTACGCTCATTACACAGATTTGACAGAAGGCTGTATTAGAGGCTCACGAGAGAGACCAAGTGCATAAATTTGATTAGGAAGATTAGAAAATGACTGAGGAAGTGGATAATCAGTTTTTACAATGGTGCTCTCAGAAATTCTAATTAGTGGTAGCAATTGGATTCTGCCTTTTTTTCTTTGGTGCAGCCCCAACAAAATCAATTAACTCGTATTGCGTCCATACCTTACCACACACACAACCCATAAGCAAGGGAAGGCAGCTTTAGTCTAACTGCTGCCTGTTGGCTTTTAACAGAAAATCAATTTATTTTGGCATATTAAACCATTAGTGCCCATCGGATATGAACTTCCCCCTTTTCTTTAAATTTCTCTCCCACTTCCTCTTTCTCTGTTGTGGGGGAGGAAGCTGTCCACTTAGATGGCTGTGAATGGGAGGCTTCCCAGGAAGTGGGGATAAACTCACATGCACTGGCATGTCTTTGGTCCTCAAGGAACTTTCTGATTGAATTCTGAAAGTCCCCAAGGCTTCTAAATTCTACAACCAAGATCAGCTTTGTTAATTCCATATTCCATGAAGAGGTGGTGTCACTGTGAGCCTGTTGGATGGATGTCATCAGCACTGTCTGAAGGTAGCTGCTGCTGCTCTTTCCTCTGATCCCAGATGCAGCTTCAGCATCATCCGCAAGTTGTGGGGACCGTGATGACTTGGAGTGAGCACTTGAGAGGAAACTGCTTGCTGTTCTCATTCTAGTGGATCTTCTTCGTGGATGTTGACTAATACAACAAATGGACATTCTCATGTTAGATATCATCTAGTTCATTTTTCAACAAATGTTTGTGGGCTTTTGATGCCCAAGTGCTGTGTTTAGTGTTAGGTGGATTTGATGACAGATAAGCCATTGATGGCTTTCCAGGAACTGTAGAGAGATGAAGGAGGCAAGGCCGGCACCCCTTGTGGGGAGGAGGGAAGCTGGGAGTGGACCACGTGCCGCCTGTGAACTCCGCCCAGGTTTCTTCAAAAGGGAGGCCATGCCCACATGTCCTTTTTCAATGCTGGTGTTCACAAAGTGATCTCCGAAATGTCAGTGTTCACTCTTTGAGAGATGGATCTACTAAAAGCCCAGATTCCACTAGTATACAATACATATAAGCAAGAAATCTGCACTCCTCCCTCCTAAACAGAAAAAAAGAAATAGTGGCTGGGGGCAGTATCGCATACCTGTAATCCCAGTACTTTGGGAGGCCGAGGAGGGCGGATCACGAGATCAGGAGTTCGAGACCAGCCTGGCCAATATGGTGAAACCCTGTCTCTACTAAAAAAAAAAAAAAAAAAAGACAAAAATTAGCCAGGCGTGGAGATGTGCACCTGTAGTCCCAGCTACTCAGGAGGCTGAGGCAGGAGAATCATTGAACCTGGGAGGCAGAGATTGCAGTGAGTTGAGATGGCGCCACTGCACTCCAGCCTGGGCCACAGAGAGACTCTATCTCAAAATAAATAAATAAATAGCTAAAAAATAAAAGTCAAGTAGATATTACAGTGACAGTGGTCATAGGATGGAGGAAAGAATCAAATTTTTAACCAGAACGAGTGCAAAGGAAGGACTTTGAAATCAGTGTGCGTGTGTGCATGCATGTGCGTGTGTGCATGCATGTGTGTGTGCGCATGCGTGCAGGAACGTGTGTGTGCACGTGTGTGTATGTGTGCACGCGTGTGTGTGTGCACGTGTGTGTGCGCGCATGTGTGTGTGTGCATGCGTGTGTGTGCATGTGTGTGTGTGGGCGTGCGTGCACATGGGCGGCCCTGATGGTTGTGGCATAAGACTGAAATAACAGATGATGCCATTAATAAGTGTGGAGGAGCTTTGAAATTAACAGCAGCCCAAGATTGGAGATTAATTTTTTAAATGTTTCTTAAGAAAAATGAAGCAAATGAATTCCAACAATTAGGAAGTAATGAAGACCTTGGAAGAATAGCTTATTGCCAAAGGCAGATAAGGGATTTCTTAGTGGGTCTGAAGCAGCAGGCTCAGATGCATGCCTCTCAGGCATTCGGGGAATTGGCGTGCTCACTTTTTGAACCCAAGTAGTCATCTTTGAAATACCTTAGGGAACGTGCCAAGAAAGGCAATGTAGGACTGGTCAGCAGCCCTTGCAGCTGAGGTGATGCTGGGCCGGGGTCCTACCCTGTCCACCCAGCCCTCCATCCCATCTCACCCAGGGTGCATCAAAGGGCAGGTGGTCGTGCGTTGGGTCTGCATTGCTCTGATGCTCCTGGGATGTGCCTGACCTTGTGGATGGTGGCTGGAGGCCGCTGAGCAAGGCCACTGCAGGCTTGGAAGGGAGGGAAGGACTGAGGGGTCTGGAAACAAGGGGGAGCCTGGCACTGGAGAAGTGGACAGTGGCTTGGAGGTCTGACAGTTCATACGTCGGGAGCTTTTTTGATTGTTGTCTGCTTAAACCATAATAACGAGACCGGCTCGTTGGAGTGCCTGCTGTGCTAGGCATGGCTCTAAGTGCTTCACATGTATCAGTGATGCTACTTCTCACAAAATGCGGTGAATTCCTGTAGTCATGCCCTGTTTTTACAGATGAGGAAAGCGAGACACAGAGAGGGATAAAGTAGTAGAAAGAAAGAAAGAAGGAAAAAGAAAGGAAGGAAAGAAAGAAAAAGAAAGAGAGAAGGACCTCATCAAAGCCAGCTCAAATAATGTGCCTTATTGATGTTATTCAGTACATTGTCCAGGCAAAGATATAAGCTCCTCTCTATGTAATGAGATGTTGTTCATAGTGGATTAAGGGCTGGGCTGGCCAGGAAGCTGCCTGAGGTGCTGCTGCATGTTGAGACCATACGTGAATCATCTGAAACACAGGCCAGTTGCCTCTCGTTTTCCCGTGTTTATTCGTCCATGATGAACAAAGCAGTAGTCTCACACATCTCAGAGACCGTCTTTAAAATCATTCATCACTAGCAGCTCCAAATAGGGCAAAACATTGTATTGCATGCAGGGTCCTGAATGCAGGTCTTATTTGGAATACAAAGAGCTGTTACGTGTTTGTGAATAGAAAACTCAGGTATTCCTCCCTGTACTGGTCAAATATTTAAAGACTGGCGCTGAAGGGGCACTTTGCTACTAACTTTCTGGGGTGCTTCTCCTGTTTCTCTCACGTTTGCTTCCCCGCCCCCGATACCCCTCCCACATTCCAGTCCTCAAGTACAGCAGCACCCTAAAGTCACTCCTGAGACCGGGACGCTGCCGGAGCCACTTTGCAAATAGAACTTCGGATAAAGGACAGGACACCCAGCAGCAACTTAGATTTCTGATGTCATTTTTTTTAGCATGAGCATGTTGCATATGATATTTATGGCACAAATGTTGCACGGGACATGCTTATATTAAAACATTATTCATTGTTTATGTGAAATTCCAAACTCCATGGGTGTCTCATATTTTTCTTTGTTAAATCTGGACACCATACTTGCAAAGGCAGATGATGTGAGTGGATTTAAGCAATTTTTCGGAAGAAAATGTTTGGCGGGGTGTGGTGGCTCACACCAGCAATCCTAGCACTTTGGGAGGGCGAGGCAGGTGGATCCAGGTGTTCAAGACCAGCCTGGGCAACCTACAGAGACCATGTTTTTACCAAAAAATACAAAAAGTTAGCTGGGGGTGGTGGCATGCACCTGTAGTTCCAGCTACTCGGGAGGCTGAGGTAGGAGGATTGCTTGAGTCCAGGACAGTGAGGCAACAGTGAGCCGAGTTGGTACCATTGCACTCTAGCCTGGGTGACAGAGCCAGACCCTGTCTCAAAGAAGGGGGGGGAAAAAAAAAAAAAAAAAAAGAAAAACGTGTATGTTGCAGAGTTGTATGAATTACTGATTGGGTAGGTTAATCTTCGGTTTGCAATTGAACGGTTTTATGAGTGATCAGGATATGAACATGACGCCCGCTTACAGAACGCTTCCCCTGACGCGGCCTCACCCAGCAGCCTCACCGAGCGCACCTGGCCCCCGCATCCTGCCCTCCTCACCCCCGCTCGGCCTTCCATGCGCTCTCCTCGTGACCAGTTCAGAGCTGTGCGTGTGAACCCTGCCCGGCGAGTCGGAGAGGGGCGTGGATTCCGGATCGGGTGGACCTCAGCAGCGTTCTTAGCCTGGTTTCCAGGCCTCCAAGTGGAGCCCGTGACTTGAGGTTGTTGGTAGGAGGCGCGGCGAGGGGAGCCCTCTGGGTGCCGGTGCCTTCTGCTCTGTGCTCTGCCCAACAGGATTCTGGAGGGCGGGGACTGCAGGCCGGGGCGCGCCCCTTGCCCCCCTCACCCTTGGTGGGCGCCTCTGACCTAGGCCGTGGCCTCCGGGCCCGCCCGTCCCCGAGATGGACACCAGGGGGCGCGCGCCCCCCGCGCCTGCCCGCCCGCCTGCCTGCCAGGGCCGCCTTTGCCTGCAGCGCGCTGGGGGTAAAAAGTCCTGAACCCATGCGTGCCCATTCATTCTCAGAGGTCCCTCGAGTTGAAATCCGAAGGAATGGAACAAAATCGGCCTGCAGCGACCCTATCAAGTGATGTTGAAATCTTTTCAACGTGCAGTAGGGGTGAAACACGCAGGATTTGGGTGAGGGAGAGCAAAGGATTTTGTGGTTTTGTCTTTAGGGTAAATGTGCCCATAAACCCTCCGCGCTCTTTGGAAACAAGAACCCAGATGCAGACCCTGGGCGCTGTACCCATCTGTTAGCTACGAATCCAGCAGCCCTCAGCTGTTAGGACCGTGCTGAGAAGTGGCCCCCAAATGCCTTGGATGAGGCTGTGGTGCCAGGCTGCTGCCAGGCTCCCTGCTGTGAGATCAGGCCTCCCTCTCTCAGAGTCTGTGATCTCTTACAGCCCCCAGCGTCTCTCTCCTCACACACCAGATCCACAGGTGAGAAGGGGGAGGAGGTGGCTGCCCACCAGCTACAGAAACAGCCACTGGGGCCAGGCTCAGAGGCTCAGGCCTGTAATCTCAGCACTTTGGGAGGCTGAGGTGGGAGCATCCCTTGAGCCCGGGAAGTGGAGGTTGCAGTGAGCTGAGATGGTGCCTCTGCACTCCGGTCAGGGTGACAGAGCCAGACCCTGTGTCGAAAAACAAAACAAAACTACTGATGATGAGGAAGAAGCCTAGAAGCTCAGCACGGCCTTGGTATTCGTGGTGTGGCTGATGGTGAGGCCGAAAGCTGAGCAGGACTCACCGTTTCAGAAGGCATGAAGGTGTGTGGGGGTCTCCGAAAGCTTTTGCGTGAATGGGTTAAAGTATGGCTGTGGTGAATGAACAAGTGGCACTATTGCAGACCTCTGGAGATCTGAAAATGAACTTGCCGTGCTGACTCGCAGCAACTGTGTTCCCATGAAGATTCTCTATGCCGTGCAGCGTGTCAGACGTTGAATGCTTACGTGGAGGGTAATGATTTTAAAAACATTTCTCTGGCCGGGCGCAATGGCACACGCCTGCAATCCCAGCACTTTGGGAGGCCAAGGTGGTCGGATCATCTGAGGTTGGGAGTTCGAGACCAGCCTGACCAACATGGAGAAACCCAGTCTCTACCAAAAATACAAAATTAGCTGGGTGTGGTGGTACATGCCTATAGTCCTGGCTACTTGGGAGGCTGAGTTAGAATTGCTTGAACCCGGGAGGTGGAGGTTACAGTGAGCTGCGATCGTGCCATTGCACTCCAGCCTGGGCAACAAGAGCGAAACGCCATCTCAAAAACAAAGTAAAAATTTCTCCAACGCCTTTGATTATTAGTGAGTGGGCACTTGTGTGTGGGGTTGGGGCTGAGAGAGGCACAGGGGTGACTCCGGGGAGTGGCGGTGGAGGTCTTCCTGGGTGCTGTCAACACCCAGCGACACTGAGATTCCCAGGTAGGAGGGGAGGAAGGGTGAGTGGCCACAGGCTTGGGGGCTGGAAGGTGAGCAGCGTTTGGGACATCTGCATGCAGCTCTCGGGAAGCTCTGCCCACCGGGGATGATGCCAGAGATGGGTGGATGGTTCCGATGTGTCACACGACTGAGGAAAGAGGCTGAGGAGGTGGGGCTTGCTATCTAACGTTGTGCCCTGGGTCTTTCCCGGTTTAAGCTACCTGGACTGTACCCACCCCTAGCTCAGCGTGGTCTCCAGGGTGTACCTGAGGGACTCTAGCACAGAGTTTCAGGAAACGACATGAGTGGAGGGAGGGGCCCCCACTTTGAGGCTCAGGTATGTCCACCTAGTAAGCCCCTCCTGCCTTCCATGGCAACACTAACTTCTCATCCCCATGGCTGCCGCCATCCCGTGTTTCTGATGTTGGCTCTGCACCACAGTGTGCCAGCCTGGGGTAAGGCAGCTGCATCCTTGGCTGGACATCACCCAAGGGGCACCCCACTTCACACCGACGGGGCCTGCTGCCCCATCTCCATCAGCTGATCGGATGCAAAGCTGACAGCCCCCTTTGTCGAGTGCCAAGACACCCAGCGTTTTGTGCTAGCCACCATGGGAGACAAGAAAACATTTGGCACATTCTCTTCCTGGAGGATTCTGTAATTTTAATGATGAAGGAAATAGTTCACAGGAAGGAAACTGTAAAAATCAACAGGCAATCCAGGTTGAGGGCTCTGATCTCTCTGTAAATGCTGTAGAATTTCAGAGAAGAGAAGGAAAAGATGGTATTGGGCAGGGCTTTCGATATTGGGTAGAAGCTTTGGGAGGTGTAGCCTGGGGCTGCCTGGCATGGTTCTCAGTTTGCAGGACTCAGGGGGGATGTGGTGGTGTGCCCCATTAGTGTGATGATGTAGAGGAATGACACTCGTGACTTCAGGCACTTTTCAGCCAATGGGAGAGCTGGAAAAAACACAGCTCCTCCCTCAGAGCGCCAATGACATGTTTGTCTCTAAATACACGTGCACATATACGTGTTATCAAGAGCAGAGCATGGGATGACAGCGGCTGGGGGCTCCAAGGAGGTGACCAGCTCCTAAGACTGCAGGGTTCTTGCCGGAGTGGTAGCTGCAGGTCAAAGGCCCAGCATTCCAGAAGCTTCCACAGATGCAGGCCAGGTGCACACCAATCGCACCTCCTCCTCCAGGCTGGCTCCTCCAGGCCAGCATCTGCCCCAGACTTAAGATTTAAAGCTCCGCCGCCTCAGGCTTAGCGCGTTGATCCTCTGTAGATTGACAAAGTACTGGGCTGTTACACTGGACACATCTTTTTCACTTTGCCTCCGCAGGAGTCTAAAACAGACAGTAAATTTAACTGAAGTTCTTTTCAAAAGAGCATGTAATCTGTGTTGGTCGGGTGTTAAACACCAAAGCCAGAATATTGGGTGGATACGTTCTTCTGACTTTCATGCCGTCTGCACGTCTTGGGCGTGGAGTTCCGGCTCGGAAAAAGCGTGCAGTGTTGCCTGCCCTGCACCCTGCAAGATCTGAGGGGTGTGGGCGCGCTTCGTCCCTGACAGGCTCCACAGCCAGAGGCTTCAGGCAGCAGATGAAATCCGCTGCTCCTTTTTAGCTGGGCACTTGGAGATCAGACCCTGGAGAGCAGAGCATGGGCCTCTGGGGGGACACCTGAGGTAGCTGTGCAGGGTCTGCTTTCCTGAAGACGATGGGAGGAAAAAATCCCTTGATAGGAGGATATTTAATTTAAGGCAACAAAAATTTTGTCATGTTTCATTCTTTGTGAAGATATTGTGCCTAAGTGATGAGAATTCAAAGTTGAGTGAGTCAGACTCTACCCTCGCGAGCGTCAGATGCTTCGATGTGCTGCCTGGATTGTCCAGAATAAAGGACCGGTCCCCAGCAGACAGCACTCAGCTGCTGGCTCCCTCTGGGACTGCCTGGGCTGCAGAGAGCCAACCCTAACCCTAACCCTAACCCCCACCCTCACCACACCTAACCCTAACCCCCACCCCTCACCACACCTAACCCTAACCCCCACCCCTCACCACAACTAGTTTCCTGGATTCAGTGACTAGTTGAGTGTGGGGAGAAGGGGCAGTAAGATCACCACCTCCTGCTTCAGGCTGGGACAGTTCTGAAATGTTGCCTCTGACTTGATGCCTGCCGCCCAGCGTCAGCTGCGGCCTCCATTCGGACTGCGTCACAGCCACAGCTTCTCCCTTGGCCCCGTGTGGCCCCCTTCCCTTCCCTTCCCTTCCCCTTCCCTTCCTGCAGATCCCAGGAGCAGCCCCCAGTACACCCCCTGTAAGCTCATCTGCATCTCAGAGTCGGCTTCCTGGAACCTTCCTGACACTGGAGCTCACAGTTTTGGAAAGGAGGCAGACGCAGCCGGGTGATGGCCCCACAGCTGGCAGCCCAGAGGTGTGCACGCCTGGAGCGCCGGAGAATCCAGAGGAGCTTCTGTGGGCTTCGGAGCATCCACTCTGGGGGCCACATCGACGGTGAGGCTTTAAGGACTTCTGAGGATGTAGGAGTTTCCCAGATGGCCTTGTATGGAGAGGCAAAGACACAGAGGTGCCGGGCAAGAGGAAGCTGCTTGCTGTAGCCAGAGAGTGGGATGGTGGTGAGGGAAGGTGGAGAGAAGAGCAGGGAAGGTGGAGGTTGGGGACAGATTGTCGAGACCCTGAGTGCCGCGCTCAGGAGCGGTGATTTTGCTCTGTAGCCAGTGGCGGGGGGTGGGGGGCAGCTGGGGAAGGAAGGCGTTCAAGCATTGGAGCGTGATGAGCATCTTAAGAAAGACCACTCGGACCAGGCAGTTCATGAACTGGGGGATGGGAAGCAAAGTCTCCACTGATGGCTG
Source organism: Saimiri boliviensis (assembly GCF_048565385.1). Lineage (NCBI taxonomy): Eukaryota > Metazoa > Chordata > Mammalia > Primates > Cebidae > Saimiri > Saimiri boliviensis. Next base: position 6,217,850 of record NC_133458.1, on the reverse strand, counting down.
GACGCCTCGATTTCTCCTCTCTGCCTATTTAAATGCTCCTGGGCCTTTAGGATGCACCTGGCTCCCATCTCCTTTGCATGGATTTCTTCCTTCGTAGACTCCACCAGACTTCCCGGCGTGCCGCACCCAGCCTAGCTCTCGGGATCCCGTGCGTCCACAGCCCATCCTGTGGTGTGTCCTGTGGCGTCTCCTGCAGTCCCTGTAGAGTCCTCAGCCACAGGCTGTGCCATCTTTTTGGCTGCCTGTGCTTCCTGGGTAGATCCAATCCAATGTTGGCTTCTTTTAATCACAATAAGAAAGATGCTTCAAGAAACCAAGATACAGAAGCTGGCAGCCTGTGGGTGCCCTTGATGTGCCATGGAGTGCGACGCTCGGCCCTGCATGAGGTGGGGACCTCAAGGTGTCTGAGCAGTGCCCTGTCTGGAGGTGCTGGAGCTCAGCACAGGGCCACAGGCAGAGGGAAGCCTGGCCGCCTTTCCAGTGATGGCAAATAGGCATTTTCAAACAACCGAAGATGCGAGGCAAAAACCAAGGACAACTTCCTTTTGCTTTTTTTGGAATGCCAAGGATGCGTTTCTCCCTAATTTATTACTTTTCTCAGGGCAGAGGTTGTCCACCTTAGGGAAATCCAGTTACAGCTTGCTTTCTCTCCAATCTGTACCGTTAAAGCAGACGAAACATGGCCTGAGAAGGACTCTGTGCTTCTGTACTTGAGTCCTAGTGGAGAAACTGTGACCTAACTTATTAGGTAGAGAAGACTGAAACCCTGACTGGGGGCGTGCGGCTGTAACAGTCGCTGAGGCTTGGCCGATCCGAGTGGCCGCACCTCAACCACCCGTAGGCCGCTGAGAGTGCGGATTGTCCAAATAAGCCAGTCGCCGAGCCCTAACTGATCCAGCTGTTTCTGTACCTCCCCTCCAATTTCTGTAGGTCACTTTTTTGTCTATACATTTGTTCTGACCGTGAGGCATCCCTGGAGTCTCTCTGAATCTGCTGTGATTCTGGGGCTGCCCAATTCATGAACTGTTCATTGCTCAATTAAACTCCTTTACATTTAATTCTGCTGAAGTTTTTCTTTTAGCAGCACCCACGAGAACGAACAAGCAGGCAGGGACCCCTGCCAGGGGGAGGACAGCTCGGGACGTGCGGGTGTTCCGCGTTCCTCCTGAGCGCAGTGCGGGGCCTGTCCTGTGAGGATGCTGGCACCGGACTGGGTGCGGGCCCTGCTTCAGAGCCAGGGTCAGAAGGTGAGGCCCACTTGCTCCCGAAGACAGGAAAAGGCTGTCACAAGCACCATGCGCTTCTGTCCCCTTTGGGAGTTTTCCCAAGGAGCAACCCAAGGAATTACGTGATCTGTTGGTCCTTCAGGTATTAGTAGGAGGCCTGTTATCTGCCTGCATTTGACTTTGGCGTGGCTGCCACATCAGAGCACCACAGTCTGGATGCTTCAACAACAGAGATTTCTTGTCTGGCAGTTCCCGACTCCCAAGACCGAGCTGTGGGCAGGGCCGGTTCCTTCCGAGGCCTCTCTCCTGGGCTTGTGGACGCCGTCTTCCTCTCTGCCCGACACCCTCCCTGCTGGGTGTCTATGCCCAGCCTCCCCCATTTTATAAAGGATGCCAGTCCTATTGGAGTAGGGCCTGCTGTCGTTTTGACTTCTGTAAAGACCCTGTCTACAAATAAGGTCCCATCCTGAGGTGCTGGGGGTTAGGGCTTCAACACAGGAATTTTGGGGGCTGGGGGGACGCAGTTTAACCTGCAATTGTTGACAAGGTGTGGCGTTCTTTTCCCTTGTGCTGTGTGTCTCTCTGCCAGGCTGCGTTACTGTGCCCCAGCGCTGGGGGACCCCTCCCCGCCACTGCTCAGAAGGTGGGTTCAGCTCCTGCTCCCTCTCCAGCCATCACTGTTTCCTGCTCCCCCATTCTTTTGCATTTGTTATTTTATTTGTGTCCCGAGAAACAGCCACCAGCTCCCTGCAAGTTGTCATCACTGTATTCACTTGTACACTGGGGAGGGTGCAGAGAAGGATGGATGATTGTGGGGCTGGGGGTTGTGGGGACAGACAGACGCACACACAGTAAAACGGAAAAGGACGTCACCTTTACTTGGTCTACGCCTGTATCTATTTACACCCCTGCCTATGCTGATGTCTCTGTTCATATCTGTAATGATGTCGATATTGACATCTGTATTAGTCCGTTTCACACGGCTGATACAGAAACACCCGAGACTGAGTAATTTACCAAGGAGAAGAGGTTTAGTAGACTCAGTTCCACGTGGCCGGGAAGTCCTCACGATCATGGCAGAAGGTGAAAGGCACATCTTACACGGCGGGGGCAAGCGAGAGAGTGAGAGCCAAGCGAAAGGGGTCTTCTAAACCGTCAGATCTCGCGAGACTTATTAGCTGCCAGGAGAACAGTGTAGAACAAACCGCCCCCATGATTCAGTTATCTCCCACTGGGTTGCCCCCACAACGTGAGGGAATTATGGGAGCTACAATTCAAGGTGAGATTTGTCTCTCATGTCTATATGTGTGTAATTTGCAAAAAGGAAAGCAGACCTCCCGAGACCATGTGAGTCATTCATTCCATAACCAGCTTGGTGTCGGGGGATCCATGCGGAGAGGGACGTGGGGCAGGTGTGTCCGGCACTCACTCCTTTGGTGGGTGGTTTTGTGTGATGCGGGTCCATCTCCTTGTCCGCAGACACCTGCCCACCCCAGCCCGTGGCCTCCAGCGTCTCCGCAGCATCTCTTCCCTGGACTTCTCTGGGTGAGGCAGGGAGGAGCTGGAGGTGCTGAGCTCAGTGGCCCCGTCCCGAACCGGGACTCCAGCTGCCTCTCTCGTGTCCTTTCCTACACGAGAAAACTTTCTCAGTCATGCTTGGAGCTCACAACATTTTCTCAGGTGGCAAAATGTAAACTACATCTGACATTTGCAGTTCTGGCCTGCACTGTGTGGAACACAGTCAGATCGTGTTCCCCCTCCACGCCTGTCTCAGAGCTGGGCCCACAGCAGGGACCCAGCGAGGACTCAGTGCCTTCCTGGGCAGTTTTTTCCCCATGGGAGAGTGACTTCCAGGGTGAAAGGAAAGGAGACTGTGTGGCTTTAGGAATATGTTTGCAAATGTTCTTCCCGCAGTCTGGAAAGCACCTGGCAGTGCTACCCGGACTGTTCTTAAAAAATTAAATGACCTGTCCAGACATTCCAGCTTAGAGCTGCAGAAGCTGTTTTGGTTTCAAGCTGTTTTGCAGGATGATTTATTTAGAACCGGGTCTGTAAGGACCAGCTCTGAGCAGCTGGAGCAGGCCTGGGCCACACGTAGGAAGGAAATCAGCCTGGTTTACTCCGCTGTCTTCTCCGGAGCGGAGCCACTGCCCACTGGGTCCTGGAGCCCGGGACTAGTCAGAGAAGCTCAAAGTGTTCACGTTTCTGATCTGAGCAGCCCCTGAACAAGAGCATGCTGCAGCTCCCTTGTAGAGCTATGTGCTTCTAGAGTGTTCTGTTGGGAACCTCTGAAGCGACTCTAACAGCTAACAGCTTAGGCGTGCAAGGGCCCTCCCGGGCCTGTGCCTGCCCTCCCTCACCACAAGGTACCTCGGATTCAGGAAAGATAATCAGGTCTGGCCGCGTCACTCACAGGACTGCTCCGCTGGGCGGCCTCCCGCTGTCCCTGTCCCCCGACCCCCCAGCCACTGCTCCGTGTTCCCACTCCCCACTGCTTTTGGGCTTGTTATTTTATTTGTGTCCCTAAAAATGGCCACCAGGTTCCCGGAATCATCATCACCCACTCTGTTCACTGCTGTGCTTGGAGAGGGGTGGAGAGGCGGATGGATGTGTGGTTGGGGAGGGCAGGGCTGTGGGGGTCCGGAGTGAGTGGCCGTCTGTTTTGTGGAACCCAAAAGCGGGGCTGACGGGAATGGGGAAGGCGTCCCAGGCTCACGGTGGCTGTGGGGTCTGGCCTGGGCCGAAGGCGGGGTCCCGGGTAGCTGGACAGTGGCCAGGCTCTGTGAGGGATGGTGCTGGGAGTGGAGGGCAGGGCGGTAGGGGGCAGCTGAGTGGGCGATCAGAGCAGGTTGGGTGCCCAGGCAGGGCACACTCCTGCAGGGAGTAGAGGTCAGGGCACGCCCTGGGAGAGCTACATGCCCACACGTCTTGGGAGTGACGTGGGTCTTGGAGACTGAGGGCAGGGTGGTGAGTGGCTGGTGAAGGGATGGAGGATGGGCTCAGGGGTCTGACACTGGGGCAGAGGAAGGGAGAGGATGTCTCTGAGCTTTGCCCTGGCTGTGTGTGCCCCGCGCTGGCCTCAGGGGTACTCGGGCCTGTGGTAGTCGTGGGGTGGGTCCGTGCATCACACCCGCGCTGTCGGGGCCTGGCCCACGTGCTTGTTTGTGTATTCCAGGAGGTCGCATCTGAATCAGAGGTGGAGTCTCTGTCCTAAAATAGAGTCCCTGCTGCATCAGGCGGGGCGGCCACCACACCCTAAGGAAGCCTTTCCGTCCCGTTACGGATGGCATGGAGTGCGCCCCACACCTTCCTGCTCGGGCCCCACGCCCCGAGCCGTGTTCGTCCTGTGTTGCCTATCCCAGTGCTTTCCTTCCACACACACCCGCCTGTCACCCGTTCACTGCAGCACCTCGTTAGGTGAGAACAGGCCAGCGTGACAGATGATGGTGGTGCTGACCTTATGAGGTTGGCATTACGACAGATGGGATGGGTGGCCTGTGTGAAGCAGCCTGGCTGGGAGCTTGGCTCTGGTTTGTCAATTCCCGTGGGCATGCGCTGTGGCAGTGGACCTGCCATGACCAAAACCACGCTGCCTGCAGTCTGCGGTGGCAGCAAGAATCCGAGGTCACGGAGGCCACTGGCCCTGCTCCCGAGAGCTGGCAGCAGAACTGGAAGGCACCGGCGGTTCTCGCTTCATGTGACAGACATGAGTTCCTGGGAGGCCACATGGGTCAGCACAGATTCTGCCATGGAAAATGACGGCATTCATAGGTGTGTCCTTCTGGGGCTTTCCACCATCTATCAACATAATATTTTTGACAATTAGATACAATAATAACATACATTAAAGTGACATTAAAAAATGTAACCTGTAGTGTGGGAGCTGAGTAGGCGCTCTGGAGAGAGACTGAGATCCAATCCCAGCTCTGTTTCTTGCCAGGCAGGAGACCTTTGGCAAGTTACATCACCTCCTGTGTGCCTCAGTTTCTTCTCCTATAAAATGGAGACGGTAAGGTACTTCATATGGTTCTTGTGAGAATGAAATGCGCTTCCACGCTCAGCAGTGTCTGGCTCACTATAAATGCTTCATCGCTTTAAGATGTTCCCTGTAGGATGGTAGAGAGAAGAAATATGTGTGCAGCTTCCTTTGCCTTCACAGGTCTGGAGGGCTTGCTGGAGAGACACAAATGATGTCTTTCATTTCTGAAAACATGGTGGTGTCAATTGGCAGTGGATAAAGGGAAAAGGCACAGAGGAAGGAATGGGGAACAGAAGCAGAGAAGGGTCATCGTGACGACATCACAGAGACAACGGCGTTGAAAAGGAGCCGATGCTGCAGCTTCCTGAGGCTGAAACTTGATGCCTTCAGAACAGAGATGGCCCAAGCCTTCTCTCCACATACCTCCTCTGCCCTCAGGCTAGCAAAGCCTGCCCGATGGTTCCACCGTTTCTCTTTTTTTATGTCTCCTCATCACATCAAACCTACTCGCAAAGAGAAAGCCTTGTGTGGTTCCTGGCACCAGAGTCTCCTGAAGATGATCTGACTTGTTGTCAGGCAAGTGGCTTGACAGGAAGAAGCCAGTCCTCCTGGGCAGTGCAGGAAACCCAGCAGAGCCCCGGCAACCTAAAGAACAGGAGGTACGTGGGCAGGCAGGGGTTACTGCACCCCCACGAGCTGCAGCTCATGCTCCTGTCTGTGGGCCAGCCCGCACGCCTGGGTGCCGGAGAATTCCAAGGCTTTAGAGAAAATTTCCTAAAGAGAGGAGAGCTGCTGTCACCATCAGATCAAGACACTTTCACTGGGTGCCTGTTTGCGAGGTGCGGATGGTGGAGAACCAGATTTCACATCGTTTTCTGAAATGAACGCTCGTACCTCCATTTAAACCTTACTTGTTTAGTTTTCAATAAGAAAGGCCTAGGCCCGTAATCCAAGATAGTTTGCAAGCCAGCAAGATAATGTATTTAGTTTACATAAAGGTAATTTCACTCTCAAGAGATTGGTTTGTAACAAGGTTACAATTAACAAATGATTTCACTTTTCTATGGCAAACATTGTTCATGACTCAAAGAGAATGACATGGTCTGCTGTCACAAACATATTCTAACATACACAATTTCTTGTCACTAACGTTTAAGGGCAGCTTGAGTTAAGGTAGATGGAAGGTCATGGGTAGGTAACAAGGACATGCTCCCTGAGGACGGAGGCTGCATGTCCTCCACAGGGCTTGCAATTACACCCATCGGACACAGAGCATGCTCAATTTAATCTTCAGGAAAACCTCATGCCCCTGGGCAGAGAAAATGTTTTGTTTTGCCACAGTGCATGTTGCTACAACATGAATTAGCCACATGCAAGTGGCAAATAGAATGTTTTCAGTGTAATGTACAAGTTACATTTTCACAGGTGATTTTTCCTAACAAACTAATAAAAGAAGAGCAGATGAAATTCACTAAGCAGAGGAAAGGACTAATCAAGATAAGAGCAGAAAGCAGTGAAATAGGGAGCAGACCAACAGTAAGAAAATCAGTGAAACCAAAAGTTGGTTCTTGGAGATGAACACAGTTGATCCATCGTGGGATCGACTGACTGGGGAATGAAGAGATAAGGTCCACGTGACCACTGTCAGAACAAGAGGGTAATACCTTGCAGGTTCAGCTGACGTTACAAGGACGGTAAGAGAATATTGTGAACGACTTTATGCCAAAAGATTCTATAATCTAGATAAAATTGAAAAATTCCTTGGAAGACACAAACTATCAGAGTGGACTCAGGAAGGGTTAGATCTACTGAATATTCCTGCATCTATTAAACAATTGAATTTGTAATGAACAGTCTTCACGTAAAGAAAACTATAGCTCAATTTGTGAATTATACCAAAACTTAAAGAAGAAATGATATGAATTCTGCACAAACTCAGAAAAATGAAGAGGAAGGAACAGCTTCTGGTTCACTCTCTAAGGCCAGCATTACAAGCATTGCATGGATTCCCACACCAGAAAGAGACTTCATGAGAATGTGGAGCTGTCGGTCATTATCCATCATGAGCTCTGAGGCACATATGCTTTCAAATGTTAGTGATGTGAATCTAAAGATATATAAAAATATGTTTATCCAGTTACGTGTTAATTATATGTGTACATTTACATATCCCCACTGCGACCATGGTGGTTAATTTTAGGTGTTCCCTCGACTGGGTTAGGGGACACTCAGTGGGCTGGTGAAACACGTTTTCTGGGTGTGCCCGTGAGGGCGTTTGCAGAAGAGATTACTGTTTGGATCGCTGGGCTGAGTAAGGAAGAACCGCCTCACCCATGTGGGAGGCACCGTCCAGCCTGACGGGGGACGGCGTAAGGCACCGTCCAGTCTGATGGGGGACGGGGTAGAAGCAGGGCAAATTCACCCTCTGTTCTGGCCGTGGACAGCAGAACTCCAGTTTCTCTAGCCTTTGGACTCTGATGTTTATACCAGCAACCCCTCCCCTCCCCCTCAGGCTTTAGGACTCAAGGCTGATTTTTATCACCTACTTTTCTGGTCTCTGGCTTGCAGATGGCATAGTGTGGGACTTCTGGGTCTCCATAATTTTGTGAGCTAATTCCCATAGCAAATCCCCTCTTCATCGATCTATCTGTCTATCTATCTATCATCTATCTAACTACCTATCACCTACTATCTATATGTCATCTCTCTATTATCTCTGTCAATTGTCTATCATCTACCAATTATCTGTTTATTGATTGATCAGCTACTCTCTCTTTTCATTCTGTTTCTCTGGAGGACCCTAATACAACAACCAAGAAGAGTTTATCCCAGGAATGTAAAGTTGGTTTAACATTCCAAAATCATTGTAACTCACCATATTCACAAATTAAAAAAGAAAAAAATATGATGATCTCAATGATACAGAAGAATATTTGATGAAATCCAATGATCTCTTTCTGATAAAAAAAAAAAACCTTCACAGAAAGAATATTTGATGAAATCAGTGATGTATTTCTGATTAGAAAAAAAACCTTCATGGAAAGAATATTTGATGAAATCAGTGATGTGTTTCTGATAAAAAGCCTTCAGAACTGTTCTGTGGGCTGTGGTGACTGTTCCCTCTCACCCCTTCTGACTGGGGATGGTAAGATTCTCCACTGACACTGGCTCTGGGAGCCTCGCTGTCTGTTCTTGCCGTCCCTTAACCTGCCCACACCTTTACGAATAGTCCCTCATGAAACTCTTCAATCTCCCTATTTGAGGGTCCCATTTACCACCTCCTGGGACGCCGACTGATACAGTCTATATTAAAATAATTCATAAGATCAGAACTACACCATAGTTTTAGGAATGTGCTCAGTGAATCTATATTTTATAGGTTACAAAGGCATTATGTATATTTCTGAAATTGTATGCACAGTTTATCCTGTGTACTCCCTGCTCAATCAATGCCTAGGTCAGGTCGCTCCATCAGGAATCCAAAGCCCTGAGCCTGGGAATCCATGTCATGGATCACTGGAGATCAGGGTGGAGAGGCACAGTGACCGTTTCCTTGAAGACAACTTGGGTTCAAGTCGTGGTTCCCAGACCTGGCCGGTTAGCAGAATCACCGAGCCCTTTAAACATGCTGATTCCCCGGCTTCACCCTGTCCGTTCAGAGTTTCGCCCTGGCTGTTCTGAGGACCAACACGATTTAAGTCACTGAGAGTCTCCTACAGGGAATGGGGAGTTTGGCTCATCAGAGTCTGACTTTGGAAAACGAAGGTCAGCACTGGGAACGAAGAGTTCATTTATGGTAAAGCTAAAGTTCGTCAGGCAGCATCAGGGTTCGTGGACTCTCCAGTCTTTTTTCCTTTCCTGGATACATGGAAGGCTATTTTCCAGCCCCATGGAGGTGGCAAATTCTGGCCAACAGACTGGGAGCGGAAGTGACTGTGTCGTCCAGGGGGAAGCAGGTAGGCCTGATGTGTAGTTTTCTATGCCTTGCTCTCCCCTGCAGTGAGCCTGGAAGTCACATTCAGAGGGAGGGACCACGAGACCCAAGCGATTTCTGTTGCGAGCAGTCACCCTGTGGTACAGTGCCGGGACAGTCTCCCAGACCCAGCGGGCTCTGTGTGAGCACAAGATAGACCTCACCGGCCAGCCCAGCACTGATGGTCATCTCAGCAAAACCCAGCTTAGCTGAACGGATTTGCCATTGTTGAGATACTGCTCAACTGATAAAAGTTATAATCCCCAAAATTGTATAGCATCATGGGAAAATGCTGATAATACCAGGTGAAGTGAGAAAAGCAGGCTACGACATTGCTTGTATTCGATGTATGCTTACGTAAAAATATACTTGCCCTTGGGCACATGCTGGATAGGAATATACAAAAATGAAAATACTTGTATTAAACTGATGGGAAGTTTTAAAAAATTTTAGTTTAATTTAATTTTCCTTCAAGTTCTGGGCTGCATGTGCAGAACGTGCAGGTTTGTTACATAGATATCCTGTGTCATGGTGGTCTGCTGCACCTATCAACCCGTCATCTAGGGTTTAAGCCCCATGTACATTAAGAATTTGTCCTAATGCTCTCCCTCCCCTTGCCCTCCAACCCCCGACAGGCCCCGGTGTGTGATGTTCCCTCCCTGTGTCCATGTGTTCTCATCGTTCAGCTCCCACTCACGAGTGAGAACATGCAGTGTTTGGTTTTCTGTTCCCATGTTAGTTTGCTGAGGATGATGGCTTCCAGCTTCATCCATGTCCCTGCAAGGGACCGGAACGCCTTCTTTTTTATAGCTGCATAGCGGTAATTACGAGTTATTAAAGAGAAAACAATTTTGCCTCTGAAATGTCTTTGAAATCTTTGAAATGTTTGTAACAGTTTCCTCCTCCTTCCTTTTTTCTTTTCTCCTCCTCCGCCTTTTCAAAGAACATTTTTCCAAACTGGGGAGCGTGGATTGTGTTTTGACAGTGTGGAGAAGAGCGCAGGGACTCTGCTCCCATGTGAAGAGATGGCACAGGGGTGGGGACGCCAGGCAGCCTGGGCTACTGGAGCCGCGTCGCAGCCACCCGTAGTGAGGGGGTTCGGATGCCATGAACTTCTTTGAGGATCTGAATGAGATTCTTGGAAAGTAAACTTAGACTTCAGAGTGATTCTTCTCGCTCTGTTCATGTTTTCCCTAATTGTCATTTTTGCCCTTCGTTAGTTTTTAGTTACATTCCATTAGGAAATAATTAGCTTAAGGCAGTGGTTCTCAACTAGGGACAGTTCTGCTTCTCAGGGGACATGTAGCTCATGTCTGGGGACAGTTTTGATGGTGTGACTGGCATCTAGTGGGCAGATACCTGGGACCCACTCAATGTCCTGTGACGCACAGGACAGCCCCACACAAGGAATTTCAGGACTCCAATGCCAGTAGAGCCTGCAGTGAGGCGCCCTGGCCTAAGAGAAAAAAGAAGAATGGGTTCTTTGCTTTTTTTCTCTTCCTGTGTCAGCTTTTTAGGAGGAGCAGGGTGTTTCTACTCAGATAACTGATAACCTTGGAAAATCAAAATGTAGGCCGGGTGCAGTGGCTCACACCTAGAATCCTAGTGCTTTGAGAAGCCAAGGTGGGAGGATTGCTTGAACGCAGGAGTTCGAGGCTGCACTGAGCCATGATTTCAGCACTGCACTCCAGCCTGGGTGACAGAGAGACTCTGTCCCTAAAAATACACACTACATACATACTTCCTACATACATACATACATGCGTGCATTGAGAACGTCAAGGAAAGATGGAGGTTCGGATGGCCACCACTTTCCACAGGGGAAGGAGAGAGTGACATCTTTACTGGGGAATCCTGTGTGTCAGGAATGTACTAATGATAATTACCGAGCATAATTACTGGCTGTGGCCAGCTCCCACCCAGCCACCCACTGCAGTCCTCCCATCTGCTCCCAAGGCTGTGCTTGCTTTCAGGAAAGGTCTCTCTTCATTTCTCCGCTGCTGTTCGTGTTTACATCTTTCTTTGGTGACAAGCAGGACTAGGGGCTCATGGGAAGGGTGAGGTTTTGGGGGAGCCACGTGGAAAACACAGGGGGAATGGGGGTGCTGGAAACTGACCTCACTGGCTTTGTGAATGTGCTTGACCTTGATCTATATCCTTCTCGCTAGGAACACATTGACAGCGTGATTTCTGCACATTCTGGAGGTCGAATGAAGTGAGCATTGCTGGAAAACGGCCAAGAGCCTCATCAGAGCTAGTGGCCTGTATTTTATGTATTTTGTAGTGGGGTGTGGAGACGAGACACCCAGCACCCCCCACACAAAATACACTGCTGCTCTAACTGCTAGGGGTAGAGTGTCCGGCTCTGTCTCTGCAGCTGCAGTCACCCCTCCCTGGGGTGGCCACCTCCCAGGGCTAATTGCAGGTGCAAGAGGACTCTGTGGCATCACATCGCCCCAGGCGTCCCTCCACAGGGCCTGCCTCTCCTTTCAACCCCTCCATGGGTGGGGCAGGGAATAGGGTACTTGAGAGGCTCAACCCTCTCGTTGTCCAGGGGCTTTTGGAAAGGACTGGAATGTCAGACTGGCTGACATAAAGAAGCCACTAAGGAATGAAAACGTCGAAGCCATCGGACACCGGGCCCCAGAAGCTGCTGACATGGCGTGTTTGCTTGGGGCTTCCTCCTGGGCTCATGATTCATATCAGGCCATATAGTTCCTGGCTGTGCTTCCCCGACAAGATGAAGTGCGTTCCTGACACACAGAACTTTCCAATAAAGATTTCATTGTCTCCTTCCCCTGTGAAAAGTGATGAGTGAACTTGATATTTCTCTGTTCAACCTTCATCAATAAAAAATGTTTCTGGTCGGGTTATTCCTGTTGATTCTTAATGAAGTGGCATTTTATGAGGTACCATTCAGTCCCGAACTTCAGAAAGAGCCAGGGAACTTTGGCATGCGAAAGTGGGCGCTTTAAACTTGGAAATGCATGTTAATGGCCGTGTGCATACCTAACACAGGAGGTAAATACGCAGTGGTTAGGGATTTAATACACCTCGCCCTGAGAAGGATACATCACACATTAAAGTGTAATTACCAGCTGGAAAGAGAAATGGATAACCCGCTAGACCAGATTCATCACCCGGACTCACATACATCACCCACTGAACCGGATCTAGCACCCATCGACTCTGACACGTCGCCATCCCACCCAGACACACAGCAACTGATTCAGATCCACAGCACCAATATGCTCAGCCGGCGACCACCCTTTGACTGGCGCATATTGTCACCTAGTGACAAATATCTTTGTGACAAAGCATCCTGGCTGAAAGCTAAATCCTCTGTACAGTGTGTTTAGCACAGCCGGCGTTGCCTGGAACAAGTGGGGGGCTGTTGCCTGGCCTGGCTCTCGGGGCCCTGGCAGGAGGCTGGTTGTGGTGTGGGGAGAGGTGGCCCCAGTTCAGAAGTCGGTCAGCAATGGTGTCTGGCACGGGTGGAGCCTAGCTCCCTGCAGGTATCTCCCGGGACCGTGGATCAGGCCGCCTCAGAGCTGATTGCCTCCCCCTGCAGACCAGGGTGGCTCCCGTGCTGGCTGCGGGGCCCAAGGGCAGGAGGCAGCTGCAGAGAGGAGCAGGTTTCACCGTGTGTCTTGATGACGAGCTGAGCCTATGTGACTCCTTTAACCTTCAGGCACCATTCTTTGTGGGGTGTAGGAGGGGTAGAGAGCTGCCCTTCTGCATCTTGCCTAGGGTTGCTCTCCAACGCCTTCTTCCTCCCAGGCCATCCTTGGTTACCATCTGATTTCCAGGGGGATGTGTGTATGTGCACAGGTGTCTGTGTGGTTAATGAAGGGGCTGTGTCTGTGTGTGAGGTCATGGTGATGGCAGTGTGTGTGTTAGTGTGTGTATCTGGGCTGTGTGTGGTTAATGCGTATGTCTGGTGTGTATGTGTGTGTATGTGTATGGCCTCCTTCACTTGGCAATATGCATTTAATTTTCCTCCATGTATTTTCATGTGTTGACAGCTCACTTTTTCTTTTTTTTTAAAGACAGGCTAGAGTGCAGTGGTACGATCTAGGCTCACTGCAATCTCTGCCTCCCCAGGTTCAAGTGATTCTCCTGCCTCAGCCTCCTGAGTAGCTCAGAGTGTAGGCATGCACCACCACACCTGGTTAAGTTTTATATTTTAGTGGCAGTGGGGTTTCACCATGTTGGCCAGGCTGGTCTCAAACTCCTGACCTTGTGATCCACTTGCCTCAGCCTCCCAGAATGCTGGGATTACAGGTGTGAGTCACCTCACCCAGCCCACAACTCTCTTTTGTTTTACTGCAGAATAATATTCTGCTGTGTGGATGCATCACAGTGTATTTATCCATTCACCCACCACGGGTCATCTTGATTGCTTCCAAGTATTGGCAATTATGAATAAAGCTGCTAAAATGTTCATGCACAAGTTTTTGTGGGCTTAAGTTTTTACCTCACCTGGGCAAGTACCAATGAGTGAGACTGCTGGATCTTATGGTAAGGGTATGTTTGGTTTTATACTTAACTGTCCAACTGTCTTCCAAAGTGGCTGTACCATTTTGCAATCCCCTCAACAGTGAATGCGAGTTCCTGTTCCTCCACACCCTCCCCAGCATCTGGTAATGTCAGTGTTCTGAATTTTGGCTTTTTTGCTAGGTGTACAGCAGTGTCTCATTGTTGCCAAAGAATCTAGGTGAAGTTCTCACTCTAATCCTTTTACTCCTTTCCTCACAGCCTGTCTCATGTTGTAGCCCACGCTTCTCCTACCCAACGCCATCCTAGGACCCTCAGGGAACCTCAAGCATCCATCCATCCCACTGTGGCTCTCCACCCAGGCTGGCATGAGACGTGGCCCATGTTCCAGGTAGCTACTTCTCCCTCCCACCTCCCCCTTCACCCCATCGTCACAGTTGTTGGGGGCGGGGCTTAGAGAAAAGGTTAATTTATCCAATTAACAGAATTAATTTATCCAATTAACAGCAATGTGAGATTGACTCACAACCCCTGAATTCTTTAGATATTTGCATTTTGAAAATACCAATTTCTCATTTGTTCTGAATTTTGCTGCTAAAGACCCAAATTAATTTAAAACCAGAATTCCTAGATCTCTTAATTTCCACTTCTTCACTTGTAAAATGACCCTATCAGACTCTAAGGATGAATTTCTAAAGTCTTATCTGACCAAAATGATTAAAAGTGAGAAAGAAAATGGAATGGAGAGAACAGTGTTGGCAGTGGTCAGGCGGTGAGCGTCGGCCAGAGAGGGAGGAGATCGTTCTTGCTTTCCAATTTCTTCGCACCTTTCACTTCTGAAATGTTAGAGTCTCGAAAAACTCCTCCGAATTTTGTTTTCGTGCCCACAGAGTCTCCCAAGCAGCAGGATAGGAAGGCCTAGTGATGGGAAGGGCACAGAGGTGACTGCAGCCCCTGCGTAGGTGTCTGGTGGTAACTTGGGGCTTATAAGGGACCTTTGGTAATTCAGCCCCTCTTGTGAAAGGCTCCACTGGAGAGCCAGTGACATCAGTCCCAGCCTGCCTGCAACATGCCCGGCAGTTCTCAAATCCATGGTGCAATCCAGCCACCTGAAGTGGGGTGGAGGCAGCTGGTTAGAAATTTAGTGGGTAGGGTCTCACCCTCAGAGGGTCTGATTCTGTGAGCCTAGGGCCCAGATATTGGGACTCTTTTTTTTTTTTTTTTTTGAGACAGGTTCTGTGTCATCTAGGCTGGAGTGCAGTGGCACAATCATGGCTCACTGCAGCCTCGACCTCCGTGGCCTCAAGCGATCCCTGCACCTTAGCACCTGAGTAGCTAGGACTACAGGCATACTCCACCATGCCTGCTTAATTTTAATTTTAATTTTTTGTAGAGATAGGGTTTTGCTGTGTTGCCCAGGCTGGTCTCAAACTCCTGAGCTCAAACAATCCCTCCTTCTCAGTTTCCCAAAGTGCTGGGATTACAGACACCCAGCCTCAGAAATGGGAACTTTTACCAAGCAATACAGGCGATTCTGATACTGGGCCTATTTATGGACGAAGAAACAAAGGTGAAATAGTGGCCTAGGGAGTCACAGCTGGTCATGCTGTGAGAATCCGCATTTGAACCTTGGTCTGTTAAGTTCCACAGCCTGGTTCTGTCCACTGGGTCATTCTGCCTCTCTGTTGAATCAACACTGGACTTACCTTCATAATCGGCAACTCAAGGAAGCAAGAAGCATGTATGGAGGCCAGGCGCGGTGGCTCACACCTGTAATCCCAGCACTTTGGGAAGCCAAGGTGGGTGACCTCACTTGAGGTCAGTAGTTCGTGACCAGCCTGGCCAACCTGGTAAAACCCTGTATCTACTAAAAATACAAAAATTAGCCAGGCGTGGTGGTGCATGCCTGTAATCCTAGCTACTCAGGAGGCTGAGGCAAGAGAATCACTTGAACCTGGGAGGCGGAGGTTGCAGTGAGCCAAGATTGCGTCACTGCACTCCAGCCTGGGCGACACAGCAAGACTCTGTTTCTCACACACACACACACACACACACACACACACACACGAGCATGCATGGAGCTTGGTATGTTCCTGGCTATGCGGTGCTCTGCACATGTGATCTCACGTCAGCCTCGTGCCATGCTGCGGCGTTGTCTGGTGTGGTATTTTCACTGCCCCTATTTTATGTATGAGCATGTTGAGGGCCAGAGAAGGAAAAATTATTGGCTCTGGGTCACCCAGCCAGAGAATGGCAGAGTCAGCATGACTGTGATTCAAGACGACCTTCCTCTTTTTATCAGATGGGGCAGTGGGTGGACGCTGACATTGCCACCTCTCCAGGGGTCTCAAATCTGTCTCATGTGACTTCCGTGGCTGTGCCATCATCTCTGGTGTTTGTGGTAGGAGCTTGGAGAACATCTGGGCCCAGTGCAGCTCCTGTTTTCTGAAGCTCTCAGGGCCCTCCGCAGGTGACATTCCTAAATTTATGGAGTCCCTTTCATCTGTCTCCCTCCTCATTTCCTTCTGGGTTCTGCAGGTCATAAAGTAGCCTCTTTCCAGGTCACAGGTGTGGTGATATTTCACCAAGGCTGCTTCTTGGATCTTCCTCTTGTGTGTTAGATTGTTCTTTTACCTTAAAGTGGAGAGCATATTCCGGGAAGGTACATATATTTTTTTCCAATTGATTTCTTGTCAGGTCTAACAAGATCAATCAAATCATATGGCCAATAAAACTGATTTAGCACTCATAAAGTCCCATGACATCTCATATGTGTGGAGAATGAATGACAAAGAAGCAACACTGCTGGTCACAGGAGAATGCCGTGTCCACGTGCTCAGTGGCCAAGGCTCCCTTCCCACCCAACAGAAAAATGCCAGGCAGACAGAGGCAGGCAGCCCCTTGGGTGCTGGTGGGAAGCCACACCCACCAGAGGGGTGCCAGGACTTTGAAGTGTTGCACTGGTTAATATTAAAGCTGTGGTTTTAGAGCTTTGGGGCCAATAAGGGCTGAGCAGAGCAGCTCTTAGTGGCTTAGTGCTGTGAGGATATGGGGAGGCTATTGCTTTGGACACATCCAGGAGCCAGGACGGGAAGAAAGCAGCAGCCATAGCCTGCGGGTACCACTGGAAAGATGGAAAACCAGAAATGTCCAGAGAAAATATAACTGGGAAACTTGAAACTGTCCATTTTGATCTTGCACTGGGAAGTTCTGTTGCTCACCCCCATCTAGTGTGTATTGGTCTGTTTTGGCGCTGCTGATTCAGGTGTACCCGAGACAGGGTAGTTGTTTATAAAGAAAAAGAAGTTTAGTGGACTCACAGTTCCATGTGGCTGGGGAGGCCTCAAAATCATGGTGGCAGGCAAGAGAGAATGAGAACCAAGTGAAAGGGGTTTCTCCTTATGAAACCATCAGATCCGTGAGACTTATTCAGTACCACGAGAACAGTATGGAGAAACTGCCCCCATGATTCAATTATCTCCCACCGGGTCCCTCCCACGACACATGGGAATTAAGGAGCTACAGTTCAGGATGAGATTTGGGTGGGGACACAGCCAAACTCTATCACACTAAGTGTGCTCATACGGCTGGGATTGGACCACATGTCCTGGCCCTTCTTGGGCCATTGCTGCTCCGGAGCTGGCTCTGAGACAGGCCCAAAGGCTCCTCCCATTGGAATTTGAAAGCAGGCACTTAGAGACTGAGCCAAGAGTGGAGGAACAGAGGAGCCTGTGCTCGCAGGATCGCGCGTCTCATAACTGGAGTCCCTAGGCTGAAGGGAACAGAATCCTTTGGCTGAGGTCCCTGGAGGGACCCCTGTGCCTATGTTTCCAGATACTTTGGGGATCCCTGAAACCTGTACCCTACAATAACTTATTTTCCAGACAACCAAATAAAAACAGATTTCTTTGGGGGAATGATTTGTGCCAGTTCATATAGATCTCGGAATTGAGAAGTCTTGTGTGAAGTGGGCTTTAGAGAGTGTGCGGCCCTCACATGACTGATTTTTGGCCTGCGGAAGTATTTCTTGATGGCATTTGACCAATTTTAAATATTTTTAGGTATCCATGTAGACTCTCCAGTTCACCCCAATCCCTGCCACTCCCTCTTAACCCCTTGTCTACATCACAATGTCATTTCTTTCTGGCCCCTGAGGACATTCAGCTGGTGACTCCGGATTGAGCCCAATCCTCTGACTTTAGAGAGAGGTGCAGTCACTGACCCAAAGCCACAAGGGGTTAGCATGGCAGGGGCAAGAGCTAAGATTTTTCTAACTTCCAGGAAGAGTGGAGATGGAACGTCAGCCTCCCGAAAGAACCTGTGATATGGACACTGTGGGCAAATATGCCTCGACTGGATCCCTCATATGTGCACTGGTGGGCGCTGGAAATACAACGTGAGCAAGACCAAGACCCTGGTCCGGGGCAGGGGCTCACGTTCTGGTGGAGAGAGACAGATCATGTTCTATTAAGCAGCAGTTGGCGGTAAGAAAAAGAAAGCATGGTGGGAGATGGGCATGGGAGCGGGGCTGGTCGGCACAGGGAGGTCTCTCGGAAGCGCTGACGCAGGTGAGGGATAAGCAGGTGGACAACGTGCGGATGAGCGTCCAGGTTGAGGGACCGGACGAAGGACCTGGTGAGCAAGTCAACCGGGTTTGAGAAACAGCAAGAGGAAGAGCAAGGGCCAGGCACGATGGCTCATAGTTGTAATCCCAGCATGTTTGGAGGCTGAGGCGGGCAGACCACTTAAGCCCAGGAGCTTGAGACCAGCCTGGGCAATATAGTGGGACCTGGTCTCAACAACAATTAACAAGAAAACAAAAAAGAAGAGGGAGGGCAAAGTGTGTAGGTGTTCCAGGCCAAGGTAAAGTTTTTAGTTCTTTTCCCAAGTGGCTTGAGAAAGTTCTGGAGGGTTTGGAACAGAAGAGTGAGCTCATTGCCCTTCTGATCGGACGGCATCACTGGGCTGGTGTGGTGGCGGAAGAGAGCAGACCACAGTCAGGTCAGGCGAGAGGCCACTGGGGGCCCACGCGTACTGCAGGTCAGAGCTGCAGGCTCAGAGGCTGTGGAAGGGTGCTGACCGCTTAATGCCTTTCCTGGAGCTTCCCCATGCACATTTGTATCTTAACAGCGTCCACAAGCGTCCACGTAACAATGACGAGAACCACAACAAACCCTTTCCCCCCATGTTACTACAATAGATATCCTGCAAAACTGACTTCTGGAAAGCACAATTTGGCAAACTCTACTCTTCTTTCTGCTCCATGCAATTTCAAATAATCAGGTTACCAGGGAGGGTGGTGGCCTAAAGTTTCCCGATGAAACATTTTGACTCTGCTCCATCCCATCTGCCCTGTGGGTATCAATTAGAGCCATTCCTTGCTCCCGCTGCGTCAACTCAACGTACTCTATGCGGAGCCGACACCACCCCGTCTGTCTCTGCAACTTATCTGGAGAGATGAATTCAGAGAATCCGTGAATGACTCAACGTGAATCAGATTTATTTTATTGAGGGGAGGGAGGGGAGGTGATGGTTTGCAAAGACTGCTGTTCCCCACCAGACGATTTGGGCTTAAGTGGTTTGCCTCTCATTCTCCCCTCTCACCCCCACACCTTGTACTGCTAAGGCTGCAGGTGAATAAGAGCAGCAATGTCTAGAAAGGTCTCAGAGGGCAGAGACCTACCTATTTCCCTCCCTCCAACGCTGGCTTATAACTCACCTGCTGCCAACCCTAAGCTGACCTCTGAGTTTTATGGTTGTCTGCTGGCACTGGAGAAGGCTGCTAAATTGAAGCGTTGCACGGGGCCGTATTAAAGCTTGTGGTTTTAGAGCTCTGGGGCCAATAAAGGCTGAGCAGAGCAGCTCTTAGTGGCTTGGTGCTGTAAGGATATGGGGAGGCTGTGGCTTCGGACACAGAATGAGGCGGAGGTCAGTTAGGGCTTTCCAGCGTGTTCTTTATGCTCCAGGCTCTGGGGTAGTAAGCACGAGTCCTCTCTAGCATCTCTGCTGTTGTGTCACCTGGGTGAGTACCTGTATTTCTTGAGTGTCCTTGGGCCAGGCTTATGCATCCACAGACACTGACAACTGGAGTTCCACGAGGCACTCAAAGCGCCCCGGGCCTCGCACGCCCACCTTGCTGCAGGATCCTGGGAGGAGGGCAGGAACTGGACTATCTGGGGCCGGGTCCTCATCGGTGGAGACCCATCACAGAGTGGCCTGGACATGTGACTGGAATAACCCTAACAGGAGTGATGTGAGTTGTGGGTCCATCCCAGCAGCTCCTCCAGGCGCCACGTCGGGATGTGTGGCAGCAGCCAGTCCCCAGGAGCTGCTTGGCCCTGCAGGTGCTGCGTGTCGCCCAAGGCTGGTGCTTGCTGAAGCTTGAGTGTGTCTTTTCGTGCATTCTCAACTCCTCTTCACCCAAAGCTGAGCCAAAGCTTCAGAGACGGTCAGGAAGAAGCACTCACACCCCAGGACCAGAATGACAGAATCATAAATGTGCGCACGTGGGAGGCATCTCCGGATCCCGAAAGCTTTCTGCATACAGCGTGACCAATGAGGTCCATCCACATGGGCAAGTTATTTAATTGATAAATGACCTATATGAGTTTCAGAAGACTAATGGCAGCAAGATACGTAGAGCAACAATTCCCAAGCGGTGTCCTGTAACAAATAGCTATTGTCTGTGGCATCAACAGAGTGGTAATTCTCTGGTCTCCAACACCAGGCTCAGGGGTGTGACGCCAGTGAGCTGTGAGCCGCTCGCAGGCCCGGCTGCTTCCCGTGCGAGACTTCCGGGGTGCCAGTGCCCCTGGGGGGTTCGGGCCTGGGATGGATGAGTCTCTACCTTCTGGAAGGCCTTTACATGTAACCCCGGCGAGGGGAAGCAGAACTTGGGAGAGACGGCAGTACCCGAATCAAGTAAAACCCAGAGGAACATGGTCCCCGGCAGGGTGGAGGAGCTCACACCTGCGTGTTGTGTGCAGCTGAAAGGCTGGCCACTTGCCGCGCCTCGGATTCAGATACGGCGCAGGTGAGGGCCTGGCAAGCAGTTAGGTTAATTTCGGAGACGGTTAGAGACGAGACTAAGTTCCAGGTGAAGGCGGTTCCAGAGTGGCTGGGATTCGCACTCCGATGGAGCCCTTCAGACGGGGGTAGCTGCCCGCGCTGCGGTGAGTGCCAGAGGCTGCTGGGTGGGGGTGTCCCTCCTGCACGCATGGATGCCCCGAGGACTCACGGACACCGAGTCCCTCTGCTGGGCCCAGACGTCCTAATTCCTGCCCCCCTTGAGGTGAGACCCCGTTTCCCGCCAGCCGCATTCACTTGGCTTGGCTGCCGGCGCCGCGTTCCTCTGGTTCTTAGCGGAAGGGGCTGCGCGGCCTTTCCAGGGGGTGTTTGGTGATGTGCGGTAGGGAAATGCTTCGGGATGTGAGTCATCTGGCAATGGTGATTCTCATTTATATGAAATGCTGGTTTTAGGGGCCAACTCATAAGCCGGGACTCCCTCCCCTTGATTCTAGAACGTTCGGGGTAAGGACGCTCACGACCTGGTTTCCTGTGTCGCGTGGCTCAGGGGCTCGCCCTGGGCGTGGGGGGCCGGGGCCGGAGCCTCGCCTGCAGAGGGGCGGGTGGGGGCGCCTCGCGGCCTCTCGCGGAGAGCGGGGGGCGGAGGCCGCGTTCTCCAGGGCGCGGCCTCTGCTGGGGAGGCGGGGATCGCGGGGCCGAGGAGCGGGGCGCGCGCCGGGGAGGGGCCGGGGTCTGCGGAGAGCGCGCGGGCCTGGAGGAGGTCGCCGGTCTCCGCTCCCTTCGCCAGGGCCCCGCCGGGCATTTAGGGACCCTGCGAGGAGGGCGCGGTCTGAGCCCCAGCGGAGGTTCCCCGGGCGCTGAATCCGAGCGGAACCCGGAGCGCGCGATCCGCGGGGCTTGGAAGGAGCCGCCCGGGCTGGAGGTTCCGAGGCAAATGCCGGCGCGGCTGGAGACTGCGAAGGCCCCAGCAGGGAGACGGGGCTCGGGGTCGGCAGGGCCCGCTCCCTCCCGGCGCTGGGGGCGCTCCAGCTTCCCGCAGGCGGAGGCGAGTCAGGGCCCCGGGCCCGCTCTTGCCCCAGCAGCCCCACGGGGGCGATTTTCCCGCCCTCCGCTCGGGTCCATCTCCACCGCGGACTGGCGGCCGGGCCTGCGCCCTGCGCTCCCAGGCCAGAGCGTTCAGCCGTTTCACTGCGGGCACGGACGACGGCGGCGCCACGCGGACGTGCGTGGGAACAGCCCCCGGACCCGCTAGCAGACTTCCGCGGTTTCGCGGGAGGGAGGGGCAGAGCGCAGGGGCTCCCCGGCGGGGAGGGACGTGCGGCTGGGCTGGGAAGAAGGGTGGGCGGGTGGCATCCGAACCGCAGCCCTGCCGAGCACGGCGCCAGCCACCAGCGCAGTTTCCTGTCCTTGCAGCCAAACTGTAAAGGGAGACATTGAGCTCCTGCAACAAACTCGGGGCTAAATTTTGCGATTTAATGTTTTTAATTAAAAACAAAATTAGTGTATATATATATATATATATATATATATATAACATATATATAGCTGATTCGGGAACTTTATATGTGTGTGTGTGTGTATATATATATAGCTGATTTAGGAAGGAATAGCTGCTTATCCTGTGGAATTTCTGAACATTCACAAAAGTTTTTTTTTTTTGTTTTTTTTTTTTTGTTTTTTTTTTTTTTTTGAGGCGGAGTTTCGCTCTTGTTACCCAGGCTGGAGTGCAATGGCGCGATCTCGGCTCACCGCAACCTCCGCCTCCTGGGTTCAGGCAATTCTCCTGCCTCAGCCTCCTGAGTAGCTGGGATTACAGGCACGCGCCACCATGCCCAGCTAATTTTTTGTATTTTTAGTAGAGACGGGGTTTCACCATGTTGACCAGGATGGTCTCGATCTTGTGATCCACCCGCCTCGGCCTCCCAAAGTGCTGGGATTACAGGCTTGAGCCACCGCGCCCGGCCCACAAAAGTTATTAAAGACTGCTATGGCTGGGCGCAGTGGCTCACGTCTGTAATCTCAGCACTTTGGGAGGCCGAGGCGGGCTAATCACTTGAGGTCAGGAGTTCCAGGCCAGCCTGGTCAATGTGGTGAAACCCCTTCTGTACAAAAAACAAAAATTAGCTGGTGTGGTGGTGCACGCCTGTAATCGCAGCTACTTGGGAGGCTGAGACAGGAGAATCCCTTGAACCTGGGAGATGGAGGTTACAGTGAGCCGAGTGAGATTATGCCACTGCATTCCAGCCTGTGTGATAGAGTAAGACCCTGTCTCCAAAACAAAACAAAACAAAAGTGAAAAGTCCTGACATACCACTATACAGATGGCCAGCCATATAAATATTTTCTATTAATATTCAATGCATACATGGCTTATACTGTAGATGGTTTGTAATTTTTTTTTTATATATCACTATTTTATGTCAATTAGACATCTACGTCATTATTTTAATTTTTAAATTTATTTTTCTTTGGTATTTCAAGAACTTTTAAAACATTTTGTAGGAATACAAATTTTCAGTTAGGAATAGTTCAGGAAATTGTTCAACATGGTGACAACTGTTAATAGTAATGAATTGTGTACAATTGTGTACTTGAAAATTGCTCAGAGAGTAGGTTTCAAATGTTCTCACCACACAAAAAAAATACAAGTATGTGAGGCTGGGTGTGGTGGCCTCAACAGCTGTAATCCCAGCAACTGTGGGTGGCTGAGGTGGGTGGATCACTTGAGGTCAGGAGTTCGAGACCAGCTGGCCAACATGGCGAAACCCCATCTCTGCTAAAAATACAAAAATTAACCAAGCATGTTGGCACATGCCTGTAATTGCAGCTATTTGGGAGGCTGAGGTGGGAGGATCTCTTGAACTTGGGAAGCAGAAATTGCAGTGAACTGAGATTGCGCCACTGCACTCCAGCCTGGGTGACAGAGCAAGACTTCGTCTCAAAAAAATTTTTTTTAAATCTATCTATATATATATGAGGTAATACATGTGAGATAGCTCTATTAAACCATTCAAAAATGTATCAAAACATGATGTACATCATAAGGGTATACAATTTGTCAATTAAAAAATAATTAAACCTTTTATAAAGGTACTAGTGTCTTGCCAATTCATCTTGATAAATCTGAATTCCTATATGTGCTTCTCTCCCCACCACGCCCAGCTTTACTGAGTAGTGGGTATCCCAAAACTGCACGTAATTAATGTAGATGACGTGGTGAGTTAGAGTTGGGACATAGGTGTGTACTGGTGACTCCTATCATTATCACCACAGTTTAAATAGACTAAGTGTAAGTTTTCTGGTAAAATGATTTTTTTCTTCCTCCTTCATTGAATAGACTTGCCATTTTACCCATATTTTAATGATTTTCACTGTCTTCATGTCCTTTTTTTTTTTTTGAGATGGAGTTTTGCTCTGTCTCCAGGCTAGAGTGCAGTGGTGTGATCTCGGCTCACTTCAGTCTCCGCTTCCTGGGTTCAAGTGATTCACCTGCCTCAGCCTCCTGAGTAGCTGGGACTACAGGTGCGCATCACTGCGCCTAGCTAATTTTTGTATTTTTAGTAGAGACGGGGTTTCACCATGTTGGCCAGGATGGTCTCAATCTCTTGACCTTGTGATTCACCCTCCTCGGCCTCCCAAAGTGCTGGGATTACAGGCATGAGCCACCACGC
The DNA here is from genome assembly GCF_048565385.1 of Saimiri boliviensis. Taxonomy (NCBI): domain Eukaryota; kingdom Metazoa; phylum Chordata; class Mammalia; order Primates; family Cebidae; genus Saimiri; species Saimiri boliviensis. The sequence goes on along the minus strand of NC_133458.1, from coordinate 6,193,478 downwards.
CCGGCCTCATGTCCTTTCTAAAAAGGCACTACAAAGAACTTTTTTTGGTGTAAGTCCTATTATGTGAACATTCTGATCTAGCCAGACTATTGTATCTTTCCTAAATATGCCTTTTTATCTTTTTATCTTTGTACTCATCTGGGGTGCTGTCTTCATTCTTTTCTGATATTAAAGCCTTCCCATTTTCTTCAAATTCCTCATCCTCTGTGAAGGTTTCCCCTTTTAAGGTAGCCCTGAGTGACTGGCGCTGCCTCTGAAAACTAAAGCACTTACTCTCCCACCTGCACTTCTGATCCACACGCATGTATAGCTTTGTAATAGCTTTGTTTGCTTGAATTAGCTACAGGCCTTCATAATGTTTTCAACTGTTTCCAAATGTGCCCGTCTGAGCGAACTTACACACTCCTGGAGGAACATGGCATCGTCTTTTGTAAGGAGGATGATTATAGGTAAAGGTATGTGTAAATATAGCTGAGACTTCTTACTCAAGCAAATTGGGGCAAAGTCAGAAGGAAGCTGTGCCGAGTCTGAGTGATCGCATTTATTCAAACAGTTGTGTCACCATGTTTACACGAAACACTAGTGAGATTAGCAATGTATTCATCATGCAAACTCCAAGATTCTGTTTTAATGAATGAATGGATCCTTAACAAGAGTTTATATTTGATTTTGTCTTACTGTATATTAGCGAGTCCTTCTCTGTATGAAAAAATAGTTCATTCTATTAAATTTGGTAACCTGCAGTCTCCTCACACTATTAGCAAACAGATTTCTTTTTTCTCCTTTATCGATACGTAATATTTTACATATTTGTGGAGTATGTGTGTTCATTACATGCATAGAATATTTAATGATTAAATTAAATATTTGGGGTACCCATCACTTTTAGTATATTCTTGCACTGCTATAAAGAAATACGTGAGACTGAATAATTTATAAAGAAAAGAGGTTTGACTCATGGTTTTGCAGGCTGTACAGGTTGCATGATGCTGACATCTGCTGGGCTTTGGGGAGACATCCGGAAACTTACAATCATGGTGGAAGGTGAATGGGGAGCAGCACTCCAAATCGTTGGTGGAGGTGGGGGAGAGAGAAGAGGGAGGTGCTACACACTTTGAAACAACCAGGTCTCATGATAACTCACTATCAGAAGAACAGAAGCAACAAGATGGTGCTAAGCCATCCATGAGAAATCCACCCCCATGATCCAGTCACCTCCTGATATGGTTTTGTTGTGTTCCCGCCCAAATCTCATCTTGAATTGTAACTCCCACAATTACCATGTGTTGTGAGAGGAACCCAGTGGGAGGTAGTTGAATCATGGGGGCAGGTCTTTCCCATGCTGTTCTCCTGACAGTGAATAAGTCTTATGAGATCTGATGGTTTTAAAAATGGGAGTTTTCCTGCTCAAGCTCTCTCTCTCTTTGCCTGCCACCATCCATGTAAGACATGACTTGCCCCTCCTCATCTTCCACCACAAGTGCGAGGCAACTGTAAGTGCATGAAACCTCTTTTTCTTCCCAGTCTTGGGTATGTCTTTATCAGCAGCATGAAAATGGACTGATGCACCCCTCACCAGGCCTTACCTCCAACACTGGGGATTATATTTCAACCTGGGATTTGGGTGGGGACATGGATCCTAACCATGTCAGTCACCTTGAGTGCTCATTTTCATGTGTTGTGTCATTCCAAGTCCTCTCTTCCAGTTACTCTGAAATATACATATAATATTGTTTCTGAGTATAGTCACCCTAGTCTGCTATCAAACATTTGAACTGCTTCTATCTGTCTGTTTATACTCATTACTAACCTTCTTTCATCCCCCACCATCCCTCACAGTCTTCCCAGTCTCTGGTATCTGTTCCATGTTCCACACCCATGAAGTCAAGTTTCTGTTAGCTCTCATGAGTGAGAACGTGTGATATTTGTCTTTCTGTGCTTAGCTTATTTCACTTAAGATAATGGCCTTAAATTTCATCCATGTTGCTGCAAATGACATGTTTTCATTCTTTCTTATGGCCAAGCAGGATTCCATTGTGCACTAAGTACCACATTTCCTTTGTCTATTCATTTGTGGATGGGCACGTAGGTGGATTCCACATCTTTGCTATGAGATCAGTGTTTTGATAAACATGTGAGTATGAGTATCCCTTCTACCTACTCATTTCTTTTCCTTTGGATTAAGGGATTGCTGGACTGTATGATAGCAAACATTTCTTATATATTTATTTATATTATACTTACAGCTCACAGGGAATTCAGAGCCAAGTTTTATATTTCATTTAAAAATAGATTTTGGGATTTTTTTTTTTTAACATCCAGACGTGTATTAGTCTGTTCTTGCACTGTTATAAAGAAATACCCGAGACTGGGTAATTTATAAAGAAGAGTTTTAATTGGCTCACCATTCTGCAGGCTGTACAGGAAGCATAGTGGCTTCTGCTTCTGGAGAGGCCACAGGAAGCTTACAGTCATGGCAGAAGGTGAAGGGGAAACAGGCATGCCTTATGTGGCAGAAGAGTGGTGGGGGGAGGTTTACACGCTTTTAAACAACCAAGTCATTAATGAGCACCCACTCACTATCGGGAGAACAGCACCAAGGGGATAGTCTAAGCATTTCCTGAAGGACCATCCCTATGATCCAATCACCTTTCACCAGGCCCCAACTCCAACACCGAGGATACAACTTGACATGAGATTTAATGGGGACACAGAACCAAATCATATCAAGACCTTAGCTCAATGGATGCCCGTTCCAAGTAAGTAGTGTCTGAGAAACGAGAGCTTAATTTTCCAACCCTGGTCCTAGGAAAAACAGCCCCACGTGGGAATTCAGAACATTTGGCTTCCAGTAGTGTGTCCTGCATCGTGGGTCTGGGTGGCTTCCCCGCTTCTATACTGAGAAGGTCTGATGATCGCCCGCTGTGTTGCAGGTCTATGAATTTATGTGAAAATGGGTCATAAGGGTCCTTCCAGGAAGCAAGTTCTCAAACAGCCTGGTGCCTCCTGGATTGCATAAGCTCAGTGTGAGGCTGACCTCAGGGCTTGTTATCTTCATTTTGGGTTTTGTAACAGTGACCCGGCACGTAAAAACAACATTAGTGGTCTTAATGAAGTACCTTTATCTTGCTCTCCCATCTATTCCAGTGTGCTGGAGGAAAAACGAAAGCTGCCAAAGCCAGTGTGCAGTTTAAAGACAGTAATGAGTTCCTGCTGGTAACATGTTATGCACGCGCAGCCCAGCTGAGTCCCATAGAAGCAGGGTAGAGAGGACCATTATCTGACAAAGTCACACACCCACCAAATGGTTTTCCTACTGCCCTCTGCACAGCGGGGGCTGCGGTGGCCTCCCCTCCTCCCAGAGGCGCTTCTGTGGTTGAAATCAAATAGAAGCAATTAAACAATAAATACGAATTACTGGCTCTTCGGGAGCTCCAGGGATATTGATTCAAGTCCTATAAGAATAAATTGTCATCTTCTTTGACTTATCTGGGATTATATTTCACCACTAATTAAAGGTCACCCAGGGAGTGTTCCCTTGAATATAAAGAGCTCTTGGACTCTGGGTGCTTCAAGAAACAGTTGCTTTGCTGAAAGAGGAGGAGGACCTTTTGCAACTGAAGCTCTCTGGTGCTACAGGCCCCATGCACAATGCATTTTTTTTTTCTTTTCTTTTTTTTTTTTTTTGAGACGGAGTTTCGCTCTTGTTACCCAGGCTGGAGTGCAATGGCGCGATCTCGGCTCACCGCAACCTCTGCCTCCTGGGTTCAGGCAATTCTCCTGCCTCAGCCTCCTGAGTAGCTGGGATTACAGGCACGCGCCACCATGCCCAGCTAATTTTTTGTATTTTTAGTGGGGACGGGGTTTCACCAGGTTGACCAGGATGGTCTTGATCTCTCGACCTCGTGATCCACCCGCCTCGGCCTCCCAAAGTGCTGGGATTACAGGCTTGAGCCACCGCGCCCGGCCGCACAATGCATTTTGTGAGCAACGTTGTCAAAATTGAACATTGCTGCCTTACTTAGAGTTCAAAAATCATTTGATCTAATAAAATGGACACAGTGTCCTTATAGCAAAGGGAATTTTCTTGGTTCACAATTGCTTGAGGTTGACTTCATTGTTGATAGAAAGCCAACTGCTGGATTTTTTTTTCATTAATGGTGTTGCAATCATATCTAAATGGAAAATACAATAAAGTCAGCTATAATTTGTGTTGAGCTTAGACTGTCTCATTATTTGGAGGATAGATTGCCTCAAAGAGCTGGGCAGAGATAGCATTGCCCTCAGTTTTGTGATATTAGTGATCTCGCCTTGATGAATTTTAATACCGTTTGGTTTAAATGCAAATGTTGAAATAAATAATTGCTTTGCTGCAGGCTGAAGTTGAGCAGGCTAAGAATATCTTACTATTAAGCACATGGATAAGATGAATGTTTTAAAGGAAAAGCTTGGCGTGTTATCAATTATATTATGTAGAAGAATTAACAGAAAAAAATGTTCGTAATAAGTTTCTTCTTCTCCAGTCATGCACCAAGGGGACTTTGTTGCATGACTTGCAAAGCGTCCTGATCTCTTACAGACAGTGTTAACAGTGTTCTCAAACTCAACACAATTTCCTAGGCAAAATGTCTGGGTTTGTGTGTATGTTGTGTCTTTCAATCCCACACTGTGCCATCTTCTAGGCAAATTTAATGTCTATTTCTCTGCCATGTCTCCTCCCTACATGCCTACCAATTCACACAGATAAGGCAGTGAGACTCTTGGAGCCTGCCCGACCCAGGTCCTCCCTCTGGAGGGCAGAAATGTACCAAACCACCATGACACACTAGCCAGAGCCAGCACTGGGCAAGTGTACCTCTTCTCCATCCTGGTGCTTCTGTCTCACGGCTCTTACAATTGTCCCTTTGTCTTTAGATAACCCGATGACAATGTGCCTTGGCAGTGATCTTTTTGTGATGGATTCCCCAGGTGTTCTTTGTGCTGTTTGTATTTGGATGTCTAGGTCTCTAGCAAGGTTGGGGAAGTTTTCCTCAGTGATTGCCCCAAATACGTTTTCCAAACTTTTAGATTTCTCTTCTTCCTCAGGAATGCCAATTAGGTTTGGTCACTTAACATCATCCCAGACTTCTTGGAGACTTTGTTTGCATTATTATTTTTTTTTTCTTTTTCTTAGATTGGGTTAATTCAAAGACCTTGTCTTCGAGCTCTGAATTTCTTTCTTCTACTCGTTTGATTGTATTGCTGAGACTTTCCAGCGCATTTTGCATTTCTGTCAGTGTGGCCATTGTTTCCTGAAGTTTTGACTGTTTTTTTAATTGATGACACCTATTTCATTCAGTATTTCTCCCTTCACTTCTTGTGTCATTTTTTTGGATTTCCTTACATTGGGCTTTGCCTTTCTCTGGTGCCTCCCTGATTAGCTTAACAACTAATCTCCTGCATTATTTTTTCAGGTAAATTAGTGATTTCTTCTTGGGTTGGGATAGGCACGTCTGAGCTCAGACTCCCCTTGGGCGGGTGTTGCTGTGGCTGCTGTGGGGGATGGGGTGAGGTGCCCAGGTCAACAGAGTCGTGTTCCTAGGATTATTATGTCTCCCTTCCTGTGTCATGAAGGTTGGCAGAGAAGTGGGGGAAAGCCACAGTCACCGGCCTCATCCAGCTCCCACAGAACCCGAAGGGCCAGTCTCACTCCCACTGTGCCTCCGCCGGGAGCACTGAGCCTGTTTCCAGACAATGGGCAAACGGGACTGAGAACTTGCCCAGGCTACCCACTCGCTGCTGTGAAAGCAAGTATGGCTTTCCTTCTCCCCCTGCCCGTGGAGTCTGCACACCGGATTTACACCGTCCTCCAAGTTCTGGCCAGGACACTTCTTGATCAGTTCAAATTGTTACAAAGTTCAGCTGGAGATTTCCGTTTCCCTGTAGCCTTTTTCTAGTGCTTCCGACCACCCTCCTGAAGAACCTCAGTGATGCTGGGCAGAAATGGTTTGCTAGGGACCCAGCGAGCTCACAGGGCTTTTGCCGCTGCTTCTACTGCCGCTGTATTTTGCTGGGCTCTCTCAATTGACTCAGCTCCATGTGAGGTCAGAACCTTCTCCTGTAATCTAGACCTTCAGTTTCCCCACTGGGGGGTGTGTTTTGGGGCAGGTGATCTCCCTCTCCCACTTCCACAGTTTGGGCGGTCACTGTATTTGGAGTGTCTCCCCAATCCTGCGGGAGCAATCCACTTCTTCAAAGGGTCTGTGGGTCCTCTTGGGTCTCCTGATTTATTCCTGCAGTTGTTCTGTTGTAAAAATTCACAGTGCGAGCCTCCACGTGCTGCTCTGTCTGTCTGAGTCAGAGCTGCAATCTAGTCCTGCCTCCCGTCTGCCATGCTCCCTCCGTTTTGGGTTTTGGCTGTTATCAGTAACACTGCTATGAACACTTCTGTACAAGTTTCTTTGTGTGAACACGTTTTCGTTTCTCTGGGATAAATGCCCAAGAGTATGTTTTTTGGGTTATATGATATGTGCATGTTTAGTTTGATAAGATATGGCCTGAACGTTTTCCCGAGTGGCTGTTTGGTTACGTTCCCACCAGCAATGAGGGTGCTTCCAGTTTCTCTGCATCTTCGTCAGCACTTAGATTGGAACGGGTTCTCTTCCCCCATAGGATGGAAAAGGGCTTTCCTCCCCCATTCCCAATTTCCAGAGATGGAGACTAGAGAGTAAGGGAGAGAAGGCACACCTGTGATTACACAGTTAAAAGAAACTCAAATAATATTGAAATAAATGTCTTTGTACGTAGAATTCTTTGTTGTTTATTAATTACGGTAGTGGGTCGGTACAAGACTTCCGAGTACCGTTACTTACCTTCTCCACATTCTTTACTCCCATCCGTGGGCTGCCCCAGCTTAGGCGCTCCCCTTCATCACTCCTGCTACTGCCACTGTTACCATTACTCTCACCACCACTGCTGCTACTCACCACAGTCACTGCTGCCATCACTGCCACCCATAACAACTCTTACCACCACCATTTCCACCGTCACTACTCCTACCATTACTGTCACTACTACTGCAGCTGTCACCACCACCACTGTTACCACGATCACCACAGCTACCACTGCCACTGCTGCCACTGCTCCCGTGGCTGCTGCCATTACCTGTCAACGTGATCACTCCTCACACCAGCGTAACTACCATGAGCGTTTGCTGTGAGTCAGACACTCTGCTGAACATTTGCAGTTATCCGGTCACAGGTGCTCCTCATGGCAACTCTGCAGCAAATGATCATTTCCGGGTTACAGATGAGGAACCTGAGGTTTCAAGGATTCCTGAGTTCAGCATCAAATCAGCACCGCTGTTGGCTCCACTCTGAATCTTAAAGTGATTTTTGTTTTAGATTCAGGGGCACACGTGCTTGCTTGTTACATGGATTCTCCATGCATAATGGTGGGGGTTGGCCTTCTAGTGCATTCTTCACCAAATATTGGACATTGTGCCCAGCAGTACCTTTTCAGCCCCCACCCCGCTCACTCTATTTCTGCCCAGTGTCTATTTTCTCCACTTTTATGTCCATGTGTACCTTCTGTTTAGCTCCCACTTAGAGGTGAGAAACTTGTGATACTTGATTTTCTGTTTCTGTGATAGCTCACTTTTTACAGTAATGGCCTGCAGCTCCATCTGTGTTGCTGCAAAGGACATGATTGCATTTTTTTTTTAATGGCTGTGTAGTGTTTTACGGTGTATATATATTACATTTTCTTTATCCAGTCAACTATTGATGGACACTTAGATTGGTTTCATGACTTTGCTATTGTGACTGGTGCTGCAGTAAGCACACAGGTGCAGGTATCTTTTTTATATAATGATTTCTTTCCCGTTGGGGAGATGCCCAGTAGTGGGATTGCTGGGTCAAATGGGAGTTCTCTTTTCAGTTCTTTGAGAAATCTTTATACTGTTTCTCCCAGGGGTTGTACTAACTTACATCCTTGCCAGCAGTGTGTGAGGGTTCCCTTTTCTCTGCATCCATGCCCACATCTGCTGTTTTCTGACTTTAATAAAAACCATTCTGATGGATGTGAGATGGCATTTCAGTGTGGTTTTGATTTGCATGTCTCTGACAATCATCCACGTTGACTCTGGTACCCAGTAGCTGACTCGCTGTCTTACCCCTTGGCCAGTTTCCTTCGGTCCTTAGCTTGGAAACTCATTTCTTCCTCCATCCACTCCCCATCCATCCTCTAGGACTGACAGGACATCTCTCAGGTGCTAGGCTCTGTCAGCTCACGATGAGCCTTAGTCTGGAGAAAGTCTCCTGGGGACGAAGCCGTCAGGACAATGACCACGGTGACCACAGTGAGAGTGTAAGTAAGGGTGGCACACCTCTCTGCTCCTTGGAACTGCCTGTCCTGCTTTGCACTCTGGCCTTTTGAAGAAACCGATTTCTCCCAGTGACTGAATTTTTCATGACCTTCTGGGATTCCAGTTTTCCTTGCTGCCTCCCTGTCCTTATCTCTCCCATGGATTTGCTGATTGAATCCTCTCCTAGCTCTGGAGTTCTGGAGCTGGGAGGTGGAGATAAACCATATGAACTTTATGTGCCTGGAACATAAAGCATATTAACAAGTGTCATTTTTTATCTGATTTTAAAAAAAGGTGTACAGAAATATTTAACATTTAAATAATTGCAAACATACTTATTGAAATTTATAGATTAGTTATATACACAAATATAATTTCAGCTAAAAATCCCGACAGAATAGTTACATTTAAATCACTGGGTGTGTAGAAGCCAGTTTAGAAGTCTTCTAGCCTCCTAAGTTCATCATCCTTAAATTATATTTAAAAATGTGATCGTTTTGATTTCAAGTGAAAGATCAAGAGGTGTTATCACATTTCATCATTCCAAAATGAAAATTTTATCTGTACCATGCCATTCACAGGCTACACGGACACTTAAAGCACCATTGCAAGACTTTAAATGTGTAAAATGTTTACTTAAAAGCTCCAAGGATTTTCTTTTGAAGATTGTAGGGGTTTAACCTTGTTCTAACAACTGGAATTGTGAAGAAACTAACAATAATTTTGTTTTTCTCCTTTAGTCTCCTTTTAAAACAGTTCTTTCTTTCCTTCCCATCACCATTCACTTCTAAAGGAGTGTAGTGAATGGAATGATTCTTAAGCAAGTGTTTGCTCATTTTGTAGTGAGGTTGGAATCCCATGGTGATATGATTTGCTGTTTGCTGGGTCCCCACCCAAATCTCATCTTGAATTATAGCTCCCCACGTGTCATGGGAGGGACCCCATGGGAGGTAATTGAATCATAAGGGCGAACTTTCTTGTGTTTTCTTGTAATAGTGAGTAAGTCTCATGAGATCCTATGGTTTTATAAAGGGTAGTTACCCTGCACACGGCCTCTCGCCTGCCGCCATGTAAGATGTGACTCTGGTCCTCCTCTGCCTTCCATCATGTTTGTGAGCCCCCCTGCCCAGCCATGTGGAACTGTGCGTTCATTAAACCTCCTTTCCTTTATGGATTACCCAATCTCAGGTATGTTCTTATAGTTGTGTGAGAATGGATGAATACACATGGGGAACAATTTTCCAAAATCCAGTGAAAGATGTCTCATTATTTCCAACTAGGCAGAGGTGCTAGCTTTCAGAAACACAAAATACAACCTAAGTCTCTGAAATAAAATAGTATGAGTTAGCATGTTTTAAAAGAAAGCGTATGCATTGTCAGAAACCTTTTTTCAAGGCAAACGATGCGAGCTTTCCAACGAACGTAGTTGGTGCTGGAAAGTAGCCTCTTTCCCTGTATGATAGCAGACTGTAGAGGCATTCCCTGTCATTACCTGGGAGGCTCACAACACACCTAGAATAAAGGCTCTGTAAAACCTGACCAACTTTCGTGGCATTGCACTCTCAGTGTGTTTCTGTATGGGTATGTAAACACTGCAGGCAGTTCTTAGAACAAACCAGACAGAAATAAAATCATGACCAGGTAGATTACAAAGTGAGGTGGTAACCCTGTGAGTGCTTATGATGAAAAATTCATCCCCACACTGAAATAAGTTCAAAGTTAAGGTCATCTGTTCTAACAAATAATAGTTTGTAATGAATGAATGAACTCACCTGAATCCTTGTTCTAAGCTGACTTTAACAGAATCTCTGGCCGTTGCTCTTGGGTTGGGCTAATGAAACCGATTCCCGTCGGCCCTTCTCCACCTTCACCCACTCGTGTTGTGTGTTTACGCTGCTCTGGCCCTATGGCTCCCACAGCGTCCTGGCTACAGTCATCCTTAGAATTTCTGCATGAGTCCCAAGACAACCAATGCCTGGCCTTGCCTGTGTGCCCTGGAAGCTTTGTTCTGTCCATCTCTGCTCACTGTCTCACCTGGACACCAGGTGTCAGGAGACCCACACCCCTACTCTGACCTGGCAGTGAGGGGAAGAAGAAATGCTGTTTATAATCAGATGGAAGAGATGTGGCTCCCGTCATGCAGTTAGATTTCACGGTAGTAAGACATTTGAAATTATTTTCTTGTAGGGTTTTGGTTTGTTTTCAGTTAGATTGAAAAATAATGGGGCAAGTGGGGATACTTTTAAGTTTTGCTGCCATCTGGAGGGAATTAATTTATCCCTTTGTAATTGAAGATTCGATCCAAAGATGATTTCTAGCTGGAGGCCTTCTTAAGGCATGTTGAATTGTTGGCAATCAAACATTTTAAGTGTTTTTTCTTTTTTGAATTTCTTTTTTTGTTACTTTCTGGCTGATTGAGGCACAGACAGATGGATTTTTTTTTCTAATGGCCTGGCTGATGCCTGGAAATAATATGTTTTTTCTTTTTCTCCTGAGTAATAAAAACAAAACCAACATGTCTTCTTTGTGTGAGATAACTGATCAGTTGGAATAAATACCAGAAGTTATTGAGGAGGGAGAGTGGAGTGGAGTTCAGAGTCCAGGCTCTGGAGCCAGACTGCCTAGGTGTGAGTCTCTGCTGCTTGTAAGCTATGTGACCCAGGGTAAATTACTTACTCTCTCTGTTTTCATGTTTTCTCATCTGTAAAATGTTGATAGTAATGAGAAATCTCTTAGGTTGATGTGAATATTAAAAATGATATTTGTAACTCAGAACAGTGTCCTGGTACATTGTAAGCATACTATAATAATTTTTTTTTGTTATACTTTAGGTTCTGGGGTACATGTGCAGATCATGCAGGATTGTTGCATAGGTGCATACATGGCAATGTGGTTTGCTGCCTCCCTCCCCCCGTCACCTATATCTGGCATTTCTCCTCATGTTATCCCTCCCCAACCTCCCCATCCCCCAGCTGTGCCTCCCCTGGCCACGCCCCAACAGACCCCAGTGTGTGATGCTCCCCTCCCTGTGTCCAGGTGTCCTCGTTGTTCGACACCCGTCTATGAGTGAGAACATGCAGTGTTTGATTTTCTGTTCTTGTATCAGTTTGCTGAGAATGATGGTTTCCAGATTCATCCGTGTCCCTATGAAGGACACAAATTCATCTTTATGGCTGCATAGTATTCCATGGTGTATATGTGCCTCATTTTCCTTGTCCAGTCTATCATCGATGGGCATTTAGGTTGGTTCCAGGTCTTTGCTATTGTAAACTGTGCTGCAATGAACATTCATGTGCATGTGTCCTTATAGTAGAGCGATTTATAATCCTTTGGATTTATACCCAGTAATGGGATTGCTGGGTCAAATGGAATTTCTATTTGTAGATCCTTGAGGAATCGCCACACTGTCTTCCACAATGGTTGAACTAATTTACACTCCCACCAACAGTGTAAAAGTGTTCCTATTTCTCCACATCCTCTCCAGCATCTGTTTTCTCCAGATTTTTTAATGATTGCCATTCTAACTGGTGTGAGATGGTATCTAATGTGGTTTTGATTTGCATTTCTCTAATGACCAGTGATGATGAGCTTGTTTTCATGTGTTTCTTGGCCTCATGTATGTCTTCTTTTGAAAAGTGACTATTCATATCCTTCACCCACTTTTGGGTGGGTTTGTTTTTTTCTCGTAAATCTGTTTTAGTTCTTTGCAGATTCTGGATATTAGCTCTTTGTCAGATGGGTGATTGCAAAAATTTTTTCCCATTCTGTTAGTTGCCAGTTCACTCTAATGATTGTTTCTTTTGCTGTGCAGAAGCTCTGGAGTTTAATTAGATCCCATTTGTCTGTTTTGGCTTTTGTTGCCAATGCTTTTGGTGTTTTAGTCATGAAGTCCTTGCCTATGCCTATGTCCTGAATGGTTTTGCCCAGGTTTTCTTCTAGGGTTTTTATGGTGTTAGATCTTACATTTACGTCTTTAATACATCTGGAGTTAATTTTAGTGTAAAGTGTCAGGGAGGGGTCCAGTTTCTGCTTTCTGCGCATGGCTAGCCAGTTTTCCCAATACCATTTATTAAACAGGGAATCCTTTCCCCATTGTCCTTTTTGTAAAAGATCAGATGGTTGTAGATGTGTGGCATTGCCTCTGAGGCCTCTATTCTGTTCCATTGGTCTATATCTTTGTTTTGGCACCAGTACCATGCTGTTTTGATTACTGTAGCCTTGTAGTATAGTTTGAAGGTCAGGTAGCATGATGCCTCCAGCTGTGTTCTTTTTGCTTAGGATTGTCTTGGCTATGCTGGCTCTCTTTTGGTTCCATATGAAGTTTGAGGTGGTTTTTTCCAGTTCTGTGAAGAAGGTCATTGGTAGCTTGATGGGGATAGCATTGAATCTGTAAATTACTTTAGGCAGTATGGCCATTTTCATGATAATGATTCTTCCTAACCATGAGCATGGAATGTTTCTCCATCTGTTTGTGTCCTCTCTTATTTCCTTGAGCAGTAGTTTGTAGTTCTCCTTGAAGAGGTCCTTAACATCCTTTGTATTCCTAGGTATTTTATTCTCTTTGTAGCAGTTGTGAATGGGAATTTGCTTATGATTTGGCTCTTGGTTAGTCTGTGATTGGTGTATAGGAATGCTGGTGATTTCTGCACATTGATTTTGTATGCTGAGACTTTGCTGAAGTTGCTTATCAGTTTCAGGAGATTTTGGGCTGAGATGATGGAGTCTTCTAAATATACAATCATGTCATCTACAAACAGAGACAATTTGACTTCCTCCTTTCCTAATCGTATACCCTTTATTTTTATTGCTTGCTTGATTGCTCTGGGTAGAACTTCCAATACCATATTGAATAGGAGTGGTGTGAGAGGGCATCCTTGCCTAGTGCCAGATTCCAAAGAGAATGCTTCCAGTTTTTGCCCATTTGGTATGATATTGGCTGTAGGTTTGTCGTAAATAGCTTTTGTTATTTTGAGATATGTTCCTTCAATACCTAGTTTATTGAGAGTTTTTAGCATAAAGGGCTGTTGAATTTGTCAAAGGCCTTCTCTGCATCTATTGAGATAATCATGTGGTTTTTGTCTTTGGTTCCGTTTATGTGGTGGATTACGTTTATAGACCTGAGTATGTTGAACCAGCCTTGCATCCCTGGGATTAAGCCTACTTGATTGTGATGGATAAGCTTTCTGATGCGCTGTTGCAATCGGTTTGCCAGTATTTTATTGAAGATTTTTGCATCTATGTTCATCATGGATATTGGCCTGAAGTTTTCTTTTTTTGTTGCGTGTCTGCTGGGTTTTGGTATCAGGACGATGTTGTTCTCATAAAAAATTTTGGGGAGGAATCCCTCTTTTTGTGTTGTTTGGAATAGTTTCAGAAGCAGTGGTACCAGCTTTTCTTTGTATGCCTGGTGGAATTTGGCTGTGAAGCCATCTGGACCTGGGTTTTTTTCGCTTGGTAGCCTATTAATTGCTGCCTCAACTTCAGCCCTTGTTATTGGTCTGTTCAAGGTTGTAACTTCTTCCTGGTTTAGGCTTTGGGAGGGTGCAAGTGTCTAGGAATTTATCCTTTTCTTCTAGGTTTGCTGGTTTATGTGCGTAGAGTTGTTTGTAGTAATCTCTGATGGTAGTTTGCATTTCAGTGAAATCGGTGGTGATATCCCCTTTATCATTTTTTATTGCATCTATTTGATTTTTCTCCCTTTTCTTTTTTATTAATCTGTCTAGTGGTCTGTCTATTTTGTCGATCTTTTCAAAAAACCAGCTCCTGGATTTATTGATTTTTTTGAAGGGTTTTTTGTGTCTCTATCTCCTTCAGTTCTGCTCTGATTGTAGTTATTTCTTGTCTGCTGCTAGCTTTTGAGTTTTTTTGATCATGCTCCTCTAGCTCTTTCAATTTTGATGATAGGGTGTTGATTTTAGATCTTTTCATGCTTCTCATGTGGGCATTTATTGCGATAAATTTCTCTCTAGACACTGCTTTAAATGTGTCTCAGAGATTCTGGTATGTTGTGTCTTTGTTCTCGTTGGTTTCAGAGAACATGTTTATTTCTGGCTTCATTTCATTGTTTATCCAGTCAACATTCAAGAGCCAGTTGTTCAGTTTCTATGAAGTTGTCTGGTTCTGAGTTAGTTTCTTAATCCTGAGTTCTAATTTGATTGCCCTGTGGTCTGAGAGACTGTTTGTTATGATTTCTGTTCTTTTGCATTTGCTGAGGAGTGATTTACTTCCAGTTATGTGATCAGTTTTGGAGTAGGTACAGTGTGGTGCTCAGAAGAATGTATATTCTGTGGATTTGTGGTGGAGAGTTCTCTAGATGCCTATTAGGTCCACTTGGTACAGATCTGAGTTCAAGTCCTGGATATCCTTATTAATTTTCTATCTCGTTGATCTGTCTAATATTGACAGTGGACTGTTAAAGTCTCCCACTATTATTGTGTGGGAGTCTAAGTCTCTGTGTAGGTCATTTAGAACTTGCTTTATGTATCTGGGTGTTCCTGTATGGGGTTCATATATATTTAGGATTGTTAGTTCTTCCTGTTGCCTTGATCTTTTTACCATTATGTAATGTCCTTCTTTGTCTCTTTTGATCTTTGTTAGTTTAAAGTCCATTTTATCAGAGACTAAGTTTGCAACTACTGCTTTTTTTGATCTCCATTTGCTTGATAAATCTTCCTCCATCCCTTTATTTTGAGCCTATGTGCGTCCTTGCACGTGAGATGGGTTTTCTGAATGCAGCACACCGATGGGTCTTCACTTTTTATCCAATTTGCCAGTCCATGTCTTTTGATTGGGGCATTTAGCCCATTTACATTTAAGATTAATAGTTATGTGTGAATTTGATCCTGCCATTTTGAAGCTAGCTGGATGACTTGCTCATTAGTTGATGCATTTTCTTCATTGTGTCGATGGTCTTCACCATTTGGTATGTTTTTGGAGTGGCTGGTACTGGTGGTTCCTTTCCTTGTTTAGTGCTTCTTTCAGGAGCTCTTATAAGGCAGGTCTGGTGGAGACAAAATCTCTCAGCAATTGCTTGTCCATAAAGGATTTTATTTCTTTTTCACTTCTGAAGGGTAGTTTGGCTGGATATGAAATTCTAGGTTGAAAGTTCTTTTCTTTAATGATGTTGAATATTGGCCCCCACTCTCTTCTGGCTTGTAGGGTTTCTGCCGAGAGATTTGCAGTGAGTCTGATCAGCTTCCCTTTGTGGGTAACCCGACCTTTCTCTCTGGCCGCCCTTAGCATTTTTCCCTTCATTTCAATCCTGGTAAATCTGATGATTATGTGCTTTGGGGTTGCTCTTCTTGAGGAATATCTTTGTGGTGTTCTCTGTATTTCCTGGACTTGAATATTGGCCTGCCTTGCTAGGTTGGGGAAGTTCTCCTGGATAATATCCTGGAGAGTTGTGATCCCTTGGAATAAGAGAGTTGTTCTGGTTTTTGGTGTTTTCATCCTTTTTGCACTGGTTTCTTCCCATCTTTGTGGCTTTATCTACCTGTGGTCTTTGTGTTTGGTGACTTTCGAATGGGGTCTCTGAGAGGACATCCTTTTCATTGATGTTGAAGCTATTTATTTCTTTCTGTTTCTTAGTTTTCCTTCCAACAGTCAGTCCCCTCTGCTGTAGGACTGCTGGAGGTCCATTCCAGACCCTGCTTGCCTGGGGATCACCTGTGGCAGCTGCAGAACAGTAAGGGTTGCTGCTGGTTTCTTCTGTTATTTTCATCCCAGAAGGGTACCTGCCAGATGTTGGCCTGAGCTCTCCTTTATGAGGTATCTCTTTGGGTATACTGGGGTCAGGGAGCTGCTTGAGGAGACATTATGTCCCTTATAGGAGCTCAAGTGCTGTGTTGGGAGCTCCATTGTTCCATGCAGAGCTGCTGGGCGGATACATTTAAGTCTGCTGCAGCGGAACTCATAACCGCCTCTTTTCCCAGGTGCTCTATCCTAGGAAGGTCGGATTTATTTATATGTTCCTGATGGGGTTCTGCCTGTTTTCATAGATGCCCTGCTCTGCATGGAGATACTCTAGTCACAGTCTGCCAGCAGAGGTGTTGCTGAGCTGCCATGGGCTGTGTGAACTTCTTGAGGCAGTTAGAACTGCCTCGGTATTGGCGGACGCCCTTCCCCCCACTGAACAGAACCATCCTGGGTCCGGCTGCACTTGCTGCAAAACTCTCAATCCAGAGCATTTCAGATTACTTGTTTTGTGGGGGTAGTACCCGCTGAGCCAGATCACCTTGCTCCCTGTCTCAGCCCCGTCTCTTTCAGTTGAATGGGCAGCTCTGTCTCCCAGGCATTCCAGGTGCAAGTTGAAACTGCCACCCAGATTTGTGTGAGTTTCTGTGCACCAACCTGTGGCAGCGGCTGAAGCAGCCATGCTGGAAGCTTGTGGCGCTTTTTGGCCTGGCAATCTCCTGATCTGGGGGCAGTGGAAACTTGTTTGGAAATGTGGTGCACAGTCGCCCTCTGTGTTGTTCTTTCTGGGAACTGCACTCTGGAGCTGTTCCTTTTGGGCCATCTTGGATTCTCCAATGGTAATCTTAAGCATATTTTTTCCTTTCTGGGAAGTAGTAAAAGCATTCCTAAAAGTTGCCATGTTATGCCAAATTGTATAGTAAAAGCTACAGGGCTTCTATGAAAAAATGAGTTAGGAATAACACTCAAAAATAGCGACATGTTAAGATACAGCTCTTAATAAAAACAGTAGCTCAATTGTCTACATGTGAAATGGTTTAGATATACATACATACTACGATCAATATGGCACTTTTAAAAAGTTCAAATGTTGGGTTGGGCATAGTAGCACATGCCTGTAATCCCAGCACTTTAGAGGCCAAGGCAGGCAGATCACTTGAGCCCAAGACTTTGAGATCAGCCTGGCCGACATGGCAAAACCCCATCTCTACAAAAAATACAGAAGTTAACTGGGTGTGGTGGTGGATGCCTATAATCCCAGCGACTTGAGAGGCGGAGGCGGGAGCATTGCTTGAGCCTGAGAGGTTGAGGATGCCATGAGCCGAGATTGCAGCACTGCACTCCAGCCTGGGTAACAGAATGAGACCCTGTCTCAAAAAAGTAAAGTTTGTATTTTGTTTTTGGACACACATGTCAGAAAGATTTCAGTTTGTGAATGATCGAAGTGGTGGAAGGAGGTGGAAGTGGTGAATGACTGAAGTGGTGAAAGGAGGGTCATCTGACGTGGAAGGATAATTGTGACACCCAATGTGGATGGATGGAGCCCCTGACATGAGGTGAGCTGAGGAAGCCAGGAGATGCTTGAGGGGTATGTGTGTGCGCACACGTGCATGTCCTGGGTGTGTGTCTGGTGCTTACTTAAGCTGGGAGCAGATTTCTGCATACATTTTGTGTTTCTGGTGGACAAAATCACTAAATGTACATGTAACTCACAATATGTGTGTTGCCAAAACTTTGAGGATAAAAGGAAGGATGAACAGATGCGCAGTGACAGTAGGAGGGCCGCACCGCAATGTACCTTCTTCTACGTCAGGCTTTGCACCCTTCGGGGGGATTTATGTATCAGATTATAGTTGCTGGTACCTTTTTGTTTTCTTCCTCAGAACACTTTGAGGTACTAAAGTCCCCAACACTTGCTTTGAGACAAGTGACTTAGAGTCTTTTTAAGCAAACTGGGCTTAGGTAACTTTACGGCAGTGGCAGTTAGCTGCAGTCAGTGAAGCCATCAGCACTCTCATTTAAGTGCTATTGATTAGGCACCAACTGCATCCATTGCACTGGGGAGTATTGGATGGTGAGAAGCGGGAAGATGCAGTTTTTGTCAATGGGATAATTGAAAAAACTTGGGGGAGCATCAGTGTTGAAAATGCTTCTTTTAAAAGTAAAATTTATTTTTTTACCAGTAAAATAATCATTATTTTTACTATCACATTGGGGATTAAGTAAAAGACAATCATTATTTTGGGGGCAAGTTACTTACAGCATTTAAACGTGGTTTCTTACAGTGGTGTACTACTGACGTCCAATCTGTATCAATCTCACCAACTCCTCCCTTGTGGAGATGACAGTGAAGATGGTATTATCACCCTAAGCAACCTTCCTTCTAAAAAGATGTCTCGTGTTTCATCATTGCTTCAAACTGCGGTCAGTAGGGCCCAGTGCTGTCATCCCTGTCTTCCAGGTCCGGAAGCAAAAACCTACTGAGGGTGAGCAGAAAGACTGGGTTTGAATGCATGTTTCCTGACATCCAGTTGAGGAAGTATTCCGACTAAGCTGGCAGGGTCTGGGAGAGTCTGGGGCAAGCCGTGCAGTCAGATGGCCAGGAATCACAGCCTAGACATGCTCCTTTTCTTCTATCACTTCTCTTTTGCTCCATGGGTTTAGGTAAATTAATGAACCACAAGGACTACTGAGAAAAAGTAATGTATTTCCAGGGTTAAATTTTAACAATAGAGAATAAAGTTTGGGACTAAACTTAAGTTGCTCATTATCTTCAAAATGACCCCTGACGGCACCCTCAAAGACAAAGGCTGGGAGGGCGCACTGATGATCTCAGAAGCGGCTGACCACAGTGGTTTGAATGCTAGGCCATGTTGCTAAATATTTCCAAAGCCAGAATGGACAGCATCCCGGCAGTATGTGGCTGTGTTCTCAGGGGCCTGTGCATTTTATAAAGCAAATGGGTTTGTGGTTTCATTTTAATTGTAATTTTAAAAGACGTGAGCATGTTCTTGGTCCCTGGGTTACACTGTGTAACTATGTACTGCTGTGCAACTTTGGTACCTGAATTTGCCTAAATTTGAGTTGATGCTAATATTGAGCCCAAGTGATGTGCTAAATTGACAAGATGTAACTTCAAAATATTTATGTTGAAGTAAAACATACATATAGTGAAATGCACAAATCTTAAATGAGAAGGGGTGTGTGTGTGTGTGTGTGTGTGTGTGTGTGTGTGTGTATAGCAACTCTTAGAATTCTGCTAAGATGCAAGCATAGTTTTTATCATCCCTTCATACTCAGGGTTCATGTGGTTGAGCCAAAGGACTTGAGGACCCTTTTGTCAATCTTAGCTTGACCTCAACATTACCCCAGACAATTGTTAGTCAGCTTTCTCATTGCAGTCTTTGCCCTCTAGTTAAAATCAGTCTCTAATCTGTGGGTAAATACAGGAAACTTGTTTGGGGACCCTTAATGTTGGGAGGCCAACAGGGGCTCCCTTTGGTTCGCCCAATCTTCCATATCATTGTATTAACAAGAATTGTTAATTCCATTAATCTTCCATAATTGTTGTATTAATTAATCTTCCATATTGTTGCATTAATAATTGTTAATTCCATTAACAACAATATGGAAGGTTGTTGGTTTAATCTCATCAGTTTGTATTTTATTCATTTCATTTCTTAATAACCTTCTACATACTTCCACCCTCTTGGGGTAGGTCCCACGACTCTTCCCTCTCCTGTTAATTAACCTAATATTTTTATTAGCATCCGTAACATAAGGCTTCTCCGAGTGTTAGATTCTGCCGAAATCACATGGGATGTTGATACAGAAGGGGCCCTTTTAACCACAGCACTTACCATGACCTGAGTAACAGGCATATTCCCTGGGTGAATGTCCCTGTCATCATAAAGCAAATCCCCCATGCCTTGCATACAAAACAAATCAACTGCATCAGCTAGGGTGCTCCACTTGGCGTTTGTAGTGGGAATGGTGTTACAGTAGGTAGTCAGGCAGACATGAGCAGGGCAGGAGAGGCCCCTTCCCCCCCACGCCTTTAGGTGATGTCAGCCAGTTGCTAAGCTGGCCACCAAAATAATAATTGGTGGCAGCTGGTGCCAGAGAAAGACAGTCTCCTGATAGAAAAAGCCTGAAGCTGGTGATAACAGCTTCCCAGTAAGAGCTCAGGAACAGGTAAGTGGGCTCAAGCATGTGTACTAAGAGGCAAAGTGGCGGGGTTTAACCAGTATATGTCTTTTCTCTAGAAATGCTCGGCTGGTAAGGGAAGGCAGCCTCAAATGAGCATGTGCACAACTTCAGTGAACACGCTGAGCTTGTGGCCCCTCCCAAGTGCTGGCAGGCCACTGTGCATGTGGGCAGCGTGCTCCAAGGAAAAATCAAGGGAGAAGTAGTGCAATCCTGGGAGCATGCCAACATATAAAACCTCAAGTCAAAGGTCAAACCCAGCACTTGACTCTCCAGTTGTTTGCTTGGCTCTCTTCTAAGTGTCCTCTACTTCCTTTCATTCCTGCTCTAAAACTTTTTGATAAATGTTCACTCTTCCACTAAAACTTGCCTTGGTTTCTCACTCTGACTTATGCCCCTCAATCAAATTATTTCTTCTGAGGAGGCAAGAATCATGTTGCAAAGACCCATGTGGATTCACCACTGCTAACCATAGTTTAACTTGAAAGCAAGGATGGCTAGTCCCCCACTCAAACTAATCCCCTCCTGGCTTAGACACTGAAAGTCACCTTCATGAGACGAATACAAGGCTACAAGAATAGAATTATGGAAGGGGCCTGAGCTCTGATAAATGTAGGTATTGTTTCAAGAATCCCTACTGCTCGGGAGTCATGTGGCCAGATGTCACAAGATTTGTGACTTTCCCAATTGTTCCTATGGATAATGTCACTACTATAGACCCTAAGATTGCTTTTTGAGATATTTTTCAGATGGACCCCATCCATGATTCATGATTCATGACTCAACTTGTCCTGTGGCCCCGCCCAAATATGGACTCAACACATGAGAACTGTTTTTCACACCCCTGTGATTTCATGTCCAGTCAATCAGCAACATCCATTTCCCTAGCCCCTTGCCCACCAATTGTTCATAAAAATCCTAACTTCTGGGCTTTCAGCGAAACTGATTTGAGTGGTAACCCAGTTCTCTTGTGTGGGTTGGCTTTCTGTCAGTTAAACTTTCTCTACTGCAATGCTGTGGTCTCAGTAGATTGATTTTGTCTGTGCAGCACACAGGAAAAACCCATGTGATAATTATACAATTTTCCCCATTTTGCGTAATTTTGAGGCCTATGATTTGAGCTCAGACAGCTCCATAGCTGAGCTTGGTCCAGCCTCAAAGCCTAATGTAGCATTGTTTTACTTTTGCTTTAGCTATTAAACGTAACAATAACCGAGGGAATGAATCCTTGCTTTTTGCTTATTAATTTTCATCTCCTTATACATCCAGTGAACCAACACCCCAGGAGTTTGATTTCTCTCTGAATTCCACTGGTAACTTTTACTTTAGTAATTGAGTGTACCATAGCTACAGCTGCATACCATGGGTGACCATGTGGACACCCAGGACACAAGTGTCTCATTTCCCATTCTTTTACCCTTTCCCTTTCTATCCCTTTAGTTTTATCTGTATCATTTTTTCTTTCATTTTGAAGCAACCTTTCTGTAGTCTTTAAAATAGGCAAAATTAGCTTTTCTTTAGCAAAAATCAAATCCTTTTTTGTAAGCATGTTTATAAAAAATGCATCTTTCTTTACACAGTTAGCATATAGAATTATTTCTATCTACTAATTTTAATTATGTATGTTATGATTTTAAATCTTGATAACTCAAATTTCTAGTGAAAAACCACTCAGTTTACTTAACATGAGTTTAAGACTTCAGATTAGTCAAGAGAATATTGAAACTAGTTTATTTACCAAAGATTACTGAAGTCATGTAAACTAAAAGACATTTGAGCTAGCTTCTAATTTTTAAAATAAAAATTTGTTTTAAGCACTTGATTTTTCTTTAAGCCAACTGATGAGAGTGCTTTCATATATTTTGGTAGTGAAGTATCACATGTTCATTGTTAAATTGCGTGCTCTGAATGAAGAGAACCCCAAACAGGCTTTGTGTGAGCAACATGGCTATTTATTCACCTGAGTGTGGGTGGGCTGAGTCTGAAAAGAGAGTCAGTGGAGGGCAGTGGGATAGGCGTTGGTTTTATAGGTTTGGGGTACACAGTGGAAAGTTATAGAAGTTACAGTTCAGGTGGTGTTTGCAAGCTGGGAGTGGGGGGTCTTAGGGTCTGGAGTCACGAGGTTGACCACGGTTGGTTACAAAGTCCAATTGCCTTATCAATTGAGGTGGAAATAAGGAACAACAGAATAATGTCTCAAGTTAATTAGGTGCTGTAAGGGTTGATCCTTCTTCCCCCTTTCATAGTCTTCTGGTTAACATTTTCTAGGGAGTCATCTGGAGTGTCCATGCAGGTCACAGAGGTTACCGTGGTGTCCATGGTGGTGTCAGTCAGCCTAAAAGATTTTACATTCACGACACATGTAAGCATATAGACATGACGGATGCACAGAAGCAGATTTTATACATTTATAAGACTTCTTCATTCGCTAGTTTTCAAAAGATGTCTTCCGCATCTTAGACTATTAATCTCTTGGATACCTGTTTCATTCATCTCCAAAGACAGGACTCAGGAGAAACAAGGTAAAAAATTTACAACTCAAGACACAGGACTCAGATCTAAACCAAAGCAAGGCTTCTCATGTAAACTCTAAGCCATTGTCTTCTTAAAGTTCCTCGTGGCTTAAGTGCAAATCTTACAAATGTAGATTTCCTTTAAAGATGTAAATTTCTTCTACAAAGAGTTTCAAAGGCTGATTTAGTTTGGTAAGTGGTTTTCAACTTAGCTTGTCTCTTAATTAGATTATAGCTTCATAGTGAAATCCTTTAAGGAACAGGGCCAAGAAGGCATGCAGTTTTTAGGGCCCACACCATGCTTTTCTTACCTAAATGTCCAAAGAACCAAGAATCCTCCAGCAGCAATGCCCATCTCCTGCAAACAACGGTCCTCAGCCACTAACTCCGAATCTCTTCTTGCCATCACAGTGCCAGATACCACACATGCACTGAGGTCAAATCCACTCATGGTACCATGCAATTCTTGGTATCCTCAAAGCCAAAGAGATCTGGAAAAGCAGTACAAAAGGCAGTAGACTCTTACCTGTCCACTTACGACTCTTGGAGTTCCATGAATAAAAACCAGTGATCCTCCTAGAAAGAGGCTGGGACCTGTTCCCTTTTCCCCAAGGGATCCCAGGCTATCAGAAATTTCCATTTTTAGGTCCCTCATGTGGCAGTGAGTGTGCAGTCCTAATTAGGGAAGAGGTGTCAGGCTGGTGGGAGCAGGGGAAAGCAAAAAGAAAAAGCAGATGAGCTGTGAGTCTGCCTTTCTTTATGGTCCAAGACACGTAGCCCTCCTGCACAGATAGCTCACATGACCCATGATCTTCCCACACCTAGACTTACCATCAGACACCTCGCTGACAGAAAAATGCAAGCTAGCTCGTTGCAACTTTGGTGTTATCAGTACTGCATGTAGCCATCTCCAGCACAAACACCATCCTATAAAATCCCCAGCAAGCCTCTGTCTCCTGGAACTCAGCTTCTCTCCTGCTGATCTGCCCATTGCTTTCTTGTAACTTTGTACTTTCTCTAAGAAGTCTACCTTTTTTTTTTTTTTTAAACCAACGACTGTCTTGGTAGATTCCTTTACTGCTTGTGCAGTTGGCTCAGATAGTTGCTACCTGTGACATTGAGGGTGGTAAGAGAAATGAGGAACAAGCAGAAGCAAATGAAGGAACAGGATCCAGTCACGATCCAGTCAATGGAGAAATTTTACAAAGAGAGAATAGAGGCCTTAAGACCATATATATATATATGCGCTATACATATAGACACTATATATATATGCTGTTTATATATAAAAGACACACACACACGCACACACACACACAGACAAAACATTAGTCTTAACTAAGTCAACTTTTTATTAAAGATCCCTAAAAAACCTTTTTCTCAATTGTAATTCCTACTGAAGCCATTTTATGTTGCTGCTTTTGGCTGGGCTCTGTCACCAAACATTCATCCCACAGACATGGCCGTCCACGCACTGCCCTGCCTTACTGCAGTGAGATAGAAGCTCTCAGCTAACAATCATTCTAAATACACCAGTGTTTTCAGGGAGTCCCTGTGGGTCTTTTAGACTCTTTGTCCTGTTCCACTGGTCTCTTTATTTGTTTAACTTTCAATGTAGAGTTGATCCAGCCTTTTCTCTGGGGTCTGCAAGGGATCGTGTCTGAGACACCCTTCTGTGCTTGCTGGTTAGGGCTTCTCCAGTCTGGCTGAGCCTCAGGGTTATCCATGGAGCTTTTTCAAAATACTCTCCTCCCCTCTGTGAGGCTGAGCTTCAGAGGGTCTGCGGTGCGGTTAGGGGTCTCAAGTGTTCACAAGCTTCCCAGGTGATTCCAATGGTGAGCTGTTTGGAAACGCTTCAGTGGGCAGCGCTCTCTGGTCCAGCTGAGGGGGTTCTCATTGCCCCTATGAAGTGAGAAATGGAAGGGAATTTGAGAGCAAGTTACCCCCAGTTTCTTGCTGTAAGACGTAGGACCTAAGGCCTAGAGAAAGGAAACAGAGTCCAGGTTGTAAAGAACTCAACGGCAGTTTTTTATTTTTTGATATTTCCTTCAAGCATCAAGTAGTTTTAAGGGTCTATTGTATGTGAAGAAGTGCTATGCTAAGTACTGGAGACACAGATAAACATACACAGTCCCCAAACAGTCAAAGCTCAAGGTCTTGTTGGAAAACAGGCATGCAGGCAGACAACTGAAA
This sequence comes from Saimiri boliviensis, assembly GCF_048565385.1. Taxonomy (NCBI): domain Eukaryota; kingdom Metazoa; phylum Chordata; class Mammalia; order Primates; family Cebidae; genus Saimiri; species Saimiri boliviensis. Next base: position 6,168,530 of record NC_133458.1, on the reverse strand, counting down.
TCTGATTGCACATGTACTAGAAGAAAATGGATGCTCAGATGATAGCAAGATCATAGGAAGGCAACTCACGCAAGTACAATGAAGAGAGTCAAGCCGAGGTTGATGAGGGGGGCATTTGGGATGGGACTTGCTGTGAGACTGAGCTTGCCTGGAGGGGATGTGCAGGGAGGGCACCCAGCAGAGCTGCAGCCAAGCACTGAGCCAGGGAAGGACTGGAGAGTCAGAGAAGGAACATCCTCTGTTCTTGGAGACCACAGCCTGAGTACAGAGGCAGGAAGGATGAGAGAGCTGGAGAAGCCTGAGACAGGAGAGGCAGGGATGGGACTCGGGATGGAGCTAGGACTCACCCACCTTGGAAAGGTCCTGCCTGCCATTCTTCCATCTTATGTTGATACTCATAGGGACTCAGGAAAGACTTTCGACGAGAAGATGACTGATCTAATTTCTGTGCAGGACGGTCATTCTGCACTGAAATGACCAATGGGCCCAAAAGAGGAAAGGGTGGAGGCAGGAACACCAGGGAAAAGAGAAAGTTCAGCACGTTCTGTGAAAGTGAATGCCTGAGCCGGCCCTGGGACTGTGAATGGGGAGGAGAGGCAAACAGGAGGTGAAGAGGCGCCTCTCTGGGACTTAACGGTTGGTAACATTTGGAAAGAAAGAGAGGGAGGAAATTAGGATGCCCTGGTTTTCTGGCCTAAGAAATGAATGCATGGCGGTGCCATTAATCGAGATAGGGAATTCAGAAGGAGGAGTACTTGTCGGGGGAGGTAGGAAGATCAGCTTATTCTCAGATGCTAAATTTGAGGTACCTGTGGGTCAGGCAGAGGCAGGTATCACCTGGAGCTTAGGAGCGAGAAGTGGAATATAACAATGCACTGGTAATGTAATCTTGACCTTTGCAAAGACTTAGCTGTTTTATCATACAAAATAGAAACTTAACTTTGGAGACTTAAAATCTTTTTTCTTTTTTGAGACAGGGCCTTACTCTGTTATCCAGGCTGGAGTGGAGTGGAGTGGTCATAGCTCCCTGTAGCTTCCATTTCCAGGGCTTAGGCCTTCCAAGTGGCTGGAACTACTGGTGTGCACAACCATGCCCAGATAATTTTTAATTTTTTTTTTTTTTTTTTAGAGATGATGGTCTCACTATATTGCCCAGCCTAATTTCAAACTCCTGGGCTCAAGTGATTCTTCTACCTAAGCCTCCAGAGTAGCTGGAAGTACAGGCACATGCCATCATGCCTGGCTAATTTTTAATTTTTTGTGGAGAGGAGGTTCTTGCTATGTTGCCAAGGCTGGTCTTGAACTCCTGGGCTCAAGTAGTCCTCCTGCCTTGGCCTCCCCAAACGTTGGGATTACAGTTGTAAGCCACTGCACCCAGCCTAAAATTTCTTAACCCATGTATAGATGGTCACTGATTACAAAAACAGCCTTTTAGCATGAAAATGATTTTTCATAAAGTTGAAGAAATAGAAAAAGAGTCTTGGCCTCATGTTCTTTCCAGTTCCCACAATCTTTCAAAATCAGTGTTGGCTCACTATGCTGTTTCCTGATGTGTTTTGCCTGCCGGCTTATTCTGCTGGCCCTTGTCTTCTGCCCATGGGCCTTGCTTTGATCTGTCTTGGTCTCCAGCCTCCACATTGTTCCATTTACTGTGGCTGTGTAGCAAACTATCCCAAACTTAGTGGCTTAAAAAGCAGCCATTTATATTGCTCATTGTATCAGTCCATTCTCACATTGCTATAAATAAATGTCTGATAATGGGTAGTATATAAAGCAAGGAGGTCTAATTGGCTCACAATTCTGCAGGCTGTACAGGAAGCATGATGTCAGCATCTGCTTCCTCTCGGGAGGCCTCAGGAAACCTACAATCATGGCAGAAGGCAAAGGAGGAAGCAGGCATGTCTTGTGTGGCTGAAACAGAAGGAAGAGAGATAGTGGGGAGGTGCTACACACTTTTAAATAACCAGATCTCCCGACAACTCTGTCGTGAGCACAACTCTAGAGGGATGGTGTTAAACCATGAAAAACTGCCTTCCTGATCCAATCATCTCCCACCAGGCCCCGCCTCGAATACTAGGGATTGTAATTTGACATGAGATTTGGGTGGGGACACAGATTCAAGCCATGCCACTCATACATCTGCAGTTTGTGCAGGACTCGGTGGGGATAGCTTGTGTTTGCTCCATTCACCATCAGTGAGGGCAGGCTGAAGACCAGAGCTGGAATCTTTGGAAGCCTCACACACTCTGGTAGTTACTTCTGGATGTTGCCTGACCCCTCAGCTGGGACTCTCAGATGGAAAAGACTCCATGTGAACTTGGATTTAGAACAACAGAGTGACTGGGCTCCAGGGGCACAGACAACCTGTGCTTGTGAGAACACATTACCTTAATGACCCTGCTCTGGAAGTCACCCAGCATAATTCCTCCTGGATTCTATTCATTGAGGCACTTAAAGTCCCTTGCATCTTCAAGGTAAATAGACTTCCTCTCTTGATGGGGAGGGGTAAGAGCCTAGAAGAGCCTGGGGGACATTTTTATTCTGTGGACACTTTTGGGCAATGCATTCTGCCACACATGTGTTTGTGGTGCAGTGATTCCCCCAGCCTGCACCCTGCCCCTCCGGGCCCTTGCTGCCTGCCTGCCTTCGTGCATGGCTGACCAGGGCTCAGACTCATAGGATGAATGGGGTGCAAGTTATACTTTTTCATAGTCTCTTGTCTAAACAAAGTGATCAAAGGTGACAGCATCAGCTTGGCAGCCACTGGTGATGAATGCCAAAGCCAAGAAAAATGTCTGCAAAATCTGGACCTTCCATATTTTCCTTTCTTGTCAGCAAAAACAGTTAGATTTAGGGACTTGTAGTTAGCAGTGAGATTTAAGATGTTTGATCACACAAATTAAACACTGCAGGAATTCTTGGGTTAACCAGAACAAATTTATGATGAAGAAATTATGATCTTTTTATTTTTAAAAGATTCTAAGACTGTTTAAAATTCCTCTACCTGTAGGGCAATTTTTTCTTTTGAAAATTTGAATTTCTCATCAAGGTGAAAGGTAGTGTTGGTGACCTTGTTTATGATGGAGAAAGCAATATATTTGCCAGGCAAAGTTCTTCCCAGCAAGTTAGCTTGTCCCTGACTTTTGTTGCAAAGCTGCTTTGATTTATCCATAAGCCTAACTTTCCCGACAGAAGGGATGATTAAACTGGCTGGCAATTGAAATATGATACAAGGTAGTCCTGATTGGGTGAAGCCACATGACTAGGCTTCTCCAGGAGGGTCTGGAGACCCTGGGCCAGATGTTTTGAGAAAAATTTATAGCATGAATGGAAAAACAAAGAAGATAGATGGAAATGGGAAAAATAAATCCCCATTCTGAAATCACCGAAAGCCAGAGAGTTTAAAGGAAACTCTGAGATAAAAATGAATGACTCAGTGATTCTTTCTTTCTTTCTCTTTCTTGCTTTCTTTCTCTTTCTTTCTTTTCTTCTTCTTCTCTCTCTCTCTCTCTAAATAAAGATGGAGTTTTGCTATGTTGTCCAGGCTGGTCCCAAACTCCTGGGCTCAAGTGATCCTCCTGCCTCAGGCTCTCCAAATATTGGAATTACAGGTTTGAGCCACCACCCATGGCCTCCCCAATATTTTTTAAAGTACATTTGCAAAATATGTCATAAAGCAAGTGTATATTTATATAAAAAAGGTCAAAGACTAGCCATGGAAACTCAAAAGGTAAGGTGGTGATTGTAGAAGGATGGGTAGGTAAGTGAATTCATTCATCTGGCAAACTTGGTTGAGCACCAGTAGCGTTACCGGGCACTGTACAAGGTCCTGTGGATGGAGCTGGAAAGGCAGACTTTTCCCCTTATACGTTCATAGGGGAAACTTAGAAGTTCATACGCACTTGTAGGGGAGTTTGGCTGGCTGAAGAATGGTCCCCAAAAGTATTTATGTCCTAATCCCTGGACTTGTCAATGATAACTTCTATAGCAAAAAGCATTTGCAGATGTAATGAAGTGATGGGTCTTGAGTTGGAGAGAGTAGCCTGGATAATCTGGGTGGGCCCTAACCACAATCACAAATGTCCTTTTAAGAGGGAAGCAGAGAGAGACTTGGCTACAGAAGAAGAAGGCCATGTGATGCTTGAAGCAAGATGCTGCACTGCTGGGCTTTGAAGATGAAGGAAGAGGCCATGAGTCAAAGGGCACAAGGAACACGGCTCCAGAACTCAGAAACGAGAGCCTGACCCTGCTGGCACCTTGATTTTTAGCCTAGTGAAACCCAGTTTAGACTTCTGCCCTCCAGACCTATAAGATAATAAATTTGTATTGTTGTAAGCCATTGATTTTGTGATAATTTGTTAGAGCAGCCATGGGAAGCTGATACAGGAGTTTAGACTTAGTAGATATCTGTATCTGCTAAGATGTAATTTTAAGCAAAGTCCAACTGCCTTTCTGAAAATTTTTATCACTGAACATATGATAAATAAAAAATTTTTTTTACTGCTTATTTCTTTGGCTTTAGGATCTGTTCAGTAGTCAACAAGGAAATACCCATGGGTGTAGAATTTTGGCCTCTTTGTCAATGCTCTTGCTAGAAGGCTTTAATAATGGCATGGAGAAGGAGAGGAGATTTAAAGAGACTCATTTAAGATACCGCTTTATTTTGAGACATGAATGAGGTCATAAGATTGTTTTAAAAAAGTAGATAGATTGAAATATAGGCATCCAAACAAATTTTTTTTCCTGACACATGTCCATGTGGGATGTTGTGTGATAACTTTAATGGTATTGCCATTGCTTAGAAATAAGTTAGATATTTTTTCTTTTAGAGCCTTTGAATATTCGCTATGGTATCAACTCTACCATGTAAAGGAGAATCTGATTTCCTAAATAAACATGAATATTCTTCCAGATCCATTGATTATGTGGAGTATGATACTTATTACTGTTTTGATTAAAGGCAAACTACTTCACACATACAAACAAAACCCTACACCAAATTTGGTGACTGGAATAAAAACTGAGTTTCGTTTCCATCTGTCTCTGTTTGCCTGTGTAATCAGGACATTTTTTGCTGTAAGAAGCTTTTTATTTTTTGTCTCACTAAAAAAAGTAATGTGGCAATTAAACAATAACATAATTCTTTACTAGAATTTTATTTTTATTAAAAGACATATTTTAGCTTTAGACAAATTAAAAAAATTATCACTCTGTGCAGGTCTGAAAAATAAAAAAGCAAAATTGGTTGGGATAGTCCTGAAATGTCTTCTTATTTAGTATTTGATGCTTCAAAATCGTTTTTTGACTTAGTGTCACTAATATCCAGGGCTGCCGACACAGTAATGTCTTCTGTGCCCTGAAGAGCATCTGGAAAGATGCATTCTAGACTGGGCATAGTGGCTCATGCCTGTAATCCCAGCACTTTGGGAGGCCGAGGTGGGAAGATCATCTGAGGTCAGGGGTTCAAGACCAGTCTGGTTTCTGGTGAAACCCCGTCTCTACTAAAAATACAAAAATTACCTGCACAGAGTAGCAGGCACCCATAATCCCAGCTAATCAGGAGGCTGAGGTGGGAAAATTGCTTGAACACGGGAGGTAAATGTTGCAATGAGCTGAAATTGTGTCACTGCACTCCAGCCTGGGTGCCAGAGTAAGACTCCATCTCAAAAAAAACAAAACCAAAAAAACATTTTAGAAGGATTGCTCCCCTTGATTCTCTTAGACTTTCTCCATGTCTCTCTCACCCATAGTGTGTGTTTTGAGGTTGGTTGCTCCTCCTCTGAGGATGAATATTTGTCTTGCTAATATCACATCTGTTTCTGGCTGCTCTGCTTCCATGCCTTTCTGAATACCCAATAACATTCTGTTTAATGTGGAACCATGTCACTTTTTCTTAAGGCAGTAGTTTTTTAGTCACTAGGCTATTTTTCAGAGGATTTTTTTTTCTTTTTGTGGTATATGCAGGATGTTTAGACACATTTTCAGAGGATTTTTAGGTTTACAGAAAAATTGAGCAAGAAGTACACAGAATTCCTGTGTTCCCCCATCTTCCCACCTGTTATCTTTTTGAAGACATTTTGTAATCACCTGATGGCTTCCTCTTGCCTGCTGCACAGACAGAATCAATTCACTGAGACCATGATATTGCAGTAAAGAGTTTAATTGATGTGTGCCTGGCCCATGTGGGAGAACTGGAATTATCACTCAAATTAGTCCCCCTGAAGGCTGGGATGTGGTTTCTCAAGGATATTTTGGTGAGCAGGGGACTAGTGAATGAGGACTGTTGATTGGTTGGGGAGGAAATCATAGGGGTGTGGAAAACAGTCCTTGGATGCTGAGTCTGCCTCTGGGGCCACAGGACTGGTTGTCAGGAGTCCCAGGTCCAGGTGGAGTCACCTGGTCTTCAGGAATAAACAAGTCTTAAAAGAAATCTCAAAGGCCAATCTTAGGTTCTAGAATAGTGATGTTATTTACAGGAATAATTGGAGAAGTTACGAATTGGGTGACAAATTGTGTTACAAATCTTGTGACCTTGGAACAATGGCTGGTTATCATTTAACTAGGCATACCTCTTAGCAGAATTCAAGTCCCTATTAAAATCCTAACCTTGTGGTCTTTCATTAGTTTTAGAAAGGTGATTTTGTTTTGGGGAGGGCTGTTACTATCCTTACCTTAAGATTTAAACTATAAACTAAATTTCTTCCAAAATTAGCTTGGCCTATGTCCAGGAATGTCCAAGAACAGCTTGGAAGTCGGAAGCAAGATGGAGTCAACTATGTCAGATTTCTCTTACTGTCATAATTTTGCAAAGGCGTTTTCATTTTATTAGGACTTAACACAAGTGGTACAAACATGGCACACGATCAACAGAAGTGAAGACAGGGTGAAGTAAGGTTTACACATCCACAAACCCCAATGACAACCATGGTGTGACCATCTGTCTTAGTCCCTTTGTGCTGCTGTAACAGAACATCTTAGTCTGGATAATTTATGCAGAAGAGGAATTTATTTCTCACAGTTCTGCAGCCTGGGAGGTCCATGACCAAGGTGCCAGCAGACCTGGCATCTGTTGCTTCATGAAGCTCACTCTCTGCTTCATAGATGGAGCCTCTTGCTGTCTGCTTACCTGGAGGAAGGGCAGGACAGGGGCAGACGCTGTGTATTCACATGGAGAAGACATGGATGGGCCAGGCAGCTCCCTGAAGCCCCTTTTTAAAGAGTCTTCATCTCGTTCATGAGAGTGGAGTCCTCATGGCCTAATCACCTCCCCTGCCCCTCCAGGATAGAGTTTCACTCTTGTTACCCAGGTTGGAGTGCAATGGTGCGATCTCAGCTCACCACAACCTTCACCTCCTGGGTTCAAGCAATTCTCCTGCCCCAGCCTCCCAAGTAGCTGGGACTACAGGCGCGCATCACCACGCCCAGCTAATTTTTGTATTTTTAGTAGAGATGGGGTTTCACCATGTTGACCAGGATGGTCTCGATCTCTTGACCTTGTGATCTACCCACCTCGGCCTCCCAAAGTGCTGGGATTATAGGCATGAGCCACCGCGCCCGGCCCTTAATCATCTTTCAGAGGCCTATCGCTTAATATAATCACTTCTGGGATTAAGTTCCAATATATGAATTTTGGAAGAACATGTACATTCAAACCATTGCACCATCCCTCAGCTGACAGTGATTGCAGGACTATAAGACATCCTGATTTTAGAGATGTTAAGATGGGAAAAAAAATGCCTTTGGAATCCCTAAAATGTATCACCTTTGTGTAAGGTTGTGCAGTTTTAAATCCATGTATTATATTTCCGTGAACTGTCTACTACAACTAATAACATGCTATTTCCACGTTATGAATAAATTGCAGCTTAGAAAGGGTAAGGGATTTGCTCAAGGTCGGACGCGTTCAAGGACGTTGATAGCCTTGGCCCAGAGTCAGTAAGGCAGTCAACCTATTTTTTTTTCTTTTTGTGGCAATAAGAAGCAATACAGCATAGTCTTTATAGTTTTTTTTTTTCCTTTATAACCAGATAGTCTTGACATAATAGTTATCTGAGAAACAAAACATGTGCATACATATGTACTATAGGAAGACAGATACTCTTGTTTGCTTTCACTGTTGATTCCTGCATGGTTGGTAACTATCAAGAAAGCATTTATGCATGTTCCGTGGAACAGAAGAGAATCTCTCCATACTCTGTTTCACATTTTCAAATGGCAGTTGACTTTTTAGAGGTCTGAAGATGATTCTGCCTCCTTCCTTTCCTCTCTCCTGCTTGCATGTTTATCCTCAAATGTTAGCTCCGGTGGGAATAAATCCCAGTTCTTAAAAGGTCTTTAAAATACTTTCATTTAAAAACCTCATTTGCAGGGTCTATCGATTTAATTAGCCTGAGGTCATTTGTTGGATTACTGGAGTCTCTGTGTTCTCTTCTGGAAGTAGAGAAGTGGGAGTTGTGGTGGACGGAGAGTTTATCAGCTCTGTGAACAGTTCAGTTAAGGTCTCCCGGTGAAGGCTACTCTGTTTTTCTGTCTGGATTCAACCAGTATGGTCCACAGTTTGCCTGACTGCTACAGAAGCCACAGAAATAAGCACAGAAATATGTGAAATTTAGAAAAGATGGTGTCACAGGATAGGATACTGTTTAGCCAGTGAGTTGATCATTTTGACTTCAAAAGCTAAAATGAAATCATAAAGATATGATTTTTGTTCGGGGGCAGGAGGAGCTGCTGCTATTTGTTCTCTTAATTCTACTCAAGCATCTATAGAGACTGTCTGACATGATGATGAGGACTGGAGAGACAAGGATGAAAAACGTGGTTTTCCTGCGCCTGGCATGCTTGCCCGTTGGTACCAGAGGCAGATTAACAACAAACAGCGTTAGTTCAAACAGCAGGGCGTAGAAGGTGGAGGGGGCACCATGGTACCAGAGGCAGATTAACAACAAACAGCGTTAGTTCAAACAGCAGGGCGTAGAAGGGGGAGGGGGCACCATGAGGAGAGTGCATCCCAGCTGGTGTAGATAACCTTATGCATCAAACTCAGGCATTCTCTTGGTAGCAAATTCCTGGGAAGAGCGGCTATAGGGAAGGACTTTGGGAGATTGGGGATAGGGCTTTCCATAAGACCTGATATGACCCCAGATTCCCCCTCTCATGAATTAATCCTTGACATGCTGGTCTCCAAGATCCTTCCGCTTTTCTAAATTATTTATCTTAAAATTTGGTTCACATGTGTTTTCTTTGTTGCCAGACATTTCCTCTCCTCTCATTTTTATCATTTCCACTTGAAACTGTTACACATAAGGATATAGAATTATTTTCTACCTATGCCGGGCACTGTGGCTCATGCCTGTAATCCCAGCACTTTGGGAGGTTGAGGCTGGTGGGTCACTTGAGGCCAGGAGTTCAAGACCATCCTGGCCAACATGGTAAAACCCCGTCTCTACTAAAAATACAAAAATTAGCCAGCTGTGGTGGCACAGCTGTAATCCCAGCTAAGGCATGAGAATTGCTTGAAACTAGGAGGTGGAGGTTGCAGTGAGCTGAGATTATACCACTGCAGAGTATTGGAGGAGGGGTATGCAGTTTTGAAAGACACTTTCCTGGAGACAGATGCTTTGAGGAGGTTGTTGATTACATGAGGAATATCCCTACTTATTTGGGACTAAAGATACTTTTCACCATTTCATCCCAGGGCCCTTCTATTTATGTTTTTTTGATTGGGTGGATAGGAAAACAATTTCTAGCTCTGCTAATGATACAGGATCCCAGACAGTTGAGCCCCCATTAATAATGGTAGAAATCCTTATACTTTGATGAGCTACTCCATAGTCATATATATGTAACATGCGCGTGGTTTTGTTCATTCATTCATTTAAACATTTATTAAGCACTTACTAAAAATCAAGACTAGTTTCTGGAAGATTTTAGTTAGCAAGTTGAGACTAAAGTCTTTCTCTTACTTAACTCTCTGCAGCACTGATAGTGACAAATAGGAGCGCTTATAACTTTATTCATTTATGATTTAAACTCGATGGTGGATTCTGTTATACCACTCTTAGCTGAATCTCACTCTAACCTCTCTGCTGCCTATTTCTCTCAGGCTTCTTTCTCTACTTTATCCTTAATGCTTATACCTCTGGCCCTTTTCTCTGCTTTCCAGTCCTCTCTTTGTTTGATTGTCTTCTTTATGATGGTTTCAACTAATACTAATGTCTTTATATTGATCACATACACACACACACTCTTAGCGGGCAGGGAGAGAGAAAGAGAGATTGATTCCCAGTCTTAGTTTATTTCCTGATCTCTAAACTTGCATGTACAACCTCTCTAACCTCTCAGAAATTCAGCATGTCCAGAACTTCCCCTGCAAAACATAGGCTTAATTATGGCAGAATTAGGGGTGTTCAAAGTTACAAGCATGCTGAAGGAGTACTGCTTAATGGAGCTGTAATAGTATGCAGAGCTGTCCCTAGAACCAAATGATAGGGTTTCTCCTGCCTTTTGTCTTTTATGGCAATTTAGGCATAGGTGTTAATGGCTGGCTGATGAAATATTTTGAATATATAAATTTTCTTGAGGGTAGCTAATAGGGTAAATGACAGAATCAAGATCCTAACAGATTCTAGTTGGCTTTAACAATTGGCCAAGTTTTGTTTCTGTGTTGAAAAATTCCAACTGTACAATTAGAGAATAGGAGAGAGAGAGCTGAGCCAACATCCGATGTGAAAAACATGTAGATTTTGTGTTTTGTTGACTAGAAGTTCAATGAGTCAGCAGAGTGACGTGTCTGCCTGCTCAGGGGTTGAATCCCACCTATCACTGTACAAGGAAAGCTGACCCAACAGATTATTATCAAGAAGAAGGGATTTGACAATGTTTTTCATAAGGCCCAGGTGAAAGAACAGAAGTCCATATGCAGAAGAATAAAACTACCTCTCACCCTATGTAAAAATCAGCTCAAAGTGAATCAGGCTGCTCTGCCTATTGAGTAGGCATTTTTTATTCCTTTGCTTTCTTAATAAACTTGCTCTCACTTTATGGATTCACCTTGAATTCTGCCTTGTGTGAGATTCAAGAACTCTCTCTTGGGAAAAAACATGAATCGAAGATGTAAATGATAAGACCTGAAACTATAAAACTACTAGAAGAAAACAAAAAATGCTTCAGGACATTGGTCTGGAAAAAGATTTTATGAGTAAGACATCAAAAGCACAGGCAACAGAAACAAAAATAATGGGATTACATTAAACTGAAAAGCTTTTGCACATAAAAGACAACATACAGAATGGGACAAAATATTTCGAAGTATTCATCCAAAAGCGATCAATATCCAGAATATAGAAATAACTCAAGTGTCTCAACAGCAAGAAAGCAAAAACGGGCAAATTTCCTAAATAGACATTTTTCAAAAGAAGACATACAAGTGGCCCACAAATATATGAAAAAGTGCTTAGCATCACTAATCCTCAGGGAAACGCACATCAAAACCACCTTGAGGTATCATTTCATCCAAGTTAGGATGGCTACTAAAAACGAAAGACAAAAAATAACAAGTGCTAGCAAGAATATGGAGGAAAAGGAAACTCCTATCCACTGTTGGTGAGAGTGTAAACCAGTATAGCTTCTGTGGAAAATGATATGGCGATTGCTTAAAGAACTAAAAATAGAACTACCGTATGATCCAACAATTCCATTACTGGGCATTTATCCAATGGAAAGGAAATGAGTCTATTGAAGAGACACCTGCAGCCCCATGTTTATTGCAGTCCTATTCACAAAAAAGCCAAGATATGGTGTGAACCTAGGTGTCCAACAGCAGATGAATGGTAAAGACATGTGGTATATATACACAGTAAGATACTACTCAGGCATCAAAAAGAACAAAATCCTGTCATTTGTGGCACTAAGCACGAAACTGGAGGACATTAAGTGAAGTAAGCCAGGAACAGAAAGGTAAACACCACACGTTCTCACTTACATGTGGAAGCTAAAAACAAGTTGATCTCATAGAAGTAAGAAGAAGTAGAACAGAGAGCACTTCAGGCTGGGGAAGAAGGAAGAGATTTGTTAAAGCATACAAAATTCCAGCTAAATAAGGGGAATTTCTTGTGTTCTATTCCACTGTAGGATGACTACTGTTAATAATATATGATATAGTTTCAAATGGCTAGAAGGAGGATATGGAATGCTCCCAACACAAACAATACATATTTGCAATGATGGATAGAGTACATTACCCTGATCTTATCATTATACATTATATGTATAAAAAACACGAACCCATAAATATGTATAATTATTATATGTCAATTTAAAGAAGAACAGAGGGTATTTGGCTTCTCAGAGGAACTTTCTTGAGCTAAGAAGAGTGGGGGGAGTTATACCGTGTTATCAAGTAAGATGTTAGTCAAGAGTAATTGCTTATATACTACTTTAAGTAGATAGAGTATTAGGATATGTGTCTGGGAATACGGTGGGGTAAACACGGAGGCCCCTGGAGGAAGGGAAGATGAGAAGGTGCTGGTGGGTAGTTCCTGTCTTTGTTTTGCAGAAAGCCTGTTCCACTGGCTGCTGTCAACTCCGACATATCCCCCACATCACCTCTCACCATCATAGCGATTAAAATATTACTGGCTTTATAGATCCCCAAAGGAAGAAAACATTAAGGTGGCTGGCTGAGGCAGAAGAAAATGGAGAAACCTGGTGAATCAAATCACAGGCCTGGGCTGAAAATCACACAGAGCTTTCTTCGTTAGGGCACAGATCCATGATAGATCCGGCACTGACTCTGAATGTTCTTATTTGTCCCCCTCTCAGGACCTTCCAGAGTAGATGGGATGTAACTCCAAAGCTAATGGCTATGTAAAAATAGCACGCCCATTTGATTTTTATAACAAAGCTGTATGTTGGAAGAGCCATTGCGATGGTTTCACTTTATGGGTGAAGACATCCAGGAGAAAGAGGTTAGGAACAGTGCGTCAGGCTAACAGTCGGTGACAAATACAAATATGTGCCACTTAACCCTCAGCTCCAAGAATCTCGACAATTTTAGTTTCTTAATAAGCAGTGGAGTGGGATGGGGCTGGAAAGTATTGAGGAAAAGCCATCCCCTGGGTCTCAGCATCATTAAGCTCCTTTCCCGTGAGTTATTTCTCTTGAACTAGGAGGGGCAACTTGCTGAGCAGACAGTATTTTCTGGCTGTTCTTATTGTGACAGCACAACCTAGGAGGTCTCTCGGCTTGTAGGACGGCTTGGACACTTGACGGCTGTTATTGCTGCTGTTCTTCCTACCCAGGGCGAAGTTGACATTGAAGCTTTCAGCTTGAATTAGCCAAGATAACTTAAGGGACTTGCATTCTTTAACGCCTCCAGCTGGTAAGGGTCTTACTATAACAAAATACTGCAGGCTTCATGGCTGAAGACAGCAGACACTGATTCTGTCATAGTTCTGGAGCCAGCAGTGTGAGATCGAGGTTTCAGCAGGGTCATGCTCTGATGTGGCTGGCAGTCCTTGCTCTCGGCTCGTAGATGGATTGCTCCAGTCTCAGCCCCTGTTGTCACACAGCTTGCTTTCCTGTGTATTTTCTCTGCCTCCAATCGTTTCTCTCTTAATGAGGACACTAGTCAGGCTGGTTTAGGGCCTGCCTAATCCAGTATGCTCTCATTTTAGCTTGATGACTCTGCAAAACTGTAGTTCCAAATAAGGTCACGTGCATACGTGATGCGAAGTTTAGGATGTCAACATATCTTTATAGAGGACACAATTTAACTCACAATAGTAAGCAACAGAAAAAAAAGCAGGGAGGGGGTGTGAGTTTCTATGTATTTGTGTCAGTTGAACATAGTTTATTCTTCAGTTTTTTGCTCTTGAGAATTTCTCCAGGAAAACTCTTGAATCACAAATCAATTTTTATTAACTGTCATTTAAAATGTGACTGCACAGGTTAAAGCAGCTGTACCAATGAATTGGTTCCAAATCCCCTTTTATTTCTATCTGAATAATCCAAGATAATCTCCCCACCTCAAGATCCTTAATTAATCCCATCTGCAAAGCTCTCTTTGTCGCCAAAGGTAACATAGTGACAGGTCCTGGGAGTTAGGATGTGACCACCTTCGTGTGCGTGTGTGAAGGACATTGCTCTGTTGACTGCACCATCTGATTTCAGAGTGGAGGGTGACAGAGGGCAGCAACAGCCTACCCAGTAGGGTGCCTCTGTTTATTTTTTGTTGAATTGAACTGGAATTTATGTAAATTAGTTGCTCTTAAAGTTATCCTCAGTAAGAGGGAAATTTGGTAGGAACCTGTTAAGCTCCCTGCTTGGAAAACCTGGCCTTGCAGAGACTCTTAAGGCCAGGCTGCCTATGGGGCCATTTGGATCCGGCCCAGGCGGTGGAGCACAGTGCCGAGGGGTCACTCCCAAACAGCAGTGAGGTGAATATTGATTCCCAATGAAGCAGCCATGGAAGGCTTTGGGAAGAAAACCCAATCACGGGTACAAAGCAAAGGGCAGCAGCTAAGCAGGGGCACAGAGCATGTGAGGGTGAGGACCTGAGAAAGGGCAGTGTCCAGAGAGGTGAATAATGACAGTGGCAACGAGAACTCATTTTACAGACACTCGTTCTGCACCAGGACTGTGTTAACTGCTGTACATGCGCATATTTAACTCTCACCATAACTTTATGAGGCAGGTATTGTTAAGATCCTCATTATACAGATGGGGAAACTGAGGCAGATGGCATAGAAATAACTTGCCAAAGACCAAGAGCTAGCAAGTGGCAGATTCAGGATTTGAACTGAGGTCAGTTGAACCCCAGAGTTCATAAGATGGACCCACTTCAAAACGCCTCTGTCACTTCTGGAATATTCGAATGTGGTACCTGCAGCTTTGCTCAGGGGCTGGGCCCTACGAGAGCAAGCCTTTGGGGATAAACCCAAGATGCTGGTTTTATTTGTACTAAATCCTCAACAACTGAGTTGAGCTGACGAGGCTCAGCTCATTGACAATAATTTATTTGGTTTGCATCATAACAAATGGTTCTTTTATTATTATCGTTGTTGTTGTCTTTATTTTTCATTGGCAAAATGCTCCTGCAGTGTGTTATTTGCAACTCTGATAAATCGATGTCTTCTAAATTAAGTCCAGTCCAAGCTGGCTGTTATGAATTCTGCTGGAACTGCCCATTGTATTTTGGCAAGAGCACCCAACTGGGGTGAGCCCTGTATTAGCATTTTAATTGCTGGCTGATTGCTTTCCTGTTGCAAGACTTAGCCCACAAAGGTATAGCAAGCAAGTTTCAATTAGTTCTTATCCTGTGATTTACTGAACCTATAAAGAACATCTCCCAGTAGCACTTGGAAAGTAATACCCTTAATGTACTAAAAGCAATACAGAACATCAAAGAAAAAGAATTGCCTTTACCAAGGTATGGGTGTCCAGAGTCCCAAGGAAAATTCCTGTTTGGATGATAGTAAATTTTCTTGGGTGAGTTCTCATTGAAATGAAATGAAACACACACAAAAAACAGGCCTCTCCAAATTCCAGCTTCAGAATTGTTCCTTAATATGGAAATATCATCACCGAGGTTTTCCCACTGGCCTGCTTTATTTTGTGGGGGAAGATGGTTCACCAAAATGACATTTGTTGTTGAGTTGTATGAGTTTCTTACATATTTTGGCTATTAACTCCTTATCAGATACATAGTTTGCAAATATTTCTTCCCAATTCCGTAGGTTGCCTTTTTATTTTGTTAGCTGTTTTCTTTGCTCTGCGGAAGGTTTTTAATTTGATGTAGTTCCACTGGTTTTTTTCAGCTTTTATTGCCAGCGCTTTTGTGTTACCTCCAAAAAAACCGAACGACCCGATTAAGAAACGGGCAAAGGATCTTTGTGTTAGCTCGTTTTCACGCTGCTGAGGAAGACATACCTGAAACTGGGAAGAAAAAGAGGTTTAATTGGACTTACAGCTTCCCATGGCTGGGGAGGTCTCAGAATCATGGCGGGAGGCGGAAGGCACTTCTCACATGGCAGCGGCAAGAGAAAAAGGATGAAGAAGCAAAAGTGTAAACCCCTGAGGAACCCATCAGATCTCGTGAGACTTACTCTGATGAGAATAATGGGAAAGAACGTTTCTGTTTACTTTGGTTATTGTATTTAGTAATTGGAAGTTGGCGCCATTTGCAACAATCAGATAGCTTGCCAGAACACGGATGCCTGGGCCCTGCCTCCACAGAATTTGATTCAGTAGGTCTGTAGCTCTGACCACAGCAGCCTTCATGTTCCCTCAGCTGGACTGACCTTTAGACAGGTTTCTTCCTACTCTAGGCCCCTGACCTCCCTTTCCTTAAAATGTTTACTTTGGAAAACTTGGAATTGTAAATTCTTCGAGATACAAATCTTCTTCCAGCCTCTTCCCAGTTTGACAATCCAGGAGCAACTTTCTCAAATACCCAGAGCCATCTCTTTGAGAGATAATCATCAAGGAAGACAGGTCTCCAGTTGCTGTACAGTCTCTGTGGGACGGTGGGAGCCTAACTTTGACAAACTCCAATTAGCAAACACAGATGCCTAGTCACATTGGCCAGTCTCCCATAACATCCTCCAAGATGTCTCCACTACTCATCCAGCACTCAGAAGTCCCTGCCTTCTGTTTCAGCAGAGTGGGGTTTATTCTCTCTCCCCTATTACAGTTGTCTTGGCCCTGATTGCAATACTTTTGAATACTTTTGAATACCTAGCCTGTTTAACCTCTGCCCAGTGCAATTTTTCTCTGGCACTGAGTTTGGCTAAATTCAGTTTAGCTTGAGTTTCTGCATCTGTAATAAGCTCCCGGGTGATGCTGCTGCTGGTCTATGGGCAACACCATAGGCACGTTAAATAGTTAGAGGCAGCACAAGAGGAAGAAATGCTGGGTATGCACCGTGGAGGACCTTAGGGTACTTGTCCTGCTCTCTGTCCTGAGATCAAAGCAGGAAAGCATCTCACTTGGGTTGGGGTGGGCCGTGATTTCGTTATTGGTGCCTCCTGGAGACAATATGGACCATCCTGACAGGCCAGCTGGTACCGTTGACTGGTTGCTTTTTGCACCATCTAACTTCTTGGGTCCTGGAAATCTTCCTCTTGCTGGGGATGATAAAACTGTAGTTACACCCTAGCAACTATACATTTTTTATTTTTACAATTTTACTTATTTATTTAAATCATTTCAACTTTGATGTTAGTTTCAAGGGGTACGTGTACAGGTTTGTTACCTGGGACATAATTTTCAGCTGTAAAGGAGACCAGTATTCCCGGGCCTCTCTTCTGCAGACTTCTTAAATCTCAAGGCTTCTGGCAAAACTGTAATAGTATCTTCTGTTGTGAGTGGGATCAGGCACTTGCTACTTGCTAATGACTTGGTCTTACTGTGAACTTTCACTGCAGCCTTCAAGGTACTTACGGATCCCCTAAGAGCCTATCTTCAGGGCTGGTCCATGCTTTGGTGTTCATGGCTAGACTGAAATAGAGAGCAAAGAGAAGATCTTCTATGTTTTGTGTTAAAAAAATGTTTAAGCAAATTAATAAAAAATTTATCCTTGTAAATTCTGTATATTAGACCTTTGTCACATGGGTAGATGGCAATTTTTTTTTTCCCATTCTGTAGGTTGCCTGTTTGTTCTGATGATGGTTTCTTTGGCTGTGCAGAAGCTCTTTAATTAGATCCTATTTATTAGTTTTTGCTTTTGTTGCAATTGGTTTTGGTGATTTCATCATAAAATTTTTCCCCATGCCTAGATTTTCTGAATGGTATTGCCTAGATTTTCTTCTACAGGTTTTATAGTTTTGGGTTTTACATTTAAGTCTTTAATTCATTTTCAGTTAATTTTTGCATAAGGTGTAAGGAAAGGGTGCAGTTTCCATTTTCTGTAAAATGCAGATTTACTGAGCGTGAAGTGAATGAATAATTGATTGGTCCTCTTGCTCCTCCTGCCCATTCTTTCCCCCTTAAATAATGAAGTGCTCGAAATCCTCTTTGGAGAAAGGACAGGCCACAGATCCTATTGTGAGTTGTGTCTCTTTTTCCTGGGCGTGTTCTCAACCTTGCCAAAGTAAACCTCTAGCCTGAGACCTGATTGAGACACCAGGTGCTTTGAGGTTTATATTATCTGTCTGCCTGCCTGCCTGCCCGTCTGTCTGTCCATCCATCCATCCATCCATCCATCCAGATGGAAGAGATACTCAAAAGAGGAAAAAAATTATGTTCTTGGCAGAACATGCTGCAGATCTGTGCCTCAGTAGCTGCGGTCAGTGGGTCTTTGTGATCAGGCCAAGTATAATATGTGAATAAGTCATTCCTAAGTCTTTTTCTCCATAACAGTCAGATCTCAGGATGTACATGTTTGTGCTCACATGTGAATGGCTGACGAGAGCTAAAAGTGGTTGACTGAGTCCTAGTTGTAGGAGTAAAAGCTATACGATCTCTAGAAAAAAAAACAGGAAAAAATCTTTGTTACCCTGGATTGGACACTGTCAAAGAGAACAACCATAAAAAACATTAACTAAAAAGGGGGAAAATTCATATGGCCTGCTGCATAGAAAGGCACAGTTAAGAAAATGAAAAGACAGGCTGGGCACAGTGGGTCATGCCTGTAATCCCAGCACTTTGGGAGACCAAGGCGGGCAGATCATGAGGTCAGGATATCGAGACCATCCTGGCCATGGTGAAACCCCATCTCTACCAAAATACAAAAAATTATCTGGATGTGGTGGCGCATGCCTATAGTCCCAGCTACTCAGGAGGCTGAGGCAGGGGAATCGCTTGAATCTGGGAGATGGAGGTTGCTGTGAGCTGAGATCGTGCCGTTGCACTCCAGCCTGGCAAAAGAGCAAGACTCTGTCTCACCAAAAAAAAAAAAAAAAAAGAAAAATGCAAATCAAAAATTGGGAGAAAAAGTGTACAGAAGATATTTAAAAAAAACCCTCTTTTAGGCTTTAGTACCGTATATATATTTAAAAAACTCTACAACTCAATAATAAAAGTCAATCAAATAAAATGAACAAAAGGTTTTTTTTGTGGACTTTAAAGAAGATACAGGAATGGCCAACAAGCACATGAAAAGATGTTCAGCATTACTGGCCATCAGGGAATGCAAATTAAAACACATTGAACTGTGCACACACTGTTGGCAGCATTTCCCCGGGAATAACTGACCAGAGTAGGCTAGACAACAGGCAGGGTCCAAGGTCATGCAGAGCTCCTTGAAGGAAAAGAATGGGAACTTGCGGGCAGGTGGGAAGTGAGCCCCCCAGGAACTTGGCACAGCAGAAGGACCCTGGCACTTAAGGGAGCGAGTTGGGCAGAACATCCTCCTCCAGGATTCTTGCTGATCTCCCAGGCTCAGGCTCTCCCAGCTCCACTGGGCCTCCTGTGTACAGAGGTACTTCTAAAATTACTATCTACAAGAAATATATTCATGGCATGCTGTTCTTAAGCTCTGGTTCACTGAAGATTTGAAGATTCTGGGGACGTGGTGCCATCTTCTGGGTCCAG
Organism: Saimiri boliviensis; assembly: GCF_048565385.1. NCBI lineage: Eukaryota > Metazoa > Chordata > Mammalia > Primates > Cebidae > Saimiri > Saimiri boliviensis. The sequence continues at coordinate 6,149,000 of NC_133458.1, read as the reverse complement.
ACTGTCTCCTCTTCCATCACCCTCTGACCCTCTAGAGAAAAGGTTCCATCTACACATTTGACCCTGATGTCTCATCTTCTACTCTAAGTACTTTTCAAGAGGCCTTCCCAGCAAATAAAGTTTCTTTCCTAGAAGCATTTCTAAAGCCAGCTGTTAAAAATGTTCACATTTCTCCACTTTCTCAGTTAGGATCAGATAGGAGAGAGAAGCAACTCTGATATATAAAGTAGGAAGAGACTTGATATTGAGAACTGTGGGATTAAACTACCATCGGAAAGCTGAGTAAGTGAATACCAGGGAGGTTCTTTTCAGGAAATCTGGAAGTGTAGAGATTGCTGGAATTCATACCTTTAATATCCAAGGTGGGAGATTCTTGGGAGGACACTCAGAGATGTTAAAGATGCCAATCAGTGCTCTCAATACAGCACCGACAGAGGTGAACTGAGACCCCATTGTTGTTTATCTGGCAAGTTCTAAGCCACTGAGAATAATAGCATCCTCCTTTTATCCTACCTGCAAAATCCTGCACAAGTTTCTTGTTGGAAGAAATTAAATTGGGATCTGGCTGGAAAAGAATCTGGGAAATATTATTTCCAGTGTAGGGGTGAAGGCTGCTGAGGATCAAGAGCAACGTCCAACACATCCCTGGTTTATATGCGATTTCAGGAGGCGAAGGAAAGGGAGGGAGAGATTCTAGACGGGCAGGTGGTGTGACTGAAAGACAGCGTGGGGCACAGGCCTGAGGGCAGGCCCACGGGGAACTGAGGCTGCCTCTGTCACAGGAGGGGCTCAAAGCCAGATGGCGACCAGGTTGTGGGGCCTTTGAGTGCCACAGGAAGGGTCCAGTGGAGACATTACATGAGGAAGCCACGTGGTTAGGAAAAAGTGTTGGGAGAACCGAAGGGCTGGACACAGGGACAAGGCTCAGTTGGTTGCACTAACCCGACTCCCTTCTCCCAGATCTGGATCCTGGGTTTGGATTGTTTTCCGTCACAGTCGCTGAAAGGGCGATGACTTGAAGGAAACAACATCGTCCTGGCAGGAGCAGTCAGGACAGTTCTAAACCCCTATGCTTTAATATCTGTGTACTTGCCACCAATTTAACAGGGTCTTGAACAAGGTCACAAGAAAATAGCCTCTTCCCCCGATGGACTGCTGATGCGGTGTCTGTTACTGGAGTTGGCAAAATAAACCCGCTTTTATAGGCTGTTTGCTTTCAAAGGTGAAAGCTCTTGAAAATTACATTTGGGTCCATTTTTCTGTCAATCTTTAAATTGTGACACATGAGTGTGCTTGGGGATTGGTGCTTTCCTCGTGGGGTCTCTGATTCTAACTGAATCGATCAACCCATCGGTCAATCAGTCTATTACACAAAGCCCAGAAAGGTGGTGTCAGGTCTTCTGGGGACAACATGGGTGGAACGGGAGTCATGCAAGATTTCAATGTCCCAGTGACGAGGCTGGGCTTAATCTGATCCAGGGCTGAGGCTTGGAAGGGCTTGGAAAGGTACTGTGTTTGTCTGCTTTTGCACTGCTATCAAGAATCTGAGACTGTGTAATTTATATAGAAAAGAAGTTTAATTGACTCACCATTACACAGGGCTTGGGAGGCCTCAGGAAACTTACAATCCTGGTAGAAGGCAAAGGGGAAACAAGGTACATCTTGCATGGTCGCAGGAGAGAAAGAGAGAGAGAGCCAAGGGGGAAGTGCCACACTTTTGAACCACCAGATCTCATGAGAACTCCCTCACTACCATGAGAACAGCATGGGGAAAACTGCCCTTATGATCCAGTCACCTCCCACCAGGTCCCTTCTCTGACATGTGGAGATTACAATTCAAAATGAGATTTGGGTGGGGACACAGAACCAAACCATTTCATTTTGTCCCTGGCTTCTCCCAAATCTCACGTCCTTCTCACATTTCAAAACCAATCATGTCTTCCTAGTAGTACCCCAAAGTCTTAACTCATTCCAGCATTAACTCAAAAGTCCAAGACCAAAGTGTTATCTGAGATAAGGCAAGTGCCTTCCACCTATTAGCCTGTAAAGTAAAAAATAAGTCACTTACTTCCAAGAGACAATGGGAGTACACGTGTTCCTAGTCCAAATAGGAGAAACTGTCCAAAACAAAGGGGTTACAGGCCCCATGCAAGTCCGGAAACCAGCAGGGCAGCCATGAAATCTCAAAGCTCTGAAATAATCTCTTTGGACCCCATGTCTCACATCCAGGGCATGCTGATGCAAGGGATGGGCTCCCATGGCCTTGGGAAGCTCTGTCCCCGTGGCTCTGCAGTGTTCAGTCCCTATGGCTGCGTTTAGGGCTGGTATTGAGTGCCTGAGGCTTTTCCAGGTGTATGGTGCAAACTGTCAGTGGATCTACCATTTTGGGGTCTGGAGGTATGGTGGCCCTCTTCTCACAGCTCTACTAGGCAGTGCCCCAGTGGGGACTGTGTGTGGAGGTCCAACCCTACATTTCCCTTCTGCATTGCCCTACTAGAGGCTCTCCATGGGGGCGCCACCCCTGCAGCAGTCTTTTGCCTGGAGATCCAGGCATTTCCATACATCCTTTAAAATCTAGGCAGAGGGTTGCAAACCTCAACTCTTGTCTTCTGCATACCTGCAGGTCCAATACTATGTGGAAGCCACCAATGCTTGGGGCTTGCACCCTCTGAATCAGTGGCCCCAGCTGTACCTTGGTCCCTTTTAGCCATGGCTTGAGCTGGAGTAATTGGGATGCAGGGTACCATGTCCTGAGGCTGCACAGAGCAGAGGGGCCCTAGGCCCAGATCACTAAACGATTTTTGTTCCCTGGGTCTCTGGGCCTGTGATAGGAGGGGCTGCTGTGAAAATCTCTGAAGTATTCCAAGGGATGTGGATGAACCTGGAAACCATCATTCTCAGCAAACTGACACAAGAGCAGAAAATCAAACACCACATGTTCTCACTCATAGGCGGATGTTGAACAATGAGAACACATGGACACAGGGAGGGGAGCACTACACACTGGGGTCTGTTGGGGGGAAATGGAGGAATGGGGGGGTGGGGAGGTGGGGAGAGATAGCATGGGGAGAAATGCCAGATATAGGTGAAGGGGAGGAAGGCAGCAAATCATACTGCCATGTGTGTACCTATGCAACAATCTTGCATGTTCTTCATATGTACCCCCAAACCTAAAATGCAATAAAAAAAAAAGAATCTCTGAAGAGCCCTGGAGGCACTGTGCCTATTATCTTGGCTATTAACATTTGGCTTTCCATTACTTAATGCAAATTTCTGCAGACAGCTTGAATTTTTTTTCCAGAAAAAATTGGTTTTCCTTTTCTACCACATACTCAGGCTGTAAAATTTCCAAACTTTTATGCTCTGCTTCCCTTTTAAACAGAAGTTCCAATTTTAGATCATCTCTTTGCAAATGTATATGACTATATGCTTTTGGAAACAGCCAGGTTACATCTCAAACGCTTTGCTTCTTAGAAATTTCTTTTGCCAGGTACCTTCAATAATCTCTCCCAAGTTTAAAGTTCCACAGATCTCTGGGGCAGGGGTAAAATGCATCCAGTATCTTTGCTAAAGTGTAGCAAGAGTCACCTTCATTCCAGTTCCCAACCAGTTCATCATCTCTGTCTGAGACCACCTTAGCCTGGACTTTATTGTCCATAACATTATCAGAATTTTGACCGAAAACCATTCAACAAGTCCTTAGAAAGTTTCAAAGTTTCCCACATTTTCCTGTCTTCTTCTGAGCCCTCCAAACTGTTCCAATCTCTGCCTGTTGCCCAGTTCCAAAGTTGCTGCCACATTTTCAGGTATCTTCAGAGCAGTGTTCCACTGCCAGTGCCAGTTTTCTGTATTAGTCCATTTACACTGCCACAAAGAACTACCTGAGTCTGGTTAATTTATAAAGAAAAAAGGTTTCACTGGCTCACAGTTCTGCATGGCTGGGGAGGCCTCGGGAAACTTATGGTGGGAGGTGAAGGGGAAACATGGTACATCTCATATGGCAGCAGGAGAGCGACAGAGATCAGGGGAGACCACCACTTTTAAAGCATCAGACCTTGTGAGTACACTCTCACTATCACCAGAACAGCATGAAAAAAATCGAATCACCTCCCACCAGGTCCGGATATGTTGGGATTTCAATTTGAGATGAGATTTGGGTGGGGACGCAGAGCCAACCCATATCAGATGCAGTGGTTGATGTTGCACTTGGCAGCAAATCTCAGTGAAGATCCTAAACCACCAAGTCTTCACCGTGTGAGCCCACCATGAAGGCCTTTGCACAACCTTGTTTTGACTAATGAAGAACACAAACAGGGCAGGCATTTACATGCAGATAGTGGCCGTGCCTTACCTGGCCTTTCCTTGGGTTAAAGTTGATGCTGAGGTTAAAATTAGGAGGCTTGAATTTTATTCTCAAAACACATACCCTTGTGCACATATGCATTCCCAAGAATTAACGAATTGAATATACATCATAGATGAGAAAGTTTATAGACTATGGCTATAGATTTTATAAGGTAAACGTGTGTTAGTAAAGACTCCCTCCTTCCCTGAGTCTCTCTCTCATCCCCCACACTTCCTCATCCCCCAGGAAACGCTTCTTGAGCTTTTATCTGGTGCCACAAGAGTAGGGCCCAGTCCCACTCTCTGTGGCACTGCTGACCCTGCAAAACAGTGTTTGGCTGGTGCCGGGGGCCCACAATTCATCGGCTGTTAGGTTTTGGTTCTTAAAAGATTCATTTATCGGCTGGGCGCGGTGGCTCAAGCCTGTAATCCCAGCACTTTGGGAGGCTGAGGTGGGTGGATCACGAGGTCAAGAGATCGAGACCATCCTGGTCAACATGGTGAAACCCCGTCTCTACTAAAAATACAAAAAATTAGCTGGGCATGGTGGCGCGTGCCTGTAATCCCAGCTACTCAGGAGGCTGAGGCAGGAGAATTGCCTGAACCCAGGAGGCGGAGGTTGCGGTGAGCCAAGATCGTGTCATTGCACTCCAGCCTGGGTAACGAGAGCGAAACTCCGTCTCAAAAAAAAAAAAAAAAAAAAAAAAGATTCATTTATCAATACCTAATACATGAAGGGCTTAAAACCTAGATGACAGGTTGATGGGTGCAGCAGACCACCACGGTGTCTGTATCCCTAAGTAACAAACCTGCACGTTCTGCACATGTATCCCAGAACTTACAGTAAACAAACAGAAAAAGTTGCGTCTTTTCAGACTTCAAAGAACCTAGTTCTCCACTCTCCAGGGCTATGTTTCTGTTCTCTAGGTCAGCAGCTGCATCTCCTTTGCTTTCTTCTTGTGGTCCTCCTAACAGCCAGACGGTCAGCCACCCAGGGCTGCTCTCGTCAGGGAATCCAGCCTGGATGTTGGTGGCTTTTCTAGGTTGGGGCTGCTTATAAGTTGGTAAGAGAATTCCTAATAAATTTTAGAATATGTGGGTTGAATTTGAGCAAAATATACTCATTGCAGACACATTTAGAAGTACTCTGCCAACCCTCTCAATCCTTAAATAGTTTGATCAGACAACTTTTCTCACAAAATGCACTTTTTTGACAATCCTTGGAGACCTGCGGCCGCCTGTCAATGCAGTGTGGAAGCTGGCAGGCAGTGGGGCCTAGCCCCCCGCTGCCACCCTCTTTCCTCTGGCTGCAGCTTCTTGGTGTAAAAGGTTTAAATTACTGCTTCAGCAGAAATGCAGTGGATGATTCCACAGGGTTTCAGGGTCCTTGCTTCAATTCTGGAGGTCAGAAAGCCCCGGGGCTCTGAGGTCTCTCCGTAGATGCCCTGACTTGCGCCCTTTGCTCCAAGTCTGGGCAGCACTGCTGTTGTTGAGGTCAGAAGCTCCTGGGGTCCCTTCCTGCTGCCTGTGGCTGCACCGCAGTGGGCCCCCCATCTCACACCGCAAGGCCCTCGTCTTCACTGGAAATGCCAGCAGCCCTTTGCAAGGACGACTGTAGCTCGCTGTGTGTCTCAGAACAGCTTCAGCCTCTGTTCAGTTCACCCCGCCATACTTTACACAAAAGGACAGACACCAATGAAATCAGCAGGTGGCGCAGCAAGACATTCAGTAAAAACAGAAATGACTCAGAGAGAAAGAACAGCCTTCACCCTGTGAAATGCTTATTTTCATTGGTTGCTAAATTTTCCAAATCTAATTCCCATCTAGAAACATGTTTTTTTCTTAATTGTACTTTAGGTTCTGGGGTACATGTGCAGATCATGCAGGATTGTTGCACAGGTCCATGGCAAGGTGGTTTGCTGCCTCCCTCCCCCCATCACCTATATCTGGCATTTCTCCCCATGTTATCGCACCCCAACCTCCCCTCCCCCTGCCATCCCTCCCTTAGCCCCTGCATACACCATGGAATACTATGCAGCCATAAAAAACAATGAGTTCGTGTCCTTTGTAGGGACACGGATGAATCTGGAAACCATCATTCTCAGCAAACTGACACAGCAACAGAAAATCACTGCATGTTCTCACTCATAGGTGGGTGTTGAACAATGAGAACACGTGGACACAGGGAGAGGAGTACTGAAAGACTTTTTAAGCCTCTAATGGAAGACAAACATTATTCAAAGATATTTACTGTTCTAGCCCTCAGCCAAAGGGCTGAAACTGAAAAGAAGGAATTTCAGGCATTTGCAGTAGGAATTTGGGAACCAGAATATCTTTCCTCTAAATCACCTCATTGCCTCCAGCGTCACCCCAAGGCGAGAGTCACAGCTTCAGAAGTTCAGGCTGTGGCAAAGTAACCAAACGGTAATTACGATGTACCTTTCATTTGACTGGCTACCTCAGATTCATGTCCTACGAGCTGGGCTGGGCTGGTTATAGCCAACGTTGCTGAGGTGGCTACTGCACAAATACCCGCCTTTCCCTCAGCGTCTGGAGCCGGGCCATCTAATATCTTTCTACAAGGCAACAAGTCTAGGGGTTCGGGGGAGAGCAAAACTCTCAGAGGGGACTGGGGCTCTAGACCCCCAGATTGTGCAGGTGCCCTCACAGAGACAGCTGGGGCCAATCTGGGCACTTGGTGCAGGGTTTCCACTCCACAGGAAGATTATCCAAAGCTGAAGTGCCAGGGTGTAAATGTCTCCTGTTCTAGAGTCAGAACTCTCTCCCTCACCTCTCACTGTCACATGGGCCCAGCTAGAGGTGGCAGGGATTGCCCAGGACAGTCCTTAACCTTGAACTGTGGGTTTCTACCCATTTCAACAGATGCATTTCTGTTCAGCCAACTTTTATTGCATGATCATTGTGGAGGACACTTCATCCTTCCCAGGGACATACTTACAATGAGCAAACATTCTCTGGGAACTCAGGGTCTTCACCAGTTCCTCTAAGACTCAGGCATCTTGAGTGGATCTGGCCCCTCTGCCACACCCACCTCTCTAATCCATGCTGATTTAGGATTGTAAGCCCCATCCATTTTTTTTTTTTTTTTTTTTTTTTGAGGGAGTCTCACTCTGTCACCCAGGCTGGAGCACAGTGGCATGATCTCAGCTCACTGCAACCTCTGCCTCCCAGGTTCAAGCAATTCTCCTGTCTCAGCCTCCCGAGTAGCTGGGATTACAGGTGCCTACCACCACTCCCGGTGATTTTTAATATTTTTGGTAGAGACAGGGTTTCACCGTAATGACCAGCCTGGTCTTGAACTCCAGGTCTCAAGTGATTCACCAACCTCAGCCTCCCAAAGTGCTGGGACTACAGGTGTGAGCCGCCGCGCTCGGCTTCCATCTATTCTTTAAGTTGCTTCTCCTATCTAGTGAGCCAGAAATGCTAATGCGAAAGAACATGCTTCTTCATGTTCTCTTTACATCTGGTTTGGGGGATAACAGATCTAAAATTTGACTCAAAGTGATGCAGCTACAATATTTTTAAAGTGCAAAGAAATCGGGCTTTTTACACTATATAAAGACAAGGTTCTGGGGAAAGTGGGACTCTCAAAACAGAGTTGTAAAAGCAGCTTAAAAAAATCCTTATAAATGACAAGAAAAAGTGGGGACGAAGAGCAAGGGAATGAGCCAGTTACCTTTGGAGGCGAGGCTGCTTTGTGAGGGCTGAGCTGGCTTTGGCTCAGGGAGAGTGTACCGTGTCAGGCTGCGTAGGACAGACTCACACAGGATATTTTGGCTTGCACATTACACAGTCCTTTGAGGCCAGGGCGACAACCTGGGTCTCGTGCTATAGGCAAGGACTCCACTCATTCAATCTTGTTATTATTTTTTCCAGTAATATTGGAGATTTGTATTATCCTGGTGAGGCAAAAGCAAAGATGGTCGCCGTGCCAGCTTCCAGGAGTAGGAGTCCAGTCATTTCTGCCCATGGCATCTTGGGCTACAGATTTACCAGCTGCCAGAGTTCATGAAACAGAACATACGCACACAAAACAAGCTCTATGAGGTGGGGATTCCTTAGAGATTGGCAGCCAGGGGCAGAAGATGTCTCATCCATTGTGAGCTGGTCCCCCCGGGCTCAGGAAGGCTGTTCCGGGGTGGATGGAGTCTCACCTGTATGTGCCCCATTTGTACTATGGCCAAGGGACCCTGAAGACCAGCCCACCCTGGGTCATATAGCTCAGGGCTGGGCAGAGCTTTGAAGGACATCCTGCTCCCAGGGGAGGCAGACACGGAGCCTGGGCTGTCCCGGGCAGCCCCTCTCTTACTCGAGATGTGATACTGTTGAGGAGGGACGGGACGAGGCCTGGCTGCTGCAGGCAGCTCCTCCCATCTCAGGATGTTCCATCCTCAGCACATCTTATGGTTATTCTGAGAGCTACATGCTGGAAAAAAGGAGAGAAATGGGTCAGTTCAGGGCTACTTGGATAACTATCCTGATGGCCCCCGGGACTGTGTGCTCACATCCTGGATGAATGCACAGATCGTTTTCCTCATGGTGAGAAAATGGCTTTAAGTAGAAGGTGAGACCTCGGCTGATTGCATGAGAAGGGTGACTTCAATGGGGGCACTGTGTCCTAGGATTCCCAAGCCTGTGATTTTCAAAGAGGAATTCGGGAAACAGGACGGAAAGCAAGGAGGGACGATAAAAAGGTCTTGTTTCATTGATTCTCAGTGAGCCAAGTTTAGCACTTCCACGGGGGCATCTGGTTGGGAAAAGAGAGCTCCCGTTCCATTTCTTCTCATCATTTCCTCTGTGACCTGGGGAAACTTACTCCGTTCTGGCACTCTGAATGACACATGAGTCTATGTGAATGCTGGTTGTTTTTATTTTTACGTTCCTCTCTCTCTCCTCTCGTTGCTACTGCCTTACTTAGAAAGTAGCTTTTTCTCAGTATTTCCAAAGATGTATTTCAAAAGCTTTTTATGGCTTATTGGAAGCAATGCTGTTAGAGAATGAGGAAGTACCGGAAATGCTGCTGGCCGTCTCCGTGCAGACGTGTGGACTGGGCGCTCTGGCAGTGATGGTTATTCGGCGTGAGAAGCCAGCAGGGCTCTGAGCTCCATCCCCAGCCAAGTGACTCGCTGACACTAGGAGACAGCCTCACCAGCCCAGAGAGAACGCAGCGGGGAAGAGGCTGTGTCCTGGCTAACTGCATGAAGTCTTTTTTTAACATTTGAGACAGGATCTCACTGTGTTGCCCAGGCTGGAGTGCAGTGGCACAATCATGGCTGACTGCAGCCTCACCGTCTGGGCTCGAGTGGTACTCCTGTTTCAGTCTCCCAAGTAGCTGGGACCACAGGCGCATGCCACCAGTCCTGGCTAATTTTTGTTAAAATCTTGTTCATTGTGTTGTCCAGGCTGGTCTCAAACTCCTGGGCTCAAGCTGCCCACCTTGGCCTCCCAAAGTGTTGGGATTATAGGTATGAGCCACTGCGCCTAGCCTCATTAAGATTTTGACATGCCTAAGTTTATCTTTTTAAAAACCCATATTGAGTATATAGGAAAAGAAACAACATATAAGTAAGCTTTTTCACAATCAAATTAAATATTACTTAAATAAGATGAGCTTTCCTAACTAAATGCTGCCACAGGTACGATTTTAAAATAGCCTTCTTTTTCAGAGTAGATTTTTTTTTGTAGAGACAGAGTCTTGCTACGTTGCTCAGGCTGGCCTTGAACTCCTGGATTCAAGCAATCCTCCCACCTCAGCCTCCCAAAGTTCTCGGACTACAGGTCTAAGCCCCTGTGCCCAGTTTGCACAAAGTCTCGGTGCCTTCTGTGGATGGCAGGTATCCAAGGGTTCCCAGAGACCACTGATGAGTCTGCAGAAAGAGGGGCTTTATTTCCAAAGGTCCAGATTTAGCCTGTCCATCAAATCAGTCCCTCCACACTCATCACCCAAGGCCACACTCTTCCCTCTTGAGTCATTCTGTATGGGGAGATGGTGATATGTCCTAATGGTAAAAAATGCTCCTGGCTAGAAGGCAGGGCTTCAGCTAAGCCTTGGCCTGGCGTGCAGCAGACCCCCCTGGGGGGTCTCCTTAGCCAACAATGACTTATTCTCTGGAAATGGTCCCAGTACACAGGAGACGCTCATGGTTTCTGAGGCTTCTTGTCCTCCCCATGCACTTACTTGTGGTTACTGATTGATTTGGGGACAGCATCGTTTCCATTTCAGGCCTATCACATTTGTCCTCCTGGGAACAGGAATGGCGAGTGGTGGCCCCGCAGACTGGAGCTGGGGCCGTGGAGATTGTGCAGAGTGCTGGGAGCTGCGCCAGGACTGTCTAGTCCCCGGCTTCCTGTGGCTTCCCTCAAATTTGCTACTTACTCAGCTCCTCTGAAATGCATCCAGCTCGAGCTTGTGAGAGTCACTTTCTGTTTCTTCCCTTTTATTTCGGGGTGGTGGAGAGGAAGGCAGCATGTTTCTGACTGGCCTGGGAGACGCCCCCAGTGGGTCCTCATTCCCACTGGGGCCTGGATCCCAGCACCTGTCAGGCACATCCCGAACAGCGACAGAAGCTCGTGCACACCCCTATGCCTTTGCTGCATCGAAACTGTCTTCACGTCCTTCTGTTACCTCCTCCCCGATCTCACCTCAACATCACGGTGCAGCTCAGTCTCCTCTCCGTGAAGACTTCTTTGTCCCCCTTCTTTGGCGCTCTCGTTCCGGTGCTGTGGGATCAGTCAGGCCCAGCACTGTGACGTTCAGTCCATTACCCAGAGTTTCTGGTGTGTTTCTGCTCCCTTGAGGCATGGACTCATTCTGACCTTTCCTTTCTACCCCTCCATGCTGAACGCAGAGTCACACACCTTTAGGTGCTCAGTGGCATCTTACTCAGCAGAGGTGGGAAGGAGCGAGGCATCTTGAGATCCTGGCTCTTCGTCAAGATAAAGACTCATTTTCTAAGGAAGTCAGACCAGACTGTGGCGGGCATCGGGTGTCAGGACGAGGAACCCGTCCCAGATGTGAGTCTTCAAAATGCGCACAGAGCCACTCATTGTAATGAGCCTCCGCAGAGACGGTGACATCTGATGAAGGAAGTGGCATGGAGGAAATGGCAGTGGCATAGGAAAAGTGACCTGTTCCACTGGGGTGGGAGGACGCTGTTCAGATTCACCAACAGTCATTGTGTTCCTCCCTTGTCTCAGAGGCTGGCCTGAGTGTTCTCACACTATGCAGTTTAATTTACCCAAAACCCCGTGAGGTGCATAGACCAGGCCTGGAGATGACAGGGTCGGAGCTCAGATGCTAAGTGACTTGTACATGGTCAGAGGGTGATGAAGGGCGGAGCCTGGGCGGGAATCCAGGTGTCTCCCAGGTGTTGTGACTCCAGAGCATCTTCTCTCCCTGTCCTTTGGCTTTCCTTTTACATGAGCCACTGCGGTCACCCTCTCAGGTGTGAGTAGTTGACAAATCTGTGCTGGACACGTGTGTTTATTGTAGCACTATTCACAATAGCAAAGACTTGGAACCAACCCAAATGTCCATCAATGATAGACTGGATGAAGAAAATGTGGCACATACACACCATGGAATACTGTGCAGCTGTAAAAGAGAATGAGTTCATGTCCTTTGCGGGGACATGGGTGAAGCTGAAAGCCGTCAGGCTCAGCAAACTAACACAGGAACAGAAAACCAAACACCACATGTTCTCACTCATAAGTGGGAGTTGAAAATGAGAACCCATGGACACAGGGAGGGGAACATCACACACTGGGACCTGACAGGGGTCAGGGCTAAAGGGAGGGAGGGCATTAGGACAAATCCCTAATGCATGCAGGGCTTAAAACCTAGATGACGGGTTGACAGGTGCAGCAAACCACCATGACACAGGTATGCCTATGTGACAAACCTGCACGTTCTGCACATGTATCCCATTGCTTAAAGTAAAATTTAAAAAAATGTGCTGGACGCACTATCCTTTGGCACAACATGGCCTAAAGGGATCTGCTTAGTGAGGCCTGCGCTGTGCCCTCTGTGGCTGGGCATAATTCATTCTTCTTCTAAGAGCCCTGGGCACCTGTTTTAATCACTTGTACCGCAACTGCAATCTTCTACTTATTTTTATGATTATTGGGTGACGGAGGTCTCCCTGCTGCCCTGACACCCCACCCCCACACAGTTGTGAGCTCCATCGGGACAGCTGTGTGAGGCTGTTACCATCTGTTTTCATTAGTTATGACCATTCCCTGCACATAGCAGGTACACAGTTATTTGTAGGTGAACAAAACTGTGAATGAACACAAGATTGAATAGTGAATAAAGGAATGGACTGTGGATGTGACACATTCGGCCTAAATATTCAAATCCCTCATTACGGGGCTGAACAAGCTGCGAGGAAGCTGGAGACTGCTCCAGGGCTTCCCACCTCTTTTGTTTCGCCCTTATCTCTGAAAATTCCCTGCCCCCCATCCTCTCCTTTCAGAATCTGCCTTCGGACAATGTTTTCTTTTCTATTTCTTTGTTTTTTTTTTTTTTTTTTTTTTTTTTTTTTGAGACAGAGTCTTGCCCTGTTGCCCAGGCTGGAGTGCAATGGCATGATCTCAGCTTGCTGCAACCTCTGCCTCACAGGTTCAAGTGATTCTCCTGCCTCAGCCACCCGAGTAGCTGGGATTACAGGCCCCCACCATCATGCCCAGCTATTTTTTGTATTTTTAGTAAAGATGGGGTTTCACCATGATGGTCAGGCTGGTCTCGAACTCCTGACCTTCTGATCCTTCCGCCTCAGCATCCCAACGTGCTGGGATTACAGGTGTGAGCCGCTGTTCCCGGCCTGGACCATGTTTTCCATCAGGAAGTTCATCACGTGCCCCATCCTAGGAGGTAGATGACCGCCAGTGGTCTCTGTGCCACCCTCCTGTGGGGCTGTGGTGAATGAAAGGTGGCTCCCTGTCCGGGGGATGAGGTTGTGAAGGCGGTAGGTTGGGAAATATATTCCTCCTATCATGCCAGTTACACCAAGACTTAATCTGCAACTTTTAGAAATGTGCACATCCATGAAGCCACAGCCCTATTACATCCTCTGGTGCTGTCCTTGCAATAGTGAGCGAGTTCTTGTGAGATCTGCTTGTTTGAAAGTGCATGGCGCCTTCGTCCCCCTCTCTTGCTTTTGCTCCTGCCATGTGAAGCCCCGCCTGGTGCTTCACCTTCTGCCACGTGTAAAAGCTTCCTGAGGCCTTCCCAGAAGCAGACACTGCTATGCTTCCTGTGCAGCCTGCAGAGCCGTGAGCCAGTTAAGCCTCTTTTCTTACAAATTACCCAGGCTCAGGTATTTCTTTACAGCAGTGCAAGAACAAACTGATATATTAGTGACATATTCGTTTACTGGAATGATACGTTCGTTTATTGCACAAACTCAGACAAGAAGGGAAAGTGGAGGGGGAGTTTACCCCAGGAGCAATGATTCAGTCACCCATGGCAAGGTCCCAGCTACTCAGGAGGCTGAGGGTTGCTTGAGCCCGGGAGGTCAAGGTTGCAGTGAGTGGTGATCATGCCACTGACTCCAGCCTGGGTGATAGAGTGATGTAAATAATCTCTGTCTTCTCCAAAAGTTCACCCTTGGCCTTTCACAGTCAGCCCTGATTTCTCCCACAGTGAGTGAGTTGCTATTCTTATCTTTTTTTTTACCTTTGATTAGTTGGTCTGCTGCAGAACTTCACGTGAGTAGAATCATAGAGCATACACCCCTTCGTGTCTGGCTTCTTCCGCTCAGCGTAGTGGCTGAGAGCATCACCCATTTGTTGCATGTGTAGACTTTTAGTATCAAGTATATTCCGCTACGTGAACACACTTCAGTTAGTTTATCCATTTTCCTGCTGATGGACATTGCGCTGTTTGTTTTTATGTCTTTTATTGTGTTGTCTGTATTTTGTGAAGTTCTGACAGGAGGATTTTTTATTTGTCTGTATCATGATAACTGCATATAACAGTCCTTTAGCTCCCTGTCCCCTTGTAAAGCCATAACGGGAGGATCGTAGTTCTTCTTTCTCTCCCACCCACCCACACCTAATCGTAGCTAGTGTTATTTTTCTTAGTGTTAACTTTGTTCTTTTTTTACTTGACCTGGGAGTTTCAAATCACAGCTGTTACTTGGCTCACTGATACCTCTGCCTCCAGGGTTCGAGTGAGTCTCCTGCCTCAGTCTCCCGAGTAGCTAGGATTACAGGTGTGTGCCACCACACCCAGCTAATTTTTGTATTTTCAGTAGAGATGAGGTTTTACCATGTTGGCCATGCTGGTCTCGAACACCTGACCTCAAGTGATCCATCTGCCTTGTCTCCTAAACCGCTGGGATTCCAGGTGTGAGCCACCATGCCTGGCCAGTATAGCTTTTCTGTCGTTTACCTTCTTTCCTCTTCCTCTCCCATTTTTTCCCTGTATGATTTCTACACTGCTGGGTCCATAATATTTATATTCTGTTCTGTCATTACCCTCATGTAAGTTTTAGCCTTTATTTTACAATTAAATGCAGCCAAGGCTCTGTTTGTCTGTCTGGTTTAGTTTTCCTTTGAATATATATATTTTTTAAATTATTTTTATTTAGTAGAAATGGGGGGTCTCACTGTGTTGGCCAGGCTGGTCTTGAACTCCTGAACTTAAGTGATTCTTCCACCTCGGCCTCCCGAAGTGCTGGGATTACAGGTGTGAGTCACTGTGTCTGGCCTGTCTGGTATAGCTTCCTAACTAATCTCAAATTTAGCGGAAATTCATACTCCAGCACTTTCCTCAAGGAAACTCATAAAAGCAATATCATTTGAATTCTTTCCTGTTAAAAACTTGTGTTTGGCATCTATAAATGAAGAACCATTTGCCTGGATACAAAATACTTGGCTTACACTCTGTACTTGAAGGCCTAGTATGCATCATTACATTGTCTTCTGGCTTTGAATTTTGCTGAGGCTGATTTCTTCCCTTAGAAGTGGCTTTTTTTTGTCTGGCTGCACAAAGGATTCCTTTTTAATCTTTCAAGTTCAATAACTTTAATAGCCCACGTTGTAAGGTCAGCAATTCTGGGTTAATTTTCCCTGGTACATTGTATTTGTTTTAAATGTGTACATACAAATCTTTATTTTATGAAAGTGTTCTTCAATTATAAATTTAATTTGTTCCATCATTTTTATTTCCTTTTTTTGTAAAAAAACATTTCATCATGCATGCATCAGCTTGCTTTTACTTGTTTCCTTCATACATGCCATTCTGTCAAGTCGTTTGGAATTCAGTCTTTGTTTTCACTCGTTCACTTGTGGACTTTTTGTCCCCGGTATCACTTAGTGGCTGTGCCAGTATCTCTGCCTGTGGTGTGCCCTGGTCTCATGCCAATTTCATTTTAATTTCTGCAACGATTTCATTTTCTTCTCCAGTTTACTTCTCCAGTTTGCCTACTGCTGCTTCATCATCTTACCGTCTCACGCTTTCTTCCCTGAGGAACTGAGCGTCTGCCTGAGGTTTTTCCTTAGTAGAGGCTATTATTTTATTTTATTTTATTTTTTGAGACAGAGTCTTACTCTGTGGCCCAGGTTGGAGTGCAGTGACGTGATCTTGGCTCACTGCAATTTCTGCCTCCCGGGTGCAAGTGATTCTCCTGCCTCAGCCTACCAGGTAGCTGGGATTACAGGCACCTGCTACTAAACCCAGCTAACTTTTTGTATTTTTAGTAGAGATGGGGTTCCATAATGTTGGCCAGGCTGGTCTTGAACTCTTGACCTCATGATTCACCGCCTTGGCTTCCCAAAGTGCTGGGATTACAGGTGTGAGCCATTGTTCAAGGCCCAAGGCAATTCTTAAGATTAAAAAAAAATGCACATGAAATATCAGGTCACTATTTTAAATTGTTTTAAGGGAACTTATTTTTGGGTGTTATTTTTCTGTTAGTACATTTGATCACTCATTTCCTGCCTTTTTCTAACAGCATCTTTGTTTAACTTATTTAGTATTAGTTCTTATTAAATGAGTTAGACTTTCCTGGAGATGTGAGGGGTCTTCTAGACTCTTTTCTGCTGCAACAGAGGCAAATTGTTTCCTGGAAATAAGACTTATCCACTTAATAAGCTTTGACCTCAATAGCAGGCAATCAGTATATCGTTGTGGGCTGAATAAATTCTAGGAAAGTATCTGATTAATGCATTAATCTTCAGTAATAAGCACCTTCGCACTGATTTTCGGGAGCTGAATGGGAGACTTCTTGTGGTTGAGGCTGATTAAACCTCAGGGAATAAATAATAAATTGAGAACATCCTTTGTAATACAAATGAAGTGATTACATATGTAAAAATAAAAGTGTTTTAAAAAGATACATCTGAGTTGTTTTCCTCTGTTTTCAGCATTACAAAGTGGAATTATAGCATTGAGTATAAAAACAACTAAAATCAGCTTTCCTTTCTGTAGTGTAGAGAAACAGGAGGGAGGGAAGAAGCAGAGGGAAAGGAGGGGGAAGGGACATCAGGAGAGAAAAACCCCCTTGTCAGAGAAACAAGAGGCCGCGGGGATCCGCAGGGCGGCTGGTACGGGATGCCTGGGGCCGGGAGAGACCGGAGGCTTGGCCCTGAGTGGCAGGAATGTCCCCAGCAGGCAGGCTGCCGTGCAGCCACAGCGTTGATTTCTCTGTGGCACCACACGTGGAACCGAGTGTCTGAGGCGTCCAGCAGAACGCTGCCATTAATCTAGATGACCAAAGTCAGGGCCAAGCCAAGGGCGAGTCCTCCTCTACGGTCATAAAAACGCGGCAGGTGCCCTGCAGACCGACTGGCTTATAGACAGATCTTGGCCGTAAAAGCCGGGTGACCATGGGCAAATCACTTCCCCTGTGTGAGCCTCTATCTCTCATCTGTACGCGAAGAGGTGAACTCCGGGGCCTCCTCTTGCCCCTTCGGTTCCAAAACTTTTATTAAAGTCGTCTTCAGAGAGAGGGATGGATCGCGTGTCTCCGGGCACCCAGTCTGATGCCAAGTCATTACGGTTAGTTAGAATGTGTCTTTGCAGAGAGCCTGTACCCTGCATGGACGTCAGCTTTGGCCAGCGGTCATGCTGGGTGGGACAGTGGCACCAGGGGAGGCGACACGACTGGGGCAACGTGGGGAATGAAGCCTCGGTCTTCCCACCTGTCTGATCCTTCTGGAGGATCTCCTGGCCTCAGGGACTTCAGGGACTTTGGCTTGAAGACAGAAATGAAATTCTCAATACTTTCAGAAAGATGAAAATGCAGTAGTCCCCTCCTACACATTGCCACCCACATTCTCTTTCTTTTTTCTTTTACTTTTTTTCTTTCTTTTTGAGACCGAGTCTCGCTCTGTCACTTAGGCTGGAGTGCATTGGCATAATCTCGGCTCACTGCAACCTCCACCTCCAAGGTTCAAGTGATTCTTGTGCCTCAGCCTCCCGAATAGCTGGGATTACAGGCACCTGCCACCATGTCCGGCTAATTTTTTTTGTATTTTTAGTAGAGATGGAGTTTTGCCACGTTGCCCAGGCTGGTCTTGAACTCCTGAGCTCAGGCAATCCGCCTGCCTCGGCTCCCAAAGTGCTGGGATGACAAGCATGAGCCACCGCGCCCGGCCTGCACTGTTTCTAAAACAAATCTCTACTCCCCAGGTGTCTATCGGCTGACGCGTCCCTTGGCCTCAGGTTTGCATTTTGGGCCGTTAAGGACAGACGCTGTGTTTTACTCATCCTCAGAACTTAGAGCAGGACCTCACGTGAGCTCTGATGGCCGAGGCTCGGCTGTCTTGAGACTCAAGTCCCGGTCCATCCTCCTCACAGATCCCTGGGCCTCAAACCAAGGGCAGAATGTAGGAAGGAGAGAGAGGCTGGGATGCTGCCGAGTGAGCAGACTTTCTGCAGACTCAGGCTTGCTTCTGGGTCCTCCGTGGTTTAAATTAAAATAAGTAAAATGGTTTCTACCTGGGAGCTCCCCGATGGGAGGTGTAGCAGTCAGATGCGGAGGGACCCTGATCCCCACTTTCCAGTATCTCATCTTGTGGAAGCCCCTGCCCTCCACACAACAATCAAATGTCACTTCCATGGTTATGCCACGTACGATTGGAAGGTGTTATGTGTTTTGTCCCGCTGGCTGACTCTCTTGCCTCTCCCTTGCTGGATTTTTTGTTTTAAGACAGGGTTTCACTCTGTCACCCAGGCTGGAGTGCAATGGCACGATCGCCACTCACTGCAACCTTGACCTCCTGTGCTTGAGCAATCCTCCAGCCTCAGCTGGGACCAGTGATGCATGTCCTGCCAGATAATTTTTGTATTTTTTGTAGAGATGAGTTTTGCCATGTTGCCCAGGCTGGTCTCAAATTCCTGAGCTCAAGCAATCTGCTGCCTCAGCCTCCCAAAGTGTTGGGATGATGGGTGTGAGCTGCCACACCCGAGCTCTTTGCTGGCTTTAGTGGTGCACACTGCCATATGCAGACACCTGCAGGACAGGGAGGTCCAGGTGGCCTCCAGCCAAGAGCCAGCAGGGAGCAGATATCTCACCCCACCTCACAAGGAGTGGAATCTCGCTCTCAGTCCTGTGAGCTCAGAGGTGACACCTCAGACGAGACTCCAGGTCCAGCTGATGCCTTGAGTGTAACCCAGTGAGAGACGCTGGTGCTGCGGAGGAGCCTGCTAAGTCGTGCCTGGATTCCTGATAGAAACTGGGTCATAACAAATGTGTATTGTTTTAAGCTACCGAGTGTGTGCTGATTAGTTCTGTAGCTAAAGATAACTAGTAAAGAAGGTTCCCAGAGTTAGCTACACTCAAGATTCAGAGCACAACCTTTAAGGCTGCCATGTTGGCAGGGCGTGGGGGCTCACGCCTGTAATCCCAGCCGAGGTGGGTGGACCACGAGTTTAGGAGTTTGAGACCATCCTGGCCAACACGGTGAAACCCCGTCTCTACTAAAAATACAAAAATTAGCTGAGCATGGTGGCGTGTGTCTGTAATCCCAGCTACTCAGGAGGCTGAGGCAGGAGAATTGCTTTAACCTGGGAGGTGGAGGTTGCAGTGAGCCAAGATTGTGCCACTGCACTCCAGCCTGGTGACAGAGCTAGACTCCATCTTAAAAAAAAAAAAAAAAAAAAGACTGTCATGTTGGCCTAAGTCTATGAAAACAGTCACAAGATTGGGGATATCAGGGACCACCGTCACTTCAGACCACCTGGCTAGGAATATGGGGTTCCCATGACCACCTTCAGGTTCATTAATTCACTAGAATAATTCACAGAACTCAGGAAAGGGCCTGACTTAAAATCACACTTTCATTATAGCAAAAGGATACAAATTAGATGTGGCTGAAGGAAGAGGTGCAGAGGAGGAAGTCTGGGGGCTCCCATCACACTGTCAGCGTGGACGTGTGACAGCAGAGTCTCTGCCCCCAGGAGCTCGCCTGTGCTTGAGTCCAGGGATTTGATGGAGGCTTCATCACCTTGGCATGGTTGATTGAATTGTCGCTTCTGCAGTAAACTCCCCCTCCGTTTTCGCTTCTCTTTCGAGTTTGAACTGATGTATTAGGCCGTTGTTGCATTGCTATAAAGAAATACCTGAGACTGGGTAATTTATTTTATTATTTTTTATTTTACTTTAAGTTCTGGGAGACGTGTAGAATGTGCGGGTTTGTTGTGTAGTTATACATGTGCCATGGTGGTTTGCTGCACCTACTGACCCCTCATCTAGGTTTTAAGCCCTGCATGCATTGGGTATTTGTCTTAATGCTATCCCTCCCCTTGGCCCTGACCCCCCGACAGGCCCCAGTGTGTGATGTTTTTCCCTCCCTGTGTCCATGTGTTCTCATTGTTCAATTCCCACTTTTGAAAGAAAACATGTGTTTGGTTTCCTGTGTTAGTTTGCTGAGGATGATGGCTTCCAGCTTCATCCATGTCCCTGCAAAGGACATGAACTCATTCTTTTTAACAGCTGCACCGTATTCCATGGTGTATATGTGCCACATTTTCTTTATCCAGTCTATCATTGATGGACATTTGGGTTGGTTCCAAGTCTTTGCTGTTGTGTATAGTGCTGTGATAAACACACGTGTGCACATGTTGTGTCTTTCATTGGCTCATGGTTCTTACAGGAAGCATAATGGCAGCTGCTTCTGGGGAGGCCTCAGGAAGCTTTTACTCGTGGAGTAGGCACTTCACAGGGCTGGAGCGGGAGCAGAAGAGAGGGAGAGGAAGGTGCCACACACTTCTAAACAACCAGATCTCACAAGAACTCACTATCACGAGGACAGCAGCAAGGGGATGGTGCTAAACCATCCATGAGAAATCTGCCCCCATGGTCCACCTCCCACCAGGCCCTACCTCCAACACTGGGGATTACAACTCAACATGAGATTGGGTGTTGACAAATATCCAGACCACATCAGCTGATGTCACATGTCTCAAAGCTCCAACCCTTGAATGATGTGGCTGTTCTTTCTGGCTGGCCCCACCCTGAGTCACTTCATGGGTATAAACTGTCAGATGGTCTGAGGGGCCCACCGTGAACAGACACATCTGTCACTTGGGACATTCTAGGACATTCTAGGAATTCTCAGGACCTGGGGCAGAGGCCAGGCCTCTCTTTGGGTAAAGTTAATTCTTCACGGGGCAGCGGGGATGCTTTCTGGGTGATGGAAAAGAGGGTTGGTGATTTGGGAAGCAGAGGATGGGTCCCTCTGTAAGGATGGGAACTCGGAGGCCAGGCTGAACACAGCTCTGGTGGAAGTTGTCCTTGTGTGAGACCCACTGAGGGCGGTGAATTTTCCACGCAGAGGATTTTCAGGAAAAAGTAGCCTAACCTTTGAAAAAAGGCAAAACACAGTATCATCACCTTAGAATATTGTGCCCCAGTGTTTTCTGGAAAGCCCACTTGAAGGTCATCTGACTCATGGGGAAGGCAATTGTGTTTCGCTAGCAATTGATGGAGACCCTGGTGTTTTACAACCCTGTAAAATTAGAGGTTAACTTGCAGAAATCTGGCAAAGGTTCTTATTTTTTTTCAACTAGTAGCAAAGATAACCTCAAAGTTTACGGTTTTATTGGCTGATAGGACATTCACCAGTTTCTTAATCTAGAATCCAGCAATCTTATTTCCTTTTCCCTCTGCCGGTTGTTCTCTTTCTCCCTGTTGGTTTCTCTTTCATTCTTCCCCTTTTTCCTGCCCCGCCTTTCTCCTCACCTCCTCCCAGCCTTTCCTGTCTCCACTTCCCATGACTCCTTCTGCAATCACGGTGGGTGGCCTGAATACTCTGTTTCCTCCCCACTGTGCAGCAAGTAGAGCTGTGTGTCCCCAGAAAACAGGAGGTGTATTTGAGTAGCAGTACTTGATTTCCGTAAGTACAGCGAAGAATAATGCCCAATTCAGAACTGGTTCATTGAGTCACCATGTATGGCTCCCTCGTGGGGAGGATAATAGATCTGTGTGTCCTTAACTGTTCCTGCAGATCAGGGAAAAATAAAAGTAGAGCGGTGAGCCATAAATTATAGGATAAATGAAAATATACACAGGACCTCTACGATTTTGTCTGAATGCAATGCTCAGTTCTAATCAATATAATGTATTTTTTTTTATTATTAAATAGCCCATTATAATATAATGGGGCAATAAATACTGATAAAAGTGTTCCCAGTGAGTCATTCCTTTTGGAATAATGACTATTTGATTATAGAATGATTTGGCTTTTAATTTACACCAGCGTTTAATGTGTCCCTGTTAACTTAATATTCTCCTGGTGGTGAGTGCAGGCCGGTCCCAGACGGTGATGAATGGAAACACCGGGCAGCTCCCATGTGGGGCCACTCTGGGCTTGGTGTCCTGCACACTTCCAGATGCATCCGGGGGGATCTTCCTGCTCCCGGGGCACTGCCTGGTCTGACCGGGGCAGCTGAGCTGGTGGAGCACAGGGTATGTCTGTATCACCCCTCCCTTTTCTCTATCCATGGACTCTGCAGGACATAAAACTTCGTACATTCAGTCATTTAAAAGGGCTTCTTCTTTTTTGTTTGTTTCTTTTTTTTCTTTTCTTTTTTTTTTTTTTTTTGAGATGAAGTCTCACTCTGTCGCCCAAGCTGGAGTGCAGTGGCATAATCTTGACTTACTGCAAACTCCGCCTCCCAGGTTTAAGCCATCTGAGTAGCTGGGACTATGGGCACATGCCACCACGCCTGGCTAATCTTTTGGTATTTTTAGTAGAGATGGGGTTTCATCATTTTGGCCAGGCTGGTCTCAAACTCCTGACCTCGTGATCCACCTGCCTTGGCCTTCCAACCCAAGTGCTGGGATTACAGGCATGAGCCATTGTGCTGGCTTTTTTTTTTTTTTTTTTTTTTTGAGACGGAGTCTCACTCTGTTGTCAGGCTGGAGTGCAGTGGCATGATCTTGGCTCATTGCAACCTCTGCTTCCCAGCTTCAAGTGATTCTCCGGTCTCAGCCTCCCGAGTAGCTGGGACTGCAGGCGCCACTACGCCAGCTGATTTTTGTATTTTTAGTAGAGATGGGGTTTCATTATGTTGGCAAGGTGGTCTCAATCTCTTGACCTTGTGATCCGCCTGCCTTGGCCTCCCAAAGTGTTGGAATTAGAAGCGTGAGCCACCGTGCCCAGCCTAAAAGGACTAAAGAGCCTACAGCGTTCCAGGCACTCTTTAAGGACAGCAATGAAAGAATAAAAACCACAAGATAAGAACCCTGGAGTGTGGAGTGTGGCATTTTGGGAGAGGACAGGTATGCCATGCAAGATAGAGCCAGGCGCTGGTCAAAGGGGTGAGCATGGGCTTGATTCCGTAATAACTATTGCAAGGCGGCAGGTGCCCAGTGAAGTTAGAACCCAACAGATTTGTGCAGAGGCAATGGAGCGCCTTAAAGGAAAAGGGAGCAAGTGAGCTGGGCTCCAGCAGAGACTGGGGTTGTTCCCTGGTGTTTGTCTGAAAGGAGAAGCAACCTCCTCAATTCTGTGACAGAAGGTGGTTGTGCTGACTGGCTGGAGGTGGAGAGTGGGAGTTATTCTGCATGTGTGCATTTCCGAGAGAAGCCTCCTAGGTCCCTGAGAAGACCTTCTGGGTGGTGGAGACCGTCACAAAGCAGGAGAGAAAGGACACGCAACTGCAGACTTTCTGGAGTAGCTGCTGCAAGGGCTTCCTGGGGCCTGTCTGCCACCAGATATCGGCGGGAACAGACAGTAACCCTCCAGGTCACTTTGTGCCTTCTCAGGCAGGCACTTTCGCAGGCTAGGGACGCGTTAGGAATTCCACCCTCAGCGATTAGAAACAGTGTTAGAGCTGATTAAGTCTTTTAGCATGGAGTGGGGATGTGGCTGAAATCATATGTGCTGAGAGTCTGCTGCTTTTATAGCCAAAGTTGAAACTTGGTTAAAAAGAGGGTTCAGAGGAGCTGGACTTGAGTTTGGTCAAGAGGAGGGTCTTGTCAATTCCCATTAGCACGAGGAGGGGTTTTCCTTCATCTACAGTCCCTTTCCCTCTCTCTCTCCCACCCAGCTGCCTCCCAGACACTTCTTCCAGCTACAAGGGTGGAGCTGGAGGCAGACCTCCGGCAGCAGTGTTGGAAGCTTTGGACCACGGTAGTCATCCCATTATCTAGGACAGAAAAAAAATGAGAATTGTCTAGAATTTCTGTTTTCCTAAGTGAATTGTAGACTACCTAGTTGTTAAACACTCTCATCCCTAAACTCAAGATGTCTAAAGCTGGCCAGGCGCAGTGGCTCTTGCCTGTAATCCTAGCACTTGGGGAGGCCAAGGCAGGAGAATCGTTTGAGGCCAGGAGTTTGAGACCAGCCTGGGCAACAGAGCAAGACCTTGTCCCTACAAAATACTAAGCTGGGCATGGTGGGGAATGCTGGCATTCCCAGCTGTTTGGGAGGCTGGAGCTACTTGGGAGGCTGAGCCCAACAGTTTGAGGTTACAGTGAGCTGTGATCGTGCCACTGCACTCCAGCATGGGTGACACAGTTGCAGCCTGTGTCTTAAAAAATGTCTAAAGGTGAATTCATCATCTCCTAAAACATTCTCTCCTTCTTCTCTTATTCATTCATAATGATGGCTATTCCCATGGTGTGCTGGCTAAGGTGTAGCTTCAAACGTTGCTGCTGGAGGTCTCCTGGCTCTGCTCTTGTAGCTGGAAGAGGTGTCTGGGAGGCAGCTGGGTGGGGAGAGGGGGAAAGGGACTGTAGATGAAGCGAGTTTCCTCCTCATGTCAACAGGCTCGTGAAAAACGTACCCTGCCTGATTTCTTTGGTGTAAATACTTCCACCAAGGCTGATTCTAAGGGTGTCACGTGTTGTCACTGAAGGCGACATTGGGAGGAGCGGCACACCATTGGCTCTAGTGAGCTGGTGTGAGCTGACTTCAGCCGACTGCTGGCTGTCCCACTAACGCGGTCACTCAAACTGAAAACCTAACCTTCAACGTCGATTCTCTTCGTTTTCCCTTTTCTTCTAGCATCCAGCATCAGGAGAGAAGGCGGGGCTTGCTTTCTCTCCCTCCCAAGCCCCGCGGAGAGTCATGACACACTCATGCAAACATGTCACTAGGAGGTGAGGTCTTAGTCTCCACAGTGTCCCTTTGGATGAGGGATTCACACTGGGGCTAATAACACCCCCTAATGGGGTTTGAGCAATTGGTGGAAGCTTTCCTTATTGTCACACTAAGGGATCATTGGGGGCATTAAGAGGATAAAATCCAAGGATGTCCCTCCATGTGCGGAACGGCACCATCCAAGAGGATTGTTCTTATTCAGGCTGACATTAAAATATTATGCAAGGGTGTAAAATTTGTGCAAAAATTTGTTTATAACATTGGAGCCTAGAGCCCAATTCTGTTTTATATATAAGTACAGAGTATTTTTGCATGGTTTTATTAGATGCCAACTTCAGTGGCTTTTATTCTGGTGGCCATGCTTACCTTTCTCATTTGCTTTTCTGTACTTGTATGAAGTAGCTTCTAGTCTCATTTTTCCAGAATCTATACGTACTCCCTATATGTATGGCCAGACAATATAGTTTATTATTTTGGGGATAGCCGTGCCCGAACATGAAACAGATATCGTTTTATTATAAATTATTTATAGCTCCTTTAGTAAAGTAAGACATTACGTTTATTTTTTGGAATTATGTACTTATATTATCTTTGAATATTTTTGAATTTTCTTGAGAGGACAGAAGACAGGACCTTCGAATGTCAAATGCCAAGGGACAGACAGAAAATGATCATTCGTCTCTTCTACGAACATTGCAGCTCCAAAGCAAAGCCAGACCGATGCTAGAGACATAAAAAAAAAAAAACTGCACATTTGTTCAAAAGAGCATATTTCTAGACCTGATAAATGGACTTGTCTAAGCGTTGCAAAGAAAATTCTTGTATGGGAATACTCATACATCAGAAGTAACTTTTTTATTCCTGTCTGCATCCTTTTAGCCTAATCTGCTTTCATTTGCATTATTTAAATTACAGCAGCCCGGGTGGGATGATACTAAAATACCCAGCTCTCAGGACAGCTGGGCAGCTGCTCCAGACAGGAGCCCTCCAGTACAGGAAAGAAGGTTCCCAAAGCCCCTGCTAGGCCCGAGCTTAAGTTTTTAGTTGCTGGACAGTGGTGAGGTCTATGGTGGTGAGGTAAGGGGTTGAGTGGCCAGGTGGAAAGGCCACTTAGGGATTTGCGGCTGTGGGTGTTTATCATTGGCATGGAAAGGTTTCAACGTCTTATCAACAGGGTGGTTGTACAGGTGCATACAGGTGGAATCGAACCCCAAGCCCAGATGGTAATACCAAATATAGCACTGAGCTCTCCAGCGAAACTGGGGTGAGGGATGGGCTATGTCATTACGAATTCCAGGCACTCTGGTGGGGCCTCATCTGCTAGACCCTGCTCTACACCCAGGCGTCCCTGACTGCTCCGATGTATGTCTGGCTTGGCACTTCCTCTGGTGCCACTGCCCATGACTTCTGAGGGCTTAGCTCACTGTCAGGTGTTGATTTATGATTTTATTAAAATGTGATCAAAGGTGCGCTGGGATGATGAATCACTCTCACCACTGCTGTCTGAACCCACTCAGCAGCTGCAAGTGTCGGGGAGAGACGTGGATCAGTGCTACGCAGGCCTGGACGCCAGGGCCTCCGCACGGTGGGGGCTCCCGTCACTCGAGGGCTCTGTGGTTCTCTGGTGCCAGCTCAGCTCAGGCCAGCCGCGACCGACAGGCTTTGACCTCTCCAACGAACTTCTGCGAGCCTCAAGTGAGATAATACACCAAGGGGCCAGGCTGTAATGCTAGGTATTTTTAAATGTTCACCTTTTTATAACAATACAGTGTTTTTAAACCAAAGCAGTTCAGAATAGCACATGGTAGACATTTAAGAAAATGGTTCTTTAGGTAAATATCCCAAAGACATTTGTTTTTCAGGTTCAACGTGGTGCCCTTTCTGCTACATTTTCTTTTACCCTTTACCAGCTGATTCTGAGCTCCAGCTTCCTGGCCTGCCTTGTGCTTTCTTGGGAGATCAGGCTGCGGTGATTAGAACCGGCGGAGGAGGGGATGCGGAGGGAGGGGAGGGATGGTGGAGGAACAAAGCCGAAATTCCTGCCGGAATGGGGGGAGGACGTGAGGTCCACTCGGGTACAGATGTCCTCCACCCACGCTCCCAACTTGAACCTCTGTGAAGCCCTGTAAAGGGTGTTAGCCACTCCTCCTCCCCAGCATCCCAACCTCTCTCTAGATTTTTTTTTTTTATTATGGTGAAATACAGACAACATTAATGTAACCATCGTAGCCACTTTTAAAGGTATAGTTTAGTGGTTTTAAGTTTAAGCGCATTCTCACGGTTGTGTAGGCACCACCAGCATCCATTTTCCAAACTTGGTCACCTGCAAAACTGAAACCCTGTCCCCATTGCCCCTCTCCCCTGCCACCAGCCCTAGGCACACACTGTTCTGTTTTCTGCTTCTGTGGATTTGATGACCCCAGGGACCTCGTATGCGGTATTTGTCTTTCTGTGACTGGCTTTTTCCACTTGGCATGGTGTCCTCAACGCATGTGAAGCATGTTGAAGTGTACGCCAGAATTTTCTTCCCCGCGAAGGCTGAACCATGTTCCATTGCACGGATGGACCACATTTTGTTCATCCGTCATCCACTGATGGGTACTGTGCTTGCTTCTACCCTTCAGCCGCCATGTTAAGACTGCCATGGACATGGGTTCATTTCCTTCAGTTCTAGTCATTGAAGAGCGCACTTGTCACATCCAAATCTTTTCAAATAGACTGCATCTGTCCCACAGATACAGCATTATTTCACTTCTGTAAGTACATACCCCCACCCAGGTGCCCTACCTGGAGTCAGCTTGGGCCTCACCTCCACCTCACCTTTGCTCCTGCTCTGCCCCTGCTGTGAAAGGGTTTCCATCCTGCTCTGCCATCTTCCCGCCCCTCCCTGGCCCGGTCCCTATGTGCTTTCCGAAACCCTGGCTTTGCTCCCTGTCTCCAGGACTGCCCTTTACCCTGTGGTTCCATCAATTAAATGCAGCGTGGCTGGTTTGTTTCCAGGCAGTTCTTGAGCCTTGGCCCTTCCTTCCCCTTCCAGTAACCTGGACAGCGAAGGCTGAGCTCACAGAACAGAGTTCAGTATTGATATTAAAGAAAACTTACAATAAAGTGAATCAAACATGTAATCAATTACATGCACCATGGTGATTCTGGGACTAGGGAATTAGACATGACTGTTAAGCAGCTCTCAAGTGACTGTGATTAGTTTCACTTTGATGCAGCCTCTCTGGGCCTCTCCGGGGTCAGTGGGGAGTGCTGTGTGTGTGCGCATGTGGGTGCATGTGTGTGCTGGAGGGAGAAGAGAGGATGGGAAAGGGTCATTTGGAGAGGTGGTAAGTCACGGGTAGATGGGAAGGCGATCTGTGTCTGTGGCCTTGACCTCTAATGGTGGGATGGGGCAGGAAGTGTTCCTTCTGAGGACTCAGCTACAGTTGTTTCTCTCCCCTCTTCCACCTGCCCACCTCTCTGCTTTGCATCCTTAAAACACTTTCCCATTTTCTTACTTTTGTTTTTCTTCCTTCAGTCCCTGACCTGAAGAGGACAGGGTGGCGGCTGCAAATCTTGGCAGGACATGCCAAATTTTAGGATAAGAAGAAGACTCTTTGCTTAAAAATTGCTCTACGTGGTTGCCTGAAATTCTAGCCACTGATTTACGTGGCCAGTTCCTCTGACAGGGTACATTGGAACCTGATGGTGGATCGTGGGACGTCCTAAAACAGTATTCCCAACTTTCAGGGTGAGGGGTTACTGCATGGGTTCTGGGCTTATCTTACTCTGAATCATTGTCTTGCCCGTATTTACCCAGTTATTAAAACATGTGCAAAGATGCACGAGGATTAGGGATTAGTCAACTCTAAATTATTTACTGAGCCCAGTTCTTTATCATTATGTATATTTAATCAACAGAAGCTAAAAACACAATTACCATCCCGTGAAGTGTTTCTGCAGTTAAAAATGGGTCTGCTTTTTAAAGCTCATGTTATATTTTCTTCTTATTGAAGGCCCTTTGTTTTTATCAAAGCAAACTGCCCTCTGCTCCCTGAACATCCCATCCACTTTCATCTCCATCCCTTTGCTCATATTTTATTTTACTTCATTTATAAAATCTTATTTTATGTTTTATCATTTTATATGATATTTCATAAATGTGGCCTTCCCTGCATTTCCAGGAGTTACAATCCAAACAGCCATGAAGGTAGCTTGCCATCGGCCACGAAACTGTCTCTAATTCCTCAGACAGAAACGCCGTCTCCCTCCTTGGACTCATATAACACAGAGTTTCTTGCTTTGAGTATTTAATACATTTAATCTTAGGCTTTAATTACTTGTGGACTACCTTATCACTCACAGGTAGTAGGTACCTCCTCAGCTTATTTGGTTTATTTATCTGCCACAACAGGTATTGCACACACATTACACACTCAGTGCATGTTCCTGAATCATGTTGGATGGAAATGTCAGCAAAAGGCTATCGAGGTAGCTAATTGACTTGAAATTTTATCGCCTAAAATGTAAAATCCTGTTGATTAAACCCATTACACGAATGAGATATTCTTGTCCCAGCTTTTCCTACTGCCCTTATTCTAATAAAGGATTTGTCATTCTGTGTGTTCCACGCCCAAGGACTTTGCTCGCTGTTGATAACAGTGGGTGTGGAGAGTTAATCAGAGTGACTTGAGGTCAGTGCGGCAGGCTGAGCTGATACACGAAAGGCCTCCCTCCTTTTCTAACATGCATGGAGAGAGATCACACGGGGCAACAACAACTACAACGATAACAACTAAGGTTTATTTATACAGCTGAGTTTCTTAAGACAGAGAAATCCTCAGGCAAAAAGATGAAACAAAATCAGAATGATGCTTGACTGTGGTGGGGTGGATTTTAACATCTGTGCAGAAGGTAGCTGGGGCCATGGTCAGTGTGCATTAGGGCTGGAAGATAGGTAGCTGCATAAATCCACAGGTCACAAAAAGCTGCCCCATATGTGAACGCATGAAAAGCTGTTGTCTACTCACCTGGAGAAGCCACAGGGAACCCAGACATTTGGTGAGGTCAAGGGTGAAGAAACTCGGCACTTCACTGTACTTCACAGGTGTGGCGATCTGGACTCATGCCAAGTACACGGATCAGGGACCTCGCGTGGAGACAGTCAGGAGCGCTGGTCCTGGGTGGGTGAAACCCATGGATCCCTTGGAGCAGGCAGCGTGGGCTCCTCTGTGTGGGCGTGTCCATGCACCAGGGCACGCAAGGCACTCACGGAATGGTCAGCACTGAATATGACTTTAAACAAATAGCTAAAAACAAATTCAATCTTTTTTTTTTTTTTTTTTTTTTTTTTTAAGGAAGAAAAGCAAACACAGATGACAATTTGCTGCCTAAAAAGGGAAGGTAACAGAATCTTTATCATATATATTCAAAATGTTAAAAGAAATGAATAAAACCGTAAAGCAAGATATTATAAAACACAATAGGCTTATTTTAAACATAACCAAAAAGTGATTCTGGAAACAAAAAAATCTTAATGTCAAAAATGCTTGATGGAATAGGAGACAGCTAAACTAAACAATGAGTAATAGACAGCTGAAGAGAGAATGTATAAATTAGAAAATAGATCTGAGGAAACCACCCATCACATAGCACAGTTATCTATTAATGAACACTTCAAATAAGAAGAGAGGAGTGGAGGAGACAGGGAAAGCTGTATTCCATGTGTAATCGTAGTTCCAAAGGCGTGAACACAAAGAATGAGGGAGAAGAAATATTTGAAAAGATAATTGCTGGGCATTTTTTGGAATAGAAGCCATATCTAAGTTAAAGATTGATGAAGTTCACTGAGTCCAGAACGGGATAAAGAAGAATCCACACTGAAGCATATCATAGTAACACTGCAGAACCTACAAGGAGATGGAAGAATTGGAAAGCCTTCTACAAAAGAAGAACAGCTAGATTATGAGCAGAATTCTTATCAGCAACTGTAGATGCAAGGTGAAAATAGAAGAGCAACACTAACATGCTGAATGATAACATCTTTCAATCAGGATTCTATACTCAGCTCACCCACCGTTCAAGAGTGAGGGCAAATGAAGGCGTTTTCAGATATGTAAGCAACAGTTTACCTTTCCTAAATTCTTGCTAAAAAGCAACTAAAGAGTCAGGTGTGGTGGCTCACACCTGTAATCCCAGCACTTTGGGAGGCTGAGGTGGGTGGATCACTTGAGGTCAGGAGTTCAAGATCAGCCTGGCCAACATGGTGAAACCCTGTCTCTACCAAAAATACAAAAATTAGCTGGGTGTGGTGGTGTGCATGCCTGTAATCCCGGCTACTTGGGAGGCTGAGGCAGAAGAATCATTTGAACCTAGGAGGCGGAGGTTGCAGTGAGCTGAGATTGTGCCACTGCACTCCAGCCTGGGCGACGGAGCCAGACTTTGTCTCAGAAATAAAAAAAGCGACTAAAGGATGTCCGTCAACAAGACGATTCATTAAAAAGGAATAAGGTGTGCCAAAACAATTTGAGTAAATGCAATGGTTTTTTTTTTTTTTTTTTTTTTTTTTTAACCTTTTCAGTTCAGGGGTACACGTGCAGGTTTGTGACACAGGTAAACTTGTGTTATGGGGGTTCGTTGTACAGATTATTTCATCACCCAGGTATTAAGCCCAGTACTCATTAGTCATTTTGCCTGATCCTCTCCCTCCTCCCTCCCTCCACCCTCTGACAGGCCCCGGTGTTTGCTGTCCCCTCTGTGTGTCCATGTGTTCTCATCATTTAGCTCCCACTCATAAGTGAGAACATGCAGTATTTGATTTTCTGTTCCTGTGTTAGTTTGCTAAGGATAATATCATTAAGAATTTATTTTTTAAAATAGGATTATTTGGGAATAAAAAAGGTAGTACTAAAATATTGAACAAAACCATGGCAGGTAGCAAGCAGAAGATTAAAGATGAGTTCTAAGATGTTGATACTTGGGGGAAGCTAGAGGAATTGCCTGGTTTTAGCCTTTAGGTGTACATATTAAACTTGTAAAGGAACCACTGACAGAATAAAAATGGAATCTATTCTTTCTAAACTTCTAATTAGTAGTAGAACAATTCAGGGTAGGAGAGGTGGAAAAAAGTAAGCATGGCAATAACAGGTCCAAATATTGAATACTCACAATAAAAAGGAAATGTTTAATCCACGTAGTAAAAACATTCATATGGGTTAGAAGATAGCTATGAGCTAGGTTAACATGTATCAAATTGCAGAGTAATATGTGCAGTTGATAAAACTTATGTAATGTACTTATTTTTTATCCTCCCAGTTGTGACAACTGATATGTAATTTAAGAAAGAAATATAGGCCGGGCGCGGTGGCTCAAGCCTGTAATCCCAGCACTTTGGGAGGCCGAGGCGGGTGGATCACGAGGTCAAAAGATCGAGACCATCCTGGTCAATGTGGTGAAACCCCGTCTCTACTAAAAATACAAAAAATCAGCTGGGCGTGGTGGTGCGTGCCTGTAATCCCAGCTACTCAGGAGGCTGAGGCAGGAGAATTGCCTGAACCCAGGAGGCGGAGGTTGCGGTGAGCCGAGATCGCGCCATGGCACTCCAGCCTGGGTAACAAGAGCGAAACTCCGTCTCAAAAAAAAAAAAAAAAAAAAAAAAAAGAAAGAAAGAAATATATAAAAACACTGGCTAGAAAGAAATACACAAATTCGTCATGGTACTGGTCTCTGGGGAGGGAAGGAGAGCAATGAGAGGCAGGAGGAGAAGGGTAATTTTGAATTTACACATAGTTTTCTTTTCTTTTCTTTTTTTTTCCAAAATAGAAAGGAACCTGAAAAAGTTAATTAGGTTAATTAATCCTTGCTTTCTAGCTAGTTTTCAGTGTGTTACACTCTTCTTAGGATATACTGAGTTTTTTGTCTGTTTTTGAGATGGAGTCTCCCTCTGTTGCCCAGGCTGGAGTGCAGTGGTGTCATCTCAGCTCACTGCAACCTCCATCTCCCTGGTTCAAGCAATTCTCTTGCCTCAGCTTCCTGAGTAGCTGGGATTATAGGTGTGTGCCACAACGCCTGACTAATTTTTTTTTTTTTTTTTAGTAGAGACAGAGTTTCACCATGTTGGCCAGGCTAGTCTTGAACTCCTGACCTCAAGTGATCTGCTCACCTCGGCCTCCCAAAGTGCTGGGATTATAGGCATGGCCCACTGTGCCCAGCCAAGATATACTAAGTTTTTATTCAGCAAAAATATACATCTCCAAAGACCTATTAACTTGGTGAGTTTAATGATAGGAACTTAGGTATTGTGGCAGCCCAGAGAGATGGTAGTTTTTGGCAGGAACCTTTCAGTGGTGTGGTGGGGAAGTGAACAGGGTCATGCAGAAGGACCCTTGGGACATCTAGCACAGAGCAATGGTCCCCATCCACAGTCAGGGGCAGGTGGGGAGGCAGCCACATTGTTATCTACGTGGCGTTGATACCTCTGCTGCCTCCCATGAAGCCGCTGCCGGGAGGTGACAGGGCTGGTTTCCTCTAGGCATTAACACGTGGGTACATGGCTTCCTGGGAGTCCTTTTGGCTAGTTCTGAGGGAGAACGTTAGCTAACTGTGAGAATGATGATGTGACAATAATGTACTCTTATGTCACTCCCAGCAGTGGGGTCGAGGGAGCCACCTGGATAAGCACATGTCTGTTCCTTAAAACAGCCCAGAACTGTGGCTCTGGGACTTGTGCGTCTGCATCCGTCTTTTGTAGTGCTGGACTGGAGTCAAAATAACAGGTGCCCAGGAAAAAGCAGTTTCTTCCGTTCAGATTTAACCAAAATCCTCTTGCTGCAATATTCTGTCCACAAACGTGATGGGAAACAGCGTGGCTGTCCCGTCCTGTTCATCAGCATTTTAAGTCACATCCATCCCACATTTTCCCTCACTGTCCAGCTGTGACCCAGCACGGGGGCTCAGCCTGACGCAGGAATGCACTGAAGAGTGGACTGGAAGTTGGTAGACGTGGTTTCTAAGCCACCGACCTCCCTATGTGGTCACTAGCTGTGTGATCTCGGATGCGCCATTTCCACCTTGCTGGACCTGACTTTCCTCATCTCTGCAACCATCTAAAATTTGATAGCAATGTCTTGGCTTTAGATCTGGAATCTTTGTGCCACAACTCGGCTGATATCTCTCAGCCTTATTGAAAAAAATGGGTGAAAAGTGAGGAGGAAGGATCACGACAAGCAATGGCTGTGTTTGGAGGACACCATGGGATATCACTACCTGTGCTTTCCCACTCCTGAATCTCCCAATCTGCCACCGCTCTGTCTATAATAGTAGGTGCATCACACACACGCTGCCCCAATTCTAAGGGGGTGAGAACTGATGGCATCTCCTTATGTCGTCTTGTTTTTCCCACTGCCCACCCCGCCGAATTCATGACTTAACAGCTCTAATAGTTAAATATATGTTCTTCTTCTAATAGAATAGATTGTCCTTTATTTCAGTACAATCTAACAAGGAAGGAATGTAAACATGAAGCTAATAGGCAGAACAATAGATTTTATTTGTCTGTCTTTCTATTAGACGGATTATTATGTATGAGAGATAACCTGTCTACAAGAGACAGATTATGAATTTTGCATGTGTGTGTGTGTGTGTGTGTGTGTGTGTGTGTGTTCACCACCCAGGTCAACATTCAAAAATACTTCCAGAGCTTCAAAAGGCCCCTTCATGCCTTTCCCAGGGTAATATATTCCCACAAAATTAACCATTATTCTGAATTCTACTCCTGTAGAGTAGTCTTCTCTGTTCTTGAAACTTTGAATAAGTGGAATCTTATCGTGTGTACTCTTGTGTCTGGCTTCTTTGTCCCATGATTATGTCTCTGAGATTCATGCAGGTGGTTGTGTACAGCAGTAGTTCATTTTCACAGAGCCACCATTGTGTCCATCTATGGCATGTATTGTCCTTTCTGCTATTGATGGGCATTTAAGGAGTTTCTGCTTTTGGCCTTTATAAATATAGCTGCTAGCATTGGGCTGTGTCTTTTGGTGGACATATGCAATAATGATTGGGGTACATACCTAGCAGTCGAATTGCTGGGTCATAGGGTAATTGCCTCTGAGGCTCTTGTAAATACCATCAGTTTTAATTTCCCTCAGGAATGTATGCAACATCTACTTTCTCCCCAAGCTCACCAACACTTGGTATTATTAGTTTTCTAATTTTAGCTATAATAATAATTTTTTGTAGAGATGGGGTCTTGCTTTGTTGCCCAGGCTAGTCTCAAATTCTTGGCCTCAATTAATCTTCCTGCCTTGGCCCCTCATGGATGACACATGTGAGCCACCAGAGCCTGTCTAATTTTAGCCATTATGATGGGTGTGTAGCAGAAGCCTCTTTGATGCTTTTGGTTGCATTTTCATGATGAGTAGTGATGTTTCGCCTTTGCCCATATGATTGTCATTTGCATGTCCTCTTTATATGAACTATCCACTTGAGTCTATTGCCCGTTTCTAACTGGCTTGTCTTTGTCTCATCAATTTGCAGGAGTTCTTGACGTATTTGGGATATGAGTTCTCTGTTGGGTCTGTGTATTATGAATATCTCCTCCTTTTCTGCAAAGTAAGTATGTTCCGGTTTGTTATCTCCTTTTGCTGCTGGATTGAAATGCCTTTATTAATTTGGAAAATTCTACCTGTCTTAGCATCTTAGGAACTTGTAGGATTGTGTGAGAGGCTACTTGCCTTGCTACTGTGATTTGCCCTTTCACAAGCTTTTTTTTTTCTAAATTACTGTTAGGTAATGTTCATAATTTTTTCATTTTATTGTAGTTTAGGTTCTGGGTTACATGTGCAGATCATGCAGGATTGTTGCATAGGTGCATACATGGCAATGTGGTTTGTTGCTTCCCTCCCCCCATCACCTATATCTGGCATTTCTCCCCATGTTATCCCTCCCCAACCTCCTCACCCCCTGCTGTCCCTCCACTGCACCCCTCCCCAAAAGACCTCAGTGTGTGATGCTCCCTCTCTGTGTCCATGTGTTCTCATTGTTCAACACTTGCCTATGAGTGAGAACATGCAGTATTTGATTTTCTGTTCTTGTGTCAGTTTGCTGAGAATGATGGTTTCCAGATTCATCCAAGTCCCTACAAAGGACACGGACTCATCATTTTTTTATGGCTGCATAGTATTCATAGTGTATGTGTGCCACATTTTCCTTGTCTAGTCTATCATCGATGGGCATTTGGGTTGGTTCCACGTCTTTGCTATTGTAAACAATGTTGCAATCAACATATGTGTGCATGTATCTTTATAACAGAATGATTTATCATCCTTTGGGTATATACCCGGCAATGGGATTGCTGGGTCAAATGGAGTTTCTATTTCTAGGTCCTCAAGGAATCACCACACTGTCTTCCACAATGGTTGAACTAATTTACACTCCCACCAACAGTGTAAAAGTGTTCCTATTTCTCCACATCCTCTCCAGCATCTGTTGTCTCCATATTTTTTAATGATCGTCATTCTAACTAGTGTGAGGTGGTATCTCAATGTGGTTTTGATTTGCATTTCTCTAATGACCAGTGATAATGAGCATTTTTTCATATGTTTGTTGACCTCATGTATGTGTTCTTTTGAAAAGTGTCTGTTCATATCCTTTGCCCACTTTTGGATAGGTTTGTTTGTTATTTTCTTGTCAATCCATTTTAGTTCTTTGTAGATTCTGGATGTTAGCCTTTGTCCAATGGGTAGATTGCAAAAATCTTTTCCCATTCTGTTGGTTGCTGGTTCCTGCTAATGATTGTTTCTTTTGCTGTACAGAAGCTCTAGAGTTTAATTAGTTCCCATTTGTCTATTTTGGCTTTTGTTGTCAATGCCTTTGGTGTTTTAGTCATGACATCCTTGCCTATGCCTATGTCCTGAATGGTTTTGCCTAGGTTTTTTTTCTAGGGTTTTTATGGTGTTAGGTCTTATGTTTAGATCTTTAATCCATCTGGAGTTAATTTTAGTGTAAGGTGTCAGGAAGAGATCCTGTTTCTGCTTTCTGCACATGGCTAGCCAGTTCTCCCAACATTTATTAAACAGAGAATCCTTTCCCCATTGCTTGTTTTTGTCCTTTTTGTCAAAGATTAGATGGTTGTAGATGTGTGGCATTGCCTCTGAGGCCTCTGTTCTGTTCCATTGGTCTATATCTCTATTTTGGTCCCAGCACCATGCTGTTTTGATTACTGTAGCCTTGTAGTATAGTTTGAAGTCAGGTAGCATGATGCCTCCAGCTGTGTTTTTTTTTTTTTTTTTTTTTTTTTTTTTTTTTTTTGCTTAGGATTGTCTTGGCTATAGGACTCTCTTTTGGTTCCATATGAAGTTTAAGGTGGTTTTTTCCAGTTCTGTGAAGAAGGTCATTGGTAGCTTGATGAGGATAGCATTGAATCTATAAATTACTTTGGGCAGTATGGCCATTTTCATGATATTGATCTTTTCTAACCATGAGCATGGAATGTTTCTCCATCTCTTTGTGTCCTCTCTTATTTCATTGAGCAGTGGTTTGTAGTTCTCCTTGAAGAGGTCCTTTACATCCTTTGTTAGTTGTATTCCAGGTATTTTATTCTCTTTGCAGAAATTGTGAAAAGGAGTTTGCTCATGATTTGGCTCTGTTAGCCTATTATTGGTGTATAGGAATGCTTGTGATTTCTGCACATTGATTTTGTATCCTGAGGCTTTGCTGAAGTTGCTTATCAGTTTAAGGAGATTTTGGGCTGAGACGATGGGGTCTTCTAAATATACAATCATGTTGTCTGCAAACAGAGACTATTTGACTTCCTCCTTTCCTAATTGAATACCCTTTATTTTTTTTTCTTGCCTAATTTCTCTGGCTAGAACTTCCAATACTATTTTGAATAGGAATGGTGAGAGAGGGCATCGTTGTCTAGTGCCAGATTTCAAAGGGAATGCTTCCAGTTTTTGCCCATTCAGTATGATATTAGATTTTATTATTTTGAGATGTGTTTCGTTGATACCTACTTTATTGAGAGTTTTTAGCATAAAGGGCTATTGAATTTTGTCCAAGACCTTCTCTGCATCTATTGAGATAACCATGTGGTTTTTGTCTTTGGTTCTGTTTATGTGGTGAATTATGTTTATAGACTTGCATATGTTGAACCATCCTTGCATCCCCAGGATGAAGCCTACCTGATCGTGATGGATAAGCTTTTTGAGGTGCCGTTGCAATCGGTTGGCCAGTATTTTGTTGAAGATTTTTGCATCTATGTTCATTATGGATATTGGCCTGATGTTTTCTTTTTTTGTTGAGTCTGCCGGGTTTTGGTACCAGGATGATGTTGGTCTCATAAAATGTTTTGGGGAGGATTCCCTCTGTTTGTGTTGTTTGGAATAGTTTCAGAAGGAATGGTACCAGCTCCTCTTTTTATGTTTGGTAGAATTTGGCTGTGAACCCATCTGGACCTGATTTTTTTTGCTTGGTAGGTTATTAATTGCTGCCTCAACTTCAGCCTTTGTTATTGGTCTGTTCAAAGTTTCAACTTCTTCCTGGTTTAGGCTTGGGAGGGTAAAAGTGTCCACGAATTTATCTATTTCTTTGAGGTTTACTGGTTTATGTGCATAGCGTTTTTTGTAGTAATTTCTGATGGTAGTTTGTATTTCTGTGGAATCTGTGGTAATATCCCCTTTATTGTTTTTTATTGCATATATTTGATTGTTCTCTCTTCTTTTTTATTAATCTGGCTAGTGGTCTGTCTATTTTGTTGGTCTTTTCAAAAAACCAGCTCCTGGATTTATTAATTTTTTGAAGGGTATTTTGTGTCTCTATCTCCTTCAGTTCTGCTCTGCTCTTAGTTACTTCCTGTCTTCTGCTAGCTTTTAAGTTATTTTGATCTTGCTCCTCTAGCTCTTTCAAATATGATGATAGGGTGTCGATTTTCGATCTTGCATCACTTCTCATGTAGGCATTTATTGCTATAAATTTTCCTCCAGACCTGCTTTAAATGTGTCCCAGAGATTCTGGTATGTTGTGTGTTCGTTCTTGTTGGTTTCAAAGAACATCTTTATTTCTGCCTTAATTTCATTGTTTATCCAGTCAACACTCTCTCACCCAGGCTGGTGTGCAGGGGTACAATCTCAGCTCACTGCAACCTCCACCTCCCAGGTTCAAGCGATTCTCCTGCCTCAGCCTCCCAAGTAGCTGGGATTACAGGCACCTGCCACCATGCCCTGCTAATTTTTGTATTTTAGTAGAGGTGGGATTTCACCATTTGGTCAGGCTGGTCTCAAACTCCTGACCTCAGGTGATCCATCTGTCTCAGCCTCCAAATATGCTGGGATTACAGGTGTGAGCCACCAGGCCCGGTCTCCTTTCACAACCTTAATCATGCCTCTTTATGGACAGCAGTTCCAAATGGTCGTGAAGTCAATTGATCAGCTCTGAATTTCTGTCTGGTGCCTTTTTGCTATGTTGAAGAATTTGTTTCTCTTGTGTCATGAATCTAGTCTATGCATTCATCTAAAAGTTGTATTTATTTCACCTTTCACATGTCTGTGATCCACGTGTACTCAGTTTTTGAGATGGCATGAGAGAGTGGTCAAGATTCATCTTTTTTCCATACAAATACCCCATTGATCCCTCCCATTTATTGATAGGACCATAATTTCCCACCCCTCGTTCAACTGCAGTGGTGTCTTTGCTGCCAGTCAGGTGCATTGGAGAGGTTTCTTGCTGTGCAATACTCTAAGAGAAGTA
Source organism: Saimiri boliviensis (assembly GCF_048565385.1). Lineage (NCBI taxonomy): Eukaryota > Metazoa > Chordata > Mammalia > Primates > Cebidae > Saimiri > Saimiri boliviensis. Next base: position 6,109,352 of record NC_133458.1, on the reverse strand, counting down.
CCTTCTATTCAGTCCTAAATGTACTCCAGGAAGCTATAATTTTTCTATAATATTAATAAGAGTATTGCAGTCTAGAAGCACATGGAAAGAAAAACATTTACTTTGCATCTGATCACTTAATAAAAATAAAAAGACTGAGTAATAGGCCACCTCATTCCATAAAGGAAGTGAGCTCACAGATGCTTCAAGATTACAATTTAGTTACACCCAGTAAGCACGGGATTCTGTCCACTGGCTGTTGACTGTGAGCTCAGTATTTTTTGTTTTTTTTTGGAGATGGGACTTGCTCTATCACCCAGGCTGGATTGCAGTGGTGTGATCTTGGCTTATTGAAGCATCTGCCTCCTGGGCTCAAGTGATCCTCCCATCTTAGCCTCTCCAGTAAATGGGACTACAGGCATGCACTACCACATTTGGCTAATTTTTAAAGTTTTTTTTTTTGTAGAAATAGGGTCTTGCTATGTTGTTCAGGCTGGTCTTGTACTTCTGGGCTCAAGCAATCCTCCTGGCTTGGTCTTCCATAGAGCTGGGATTACAGGCATGAGTCACCCTCAGGCCAGAAAAGATATTTCATTGACTATGATCTCCACTAGGGCCCTGGAGTTGATCAATATTATCATACATAAAGGGATTTTTTTTCCCCCTGAGAAGTTCTTGCTGCTTCTAATGAAATCCATCGTAAGCTAAGGACGTGAGGAGGGGAATGGAGAAGAACAGGATTCGTTCCCAGGAACAAAAGTTGCCAGGAGCACAGATGACCACTTTCTACTCCTTGAGGAGATTGGGGGGAGGGCGGATCCCAGCCCAGGGCGGCAGGGGCCAGCAGAGCCTGGCAAGGACGTCACTGTGAGGTGCTCTTTGTGTCTGTGCCAGGACTTCATGAAGTCCCAGTCACAGCCCGGCCAAAACTGCCCGCTAGGGACGCTGTCCTCACTGTAAAGCCTGTCCTGCAGTAATATCCTCTGAGTCCTTTTGTTTGGTTTTGTGCCTTCATCATTTGTTTGTGGGCTGCTATCTTGGGCACTGACTCATGCAGTGAGGCCCTCAGAGGGGTCCCACCTGCTGCCAAGGGTTCCTTTGCTCTGGGCTCTAGAGCCCCTGCCACACCCCTTATATGTGTACAGCTTGAGCTGACCACAGAGGCCAGCAGTGTCATCCGTCTCCCCATTAACCGATGGCACTGGCAGCGAGGGCCACGCTCCTGTGGGCACAGTTCATTCTTGCCGTGGAAATCAGGACCATCCTGGGAACATCTGCGCAGGCCAGCAGGGTGCCATGAGGTGGGCATGTCACCCAGGGATGCCGAGGTCCCTTTCTTGTTGCTCTCAGAAGCCTTTGCAGTGGCCACGAACTGGTTATTACTTCGGTTAAGTTTTCACAAAGCTGCTTTATACAGTAGGTTGAGAATCGTGATCCTTTTTAATGTTCACCTTAAATGATGCCCAGTTATACTATTGGTCTACATAAGTGAGGCTCTGCTGGAGTAACAAAAACAAATTCCAAAATCTCATTGCTCAACACAACACAGATGTATTTGCCTTTCCTAAAAAATTCGCCATGAGAGTGGGAGACAGCCCGGGGTAGCTGTCCTCTGGGGCTGCGACCTTGCTGCGCCCATGCGGCATGGGGCCCCTTGTTCCTGGTTGAGGGGATGACAAGAAGGCTCAAGAGGCATAGTGTCAGTTGGAAGCCACACGTGTCACTGCAGCTCACGGTTCACTGGCTGGAAGTGGTCCCATGGCCCTGCTTAGTAAATGGCAAGGGGTCTGGGAAGTAGAGTCTCCTAGGAACCTAGTGGGGAGAGAATTGGATACTGATGGCTAGCAGTATTGGCTACGACAGCCATGTTGTCCATCAAGCTCCAGACATTGGCATGGCCTGCATGATGCGCACCATGTCGTATAAAATCCACTAGTTACAGGTGGTTTGCTGCCACCCATGACACTGAGCAAGGTGAACCCTCATGCCCGTCGTAGGGCCCAGACCTTGTTCCATGAAGTGTCTGTGACCCCTGAAATGAACCTCTTCTTCACACAAAAGCTTTGCCTCTCCCATTTTCTTTAATTTCTGATTCTATTCGTTTCAGCCACAGGAATGTTGGGCAGGTCTCTGGGTAGAGTCTGGGTTCCTCATGCAGCAATTGTAGCCCCATGAACTGGTGGATAAGAATCAGACTCTGAGCTGAAATTACTTCAGCTGCAAGCTTTGTGTGCACTGTTGTCAGGACCCTCTGGTTAGAGCCGTGTGATGCTGTTGACTTCAAGATCATTCCTGCACGCCCCTTAGACTTTCCAACTTAAAGCAGTGCCTAGCTGTCTGAAACAATGCAGTACCACTGCAGATTAGGGAGATCCTTTCCCTTCCCTTCTTGAGTGTTTTGTGAGTTTTGTATCTGGAATTTCAATTCCTAGGGAGGTTTGCAGAGCCTCTCAGTCACTACAGAAGGAGAGTTTGGGTTGTGAGCTGGCCACCATGCAGCAGGCTGAGAAAACAGGAAGAGTTACTCCTCCACCTTCTAGGCTGGGCTCATCTCTGCAGAATCCATTTAGACCCACTGCGAGGAGGCAGGAGTGATGCATGCTGGAGACTGTCCTAGAGAGCACATCTTTGTGTGGGGATCTTTTTAAAAGGACAATTGAAGAGACATGTTCAGTAACATTTCCCAAGAGGCCTCAGGGAATAGTGGAATTAATTCTCCAGTAAATGTTGATCAAGCCTGACCCATTTCCTTGTTGGGTCCTGAGTAAAGGATGGGGGTGCCTTCTGCAGAACCTCCCATTTTCCATTCTCCTGCTCTTTCCTTCATTGCTTCTTCCGAAGGAGATGATGCCTTGGAGCTTTTTAAAATGTCAGATTATTGCTGTAAAATGTAATGCAGTACAAGGACAGATCAAATTTATGGAATGCCTTTCCTGAGACTATCCCAGAGGGCTCCGTATAATGGCTATAAAATTGTGAAACATGTTGTGGAACAGATTTAATTTTTAAAGCAGCTGAAAATATCTATTAATGATTTACCATCATTATTCCTCATCAGAGGTCTTTAGGAATGCTAACAAAATGACTCTACCTACAATTATTTCCATCCAAGTGTTTCTTCATGGAATTCAATCTGATCTTATAGCATGTAATTGGCCAATCAAAATAATGTTCTGAAGGAAAAAAAAAACTGTGGATTTTTTTCGGCTGAAGAGCCCTATGATTTTTGTCATATTTTCCCTCCCCGTGCCTTCACCAGCTGCTCGCCTTCACCTTGGCTTTCGCTTAGTTTTGACTTGCTCACAGTTATGCAGTGCCCACACAACATTAGGGGGAAATAGATTTGATGGACATTTGTTGGCCCTTGGGTTCTTGCTGGGCAAGACAGGTGGATCTGGGATTACTTTGTACTGTACCATATCCTAGTCCTATCCATTCTTGAAGATGCAACTCAAGGCTCTCGCCTGATTGAATAGAAGTCATGATTGCTTCCCCAGCTTTCATTCCAGCTCCTCCATTGTTTACTTGCTGCCATTTGGGAATCATGGCCTTTACACCCAGCCCCTGCCCGGGGGGCCTGGACTGGTCTCCCTGTGTGTTAATAGCATCTTCCCTGCTGGAGTACTGGGGACCAAACATGGACCTAGACTATTACCACGTGATGTTTTCCCACCACAGGCCCTGGTTCAGGTGTGATCCAGTCAGAGCATAGGTCAGGAATTTTGTTCAACAAGTTGGGAGGCTGCACTCCCTCCTTCTGAATATATTTTGTGTCCGCAAGGCAAGCCCATCCACGGAAAGAACAGCACTCAGAGGGGGCAAAGCCAAGGTGATCACAGAGCAGGAGAGACAGAAATCTCACTGAACCATACCTCAAATCCTATCTGCTTCTGGGTTTACATGGCTCAATAAATCAGTTAAATCACCTAAGTGAGTTGGAGTTGAATGTTCTGTTATGTGTGATCCAGAGTCCTTGGAAGCTCCTGCCCCAGTGCCTGTTTCTATGCCATGCATGTGGATGACTGAATACAAGGAGAGCTGTGGAAGGGCCAGGGTGATTATGTGGCCACAGGATGAATCCTCTCCCCAAACTCTGCTCAGAGAGGACCACTGTCCAGTGTCTTTTAGAGCCTGGGCAACTCAGGCCCAGTTGAGACAGGCATTATGTCCAGGGAGCCCAATATGATAAAAAGGACACAGAATAGGGTATTTTTTTAGATTAGTGGCAATATTTTAAGGTTAAATGGATGATCTTTTAGTGCAATTCCAGACTGTCTGCATGGGCTCCAGCCAAGAATTCAGTCACCCCAGGCAGACTGAATGTTGGACCCAAGAGAGAAAGGAAAATTTGGCCAGGCACAGTGGCTCATGCCTGTAATCCCAGCACTTTGGGAAGCTGAGGCAGGTGGATCACCTGAGATCAGAAGTTTGAGATCGGCCTGGCCAATATGGTGAACCCCCCATCTCTACTAAAAGTACAAAAAATTAGCCAGGTATGGTGGTGTGTGCCTGTAATCCCAGCTATTCAAAAGGCCAAGGAGAATAGCTTGAGTCTGTGCCATTGCACTCCAACCTGGGCAACAAGAGCAAAACTCTGTCTCAAAAAACAAAACAAAACAAAACAAAACAAAAAACCAGGAAAATTCAGGCACCTACTTGCTGGGGAGAAGGGGGTCCTATGATCCTGCTCTCTATGGACAGCATTTGCTCAGAACCTATAGTTGGCTGAGCCTTGGGGTGCCTGCATTTGTGCCCACAGCCAGTTGGTATGGAAGATGGCATGGCTTGCCTTGGAGAGTCCAATTCAATGCAGCAAGCACTTCTTGGGTACCTGGGCTGTGTGGGGCATACAGAAAAGAACAGGGTGGCATATCCTTGAGAAATTCCTGATGGGGCTTCTGAATCAGAAAAAAAAAGGACAGAAGAAGACAGATCACAGAGCCTTCCTCCTTCAACACTCAAAAAATAAATATATAAATAAAAGCAATGGGGCAGGGACTAGGGGATCATGCTTCAGCCATAAGCCTGGACAAGTGACCTCTAAGGTAGGGAAAAATCATACCATACATAGCAAAATAAAGTTTTCATGAGTGGCTCAAGCTGTAAAAGCTCTTAACAATTGCAAGTGTTGGTTAGTGTTCAATCGGAAATGCAACTGGCCTGGAGGAAGGAACTTAGTACAGAAGGTGGATCTGGTGTGACTGTGGAGCTCGTTAGGCCACCTGGGGGAGGCTGCTGCCTCTGCATCTGCTGCTGGGGCTGAGGCTTCCCAGTAGGAAAAAAAGATGGTCAGGGAGGCTGGGAAGCCTGGAACCACATCTGCCTCTCACCCGTCTCATAGTGATGAACACCTGCAGGAGGGGCTGTACGTGTCCCAAGCCTCAGATCCACAGGCTGAAGGTGCAGCCCTGCTGTGAGCTGCCCCAGTGGCAGGCTAGCCAGAGGGCCAGAGATGATGGGCGTGAGCCCCAGCAGGACCTGCCCTGAGCTCCCTTGCAGAGCATGACAGCAGCTGCACTGGCATGCCCCCTCCAAGTCTCTTAGAGCTCTCTGGGAAGTCCTGACCCAATACCAAAAGGGAAGGGATGTCAGGGAAATGTAGGCACCACAACTAAATTGACAGATTCTGAAACAAGAACTCAAGGCAACGATGGTCACATGGCAAGGGAAGAGTAGAAGGATGTGGCCAGCTGAGAACAAAGATCTAGAGCCAGATACCATTTCAGCAGGGGCAGGAAGGACCTTGAGACAGAGAAGAGTGACGTCTGTTCTCAGTGTCTTCTGAATCCCTGAAATATCTGGCACAGAGTTGCTCACAGGCAGGTGGTCAACATGTGCCAGGTAACCAGGAAATCACCTCTCTGTGGGCTGCATGATGCCATGTAATCACAAGGCCTTGTGGCAGGCACTCTGGCTCCAGCCACCACCTATGTGTGGGTGCTGTTGGCCTCTCTGGAGTGTGGCCCTCCAGGATGGAGCCACTGTCACCCTTCCATGACACTCTAACCATTCCCTCACCCTAGACCTGCTCGTCATTGTAGGGTGGGTACCTTTGGGGTCGCTGATTAGAGTGTGGTAGGATATGTTCTAGTCCTGGCTTTGACCCTGACCTGCTATGACCCTGATGTGAGAAGGCCTTCCGTCTTTTCCAGCCCTGAAGCTCCTGAATTCCACACCTCACTGCTCTTTGGAGGAAGGGTGCCCGGCCAGCTCAGCAGAGGGCTCTCCTGTCCAGGGGAGTCTCACTGTCCAAGCTGTGGTTTTATGGTGGCCATAAATGCAACACACAGGAGTTGCGTTGTCTGCAGCACTGATCACCAAGGAGCATTTTCTCCATTGTGTTTCTATGCCGCCTTTTCTCTTCTCTCTGGTTTTATAGCCCTGTAGCTTTCCTGGCACACCACTCCCTCGGCAGTCTCTAGTGAAATGTCAGAGCTGCTTGCTGCTCAAAATCCATGCATCTTGTTTGACAGACACAGAGCAGAGACACTGCAATGAAAATGATCAGCTCGAGTGGGCACTCCCCCCTCATCTTCTAGTCCCTGTGTGGTTCAGTCTCTGCTTCTAGGGGTGAGGGAATACAGAAAGCAGAGCAAATTCAGGAGACAACAGACCTGGGTTCTCCTCAGTGCTCTGCCTGGAACTTGCTATGTGACCTTGGGCAAGTCAGTTAACTTCTCTGGTTCTCATATTTGTGAAATGAGGTTTTAGACTTAGATTTCTTCTAAACTTCTTTCCAGCTTTTATGTTCAATAATTTATGAGTTACATACCTATGCAACAATCTTGCATGTTCTTCACATGTACCCCAAAACCTAAAATGCAATAAAATTAAAAAAATAATAATTTATGAGTTACAAAGCCACAGAAGGCTTAATCAGTTTTGACTCATTTCATTAATACAAATGAAGGAAGAGACCCTGGCAGTTTGGGAAGAACATCCAAGAAGCTAGTGCACTGCTATTCTGTGGTGATGAGTTTGGAGATCCTAGGAAGGGAAAGCTCCTTATTGCTTAATCCTTATCTCCCAACAAGCTAAACTCGAAATCCTTTAATCAAATCTGATAAGCTTAGCTAAGCTTTGGAATGGAGCTGGGAAATGCCTAGTGTGTTTTCTGTCCTTCCAGATTTATTCACTTGGTCTTTGTTATAAACCTGTTCCCAGGTGATGCCAGGAATGACAGTGACAGAGAAAAGCTAATGCGAATTAGGAGAGAGCTGAGGCGGTGATGACAGTGTGGTGCCACTTGAGCAATGCTGGCAAGGGGGCATCCTCATCTCTCCCGGGACTGGGGCTTATCTTACTGAACGTTCAGAGGGAGGGGTTGAGGTATATGCAGGTGGGACCTCGGGGCTGGCTGCCAGGGCCCAGGTGAGGAGGCCAAGCAGCTGAGGTGGGGATTGGCTGCGGGGACCATGTAGGAGGTGATGATGAATAGGAACCCAGATGCCAGCAGGGGGTGCACTCAGACCCAGGGCCCAGCCAGAGGCAGGATTACTCCAAACTGGATCTTAATTTTAAACCATCGTTCACTTCCTCCCTCGCCCTCTCTTTCACCCCTTTGAACATCTACACACACCAAACTCTTTCATCCATCCAAGTGTATGAGCTAAAAGCCCAGAAGTCTTCCCTGACCACTTTCCTCCACCCCTCAGCTTCCAATCAATCACCAAATGCATGGATTCTACCTCCATGACACTACTGTCGTCTGTCCACTTCTCTCCCTGCCCACTGCCTCAGCTTCATGCCAGCACAGAGGCCCCCTTCTAGTGGTGCAGCAGTAAGTACAGGCAGCAAGAAACCACAAAGACATGCCTGCCGGTAGCTTGCAGTCTACCAAGCCAAGGTGCAGAGCTGAAGAGTACTAAATGCAAGCCCTTCTCAAGACTGTCCTTGGCTCTGTGTTCCCTCTGGGACATGAAGCCACCAATGATGTTTCTGCTGCAGGCAGGGATAGCTAAGCCAGAATTGAGAGAGTTCCACTGCGTACTCAGATCACAAGTTGTCACACAGGAAAAGTGTCCTCAGCTCTCAGGTGCCCCCAAAGTGCACTCAGCTGAGGCTCCGCCTACCTGGGGGTCCCACATCAGCTTCAGAAAGATCATCAAAGAGAGGAACCAGCTCAGCCACGGTGAAGTCCACCTTTCTGTTCAGGCTGCTATAACAAAATGCTGTAAGATGGGTGGTCATTTTCATGCATGCAAGAAAAGAAAATGCATCTGGAATCTATGTCATTTGTAGTGAGATTAGTTACTCCCTGCTGAATGGTGAAGGGGTCTAGGGTAGCCAACTTGCAGCCAGCGATCTGTTTGGTCTCCTCGAGGGGTGGGCTCCTACTGGGGCTCAGCACCTGTCTCTGTTGCTGACAGGATGGGCATTCACCAGGTGGTAGCCAGCTCAGCCTTGGAAAGTGGGAGGCCATGCTCTTGGGACCCAATGTGGCCTTCATCTCACCCATGGTGGCCACCTTATTTTGGTGCCTAGGTGCCAGCCCTGGGGTGGCCAATGACAAAGCCTGGCCAGCTTCAACCAGGAAAGTCCTTCTGTACACTCAGTTGCTTGGTGAGCCTTCTGAAGTAACTTCTGTCTGACGAGCATCGTCATGTGAGAAAGATCTTCATGCCCACTGTCATAGGTCCATCTGTATGCCCCTCCCCAGAGGACTGAATATGTTACCTTTCCAAGGTATTTGCCGTTTAAAGGGAACTCATAAGAAGAAGACTAAGGGAGGAGAATTCTAATGCTATATTTCTCTAAAAAGTGAGCTCTTTGAGCCTTTGAGCCCCCTCTTCTCAGGCCTGCTACGAGACTGTGGAGTGTACTTTCATTTTCAATAAAACCCTTCATTTCTTCCTTGCTTTGTTTGTGCATTTTGTCCAGTTCTTTGTTCAAGATGCCAAAACTTGGACACCTTCCACTGTTAACATATTTTGGTGAGCCAGCCAGGAGGAAGAGCTGAGCAGGTTCGCTAGGGCTGCTCAGGGAGAAAGAAACCAGAAGCCTGGCATGCTGGCAAAAGAGTAAAGAAAGCTTTTTATGGTTTGAATCTTCTGGAAACATCAGAGAAAGACTGTCCTTGCTATTCCACACTACCACAATGCTTCAAGATCTCAAACTTTGGGTTCATGGTCTTGCAACTAAGATTGGTCCCTCCACACTTTTGGAACTGTGCACCCATTGGAACCCTTGAGAGACCATTAAGCTTCAGATGATCATGCAATAAAGGCTCCAGCCAGTGAAGTCACCACCCTTGGCCATCAACAAAAGGCTTCAGCCAGCGAAGACACCACCCTTGGCCATCGACAAAGGCTCCAGCCAGCGAAGACGCCACCCTTGGCCATCGACAAAGGCTCCAGGCAGTGAAGACGCCACCCTTGGCCATCGACAAAGGCTCCAGGCAGTGAAGACGCCACCCTTGGCCATCGACAAAGGCTCCAGCCAGTGAAGACACCACCCTTGGCCATCGACAAAGGCTCCAGCCAGTGAAGACGCCACCCTTGGCCATCGACAAAGGCTCCAGCCAGTGAAGACGCCACCCTTGGCCATCGACAAAGGCTCCAGCCAGTGAAGACGCCACCCTTGGCCATCGACAAAGGCTCCAGCCAGTGAAGACGCCACCCTTGGCCATCGACAAAGGCTCCAACCAGTGAAGACGCCACCCTTGGCCATCGACAAAGCCTCCAGCCAGTGAAGACACCACCCTTGGCCATCAAGATACTACCCTGCCTCCACTAGATAGAGCAGGGCAAGAGTTCCATGATCCTCAATATGTAGACACTGTGCCCCAAGTCAGCATGAAGCAGTTACAGAAAAAAAGACCATTGGTCCCTCTGTCTCCCATAAAGATTTATGAGGATCACATCTCTAAGTGGGGAGATGAGGCAGGAAAATAGAGGCTGGACACAGGGAACATAAGGCCTATTCACATGTCAGCTATAACAGGAAATGTCTTCTCCGTAGGGCATATGCCAAGTGAATGACTTGGTAACTTTAATTCATCTTCTTCATTTTCACAGGGCACACCCCAAGTAGAGAATATTTAAACTTACAAAAACTCTGTAATAGGGCCTTTGATCCCCTGTGCTCAGGTCCATACTGTGGAGTGTACTTTCATTTTCAATAAAACCTTTCATTTCTTCCTTGAAAAAAAAACCAGTGAGCTATCTGAGCAAACCGTACCAACCTTTATACCAGCAACCCTGGTTCACACCACCTGCCTGCATCCCCAGTCATATAAGATAACATCCACTAGGAAATGCAAATCAAATGTGTGATACTATTAACTTTTTTTTTTTTTTTTTTGCCGGGGGGTCATTGTTTACTTCTGGAACTTGTCTTTGTTACCTGTAAAATGGATCTTACCATAGTATCTAGCTCATGAGGTTGTCAGGAGGAATAAATTAGGTAATGCACTTGATAGAGCTTAAGACAGTGTATGACACATCATATGTGCTAAAAAAAAGTTCGTGTTTTTTATAAGACAAAGCATGGTCAGTTGCAGCTTGGAGGTGCCTCTGTTCTGGGAAACCCCAACCAGAACTCTGGATGGGTTCTCAAAAGGTCTGGGAAGCAGAGGAGCATGTGCCCTTCATCCTGGTCCAGTTGGTAGCCTGGGTGGCTCTTCTGCTCTGATGCCCCTCTTCTAAGACAGGAGATCAGGCTCCCCAGAGCAGGAACAGCACTGTATTGTGCGTGCACAGGGTTGATGGCATCACTTCCCGGCTGTCACAGATTTAGGACTTTCTAATGAGGAAAGGCAAATCTTTCTGCTTCTATAATGTGACCTTCTGTGCTGCTTAGACAAAGAGTTCCAAAATCTCAAATTCATAGCTTCTGTTTTAGCCTACTTAATAAGTCATTTGGGAGCACATTTTGACCGTTTTGTAAGAGAAATTCCCCATTCGAAAAACAAAATGAAAAAGACCCCCAAATCCCAAAATCACTCTAAATTAGTCTTTAAAAATAGATACAAATTTGGTTTACCTCTGTCTCTCTTTATCTCTCTATAAATTCATTGCTGCCTCTCAAGAATGTATTTTCGGCCAGGCGCGGTGGCTCAAGCCTGTAATCCCAGCACTTTGGGAGGCCGAGGCGGGTGGATCACGAGGTCAAGAGATCGAGACCATCCTGGTAAACATGGTGAAACCCCATCTCTACTAAAAATCCAAAAAATTAGCTGGGCATGGTGGCATGTGCCTGTAATCCCAGCTACTCAGGAGGCTGAGGCAGGAGAATTGCCTGAACCCAGGAGGCGGAGGTTGCAGTGAGCCGAGATCGCGCCATTGCACTCCAGCCTGGGTAACAAGAGCGAAACTCCATCTCAAAAAAAAAAAAAAAAAAAAGAATGTATTTTCTTCTAGAAAATATTTTCTCCATCTCCTCCGATGTTTTACATCAGAGATCTTGGGGCCACTGACATGTCTTACACCAGTGCTTCTGATTAGAAAGTGCTGTGATGGTTAATTTCATGTATTGTTTGAGCTACAGACGGCCCAGACCTTTGGTCAAAAATTGTTGTGTATGTGTCAGTGAGGGTGATTCTGGATGAGATTAACATTTGAATGGGTACCCCCGCGTAAGGCCCAGTGCCCTCCCTAATGTGGGTAGGCTTCATCTGATCAGGCCAAGGCCTAAATAGGACAAAGAGAGCTAAGAAAGCATGAGTTCCTCCTGCCTGCCTGCCTTTGAGCTGGGACCTCCATGCTTTCCCGCCTTCACACTCAAGCCAAAACATCAACTATTTTTGGGTCTCAACCCTGCAGCTACACGGTCCTTCTCCTGGGTCTCCAGCTTGCAGGCTCAGCCTGAGATCTTGGGACTTTTCATCCTCCATAATCATATGAGCAATTCCCTACGGTAGTAAATCTCTCACTCTTTCTTTCCATATGGAGAGGGAGAGAGATTTACAGTAGGGAATTGGCATATCTAAACACACACACACACACACACACACACACACAGAGTTCACCATAGAATGTCAGTTCACCTAAACATATATATATATATATATATATATATATATATATATATATATACACACACACACACACACATATATATATACACACACACACACACACACACATACATGATGTTTTTCCACATGTATATGGAGAGAGAGAGAGAGAGATTTACTCATATATATGTTTGGAATTGGCTCATGTGTACATAGATGTATGTTCTGTTTCTCCATATATATATATTGGCATGTGTGTATATATGTGTATGTATGTGTTTGTATGTATATGCATACAGGTTCTGTTTCTCCAGAGAACCCTGACTCATGCAAGCCCTTTGTATTTTAGTTGCCTGAGTCTCCTACAGGAGGGTCAAGTTAGCCCATTCTCTACTTCTGAGTTCTGCTCCGCAGGGAAGAGTGTCATAACTAAGGCTGAGTGTGTACGTGGGGACCCCAGGGTTGCTAGAAGCACTGGCCTGCATTCCGTTCGCATACCAAGTGAGTAACATGAACGCTTAGCAATGCGTTGGAAACCGTCCGATGCTCTTACGGGGCCCTGGAGAGGCATCTTCAGCCGGGACGAATGTGCTGCTTCAATGGGAAGCCTTCACTCCTGCACCTGTCAGTCAGCTCTGCACCAAGGTCCCGGGTTCAGGGCCGCGTGGGGCGACTGCTCCCCTCCTGTGTGCTCACGTGCTCCTTGCTGTGCTTCAGAATTCAGTCCGCTCCAAGTTCCCAGGGTGCCAGAGCCGTGCTAACAGCAGCCTGAACGCGCGGCGCGCTGTCCCTGGGGGCTCAGGCAGCCACGTGCTGGGGCAAAGGTTAAGTGTTCGACACTTTCCTTCTCCGAGGGCGATCCCAGCCAGCCACGGAGATTCATGGCAGCCATTGTGGGCTCTTGTTGCATCGTTTGTCATGAAAATGAGGTATTAGAATTTCAGGGCCTAATATGCTTGGTGAGTTATAGCGGAGAGGAGAGCTGCGCCTTTGGTATTTCTGATAATATGTAGCTTTGTCAAAAGCTGATGGCGAACGATCAGTTCAAATGTACCTTGGAAAAGCACACTCTTCATGTCAAACGGCTTACATTGTGGAAAAAAATTGCCATCCGTCAAAATGCCGATGGGGAGAAGCTCACATGCCTAGAGGAAGCCATTTTCACCCTCAGAAAGTACTTTTAAGGTGACATCTGGATGACGGACAGACAGGGACCCTCCAGGGCAGCCTGAGTGACAGCAGCCTGCCTGCGGCTTTCTGGCTGCAGGTGCCCCACTCAGAGCTGGTGCTCCTGGGAGCCCAGGCCCAGCCCTTTCTGCAGGAGAAAACAGCTGTCTAGAAGCTGTGTTGAAGTCCCCATAGAACATCAGTTCATCTAAAAATATTTCCCATCCACCCAGAATTGTGCTCAGGATGGTCACCCTTTGATTTACGTCGTAGGAGCCATCTGGAGATCGGTACATTTAACTAAATTAAACTTCTGTCCTCCCAGGGAAAGACATACATTCACCAGTTTGTGGGGCTCTTGTAAAGGGAAAAACTAGGGCCAAATGTGGAGAGCTCTAGGGAGGAAGATTTTAATTCACTTAGGACCCAAAATGGAAAGGATCCTTGACAAAAGACTCCCTGATGCTGGATGCATTCTGACGATGGCTGTAGTGGATGGGAAGTGGGGTCAGGTGGGCACTAGGGTTCCTTTTGACTCAGATGATCTATAATTTTATAATGAAGAATGGCGAGCACAAGGGGATTCTCTTTTCTTCTTTTTTTTTTTGAGCTGGAGTCTCACTCTGTCACCCAAACTGGAGTGCAGTGGCTCCATCTCAGCTCACTGAAACCTCTGCCTCCTGGGTTCAAGTGATTCTCCTGCCTCAGCCACCTGAGTAGCTGGGATTACGGGTGGGTGCCACCAAGCCTGGCTAATTTTTGTAATTTGAGTAGAGACAAGGTTTCTCCATGTTGACCAGGCTGGTCTCAAACTCTTGGCCTCAAGTGATCCATCCACCTCAGCCCCCACAAAGTACTAGGATTATAGGCGTGAGCCACCACACCCGACCTCTTCTTTGGAAAGCCTGTTAATAGTGTTCCTAGGTGACTGGGCAGGAAATGTAGGTCTGATCTTGTTCCATAGATTCCCCTGGGTGATCCACACTGCTTCTTTATTTCCATCTATTATATAAAGGATTGTTCTCAGTCTTGAAGGACACTTCCCATTCTGATATTCCACAGTTCTCTGAGCCTGGTTAAGTTGGTAGAATCCTTCTGGTTACATTAGATGGCAGAATACTAATACAGCACCAGAGTGATGAGAGAGCAAGCTTCGCACCAATTCTAAGTGATTGGTCATGGCTGCTTAGAACACTGTGCCAAAGAAGGATTGGAGGCCAAGTTCTGAGGTGACTGGGAAGTGTTTCCATAAATAATGAGGGACATCTGCCGAAGAGGGTGGTGTAGGGAAATGTTGACAGTGAACCATGACAGCTCACCATCCCTGCAGTAGACCCTGGAAAATTCAGCTTCCTGAGTTTCCACCATCACAGGTGATTGATGGCCCATAACATGGCCAGGAAGAGACAATGGCTGAAATGGGCTGAGAGGCTGAGTGAGGGCCGCTGGTCACAGGCGGGAAGTTCTCCGAGGCCTTGGGCTGGAAACGTAGCTCTGAGCTCAGTGTCTGGGACTCTAGCTTCTTCCTCATCATAAGACATTGTTGTTCTCTTTTTATCAAGTCTGAAGTTATTCTTTAAGCCTTTCAGGGACATTTTGTTCCATTTTATGGGGGAAATCACTGCTTTTTGAAGATCTGAGAAGGCCTCTGGAAAAAATCACTCATAAATGTGGAGAGTATATTGTAGAAAGCCTTCTGTACAGTACAGAAATGTTTAAAGCATGAACTGAATGAACTGAGTGGCCGGCTGTGGTGGCTCACTCCTATAATTCCAGCACTTTGGGAGGCCAAGCTGGATGGATCACCTGAGGCCAGGAGTTTGAGACCAGCCTGGCCAACATGATGAAACCTCGTTTCTATTAAAAATACAAAAATTAGCTGGATGTGGTAGTGTGCGCCTGTAATTCCAGCTACTTGGGAGGCAGAGGCAGGAGATTGTTTGAACCCAGGAGGCAGAGGTTGCAGTGAACCAAGATTGCGCCATTGCACTCCAGCCTGGGTGATAAGAGCAAAACTCTGTTTCAAAAAAAAAAAAAAAAAAAAAAGAAAAGGATGAGCTGAAATAAAGCATGTAAAAATGCTGTCTGAGATACAAAGCTGCACCACTGCAATGCATCAGTAATATTATTAATAATAATTTGCCCCTCATCTCTTCAAAAGTGGTATCTAAACACATCAGCAAGATGAAACATCAATCAAACAGTCCATGTTAACAGTAAGAAGACTGATAGAGAATTACTGTCTGAAGAAACAGGCCAGGAATGGTGGCTCACATCTGTAATCTGAGCACTTTGAGAGGCTGAGGTGGGTGGATCACCTGAGGTCAGGAGTTCGAGACCAGCCTGGCCAACATGGTGAAACCCTGTCTCTTCTAAAAATACCAAAATTATCTGGGCATGGTGGTGCACGCCTGTAATCCCAGCTACTTGGTAGGTTGAGGCAGGAGAATTGCTTGAACCTGGGAGGTGGAGGTTGCAGTGAGCTAAGATCGCACCATTGCACTTGAGCCTGGGTGACAAGAGTGAAATTCCATCTCAAAAAAAAAAAAAAAAAAAAAAAACCTGAAGAAAGAGATATAAATTGGAGAAGATGAAAGAAAATAAATCCCTCAGAGGTGCACTATGCACCCGTCACGTGCCTTTTATCTCCTTTTAATTTATTATTTTCTTTTTTAAATTGACAGATAAAGTTATATGTATTTATCATGTATAACATGATGTTTTGCTATATATATACATTGTGAATGAATAAATCTAAAATATACATTACCTCACAGTTACAATTTTTGTAGTGAGAACACAATATGCACTCTTCTAGCGTTTTTTCAAGAATATAATGTTTTTAACAATAGTCACCATGTTGCACAAGTCTATTGAGCTTATTCCTCCTGTTCAAGTGAAATTTTGTATCTTTTAACCAACCTCTTCCCCATCCCCCACCCTTCAACTGCCCAGCTTCTGGTAAACACTGTTTCCATTTCTGTGAACTCAACCTTTTTAGACTGTACATACCAGTGAGACCATCCGTGATTTGTTTTTCTGTGCCTGGCTTATTCATTTAATAGAATGTCCTCCAGTTTCATCCTTGTTGCCATGAACAACAGGACTTCCTTCTTTGTATGGCTGAATAGTACTCCATTGGATACAAGTACTCATCTTCTCTATTCCTTCCTCCGTTGATGGACACTTAGGTTGATTTTATATCTTGGTTATTACGAATTATGCTGCAATAATCTTTCTCTGTTTTCTAACTTATTTTTCTAAATTTCTAAAAATGCAGGGATTGAGAATAAAGAAATATGCTTAATAAAGTGTTGACTATTCTGTTATATTATTTTTTAGAGTATCAAGTGGCAGTTACTATTGACAAAAGTAGTTCTCAGTGAACCTCACCAATAAAAACTCCACTGAGAAGGCTCTGTTGAGAAAATAGGAATAGTGGATGGTAGAGAGTTTGGAGTTTGATCTCACAGGAAAATGAGATTTTCTTGCTCCTACTGAATTAGGATCCCTGTTTTCCCAAGGGTAGACTGTATTTTAAATTTCTTTATTCTGGCTAATTTAAACTAATCCTGGCCTGAATATGAAGGGCAGAAAATTATTTACTGAAAATCAACTTCTAAGCCTGTTACAGTTGAGGATCTCCACAGAAATAGAGCCAATAGGACATACAGTCGTCCCTTGGTATTCATGAGGAATTGGTTCTAGGACTCCCTGAGAAGACCAAAACCTGTGGATGCTTAAGTCCCTGATATAAAATGGCGTAGTATTTGTAAATAACCCATGCACCTCCCCCTGTATACTATAAACCATCTCTGGATTACTTAATAATACAGAGGGCTGTGTGTAGCTAGCTAGCAGCAAAAGCAGGGGAGAGAGAAAGAAAGAGAAAGAGAGAGAGACAGGCAGAGAGAGAGAGAGAGAGAGAGAGAGAGAGAGAGAGAGAGAATGAGAATGAGAATGAATGACAATGAGGATGAGAACAGATAAAAATTTTGAGATTTTATGGAGCTGGCTCCATTATTGTGGGGGCTGGAAAATCCAAAATCTGTAGGGCAGAAAACACAGCAGTCTTGGAGTCTTGAGGCAGAATTCCTTTTCAGGGAAGCCTTAGTTTTTGCTCAGTAATGAACTGAATGCATCCTTCAGAAAATTCACATGGAAATAGAACCTTCGTGAGGTAATTAGAGTTAGATGAGGTCAAGAGGGTGGGGCCTTCATGGTGTGATCAGTGGCATTATAGGAAGAGACACCAGAGAGAATACAGCAAGAAGACTGCCATCTGCAAGCCAGGAAGAGGACCCTCACCAGAAATGGAATCAGCTGGTACCATGATCTTGGACCTCTCAGCCTCCAGAACTGTGGGATAAATTTCTGTTGTTTAAGCTGCCCCATATATGGAATTTTATTATGGCAGCTTGAGCAGAACAAGACATGCTCTTAAGGCCGTCTGATTGGATGATCCTCGCCCACATTATAGAAGATAATCTCCTTTATTTAAGGACAATAGACTGTAGATGTTAATCACAACTACAGGAACATGAATTAGGGTTTGATTAAATAACCAGGTGCTGTGGTATGGCAAAGTTGACGCATAAGACTGACCATCAGAAAGTGGCCATAAAGAATGCTGGGAAACAGGACTGGACAACCTGTACTTCCTGGTAGGGAGGTTGAGCAGTAGCAAGTCCAGCCAGGAAGGACTTTGCTGCAATTCCAGCTTCTAACTTTGTGTGGGAACTTGGGCAAATCCAGTCTCTCCCGGACAAGGTATCCAAGTTTCCATGCTCACAAGGCCTTGACATAGACCTTAACCTTCCAAGAAGAATTTACATGTTCAGAGAGACTTCATGGAGCTATAATGCCTCTAGGAAACCAAAGGGATTATTCTTAAATAATAAAATTTCAGGCACCATCAGGTCATGAGAGAAGGAAGTTTTGCAGAGCTCCTTAAATCATATCTGACAGCAGCGATTCCTCCTTTGTGCACGCACACACTACAGTCTAGACACAGCCTCCAAAACACACACATTGTAACCAAGTAGAGAAACAAATATAATTTAATTCAAAATAAACTCTAGGCTCTAGTGTCAAGGCAACATGGAGCAGAGAAGAAACCAGCATAGAGTAAAGCTGGTTATAATGACCCATTGAACTTTCTGCCCCCACCACGACCTTCTAATAATCACAGATAGAACTGCTAAGTGCTTATCACTGGGCTCACGGCCCCTGTGGTAGCTGAATGGTACCTCTCACAAAGATGTCATCACCCTAATCCCTGGAACCTGTGAATGTGTTACCTTACATGGAAAGGAAACTTTGCAGATGTGATTAAAATCATGGACCTTAATAGAGGAAACTTATCCTGGATTAAAATTTCTATGGGCCACTGTTATCACATGAGCCCTTGAAAACAGAGAACTTTGCCCAGCTGAAGTCAGAGAGATGTAGCAGATGGGCACGAGAGACTGCAAGCTTGAAGAGGAATCACCACACCACTGCAGGCTCTGACATGCAGGGACCCATGTGTAAGGACTCGAGAGGTGTTCCTAGGAGCCGAGGGCGACCCTTAGCTGGTGGCCAGCAAGGAAATGGGGACCTCAGTCTTACAACCACAAGAAATTGAATTCAGCCAATAACTGGAGTGAGCTTGGAAATGGGTTCTTTCCCAGAGCTTCCAGAAAGGAATGTGGCCTATAGACACCTTGATTTTAAGCTGGCGAGACTTGTGTTGAACTTCTGACCCACAGAAATGGCAAGATAATAAATTTGTATTTTCTTAAACTGCTGAGCCTGTAGTAATTAGTTATGGCCACAATAGATAATGAATCACAGTCCCCACAGTCTTCAGGACAGCTCAGAACCTACACACGCCAGTAGCAGGTCAAAGGCTTGGCATCAGTGTCCAAGTTTCCAGCTGGTCTTTCTCTGTCCTTCTCATAGTTCTATGAGTATTACAGGGTTCCTGTCTGGTCCCCAGCTCTAGTTCCCTGCCTATTAGCTCTATCCTTGAAGAGCCAGGATCCTGCTCTGCTATGTTCCCAATCTCAAAGACAGATGTCCAGTTCCTCAGCTCAGTTGCTCCAAGCAAACCCCCTCCTGATTTGCCAAGTGCTGGGCCTGCAGCCCACGCCATCATCCTTAACTATTTCCTATCCAGGGTCTGCCAACTTCAGCAAAGACATGTCCCTGATAATTCAGCTAATGATGCATTGTCATAGAAAGCTCCTTGGTTAAGGAACCAAGCTTAGAAGTCTGAGAAGTCTGCATGGGAAATGGCATGAACTAATGCACCAAAGCAAGATTGAGTGAGGAAGGGATGTTGGTCATTCTGCAGGAAGAAGAGAGGTGAGCTTTTGAAGTCCCAGAAGTCTGGTGATCAAGTAAGTGTGGGGATGCTCTGTTAGGTGGATGCAGAGTAGAGTAAGAAGGTTACCTGGCTGGAGCGAAGGACTGTCATCAGGAGACATGAATACAAGGAGCTGGAAGGAAGAACATTGGATGCATGAGGGATCTGAGAGACAAGGCTGAGCAGAAGTGAAAGAGAGACCAGGGATGTATGGGAGAAAGGCAGACAGAAGAAAGAAAACATGGCAGAATAAAAAGGGAAAATTGCATTACCTGAATGCCTACTGTTTACTTCTCAAAACACTGCAAGGTACATAGAATTTGGCTTTAGTGAGACATAGTTGTCATTTCTGTCTATAGTTAAGTTCTTCCTATCTGTCCTGGTGCAGGAAAACCAGGAATACTCCTACTTCCTGTTGGGTAGACTTACCCAAGTCTTGACATAAAGGTGTTTCCATTATAAACATGCTCCATGCACAGAGATTGGAAGAATGTAGGTAGTGGAGGGAAAAGAGACTAGTTCTCTTGAAAATTATTCCTGGTTGTTAGATATGCATAATTTCAAATGGAAGATTCACTTCTTTAAAATTCCCGATCAAAATGGAAATTCTCTGGTTTGAGGAATATATTTAATAATGTAAGGTATAAAATTATAAAAGCAACATACATTTTTATGAAAATTGCAAGAAATAGACCTTATCAGAATTCCTTTGATTATAGAACACAAGCTTGTAGTAACAATATCAAACAATATGTCTGTTTATAAAATCTCATTTTTTCAAATTAAAAAGTTTCATCAACCATACTATAGGGGGAAACAAGTCTTTCTAATATCTCTGTATCAAATATTATAAAGCATATCATGAAGAATCAAGGAATTTATAGTTATAACATGTAGAGAAATAAGTTTTATAGATGTTACATGTAATTTAAAAATATTTGTTATGGTTTGTAATTTCTTTCTTCTTCTTAATAAATATTCATTTTGTGCCAAAAAAAAAAAAAAAAGGAATTTGCCTTCCTTTACAAGTAAATAAAAGGAGGCTCAAGGTCAAATAGCTCAGAAAGGAAGAGCCATGATGCTATGCTAGCTCTGTCTACAAAAAGCCCCTGCTTTCCCTGCCTTCTCCTTTTCATCTACTGCCTCTCATAAAAGGACAGAGTCTTAGTATGTGTGGAAACTCTGGGGGACTCTGCATTAAACAGTCTTTGTCTTCATCTGATGTCTTTAGAGTCACTTTTCTCAAAAGGAAAAATCTTCCCTCAAGAAGAGAAATAATGAAAGAAGATAAGGGCTCAACTTTCCTGGAAGTTTCATCCTATTCTCAAAGACACAACAAAATGAAACAGACATTTTCATCCCTGAAAATATCCAGGGCTGTTTCCCAGCCAAGTGCCATGGATGGTGAAGGTGTTCTGTCCACTTTCTTACCTCTGTCATGCTTTGGGAAAAATCCCCACTTCCCTTCCACCAGAAGCTATATTGCTCCTGTGGTTATAGTGTTGCAGTTAGTAGGATAGTCTTTCTTTGCCGGGAGACTGAGAGGGGAGGGATGACTGATGAAAAGAATTTTATTTTTAAGCTACAATTACATCGTGAATTAACAGCTTTATCCTTAGAAATGGTTTTGTACGGTACCTAATTTGTCCAATAACTTTAAGTCCCCAAAAGGTTTATTTGTTTATTACGTTGTTACTGTAAACTAACATAATATTGACAGAAACAATTGTAGTACAGGGCATTTCTTGACTAATGATAAGTTAGAAGAAATGGCTGGCTTGAGAAGTCTGATAGCAATTCATCTAGTGCGTTATTACATCTTCTTTTAATTTTGGTTTTTATTTCTCTTCCCTCTCTCAGCTTTATTGAGGTATAATGAATATACTAAAATTGTATATATTTACAGTATATAATATGATGTTTATATATATATATATAAAATGAAACTTTTTAAAAATTATACTTTAAGTTCTGGAATACATGTGTAGAGCATGCAGGTTTGTTACATAGGAATACACATGCCACGGTGGTTGGCTGCACCTATCAGCTCCTCATCTATATTAGGTATTTCTCCTAATGCTATCCCTCCCAACCTCCTGACAGGCCCTTGTGTGTGATATTTCCCTCCCTGTGTCCATGTGTTCTCATTGTTCAGCTCCCACTTATGAGTGAGAACATGTGGTGTTTGGTTTTCTGTTCCTGTGCTAGTTTGCTGAGAATGATGGTTTCCAGCTTCATCCATGTCCCTGCAAAGGACACAAACTCATACTTTTTCGTGGCTGCATAGTATTCCATGGCATATATGTACCACATTTTCCTTATCCAGTCTATCATTGATGGGCATCATTGTTGGTTCCAAGTCTTCGCTATTGTGGATGGTGCTGCAATAAACATATGTGTACATATGTCATTATAATAGAATGATTTATAATCCTTTGGGCATATACCCAGTAATGGGATTGCTGGGTCAAATTGTAGTTTTGGTTCTAAATCCTTGAGAAGTCATCACCCTGTCTTCCACAATAGTTGAACTAATTTACACTCTCACCAACAGTGTAAAAGCATTCCTGTTTCTCCACATCCTCTCCAGCATCTGTTGTTTCTCGACTTTGTAATGATCACCATTCTGATATAAAATGGATTGTGGTTTGGATTTGCATGATAATAAAATGATTAAATCAGGCTAATTAACATATTGATCACCTCACATGCTAATTGTGTGTGTGGTTAGGAGATTTAAGAAGCACTCTCTCAATGATCTTGAATTTGCAACATTTTGCCTTTGCAGTGGTGTGAAAGCCACATGCATTCAGAACATCAATAAATTACTTGAGCTATTTAATGCTTTGTTATAAAATAGGCTTTGTGTTAGATAACTTTGCCCAGTTGTAGGCTAATGTAAGTTTTCTGAGTACATTTAAGGTAGGCTAGGCTAAGCTATGATGTTGGTAGTTTAGGTATATTAAATACATTTTTGGCTACATATTTTTATCTTATGATGTGCAGCCCCCACATAAGCATCTGTATGCAATACAGTATTATTAACTGTAGTCATCAATGGTACAATAGATCTCCAGAAGTTACCTATCCTAACTGAAATTTTGTGCCCTTTGACCAACTACCCATTCCTCACCCAATAAAGGATTCTCAAGCCACATTTCCTTGGCTCAAACACCTGCTCTGCTGCTGCTTTCTAAGAATGTGACCACATGGAGCTGAATCTCCATTTGTAGCTCAGCTGAGCAAGACTTCACCTGGCAACTCCAGTCACTGGGCATCCTCCACAAGTTAACAATTTATGATAGCAACAGAGAGTGAGACCCTCCTAAAGTTCATTGAAGGGGTGAATGCCCATTTCATGGGTCCTACTTGGACATTTAGGAGACATTTCAAGGACTGAATACACATCTCCTTGTTTCTTCTTGGAGGAAAGTCAGAGGGGCGTTGGAAGAGGTAGGCACACTGGAAAATGAATAACACAGCTCAAATAGAGTCTTGTGTTGCAAATAAGAATGATTATGCAATTTCTGAAGAAGCTTTGGAGTTTGTTGGAGCATGCAGATCCCATTTTTCTGCTATTACTGTAGTCAGCATAAGTAATTTAAATGTTTGTAAATCAGTACTGCGTCACCAGTACTGCATAGAAGGATTCCAAGGACTCAAGGATGGTAGAATTCATCCTCTTAGTATGTTCGCCTTTATGATTGACAAGTTATCAGAAATGGTGGCAGCTCATTCCCCGAGTGCTTTCCCTTTCTCTTGTTACCACCAAGGAAGCCTGAGCTCACCCAAAGGGCTCATCTCTCCCATGTAATTGTTACTAAGGGAAGGAAATGCCTTAAGTCATACAACTGTAGTGTTTGAGAGACGTAAAGGGACTTAAGGCTCACTTGATTAAAGCATTCTACCACATACGACATGTGTACTACATGCCAGATGCTGTTACAAATATTCACATGCAAGCTATCTCAGCACTTTATGAGTGTACTTTTGAAAGTTATCGTCATGTTTGATTATCATTATAAACTGTGATGAAGATACGGAAAGTATTAACACATTTGAAAATAACAACCACCACTAAGGATCCGAGAGGATGAATGAATGAACCCAACTGGTAACTGGAGGAGCTGTGAACGACGTTGAGAGTTTGGGCTCTTGTCCTGTGGTCTTCTCATCATGTGGTCATGTTTTTCTGAGGACAAGTTTGGATATGGCAAAGGAGGAGGGGAGTGAGACCACAGGGCTGCACTGTTGGCCTGGGAGGAGGAGCTGGCAGAGGGAGTGAAGGCTAAAGATATGTCCGTTTCTTCCCAGGGTTTCTAGGACCAGCTGTAGCTCATTTGGCTGTTGTTGATTTATTCCCCTAGCTTTTTTCTGGAGGACAAATAGCAGTCAGTGGGTATTGACTAGTATTGGGTTAGACCGTGAGGAGATGTGTCTGCTGATCTGTTCCACCTACTCCACTTCTTCCCAATTACCTCTTAAGTGATATAACCACGAAGCTACTCTTTCCATACATTTCACTTTGCAAATCTCCTACTCTGCACAAATTTCACTTTGCATTTCCTACTCTTTGTGTGAATTTCACTTTGCAAGTATCTCATTGCCTCTGAAGTTAGTTTTGGATTCTCTTAAATTAATAACCGTTTAGAAGTACTTTTCACGATCCTCTGTCCCTTCCAGGGAACACTTTTGTCCCCAAGGGCAGGGACTACCTCTGTTTTGTTCCTTGTGTCCCCAACAGTATATCTCCAGACTCCTTCTTCTGCTTCCCTTTCTCCATTTATCTGTATTTTGAGGAAAGGTGGTAGACTTGAGATAGTAGGGGCTGGTGAGGCCAATGCTGGGCTTTCCATGAGAACACACCAAGATCCACTCCTGACTCCCACATATCTGCTGCTCCTCAGGCCTCTGCTTGATCTTTCCAGCCCTCACAAGGAGATGAAAACACAGCTCCTCAATCCACCTCTTTAGGGAGAGATTGAGGACGATAATGACTATAAAAATAAGAGTGGAAGAGAGAGAAGGTGGTACATTTAGATAAAAATGTTTTAAAAAACAGAAATGACAGTTTTTAGTCGTGTGCAGGAAACTATTAGCTTACTCTCTGGTATCAGCAAAAGCTAGATTCTAACCATGGTTCTGCCTTTTCCTAGATATGTGTGTGACTAGCTAGGTCCAGCATGGCATTAGCAAAGGTTTTTCTGGAGAAACAGAGCCAATAGTGTATACACAGATGTGTAAGAGGAGGCTTAATATGAGAAGTAGCTCATGTGAATATAGAAATTGAGAAACCCCGCAGTCTGCTGATTTGACATCTGCGAGCTGCAGAACCAGAACTGATGATGTAATTCAGTTGGAGTCTGAAGTTCTGAGAGTCAGGGATTAGAGGTGAGGAGGGGATTGCTGGTATAAGTCCGGGGTCCAAGGCTCCAGAACCAAGAGCACTAAGGTCTGAGGAAGGAGAAGATGGATGTGCCAGCTCGAGAAGGGAGGGAGAGAGAATTCACCGTTCCTTGCCTTTTTGACCTATTCAGGGCCTCAGAGGATTGGATGATCCCCAGCCACATTGGGGAGGGCAGATATTCTTTACTCAGTTTATCAATTCAAATGCTAATTTCTTCCCCAAGCACCCTGACAGATACACCAGAAATCATATTTCACCAGCTGTCTGGGCATCCCTTAGCCCAGTCAAGTTGACACAGAAAATTAACCATCGCATTTAATTTTTTATGGCCGTATCCATCATTTATATGAAAAGGGATAAAAAATATGCACATCTGAGTATATTGAAAAAAGAAATAGCCATGTCGAGTATCCCTTATTTGAAATGCGTGGGATTGGAAATGTTTCGGACTTTTTCAGATTTTGGAATATTTGCATTTTGCTTACTAGGTGAGCATCCCCAATCTCAAAGTCAAAAATCTGAGCTTCTCCAATGAGCATTTCCTTTGAGCATTGTTTCAGCACTCAAAAAGCTTCAGATTTTGGGCTGGGCATGGTGGCTCATGCCTGTAATCCCAGCACTTTGGGAGTACAAGGCAGGTGAATCACCTGAGGTCAGGAGTTTGAGACCAGCCTGGCCAACATGGGGAAATGCTGTCTCTACTAAAAATACAAAAATTAGCCAGGTGTGGTGGTAGGTGCCTATAATCCAAGCTACTGGGGAGGCTGAGGCAGGAGAATTGCTTGAACCCAGGAGGCAGAGGTTGCTGTGAGCCAAGATTGTGCCACTGCACTTCAGCCTGGGTGCCAGAGTGAGACTTTGTCTCAAAAAAAAAATTTCAGATATTAGAGCACTTCAGATTTTGGATTTTCAGATTTGGGATGCTCAATCTGTATGTTGTAGCCATTTAATTAAAGAGAGAAGGAAATAATAGTGAAGATAATGATCATAAAAAATGAAGGAGGAAGAGAATGAGGAGGAGGAATGGGAAGGGAAGGTGATATTTGAACTTGGGGAAGTCACTGCTTTTTAAAGCCTCTGTTCCCTGATTAATCAAATGTGTCTACTGCAATTAGCTAATGCATCACTTTTTTTTGAAGATAGAGTGAAATAATGTATGATGAAGGATCTCAAAAACCATGAAGTGCACTAAACTCAGAGGCATGATTATTAAGTAAAAACGTTATGTATCTGTAAATCATGTAGCATTTTCAAGGAGGGGCCTGTGCAATAGGTACAGGTGGAATGGTGCATGTGGAAGTGCTTAGGAGGCATTGACTCTCAGTGTGACTCAGATCTGGCACTGATTCGAACAGTGCACATAGGAGCACTTGATTCTCAGTGAGATTCAGATCTGGCATTGACTCTCCACGTTTCATGTAGAAGTACATGATTCTCAATGTGATGCAGGTCTGGCATTGACCCTCAGTGGTGGACTTGGAAGTGCTTGACTGTCAATGTGCCGTGGATCTGGCATTGACTCTCCATGGTGCGCGTAGGAGTGCTGGACTGTCAATGTGACACAGATCTGGCTCTGTGGTTCCTCACCTGGGGAGGAAATGTGGTTTGGCTCTCTGATTCTGGACACTCCCGTCTGCCGTACAATAAACCAATTGATATACACACCGTTCGCTGTGCTTGATCTTTTAAAGCAATGCTTTCTTTGTCAGCAGTTTTAATCAGAGTGATGAAACCAGATTCAAACTGTTTAGCTATGATAATGGGCTGACAGGGAGATTAAACAGGTCCGTTGACAAATGACTGTCTCTCAAATGCTGGCACCCTTGCTGGGCACTGCTGCACATAATCAGCACCTGCATTCCCACCTGCTGGGAATACATCACCTGGTCTTTGTTCCTTGCTGTCCACCCATGAGCCTGTGACACCTGGAGAATGATCACACACACCTTGCATGTTATCTCTCTTCAGCCACTGAGTTGGCTTTGGGGGGCTACACTGAGAATTATTATCTTGTTGATCTATCTGTTCCCAGCCCATTTTCTCAGCCTAGTAACAGATTACATTTCACAGGGAAAAGCCATGTAATACACTTAAGACAATTTCTTGCCACATAGAAGCAGGCATGTAATTGCTCTTAGTGACCAATTTCTCATATTCTGGGTTCAATTGAAAAGCATAAGAATTAAAGTTTTCAGCAAAGGCTTGAAAGACACAAAAAGTTGAGTATTAAGAGGCACATTTGGGGATATTCCCTACTCATGCTTGATGTTTAGGGAAAGAGTTACAGTGGGTGACTTAGCTAATGCATCTACCCTTTAGTTGTTTTGCTTAGCAGAGAAACTGGATGCATTTTGTGCTCCAAAAGAGTGCCCATCCAGCTCTGGATGACATGGGTACTTTGTGAAGGACACATGTCACTCCTACCTTCCTTTGGCCCTTCAGGGATCTGCCATTCTCAGATTTCTTGCTCATTCCCTGGGATCCTTGTTCCCTAAAGCTATTCAGTTTTTACCTGCTTTCCACAACCCTACCCTGTTCCTCTGGGTAGATGCCCCTTTCCCTCTGCTGCTGGGGACCACTGGGCCATTTCTCCCATAGGACGTTTCTATCAGTGCAAACTCTCAGACTTCAAAACATCCTGTGCACTGCCATAACTGATATCAGTGTGACTTTCTTCCTGCAAACTGTGGGCTTCCCTTGTAGAAGTGATTTCTTCATGCATTTTTATGTCCCTAGGGGCTGGCCCAGTGCCTGGTACAGTGTCCAACTTCATTAGACATTAAGATGTTTTTCAACCACTAAGTGACTCTCTCAGTTGTAACTTAGAGAACAAATATTTTGTTATGAGATTTTATTTACATAAAAATGTAAATGACAGTGGCATACTGGTGAGATCCCGGCAGGAAACGGATGGCAAATTCATACTGGGAAATGGAGGGGAATTCAGCAAAAAGACTATGTGTAGGAGTCCTGGGCAGGTTTTAGGAAGCTTAGAAGGAGTAGTAGGAACCTGGGTTTAGCAGCCGTAGGCCCATTACTACTCCTGGACCCTCAAGGAGATTGGGCAGATGAATCCAGAGCATGTGGCTGTGTGTAGAGGGACGCTGACAAAGTTGTAGTCTTTGATAGAGAGAGAGACGGCAAGTCCATGGTGACCCAGGAGAGGGGAAGCTGAGAAAATAAGTACCCCCAATCTCCCTGTTCTCTCCAATCTGACAATGATGCCCACTGGCCACATCAAAACTACAACCAGGAGACTTTCTACCAAGGTCAGCATCCTGGGACACAGGCAGGGAGGTCAGTGGGGTGTGGATGTGGAAGGGCAAAGAGAAGCTGTTCACCCCTTTTGCCATACAGCAGCCACTCTCGTTTTTATCCAGGTGAAAACGTCATGTCCCTAATATGGACATGGGGACACACAAGTGTGAATTGGCTGCTGTGCCATCATGGAGTGTCACATTCCATCACTCCCACCTAATGTCTACCTGTGCTGCCACCAGAGTTTTTCATGGAATGCTGCATTGGAAAAGGCCAGGGGAAAGAAATATTAATTTACCTGAGATGTGGCTTGCAAAGCTTCCTTTCTGTAGCTGGTTAAAAGGCTGATGTTGGCTGGGTGCAGTGGCTCAAGCTTGTAACCCCAGCACTTTGAGAGGCTAAGGCAGATGGATCACCTGAGGTCAGGAGTTCAAGACCAACTTGGCCAACATGGCAAAACCCCATCCCTATTAAAAACACAAAAGTTAGCCAGGCGTGGTGGTGGGCACCTGTAATCCCAGCTACTCTGGAGGCTGAGGCATAAGAATCGCCTGAACCCGGGAGGTGGACGTTGCAATGAGCTGAGATGGTGCCACTGCACTCCAGCCTGGGGGATAGAGCTAGAGTCTGTCCCCCCCCACCCAAAAAAAGACTGATGTTAATAACTGTGGCTGACTTCTCCTACCACCCGTCCACATTCTCCTTGATATCCATTAGCACTTCAGATGGACACGGTTCTTCACTTAATGGGGTGACCCAAACTTTCATTCCTATAGAATTTAATGATTGGTAGTCTTGTCTTTATTAGGTGATGCACATTTCCATTTATAAGTGCTGCTGGAAAAGGGAGAACTGAGAGTGCCTCAGTGAGCTCTGAAGGACCCGCACCTCGTCTTCCTTGCCCAGATGTGTTACAGCAACCCAAGTTCCCTTAGATAATTGGGATCAAACATCCTGACTAGTTCTGTGATCTCTTTCTCTTCCTGCTGGCTCAATAGCATTAAGCTCCCCAAATGATTAGGGGATGATCTCAGACTTCAGCTCATCCCATCCATGACAATGTTCTCTGCTGGCAGCATTCCTCCCTTGAGCACCTCATACCCTCAGCCTAAGCTTGGAGGTGGGAGTGGTGTCTGAAAGCACAAATTATTCCCATGGGTTATTTGGTAGTATGGTGGGAGGGTCCTCCCAGTTCTACTTGTTTGTTCACGGACTTCTGTTTATGGGGGAGAAGGCATTACCTGCTGGTCACAGGCAGAGCACAGACTGAATCCTGCAGGAAGCACCTAGCCTTTCAGAGTGTAGCTTCTAGCTGGCCTGTAACAGGCCCTCCTTAGACCTTCTCATATCACTAGCTGCCGCCAGGTGCTAGGCACTCAGAAGATCAGTAAATTCCGTGGGTGTGATACTCAGTGGCCCTCTCATTGCCACATCATGTATACCATGGACTGTGGCCATACTGTGTTGGGTGAAGCATTCTGTTAGTCAAAGTGCTGCTGTGCATGTACAACTTTGTGGTTTAGTGGACTGGAAAATACCCAGTTCATGCAGTTCTGGCATTGACTCTCCATGGTGCATGTAGAAGTGGCAGCTTGAGATACTCAGTCATCTGACCTCCCATTATCAGCTGCTCAGACTGAAACAGGTCATGGGTGTCTTTTCAAATGGAGAATAGTTGTTTCCAGAGGACACATAGCCTTTCTCCAAGACCCCAGGACTCTGCTACTAGGGGTGGCCAGATGCCCATCTATCATCGCTTTATGCTGCAGACACATAATATAATTGGTTCTTCTAGATCATAACTGTCAATAGTGAGGCAGCTTGGACCGCAGCTGGAATCTGCTGTAGTGACTTTTATTGCTCTAGGCCCTCCTTAAAACTGGAAGCCTTATTACCTGCTACTCCTTACATAGATAGGAATAGAATTCCCCAAAGTGAATATGTGCTCCCAAATACCAAGAGGTTCACCAAGCACCATGCATCTCTCTTTACATGAGCAGTGCAAGGTGTAATGACTTGTCTCGTATCCTAGAAAGGATATCCTGACATGCTTCAGATTACTGGAACTCTAGAACTGTATGGTTTGGTACTGTAATTATTAACCACACAGGGATATTAAAATATAAATAAAATAAAATAAAATAGAAATTTAGTTCCCCAATCACACTAGCCACATGTTAGAGACACTCAAGAGTCACATGTGGCCAGAGGCTACTGTGTGGGATAGCCCATCTATGAGACATTTCTGTCAGTGCAGAAAATTCTATCAAACAGTGCTGCTAGAAAGTACAACCACATAGCAGGCTCCTGAACTTTGTGGGGTTTATCTTGCACTCTCTGGCACTCACATGACTTCCTAGGCATAGTAGCTGATGCTTGTGATGCTCTGTATGACGGCCCCTGGACCTGATTTCAGCACTGCTATGTGGACAGCTCCATGCACCGCTGCTAGAGGACACAGCCTTTCTCTGGGACCCCAGGATTCTGCTACTAGGGGTGGCCAGAGGCCCATCTGTCATCTCTTTCTGCTGCAGACACATCCGATATAATTGGTTCTGCCAGGTTATAAGTGTCAATAGTGAGGCAGCTTGGACTGCAGCTGAAATCAATGTAGTGACTTTTATTGCTCTAGGGCTAGGCCCTCCTTAAAACTGGAAGCCTTATTATCTGTTACTCCTTACACAGATAGGAATAGAATTCCCCCAGTAAATAGGTGCTCCCAGATACCAAGAGGTTCACCAAGCACCATGGATCTCTTTTTATATGAGCAGTGCAAGATATAATAACTTGTCTTTTATCCTAGAAAGGATATCCTGACATGCTTCAGATTACTGGTACTCTAGAACTGTCTAGTTTGATACAGTAATCATTAACCACATCGTGATATTAAAATATAAATGAAATAAAATAGAAATTTAGTCCCCTAATCACACTAGCCACATGTCAGAGACATTCAAGAGTCACGCATGGTCAGAGGCTACTGTGTGGGATAGCCCTTCCATAGGACATTTCTATCAATGTAGAGTTCTATTGGACAGTGCTGCTAGGAAGTGCAAATACATGACAGGCACTGGTGATGTTCTTCTGTATGACCGCCCCTGGACTTGATTTCAGCACTGCGATGTGGACAGCTCCACACACCGATGCCTCCATTACAAACTGCAAATGAGACTGCTGCTCTTTGCTCATCAGCTTTCTCAGACGCTGCTCAAAGCTGCTCAGCCATGCATACGTACAACACAAAGCACAGTGAAGTCAATGCCTCCAGGGAAAGCTCAGCCAACAGTGGGTGGGAGTTGGTGGATAAATAACCGACCTCTCCAACCTGTGATAGAGCAATTCTACATGGTTCCTAGATGATTCCCATTAGGTTTGATCTCCAGTTGTCTATGGTAGATTAATAACTCGAATTTTATTCCACGAATCACTTTTTGCTTCTTGGCATCACCATCCAAAGTAAACTCTCTGTGAAAAATTCTTTGAATCAGAGTCTGCTTTCTTGGGAATCAGATTGACACAATTTATCTTGGAAGTGACCCTATGAAGCAGACCTTCAAGATAGGATTCTGAAATTGGATTGCTTCATGGTTATATGAATATAAAAATCCTGCCATTGGAAATCAGTGGGCTGGTTATCAGCCCTGACCTGTTGTATTACAATAACCAAGACTCTCAACTGGGGAAGATTTGGATGAGGTCCAGGTGAAAGTGAGGGCATTGATTTATGCAACAACTCTAGCAATTAAAAGAAATGGACGTGATGGGTCATGCCCGTAATCCCGGCACTTTGGGATACGGTAGAAAGATGGGTGAAGCCATATCATGGAGAACCTTGAAGACCTTTTCACGTTGTTCCTGCCTTATCTTCAGACCATGGGAATCCTTTATAATGTTTTCCATGAGTAGTACAATGTCACAGGTTGAGTCCTTTGGAAAACAGGTGCTGAGATTTGCATTAAGGAAGTTCAGTGAGGGGAGGTGATGGTCTATTGTGAACAATACCTGTGAGTTGTGAAGGGAACAGGATTTCTCAGCAGAGGCCTCAGATGGACTAAGAATTGTCCACATTGAGGCATGGTGGACAGGTCTTTGTACTTCTACATCAAACCATCATTGGATGCAAGCTCTCTCCAAGAAGAAGAAATGACCTTAGGTGGGTCATCTCCCTCTAGTCTAGAGTAACTCCTGGAGCTGTGATACGTCCAGCTGGAGGAATGAGTGCCTTGTTCTCAAAGAGGGATCTGGGCAGCACGCACTGCAGGGCTGAAATTATCAGAGCCAAGAGGCTACTCTAGATGGGTGCCACTCTAGATGATGGCAGATTATTACAAGTCCATGATGAGATTAAGAGCTTGCATCAAAGTGTAAAGCAACACAATGCCTCCTTCATTGAGTCTTGCGATAAACAAAAAGAAGGTGAAACTGAATGTGTGCTTAATGGCACTAACTTAAACTCCAGCATTAATGGCTTGTGAACTGGGACAGTTTGCAGACTGGCACCAGTCAGCAAGCCACGCTTTGAGTAGTTCTGCTACAGCCTATGTTCCTGTCCTGTAGTAAAATCACTCTGGGTCATTTCCTTATCAGCTACGTTTGTGAAGTTAACCTTCCCCCGACTTCCAGAGTCTGAGAGAGAAAACTTTGCTTACTGTCTGCTTTCCTAACAGACCTTTTCCTTTTTCTCCCCCAGGGTTGGGAGGTTGATTCATCTTAGTAGATCTTGTCAGATTGTGTCTGACTACATATATTTGCTTTTCCCGAATGTCTAATCTTTGTCAGTTGAGAAATATTTGAAGTGCTGACAAGGCTCTTATGGACAACTCACCTATCATTGAAGAGTCTGTAGGATTAATTCTTCTTAATTATGTTAGTGCTGGGCCATCATTCAAGTGTATTGATGCTGTCTGGTCATGTCTAGAAGATTTATAGGTATCTATATTCCTCCCACACAGCAGGGACCACAAATAACTTGGCTATCTTTTCAGTGTCTTTTTGCATGAGACAAATGTTATACAATTATTACAGAAAGCATCTTAATAAGTAAGAACTTGCTTTTCTAAGTTTTCTCTCTGGGGTCTCGGAAGGAGAGTTCAGGAATCTGTAATGGTCTTTCACAAACAGTTTCTTTTCCTCGCCTTTAACTGAGTTAAAAACCCACTTTTCAGTCCAAGTGTTTTATTTCCAGTCAGGGAAATAGTCTTGAGAATCATGTTCAAGTTTGCTAGGCAGAATTTAATCATTTTCTTGTACATGGCCTTGGCTTTCACATTGTTGAGCATGAAATGACTGGATTTCAGGTAATCAGAAGGAAACAGAGTGAGTCTAGAATCACAGACTCAGGGGAAGTTGGAGCTAACATGAACGTGGACTGGGCTGGTCTTTGACCTGGTTGCACATCACCGTTCTTAAAGATCATGACTATGTAAGTCTGGAGTGAAGTTTCAGTATCTGCATATCTTTAATGCTACAGGTGATTTGTATGTTCATCTAGATTTGAAATCATGGATGGGTTACTCCTTTCTTAACCCATAGAAGGAAGGAACCTGGATGTGAAGAGCCAAGTGTACTGAGCGTCATCAGTGGGAGGTTAACTCAAGCCTTGGGAAAGGGATGTAAAGCCAGAGGCGATGGGATTGCCGTAAGCGGTAAAGCACTTGAATGGAAGCCATGCCAAGCCTTGTGCTAAGTTTATAAGTGCACAATCTTGGAAAATCTTCACTGTAATTTAATAGGCATTATTATCCTCATACATGAGAGAACTGAGACCCAGAGAGGTTTAATATTTTGACCAAGATGATATTACTGGTGAGCAGGAGTTAGGGGTTTATCCTAGGTCTTCTGATTGAAACCTTCTGTTCTTAACCACTCTGCTGGAGAAAGAAAGACCAAACAGGGGACTTGCAGAGGGCCTCCTGTAATTTTCTTTGGAAGTCAGGTGATACAATGTGTGTGTGTGAGAATCCATAAACGTCTGAGCGTGTGGTGGTTCGGCAAACTGAATAGAATTCTCATTATGCAAGAAAAGAAAGCAGTAGATAGTAAAACAGGAAGAAATAAGAATGGTTAGAAAAAGAAAAGTGGGCGAAAGTGATGAATGATTGGTGATGGAAGAAAAGAATGATCAGCGAGGACAGACTGTTAGGAAAAGACAAAAATGTCCAAGAGCTGAGATTGCCTGGCCAGAGAGTGGATGAGCTTTCACATTAATAAGGGGATTGTAGGATCAATAGGAGCTGTAATCTGTGCCTGAGGATTCTTTGGAAAGAGACAAACCAGAAGATATATGTCTGGAAGAAAAATAAACGTGGTAATTTGTCTATTCCTGAATCGCTTTTCCTGTAGGCATCTGAAGGTGAGGAAGTGCGTCTTGGCTAATGCCCTGACCTCCTTCCTGACACCCAGCTCTCCTACCAAT
This sequence comes from Saimiri boliviensis, assembly GCF_048565385.1. Taxonomy (NCBI): domain Eukaryota; kingdom Metazoa; phylum Chordata; class Mammalia; order Primates; family Cebidae; genus Saimiri; species Saimiri boliviensis. The sequence continues at coordinate 6,074,821 of NC_133458.1, read as the reverse complement.
TGCTGAAGGAGAGCACTGCTCTTCAGACGAGAGGGGCTCAGAGCTCTGCCTCGGAGACTAGATGTCCTGTCGTTGTTATGTTGTTTGGGTTTTCCTAACCTCTTCATTTACAGCAGATTATTAGGAATAAATGTATTGGCGCTTGGTATGTAAAAATAATGACCAAAGCCTTTACACATCTAAACTTCTACCTGTAATTTAGAATGGAAAAGTTCTCATAAGTGAAGAAGTATTATACAAAATATATTGAACTTCAAGCAGTCTTGAAGATTCAGGATCTTCCCTGGGGCCTGAAGACTTGTGGAACACCTGGTGCTCTCCCAAGCTGTGGAGACACGTAGATTAGATATTCTTCTTCTCAATGACCCCAGATCACTGACCTTTTCCAAGTCTGTCTCCTTTTGGTATTTCTGGCTCTTCTCTAACGGTTACACATTTTAAAAGCATGTCTCTCCACCACTGCTAAATATTTCTCCTGCATTCTCCCTCCATAATTTGCTTTTAGATGACAAAGATTATAATATTAATTCTATTTTATGCAGGATTTTAAGGTAATAGTCTGTCAGAGCCTGGAGGGTATTCTGTTTTTTTTCTCTGCGAAGTGCAATTTCTGACAGTCATTAAACAATTATCTCTTAAATAAAACGAAACATACTGCTAGACATTTAAATAGCTGTTCATTTGAACACATTGCTTCCAAAGGAGAAATCAAGATAATTATCCCAATTATGAGCACACAAATAATTATTTAATTACTTGTCTGCCTTGCCTGCTGGATGATCACTCTGTCAGAGAAGACTCTGGTGTTTGTTTTTCTCCACGCTCAATTTCTATTCCTCCTTTATTCATAGTGCTTTTCATGTAACAGTGAAAAGAATGTTCACACTCTAATAGATTTTACATTTTCTAGTTGAGGTAGAGATAATGAACAGATACATAGTTATAAAATGCCAGGGGTGATGACTATTGAAAAGAAAGCAAGGCACGCAGAAGAGAGTAGAGGGTGCTGGGTTAGTCTGTGGCTGGACCTACGGTGCTTACACAATGATTTGCAGCCCTGGTATAAATAGCTACAGTGTTTGGGCATCAGCCTGCTGACTGTCTACATGGGGTTGTGTCAATACATATTGGAGATAAATCAAACATCTCTGCCTCACACCCAAGAGCAGCTCTATGATTACCCAGTATAAGACACTTACCAACATTTCTCATTATGTGGAATTAGAGTGAAGTTCTGAGGTTTGGGAGAATGACGAAGAAGCCAGGTGGGAGGTAGGAGAAGGAGGCGCTGTTCCCTGAGGAATTAGCTTTGGAAGGCTAATTCCAAGATTTCCTGGGCAGCCGTGACACAGTGAGCAGCTTTTTCAGGAACAGCAAAAGAAATGTTTACTTTGTTAAAAACAAAACAAAACAAACAGAGATAAGGGAATGAATGAGCATTAAAAAGGAGAGGAGACGGAAGGGTCTGTGAGGCCTGTTGACTTCCGTGTGGTCCGCTCTGGGGCTGGTCCTCCTCTCGGCACACACCTCCACTTCTTGTCCACCCATTGTGTTGTTTGTAATTCATTAATTCAATGAATTGTTTTAAATTCATTTTTCAACCGATTCATAGGCTGTGGAAGTATTTGGTGACTGGTGGTGATAAGGGATGCTGTACCTGAGTTGGTGCCAGTCTGTGGGAGCGGGGACCTCCGCGGCTGTGCCCTGGCTTCCCTCCTGCTTTGCTGGGCAGGTGTGTGTGGATGTGTGTGGACCGCTGTCCAGCTGCCCCCAGTGTGTCCACTTCCCGTCCACCCAAGGCCTCAACTCTGTTCCTCTGTTTCCTTGGTGGCCGCCATGGCCTGCATTCTCCCTGGGAACTCGCGGCTGAACGAAACAGCTGTGGTCCCTGTCCACGGGCACTCACACTGCAGAGACATTTACAATGAACATCGAGGCAAATGAAAGAAAAAATAAACGGCGACTATGTTTTAAGGAAGAGAACAATGCCCTGGGGGAGAAATTGGGAGGGTGGGGCTTGAAGGCCCCTCCCAGGAGACGGTGCTTAAGCTGAGACTCGCAGCGTGATGGCTACAAACCAAAGAGAATCTATCCGGGCTTTTGATTTCATCAATTTCTGTTGCTACAACTTCAGTGAATTATTTTTAATTCCTTTCTTCTTTCCTTGTGTTTTTCTGCTACTGAGGTGCTTTCTAGCTATCTCCCTGGTTTTGTTTCATTTTTGAATTTTTCCCTTCAAAATGCCTATTTTGTAAATTATTTTTCTACTTATAGTATTAGTTTTGCCATCAGATTCTTCAAATTTGTTTAGTGCCTTAAATTTTAAGTTCACATGTATTAAGTTGTATGTCCCTCTGTGTGTGTGTGTGTGTGTGTGTGTGTGTACGTGCACATGTGCAAGCATGCAGGCATGTATGCACTGGGAATGGCTGACCCAGAGCCCTTTGGCCTGATTGCCACCATCCATGGAAGCATCTTTTTTGAAATCTGGGGCTCTATGAAATGTTTTCAAAACTGTAGATTTGTGGTCAATAATTGGCAGTTAAGCATAAGCTTCTCCACGAGCTTCTGTTACTATACTCTTGAATTTATTAATTTGGTTTCGTACAGGTGAGTTTCTTTGGTTGAGCCCATTATACAAAATGTCTTCTTTCTGTAATAAGTCATGGCAGTGATGGTTGTTACCGGAGGAAGCTGAGAGGCTTAGAAAAGATGTGGCTGGGTGCGGTGGCTTGAGCCTGTAATCCCAGCACTTTGGGAGGCCGAGGTGGGAGGATCACCTGAGGTCAGAAGTTTGAGACCAGCCTGACCAACATGGAGAAATCCTATCTCTACTAAAAATACAAAATTAGCTGGACGTGGTGGCACATACCTGTAATCCCAGCTACTTGGGAGGCTGAGGCAGGAGAACTGCTTGAACCCAGGAGGTGGAGGTTGCAGTGAGTCGAGAAGGTGTCATTGCACTCCAGCCTGGGCACACAAGTGAAACAAAACAAAACAAAAAACAGTTGCTGAGACTTGGTGTCCATCAGATAATGTGTGATGGTGAGAACTGGTGAGAACCGATGATTCCAGAGAAAGCGTGTGGACAGGGTAAAGGAGGTGACCTATGGTATCCAGAAGCTCTTTTCTGCAGTGGGTTTAGGATGTGGGAGTGGGGGAAGGATTTTATAGGTCGTGGAGGTGGTTGGTGACCTGTGGTGATAAGGGACGCTGGACCTGAATTGGGTGCCAGTCCTGTGGACTGGTGGTCTGTGGGAGTGGTGACCTCCGCGGCCGCGCACTGGCTTCCCTCCTGCCTTGCTGAGTGGGAGTGCGTAGATGTGCGTGGAACACTGTCCAGCTGCACGGGGCTACCAGGCTCCTGCAGCCTCCCCTTTACCGCACCACAGGAGCAAGTGGGCGCTGATGCATTTCCTCATTCATCCTTAATTATTCTGATTCTCTGGTGTTAAAATGGATCCAGGAAGGCTCTTGGAGCCAGTCCAACACTTTTGTCTCTGAATCAGCGGTTATTGTCTCTGCCTCTTAGAGTGTATACCTTCTATTTTGGAAAATTATCTGCCACATTGAAGTCTGATAATATAGGTACTAGTGACTGGGTCATCTCATTCTCTGGCCCAGTTTGCCCTGACCGTGGCAGCCTCCTTCATGTGGGATGGTAGGCACAGAGAGTCTTAGTTTCATTAAGGATGAACTTTGCATTTCTCATGTATATTCTCCTTGGATTGCATGGATTTTAGGACAGAAAGGGTGGCAGTAAACATTGTTGTACTATACTAAATGGAAACCTGGAAGATTTAAAGTTTTTGAAGGTTTAATAGCTTTGGTACAATTTCAACCGAAAAGAGTGAATTCTGTAGTCACTTAAAAAAATTAATAGGCCGGGCGCGGTGGCTCAAGCTTGTAATCCCAGCACTTTGGGAGGCCGAGGTGGGTGGATCACGAGGTCGAGAGATCGAGACCATCCTGGTCAACAAGGTGAAACCCCGTCTCTACTAAAAATACAAAAAATTAGCTGGGCATGGTGGCGTGTGCCTGTAATCCCCGCTACTCAGGAGGCTGAGGCAGGAGAATTGCCTGAACCCAGGAGGCGGAGGTTGCGGTGAGCTGAGATCGCGCCATTGCACTCCAGCCTGGATAACAAGAGTGAAACTCCGTCTCAAAAAAAAAAAAAAAAAAAAAATTAATAAACTGTATTACAAGAAGGCATCTGAGCTTATGATTGGCATTTAATTAGAATCAAACGACATGTTATCAAGTGCAATAATCTTCCTTTAGATCAAAGTCCAGCTCATGTTTTGATAAAGCCTAGGCTGGCAGGGGAAGCCAGGAGAGGGGGCAGCTGGAACCAAACACCACGTTGGGACAAGTCAGATTGAAAGGACGCACTATGGCACTGCACCTCCTTGTAAAGAAGGTGAAAACGTAACGGAGAATTGAAAACCGAAACCAGACCAAGGCTGAACTACTCAGCGGCTCATCATCACATAGACTTTTATGGCTTGGTCACTTGGATCATTTTAACTTCAGAACAACAGAGTTTTTCAGAATGGAACTGTTCGGTAAATAGAAGAATAATTGTATGTCTTCACTATGTATGTAAACGAAATGAGATGATGATTCTGATTTCAATAGAAGTATTTTTCACAGAATTCAGTTTTTTTTTTTTTTTTTTTTTTTTTTTAAGAAAAGCTAACCTAAATTTAAAAGTTTATACAACTGCTATATAGCTCTCTGGGAGCATATCACTTGAAGTAGGATATGTGAGCAGTGCTTGGCATGGCTGGAGGGGAAAGAACAGGCCCAGCCCCTGTGAGATTAAGGGCTGGGGTTCAGGGCAGTGAAGGGGTGGCCCAAAGGGCAAGGGGTCTCCCCGAGACACTCATAGCTGATTGGTGCTTATGGAGTTGCTCATGTCTGAGACTGGTCATTTCCCGCACACTCTTCCTCCTCTACCCCTCTACCAACATGCAGACAAATATGGCTGTCATCTTATGTCATCAGTCCTGAACCTGCTGACCACAAGATCCCAGAATGTGTACTTTTAAAAAGTATTCTTGGCGGGTTTTAGTGCTCAGACAAGTGTGAGAACCACTGTGGTAGATGAGTCCTTTTTATTTACTGCCCTTCTATGTACCAACCCCAAAAAAGTCCACCCTGCAGAGCCTGCCATCCCAGAGTGCTTGAGGCACAGCCATCCCCAGGGCCACTCCATCCCATCTCTCCTTCACTTCTTCATTAGTTTATTTTCGCACTCCTACCCCAGTGATATCCTCCTGCTTCCTTTTATGTCTAACTTCCTCTCTTCCTTCAAACCTCAACTCAGGGGCACATCATACCTCTACAGAGTGAACTGATGCCCTGCTCAGGTGTAGACAGCTCTCATCCACCTTCCCATTGCATCTTGCAAAACCTTTCTAGGGGATTGGGCTGCACCACATGGACTTATTTATTTATTTATTTATTTATTTGTTTGTTTGTTTGTTTATTTTTTTTATGGAGACGGAGTCTCGCTCTGTCACCCAGGCCGAGGGCAGTGGCATGATCTTGGCTAACTGCAACTTTTGCCTCCTGGATTCAAGTGATTCTTCTGCTTCAGCCTCCTTAGTAGCTGAGACTATAAGCATGCACCACCACGCTGAGCTAATTTTTGTATTTTTTAGTAAAGATGGGGTTTCACCATGTTGGCCAGGCTGGTCTTGAGCTCCTGACCTTCGGCGATCCGCCTGCCTTGGCCTCTTAAAGTGCTGGGATTACAGATGTGAGCCATCGTGCCTGGGCACATGGACTTCTCTCCAAGTATATCCCCGTGTCTAGCAGGCGGTCACTAAATGGTTGTTGGGTAAGAAGTTGAATGGGTGCTTCAGTGGAGATAGACATCCTTGCCAGCTGACGCGGACAGGAGGAGCCGTGCGGAAAGCATGGGGGCTGAGCGAGTTCTGCTGGAAGAATGGGGAGGGTGGTCACGTGGGAAGAAAGGAATTGAGTGTTAGGAGGTTCTGTCCATGGAAGAAGCAAAACAAGGGCATGTTCTAGTTTTTGACATTCAGCCTGGAGAGTCTGTAGAGGCTGGAGAGCATTGAGAGATGAAATAATTTGGCATTGCCAGGCAGGGTGGAGTTCCGAAGAGCAGCACGGTGGTGGGCCGTCTTGGTGCTCCGTCCGGACGCCCTTCCGACCCCATTCTCTTCGCCAGGGCTGTGTGTGCATCACCTGTGTGTGTTCGGTTTACAGCAAATAGGGCTGCCACGGTTAGCAAATACAAGCATGGGCGGCCCACTGAAATTTAAATTTCAGAGAGATAATAAAGACATTTCAGAATAAGTATGTTCCATCCAGTATTTGGAACATGTATATATGAAAACATTATTCATTGTTTATCTGAAAATCACATTTACTAGGCACCCTGCATTTTATCTGGCATTCTCGCTGTCAACACCCACAGCTGTGACCCCCTTATGAGGTTGGTTCTCAGGGTCGGGGGTCCCTGCTGCCTGGGCCTGTAGATAGCAGAGGTGTCTGAGAATTTGCATCCCCTGGCTTCAGCCAGAGCCAGTGACTCACTGGTAAGGCAAGTACTAAAACTTAGCATGGCTTCGAAATGGGGCAAATCTTTTTTTTTTTTTTTCCGTGTTAAGGTAGTTAACTAACTTAAACAAGTTTCTTTTTTGTTTATATTAATTGATGAGGTACAAGTATAATTTTGTTACATGCAGAGATTTCGGGGCTTTTAGGGTATCCATCATCCATCCATAATGTACCCCAATTAAGTAATCTCTCATCATCCACCCCCAGCACCCCTACTTCTGAGACTCCAGTGTCTATTATTCCATACTCTATGTCCATGTGTACACATTATTTAGCTCCCACTTATAAGTGAGAACATGTAGCATTTGTCTGTGTCTGACCTGTTTCACTTAAAATAATGGCCTTCAGTTCTATCCATGTTGTTGCAAAATATATGATTTCATTCTTTTTTCTGGCTGAATAGTATTATATGCCACATTTTCTTTATCCAGTCTTCCGATGATGGGTGTGTAGGTTGATATTCATAAAGCTATTCACAATATCTTTGCTATTAGAACAGTGCTGCAACCAATGCATGGGTGTAGGTAGCTTTTTTACATGCCAATTTCTTTTCCTTTGGGCAGATACCCAGTAGTGGGAGTGCTGGTTCGAAAGGCAGTTCTATAGTTCTTAGGGAAATTGCTGTACCGTTTTCCACAGAGGTTGTATTTATTTTCATTCTCACCAACAATGTAGAAGAGTTCCCCTTTTTTCTACATTCACACCTATATCTGTTACGTTTTGTCTTTTTAATAAAAGCCATTCTAACTAGTGTATTTTTAATTTGTTTCTCTGATGATTAATGATGTTGACCGTTTTTTCATATGTCTATTGGCTATTTTTGTGTCTTATTTGGAAAAATGCCTATTCCTGTTCTTTGCCCACTTTTAAATGAGATGATAATTGTTATTTTTTCGGTTGAGTTGTTTGAGTTCCTTGTAAATTCTGGATACTAATTCTGTATTTGACGTGGGGTTTGCAAATATTTTCTCCCATTTCTCAGGTTTTCTGTTCACTCTGTTGGTTATTTCTTTGGTGGTGGAGAGCTTTTTAGTTTAATTAAATTCAAGATGGGAAAAATATGAGTTGCATTAATACATGAGGGCTCCCTACGGGGTCAGATGGAGGCTGTGACTTTCCCTGGAAATTTCCCCCATGGCCTGGCTGGTTCCCATTTATTTCTCTCCTTGTTCCACCTGCTTAGTGGTCTCTCCTGCAGACACTTCCTTAATAAATCACGTGTGCCAAAGTCCCCAGCTCAGGGTCTGCTTCTGGGGAAACGCAACTAAAACATAGCAGAGTGCAGCAGGAAAGAGCTTTGGGATTAAAGTCTGAAGATCCAAGATGCTCCATTATTTAATAACCATATGTCGGGCTGATATTTCTGAACATTTTTGAAATAAGGCTAATATATCCATTGTTTTAATCACCTCGTTTTCACACTGTGGTGAGGCAGGGGTTCTTCCTCTAGGGTTATGGAGATGGTGAAACACACAGCACCCAATACTGGACAGATGATATTGACAGCAGATTATCAGTCACATAGACTCACAACCCATGGGAGGACGGTGCCACATGCCGTGAGGAACACACAGTGATTGTGCTTGGGAACAGAATGTACAAACAGGGGCTGTAGGAGGAAGGCTTTGTGGTCACAAGAGGGTGAGGTATGCCTGGCCCCTACAGGAGGCTGAGGCTGGCTTGTCTGAGTAATTGCACAGGCTGACAGGGAACTGACATCTGCCACTCCTGGATAGGTAGGGCCTGTGTCAGGCCCTTGCAACAGGGAGGGTTGTTTGGCTCTGGGATCTTAGCTGTAGGAGTAGAGTGTGTGAAGAACCTGAAGCCAGGCCATTTGGGGCCTCCCAATTTGACCAGGTGCCCCGTCAGCACCTAATCTTGAGTCTTCATTTCAGACCTTAAATTACTGCCATCCCCTCCCCAGAGGTTGTGATAATGACAGAGATGGGATCACAATGTAAAATCAGAAAGCACTTCATGAACATAGCATGTTGTAAGGAGGAGAGCTGGAAGCTTTCAGGGATAACTTGCTTTCTTTTCATACCTTCGTGGAGTTATTCAAATCTGAAATTTTAATTTTGCTTTGCAGCTATACGTTAGTGTTTTAAGTCTGCCACTGAGAGTGTGGGTGAAGCAGAAACCTCCAGGGTTATTGCTCATCTGTAATTTAGCTGTGTCCTGCTGCCTACATGCCAAGCTAGGCCAGGCTGAGCTCCTGACAGTGTGAAAGAGAATTTCATACTTAGGTTGTTCTCTTCATTAAAAGAAAAAAAAAAATCCCCAAATAAACAAACAAACAAAAAAAACCTTCCCCCAAACCTTCCCAAAGAACTGGGGGGAAAATAGAATAGAATATCAGCTTTTAATTAAAAGATCATTTTTAGGTTCAACTGCCACAACTCTTTTTCTTATTTAAACATTTCAAATGAAAACTAAAGTGTGAGTCTACTCCCCAGATCTGATGGCACTCATAACCCTCTGGAGAGTAATAGCCGCGATCAATTACATGGTCGACTTGCTGGGTGTAATGGGAGGAATCTACCCAGGTGGAGGAGCACGGGGATGTGAAATGGAAGCGCTGGTGGAGCATTTTATTTGGGCTGAAAGAGAAGCAGTTCAGAGCTTTGGGTGAAATCTTTACTCTTGATTTATAAAGGGAGATTAAGGAAAGAAGCCATGAAGCAATGCTTTATGGATTTGTAGATGAGGGCACAGAGCAGAATACAAAATGGAAAAAAAACTTTAGGCCGTGGTCACAAGGCTTGGATTTCAGTCCTGACTTCATCAATAATTAACTGTGCAAATTTAAGCTGGTTCTTTATCCTTCTTGAGCCTTAGTTTCTTTCTCTTTCTTTTCTTTTCTTTCCTTTTTTTTTTTTTTTTTTTTGAGATGGAGTTTTGCTCTTGTCACCTAGGCTGGAATGCAGTGGCATGATCTTGGCTCGCTGCACCTCTGCCTCTCGAGTTCAAGTGATTCTCTTGCCTCAGCCTCCTGAGTAGCTGAGACTACAGGTGTGTACCACCATGCCCGACTAATTTTGTGTTTTTAGCAGAGAAGGGGTTTCACCATGTTGGTCAGGCTGGTTTTAAACTTGAACTCCTGACCTCAGGTGATCTGCTCCCTTTGGCCTCCCAAAGTGCTGGAATTATGGGCATGAGCCACTGTGCCCAGCCCATAGTTTCTTTACTTATGAAATGGGTACATTGTTATTTGATATTAGTAGAGAATCCCTATTAATCTCACTCGATTGAGAGGGTCAAATGATACAAGGTAAGAAAAAATATTGTTTTTTTAAAATAGTTTTTTTTTTTTTAAATATAGATTTAAATCTTTTTTATAAAGATGGGGTTTCACCATGTTGGCCAGGCTGGTCTTGAACTCCTGACCTCAGGTGATCCACCCACCTCAGCCTCCCAAAGTGCTAGGATTACAGGCGTGAGCCACCGCGCCCAGCCAAAAAAAATATTGTTTTAAGAACTGTACTGCATTATCTACTTTTTGTTTTATTATCCTCCATGGTAGTTGTAGTAGTTTGAGAGATGGGAGTTCCATTCATTTGAGAATCTGGGGAGGGATGTGAAGCATATGTTTTAGATTTCTCAGCCTAAAGAGTATCCAACATCGACACATCACCAAACTGAATTCTTTTTCTAAAGAAACTGGAAGTGGACACGGAGGAGGAGGCAGGCGGAGAACACTCAACCACACTGCTGTGCGCGGGGTGGAGCTGATTCCTGCAGCACACATTATAGATTAAGGAGCTGGGCTTTTTGGGGAGTTGATAAACAAGGGTAGCCAGAGAGAAGGTAAGCTGCCTCACGTCTCTTTCCCCTGTGCAGAGGTCAGGGGAATCTCCAGACCAGGGGAATGCTTCTGTCCAGGGGTAAGAGATGTGAGGCAGCTTACTCTTTTTTCTGATTGAAAAGAAAAAAAAAACCACAAACAAAAAAAAACCCCTAACCCTAACCACGACCCCAACCTCAACCTGAACATGCTGTGAGCAGCTTTTCAGAGAGGAGCTGCCTCTGCTGTCCCTTCTTACAGCGCAGTGTCAGAGCAGCCTCATATGTAGGAGGAAAGAATGACAAGGTGGCCATTCAGCAGCTGGATTAAATGATGGATGTTTACAGGAGAAATCTGGTAGAAACAGCTGTCCAAAGCCCTTCCTGCCAGGCAGGGAGCTATGGTTCCCCTAGGAAGCTGAGGTACAGCTCATGCTGCTAGGAAAGAGGTCCCCAGGTCAGTTCCCCTGAGGCGGCCTTGCCTGGTCAAGGCAGCTGTGAATCAGCTCCCTGGGTTGATCTCCAATAGCACCGTGTGCCACTGCCAAGTGCTCATGGGTGTGTTGGGAGCTGGCATTGCTCACGGGGAGGAGGTTAAGCTGCTGCTGGAGCTGTCTTTGAGTAGTGGGGTCAGCACTTTCTCCAAAGTGCACTGGCATGGGATATGCAGCAGCCACAATGGAGATTCACCTGGAAAATATTTATTACTATCGTATAGGAGTCTATCCTTGCCTTGCTACAAAGAAATATCTGAGGCTGTGTAATTTATAAAGAAAGGAGGTTTAATTGGCTCACAGTTCTGCAGGCTGTAAAGGGAGTGTGGTGCCAGCATCTGCTGTGCTTCTAGGGGTGCCTCAGGAAGCTTACAGTCATGGCGGGAGGCAAAGGGAAAGCTGGTGGATCACACAGCAAGAGCAGGAGCAAGCACAGAGCAGAAAGAGGCCGCACGCTTTTATACAGCCAGATCCTGTGAGAATTCACTATGGAGAGGGCAGCCCCAGGGGGATGGTGCTAACCATCCATGAGAAACCCATCCCCAGGATGCCATCACCTCCCACCAGGCCCCATCTTCAGTGCTGGGGATTACAGTTCAGCACGAGACTTAGGAGGACAAATATCCAAACTACATCACTCCCCCCATTTACGGAGCTCTGAGCAGGGCTGTGGGCTCAAAGCTAAGCTTGAGAATGGCCTCATGTTGACAAAGAGACTCCCCAGGTGCCTGAACCCTCCCCGTCCACAGCCAGGTGAGGGGGGAAGGTGTCTGCACCCCTTCTGCAGCCCCTGGTGTTCTTCTCTGTTGGACAAGGGCCTCCCTGGAGAGCTGTTTCTTCAGAGGGACGCAGAGCAAGGATTTGTGTCTGGATTTTCCTTTCTGAAATGTCAGCAGCAGTGGGGTCCAGTGAAGTGGAGCTGCCTAAGGGGTTTTGATGGGGTGATGGCCTGTGTGGGCTTGGGGATGGCTCTCCCCGCAGGGCATGGCATCCCTGCACAGTCCGGAGCCATCCCCCCACTCAATCCCCATCTTAAAGCACATGCAGTCAACACAGTTGTTAGGTTTTGCAAAATAGCCTGCATGCCACGGGCTTGGCACTCTTATTTGTTTGGTATCTTCTTTACTGAGTGACTGACATGTGAAAAGCTGTGTGTCTCTAGGCACACAACTCAGTGCATCTGGGGATGAGGACACAGCTGTGAAACCATCACCACCATCAAGGCCATAAACGTATCCATCACCTCCCCGAGGTTCCTCCTGGTCCCTTAATTATTTTTATTATTGATGTTATTACTTTTTGTGATAACAGCAGCCTTGAACGACACTGCAGTAGACCTCATGGATCTAACAGATGTTTGCAGAATATTTGTAGACTGTCCCATGTGCACTTGTGATGAATGTGTATTTTGGGGCTCCATCCAGCAGCAGTCTCCAGGGCAGATCAAATGTTAAGCCACAAAACCAGTCTTAGTAAATTTAAGAAGACTAAAGTTACATTGAGTATCTTTTTTGACCGCAATGGTATGAAACTAGAAATCAGTATCAGGAGGAATTTTGGAAAATTCACAAATATATGAAATGAAACAATACACTCCTTCATAACCAATGGTTCAAACCACAACCAATGGGTCAAACAAGAAATCAAAATGGAAAGAAAAAGTTATCTTCAGGCAAAGGAAGATGTTACGTAGCGTTTTAACAGAACCTTCTGGGTGGCACAAACCCCCAAGTTACACACCTAGGTTTCTAAAAACTAAGGGCATTGAGAAGGGAGAGAAGGCGCACAGGTGACTGCAGTGTGAAAGTGTTCAGGGGAGCAGAAAGGCAGAGAAACAAGTCATAATGTCAGCTTGTCCGAGACTGGCTAGGCTTCATCTTCCTAGTGATTACATGGTGCTAAGAAAATGAGAAGAAAAGGCTGGACGTGGTGGCTCATGCCTGTAATCCCAGAACTTTGGGAGGCCAAGGTGGATGGATCACGAGGTCAGGAGTTCAAGACTAGCCTGGACAATATGGTGAAACCCCGACTCTACTAAAAATACAAAAATTAGCTGGACGTGGTGACACATGCCTGTGATCCCAACTACTCAGGAAGCTGAGGCAGGAGAATTGCTTGAACTGGGACCCGGGAGACGGAGGTTACAGTGAGCCGAGATGGCACCATTGCACTCCAGCCTGGGCTACAGAGTGAGACTCCATCTCAAACAAACAAACAAACAAAAAACAAAATAAGAAAGAAAAAGGGAAGGAGTTTCTGAATGAGTCTGCTGACTTGCCCACACCTGAGCTATGAACACTTGGAGTCAGGAGTGGTAACTCCGGTGCTGGGATACTGGATTTTCAGTCTCTCCTAGCTTCAAGGATAAGGCTAGCAGGGTTAAGTTAACCCAAGGTCTTAGTTTTATTAAATGATCACTGTGGTACCGTGGGTTGAATATGGGATTCATTCAGAAATAGGTTTGTGTTCATTTGGTCCACAAAGAGTCATTGCTGTGTTTGCAAATTGGCATACGGTGACGTACAATAATGGAGACAGCCGGGGTGAGCTCTGTGACAGCAGGGACGGATGTGGGGAGCCAAAAAGCATGCTGTGCCGATCCCGGGCGGGAAATGCCCAGTTATTTGTTTATTCATACATTCATTCATTGAAATACCTGTGCACTTACAAGGGTGTGCAGGTACCATTTTGGGCACTGTAAACACAGCAGCGGGCAAAACAGACAAAGTGACTTTGTGGTGTAGATGATAAAAAATTAAAAAAGTAAACGCGATGGATTTTGGTTAGTGATAAGTGTTATAGAGAAGAACTGCTCGGGGAAGAGAGAGGGAGCGTGGCAGAGATGGGAGGATGGCATTTTAAACAGGGTGGTGAGGGGAAAGGAAAGCGTGGCCAGGGGCCCCTGACCTGTCACTGGGCAGGAAGGAGCTGAGGATGCTGGGGCTGTGACTTTGGCCGGCTCCGCTGACCTTGTGCAGCCTCGTTTCCTCCAGCCCTGCACTGGCGGCCTTACCTCCTCACCCGGCCCCGAGGGTGGGAGGCGGCCAGTGGCCTGGAGGATGAGCCCACGCTGTTGGAATGCCAGTTATCCCTAGAGCATGATGCTGACATTTGATGGGAATAAATGAAAATGTTGAAAGGCTGTGACAGGCACTGGAGGTTTTTCTGAATATTTGAGTAGAAGTAAAATAACAGAGCCCCGCTGAAGATTCATGCCAGCAAATCAGATAAGGCAAAAGTCAGCAACTAACACGTAATTTCAAATTAAACTGTACGTGTGAAGGGGCCTGGGTAGTTTAGACCCAGAGGCAATGTTAGCCTTAGAGAGGGGATTCTGTAAGAAGGGTTAAAAAAAAGTCCACACTGCAAGTGTTACCCAGAGCTCACCCAGCCCTGTGCTGCAGAACATTCAAACAAAGCAAGATCAGGTAAGAGCCTAGAATCTTAGGTGAGAAATGTGACTCAATAGTTTTAGGAAAAAAACCAGAACAATTCAAGACTTCTGCCTGAACTTGAGGATTCGGGCTTGGGGGATAATTCTCAAGCATATGAGGCTAGGGCTTTATGACTAACGTAAGTCCATGTGGGATCACCCAAATACCTTTGGAATGGATGTTAATCTTTGAGTCTGTATGGATGTGAATTTAAAGAGAGATGAGGCCTGTCCAGCTCTTTTAACTCTATTCAGAAGCTTGAATTCAAGAGATGAATATAAGCTTGGGGCAGGGCACTGGGCAATGTAAAGAACTGTTATCCCTCTGTGTTCATGGGGGATGCGTTCCAGGACCCCCATGAACACCAGAATCCACTGGTGCTCAAGTCCTTTCTAGAAAATGGGTGTAGCGTTCGTGCGTAACCTATGCACGTTCTTCCATGCCCTTTAAATCATCTCTAGATTACTTATAACACCTAATGCAATGTAAGTGCTGTGGAAATAATTGTTATGCTGTATTGTTTAGGGAATAATGACTAGAAAAAAAATGTAGGTATTTAGTACAGGTGCAACCATCCATTTTCCCCCAGTATTTTTTTGTTCGTTTTGTTTGAGATAGAGTCTCGCTCTGTCACCCAGGGTGGAGTGCAGTGGCGCAATCTCGGCTCACCGCAACGTCTGCCTCCCGGGTTCAAGCGGTTCTCTGCCTCAGCCTGAGTAGCTGGGATTACAGGCATGCACCACCACGCCTGACTAATTTTTGTATTTTAGTAGAGATGGGGTTTCACCATGTTAGCCAGGCTGGTCTTAAACTCCTGAGGTCATGATCCGTCCTCCTCGGCCTCCCAAAGTGCTGGGATTACAGTTATTAGCCAGCATGCCTGGCCTTTCTCAGTATTTTTAATCCTTGGTTGGTTGAATCTTTGGATATGGAACCCACTGATAATAACATTAAAAAGCAAGATTCTGGCAGGTGCGGTGGCTCACACCTATAATCCTAGCACTTTGGGAGGCCGAGGTGAGTGGATCACGAGGTCAAGAGATCAAGACCATCCTGGCCAACATGGTGAAACCCTGTATCTACTAAAAATACAAAAATTAGCTGGGCATGGTGGTGCAGCCTGTAGTCCCAGCTACTTGGGAGGCTGAGGCAGGAGAATTGCTTGAACCCAGGAGGCGGAGGTTGCATTGAGCCGAGATCGCGCCATTGCACTCCAGCCTGGGTAACAGGAGCGAAACTCTGTCTCAAAAAAAAAAAAAAAAAAAAAAAGCAAGATTCTTATTCATAATTTCATAATTTTTAGGACCAACTTATTAACGTGCAGTCTTAGGTTTCTGCACTTTGGCACAGCCTGCCTATTGGGAAACTCACACTGGCCAGTGGATGGGATTTACACTCTGCACCGGGGGATACCCAGGACCAAGAGGAGAAGGGAGGAAAAGGACCAGCCATGGCAGAGGTTTTGGGGGACCTGGTCATGGAGGGTCAGTGCAGGTTTGGAGGAGAAGTGGGGGTGAACGGCTTGGGGCGAGCGGGAGGAAGGCCAATGTGGCAGGCGCATGGGCTGCACCCTCCTGCGTCCCTCCTGGCTCTCTGGGCTCAACACCTTGATGCTGTGCTCCCTGAACATGCGGTGACTTCTCCAGTTTTATAAAGAATCAATCATTGGTCCAGACCCAGCCACCTTCAGCCATCACCAAGAGGCAGGGCAGGTGAAGAAAGGGGCTGGGGTGGAGGTGAGCACAACAGCACTAGCCGCTTTCAAAGCTCATATAAGGCCTCTTGTGGTCCTCAAAGCCACAGTGTCACGCAGAGAAAGAGCAGGTGGGGAAGTGGAGGTAGGAAAAGGGCAGGATCATCCGGAGTGGCGGGGCTGCCTGAGGTAATCAAGTGCATCTGGAGCAGCAGCCATGTTGCTAGGCTTTGCTAAGTGCCCTGCCACGTGCTGTGGGTATGGACGTAGAGAATTCATCCAGGAGACACCAGGCCTGCGAGGGAGCAGGCCACCTGAGATCATGCAGACATTGCCCAGTACTGCCCCCGGGAGCTGTGTGGCTCTGAATCGATGGGTGCTGTTGGAAGGAAGCGTGTGTGGGCAAAAGTCGAGAGGGTGGGGGGCGGGGTTTAGGCTGAGCAGGGAGGGAGTGGGACATACACAGACAAAAGGGAGGGGTGACTTAGGGATGAGGACAGGTGAGGAGGCCCACAGTCCACAGTGGGCAGGCGGCAGGCAGGACTGGAGGCAGATTGCATGAGACATGGTCAGACAGAGCCCCGGGTTTGGCTTCTGACCTACAGACAAAGAGGAACCACTGGAGATACTGAGCCTTTACCTGGTACAGGTAAGTGATTCCAGGAAAATCCCCCTGAGAGCAGATTGAGGATATTTCAGAGAAAGACGAAGATAAGGGGAACCAGACAGGAGGCCATGCAGCAGCCCTGAGCAGACGTGAGTCAGGCCCAAAGGGGAAGGTGTTGAGTGGTGGTGCGCAGGTGCATCTGCAGGACTTGTGGTCCTTCATCCAATCCTGAGAGTAAAGGGGGTGGAGCAGAGAGCCCTCTGGGGTTTCAAGGCTAGAAGAAAGGTTGTCCATTAAATGAAATGGAAGCTTTAAAAAGTCTGGATGTTGGCCAGGCATGGTGGCTCACACCTGTAATCCCAGCACTTTGGGAGGCCAAGGTGGGCGGATCACTTGAGGCCAGGAGTTGCAGATTAGCCTGGCCAATATGGCCAAACCCCATTTCTACTAAAAATACAAAAATTAGCTGGGCGTGGTGGCATGCACCTATAGTCCCAGCTAATTGGGAGGCTGAGGCATGAGAATCCCTTGAACCTGGGAGGTGGAGGCTGCAGTGAGCTGAGGTTATGCCACTGCACTCCAGCCTGGGCAACAGAGTGAGATTCTGTCTCAAAAAAAAAAAAAAAAGTCTGGATCTTAAAATGATAAAAGAAGGATTAAAAAATAAATAACAGTGTAGTGTTTTGTCAGCCTAAACAACAGACAGAAGCTCTCTAAAGTAAACTTGTTTGGGAATAGAGAGAGCATTGCTATGGGAATCCTCATGCCACAGTAAACCATGTGTGTATTCAGGGAGTAAAGGTAAAGGAAGATAAACATTTTTAAAGGAGAAAATGAGATTCCATAATGGTTTTGAAATAATTACCCTTGGCTGCAATGATCAGTAAGGACGACACCGGTCTGAGGTAGGACAGGCAGTTGCTGGGCAGGTGGTCCTGCAGAAGTGTGTGTGTTTTTAAATCATGCTTTAAGTTCTGGGATGCATGTGCAGAATGTGAAGGTTTGTTACATAGGTATACATGTGCCATGGTGGTTTGCTGCACCCATCAACCCGTCATCTACATTAGGTGTTTCTCCTAATGCTCTCCCTCCCCTAATCCCCCACCCCCTGACAGGCCCCAGCCCCATGTTGTCCTCCTTGGTCCATGTGTTCTCATTGTTCAACTAGAAGTGTTTTTTTTGTGTAAGGTTGTGATGTGCAAGGTTGTGGTTTTTGCAGTCTTTTGTGATGGTTTTTGCTATCAGGCATGCAAGCATGAGAAGCCTGTCTTCGTGGCCTTCCCCGTCTCTGCTTGTCAGGTTTTTCCTCACATTAGTGACTTCATTTTGATTCTGATGACTTTCACACTTTGTGTTATGACTTGATTGATATTATTAATGGCTTATTTCAACTTGGTATTCATGGTTCACAAAATTAGATAACTTGGGATTGTGACTGTTTTCCCATTCTAATTCCAAATGACAATTCTGCAAAATCTGCCAGTTTTCCTGGAGAGGTCAGGAAACTGCCGCCCTCTGAGGAGATTTCACCCACAAAAGTATTTTGATTGGATTGGAATAGGGTTTTGTGTAATTGAATAAGGTAGGAATGCTTTATTTAGGAAGGCATGTGCACTTAGCTGGCCAGAATCCTGCCATTGGTATGAAAGGACACCAGCCTGTTCATTCATTTTTACCTGCTTGGCCCCTGAAGGCATCTGGCTCTAAATTCCAGTCTAGTAATGTATTTGTACAGCTATGGAAGATTCCCCTCTTGTTATCATTTGATTTCTGCCTCAGCACCTGTAGTGGACATTATTGGCTGGTCCCAGCAATAACTTTCCCTTTTTCATTCCTAAAAGAAACTCAGGTTTTGTTCAGGCGTTTTTACCCCTTCCTCTTACAGTCCATGTGTACCAGGGAACCATGGCCCCCACTCTAGAGATGGGACCTTATTAAGCTATGCCTGATTATGCTCCTCCTCCTTGCCCATGATTGGTTGAGAAAAGGACATGTGACCTAATTCTGGCCAATGGGACATGAGGAAACCCTTCCTAATGAGGGTGACACAGTCGAAGTAGAAGGCAGAGAATGACTTTAGGTAACTTTAAAGTGTGCAGAAGAATGGAAAGACAAAAAGATTATACTGTATTATAGACCTCTTGAGGATATGAATAATAAATCAGCTCAGCACAGTCACTGTGCTATATATATTCACTGAATGCTCAAGTTAAGGCCTCAAGAGACCGGATGAGTGTATCCAGTGTTATGAAGGAGGAGTGGGTGGGCAGCTGACTGTGTTGGGAAGGAAAAGGAAGGACTCAACCTGGAGAGGTCACTGGGCAGGGACGATAGGACCAGAAAGGTAAGCAGATTGGGGTTTTCTAAAAAGACAAGAAGTCCTAGCTTTAGTAGAAGCTGTAGGACATCAGTTAGACACATAGAGAAAACAAGTCTATCCATGGACTCCAGAGTAGCTCCTTAAATGAGTCGAGGAGGAAATTGTCCCTGCTTGAATAAAATTTCCCATCACCCGGGGGGGGGGGGAGGGGAGCGCCTTCTGAAAAAGGAAGTCCCTCTCTTGTCTTGGAAAAGGTGCTGGAAGCCACCAAACTCTCATTATAGCTATTCTGAAGAAGCCCTGAGCACACGTGTCTGTGTGGGAACCAGTCTCTTCCTTGTAAGTGGGAGAAACAGAGAACCAGTGTTTTTGATACCATCACTGAGCTGCTGAATTAACCAGTTTGGAGACCTGCCCTACCTGTAGACATCCAGTTAGAGGGCTAAATGATTTTCTTATTGTTGCTTTCATTTTAATTCAGTTTGAATTAAATGCTATTTGAATTAAATTCTATTTACAGTCAAAAGTATACTAATGTCCATCGCCCCGTTCAAGAAATCAGTAGTATTTTTGTGCTTTCTACCTAAGATACTGTAAAAACACTTATTTTCTGTGTCATGTGAAAGGCACAGAAGAATAAATGATAGTGTGTATCTTTTCATTCACTTCCCAGAACCTCATACAGAATTAGACATAATATAAATGACCAGCCACAGGGAGGCACAAGAGCTCTCTAATTACATGTCCTTGCTAGGAACAACAGGAAAAGAAAATTAAAATCCCTCTGGATTGGGGAAAAAAGGAGGAATCATTATGTTTTTAGTGGTGTCATTGAAGGTCTTTCAAAATACTGGATGAAACTATTAACAGCCCTGACTGTTACATTTCCACCAGTAGTTTCAGAAGCAATATTAAAACCTCTAAATTAAAACTAGGAGGGATGAAGACATAGAGACAGAGAAGGATTTAGGCGTCATCTCATAAACATCCGTGCAACTGAAATGAGGGCTTTTGCAAACCCTAAAATGTTGGGAATATCTGGCAATGATTTGAAAACAGATAGTGGCCTAGTTAATTTCATAAAGCCCTTTGCCTTCCTATAGACTTCTCTATTGAATATATTAATTTATAGAATAAAAAGCAGATTTGGAAGCTATCAAAGCCACACATGGTCATTCTTTCTAGGGCACAGACTCTTCCTCCTGTGGATAATCCAAGTCAATGTGGCAGAAGGAACGAGTCTCTGTGAAGGTAAAATTGGATTTTCCTGTGACTGCTTCTAAAGACGGGGAGATCATATTGTTTCATTTTCTTCTTGCAGAGTCCAAGAGTGGATAGCTGCAATTCTGAAAAATGCAAGCAGCATTTTAAACATTTTAGATGCTCCTGAAACAGCAGTGCAGATGTGAGAGAGCAGGGGCTGAGCAAGGCAGGAGATGACTCAAGACCGCTGCATGGTTCTTTCTGGAATTTGCTGCCATTGCAGGCTCTGACTTCCTGCTCCCCTGCACGGAAGCATGTGATGAATTGATCTCAGTGGTAATTTCAGCCATAGAGCTGGGGGCACAAGTGACATAATTATGCAGTTGGTTGGCCCCACTGCGAATACAGAAAGGAGAACCAGCAAGAGCCTGTTCGACTCAGGGAAGACAGCTTCCTGAGGCTAGCAGAGCCTGTGGGATGGGATTGGGGGAATCGCTACACTCTCAGCACAGACCAGCCCCTACCAGGTCCTGCATGCTGAAAGATGCAGACTGCCCCCCTCCCTAGTGGCCTGTGGGCTACGAGGGCAAGTAAAACCACATGCGAATGCTACAGCCCGCGTGGTCGTTACCTGTGTCCAGCAAGCTCCTCTCCCCTCACTAACTCTTACTCCAGACTTAGGGCAGAGTCTAAAATGGAAGTTTTTCCATGGATGCTGACTTTTGTCAAAAGCATATTTGAAAGGAGCTTCACGCTTAGATTTCCTTTAATCTCTTATTGTATACAAAACAAAGAATGGCCATGTTCGATTCTGATAGTGTTTATTTGCAGATCCATGGCAGAAACTCTTAAAATTTGGAATTACTGCTTAATCATAAGTCCCTGAAGAAGGCTTTAATCCAAAATTCAATCAAAGCAAGAAAGCTCCCTGTACATATGGCCTTTCTGTCAATCTTTTCTTCTATATGTATCGCTCAGGAAGCACAATGTGAATGAGAGATGTGGCATCTATTACAGCAACGATGTGGGTGATCTGGATGGTGTGGGCTTGGTGCCATTCGTCTCTCAGATTCAAGAAAGGATTTTCCATTACAAGTAGGGGTGTGAAGAGTGAATGAAATGTCAGAATGTATGTGTCAGAAAATGTGATTAAAGTTGTATTCTTGTTTAACCAATATATTAGATTGTACAAATCCTTTAATTCCCCAATATTGTAAATATTACTATATTCAGAAATAATTAAGCTATGCAAAGAATAAAAATATTTAATATTTTTGAAGACTACCAAAAAATAATAAAAGCAGAGGTGCTGCAGGAGTTCAGCAATGACAGTTACATCTTGGGTTCAGCTGAGAATAGGTCATTCATGTGTTGTCCTCCGTATATGTCTTTGACAGATGGAAACCTGTATTTAGCTTTTAATAGTAAATACAAATTTTTTGATCTTATAATACATGAAATGAAAACAAAGCATTTAGGAAGAAGAGGAAAAAGTTGGGATTAAGGTTTTTGTAGGGTAATCAGGTCCTAGAGACAGAGGGAAATTTGAGATGGAGATAAAGGAGTACACCCAGGAAATGAGCTTCTCACTGCTTCGATTACATCAGGGACAAGGCACCTGGCAACAGAGTGGGTTTTGGATTCTTACAGCTGTTTTTCCTGGTCAATGGAGAGTAGGCTCATTTCCTATCAGCCTCCAGTCAACACTGTCCCCAGTGTGATTCTTCTCTGATCTTGCCAGTGCCTATGCTGTTCATGAGACTTTGCTTAGAGTCCTAGATTCCACATACATCATGGTACCCTTTGGTCTGGAATGCTACTTCCAAACAGATTTCATCAGATATAAAATTTTAGGGCCAGGTGCAGTGGCTCATTCCTGTAATCATAGCAGTATGGAAGGCCAAGGCTGGTGGGTCACCTGTGGTCAGAAGTTTGAGACCAGCCTGGCCAACAAGGTAAAACCCTGTCTCTACTAAAAATACAAAAATTAACTGGGTGTAGTGGTGGCATCTGTCATCCCAGCTACTTGGGAGGCTGAGGCATGAGAATCGCTTAAACCTGGGAGGCAGACACTGAGGTGAGTTGATATCATACCATTGCACTCCAGCCTGGGTGACAGAGTGAGACTCTGTCTCAAATATAAACAAATGAATAAAATAAGAAAATAAAGTGTTATAAAGGAGTTCCAGTCTTCTTCCTGTTAATTCCTCAACATCCAGTTTTAGAAGCAGGTTATACAGTATTCTCTAACCTGCTCTACATACACTTAGTTTGTTAAAAGACGGGACAGTGGTCCCCCAATTACTGCAGCATGGCAGATACAAGACTTTCCCCATCACTCTCAAATGTGCTTACATCTGACTTTTAATAATGGTTCTCCTAACCTATATGCATGATCCTGCTGCCTAAAATATGTCACAAGCACTACTTTCTCTAATGTAGCCCTTTTCAGATCCCATCAGATAAACTACAGAGCCTTCTTTGGTCCCCAGTGGTCCCTTTGTAAGCTCCCATCATAGTGTGGCTACGTGTTACTGCTCTTGTTTATGTGTCTGAATCCTTCTTCTGGATACTAAACCTCTCTAGTGCAGATGCTGTTTATTTTCATCACACTGTCCCTGGAATGCAGTCTAGAGTCAGGCACATAGGCAGTTCCTCACTGTGCTCAGACACTTGAAGGTCACCTTGTGGGTTACGTCTTCCTCAGCATGAATGGGGATCAGTGACACAGGTACCCCTAGCCCTTTAGTGTCATAGAGAACTGAACTCCCAGATGATGAACATGGGAAACAAATCTCTTGAGACTGATTATACCTAAAAGGTTTCCTTCCTAACCTAAAAGATCTCCCTCCTAACCTAAAAGATCTCCTAACCTAAAAAGATCTCCCTCTGAACCTAAAGACCTTCTTACTGTTTTTGATAAATGACACATGCCTTTGGACTAAATGTAAACATTTAAAAAAGATCCTAAAAATCACTTTTCCCCTTCCTTTTTTCTGAACACCTTAATCTTTAAGGCACTGGTGAGGTGGAGCACACTGGTATCCATGTTGGCAGTGAGGTAGTGGGCTACAGTAGCACAGAACATGGTGTCCTAGCAGGGTGGGACATCCTTGTGAGTGGCCTGGCATGGGGTGTTAGAACTTGAGGGGTTGAGGACTGTGTCTAGCCAGAGGAGGGAGTAGAGGCTGATGTGGGAGACTGATTGCGTGCAAGGGGACTGATGGGTGAAGTAAATACATTAAAGACACGAGAAGCCAGATTTCTTATTGGAGAAGGGAGTTGCCAAAATGGAGTTACAGATGTGGGAAGGTGTGTTAGTTCATTTTCATGCTTCTGATAAAGATGTGCCCAAGACTGGCTGAATTACACCGAAAAAGAGGTTTAATGGACTCACGTTCCACGTGGCTGGGGAGGCCTCACAATAATGGCAGAAGGCAAAAGTCACATCTTACATGATGGCAGGCAAGAGAGAAAATGAGAGCCAAGCAGAAGGGGAAACCATGGATAAAATAATCAAATCTTGTGAGAGTTATTCACTACCATGAAAACAGTATGGGAGGACCAACCCCATGAGTCAGTTATCTCCCACTGGGTCCCTCCCACAAGTGGGAATTACTGGAGCTACAGTTGAAGGTGGTATTTAGGTGGTGGCGCAGCCAAACCATATCAGAAAGGAAATAGCTGGGATGGACACTGCAATGTTGGATTGACATTGGAGGTATTTATGAAAACAAATAATTTTGTATATATGAAATGATTTTATTTACATTAAGAATATATAACCTATACATATCTATGAAAACAGGGACATATAAATAATTAAAGGAATAAATACAGATATAAATGTGTGTGTTGTGCACATGCACACACAGATATTCCCTAGCTCTGTCCACTGACAGTAACTGGGAGCAGTGATACTCCTACTGCAATGAGCACTTCACGTGCCCACATTTGGCCTCTAAATGTTATTCTCCATGACAATGAACTATGGCTTTTTGGAGAAATGGCTGATGCCAGGACTGGAGAAGAGAAAGTAATGGTGAGAATGGACCTTCCTCTTTGGCCAGCAAACAAGAAAGTGCTCAAAGAATGATGGGGATAACCCAACGGAACACAGAAGCCACATAGAGGACCTCCCACTGCCCACATCAGAGGGGATCTAGGGTCAAATAGGTAGTGACAGTGACAGATTTTGAACCATTGAGTAAAATAGAAAGCCAAGAGCTCATACCAGTATAAACAGACAAATAGATTAAAAGTTTGATGAGGCATGGATATTTCCACAGTTTCAGAGTATCTCCCCATGAAATGTTTATTAATTACAAAAACAGGAAAGAATAACTTTACATGCAGAAGCCTGGAAGACAACATCCTGGCCACATGGTCAGAGTGAACATCTCCAGTAATGGGAGAAATCCAAGTCATGTGGCATGTGAGGGGTACAATGAGGAGAGCACAGGGTCACTTGAGCTACTGTGGCCACAGTGTGCTACCAGGATGTAGTCACAAGAAAATGCCAGACAAATCCAAATTGAGGGCCACTCTACCAAATAATTAGCCTGCAATCTTCAAAAGGATCCAGGTCATGAAAGTCAAGGAAAGACCTGAGAACTGTTTTAATTAAGCATACATAAAGATCAGTGATAACTAAATACAATGTGTGATTTTGAACGAGATTTATCTTGCTGTAAAAAATTTACCGAGGCAACCGGCAAAAGTTGAAGGTAGTCAAATAACTAGATGTTGGTGAGGTATCACTGTAGGTTTTGTTGGTTGAATTATGGTTATGTAAGAGACCATCCTAGATGGTAGAAAATATCCACTAAAACATCAGGATGGCAACTTACTCTCAAATGGCTCAGAGAAGAAAAAGGATTTTTTGCTACTGTGTTTCAGTACCAAAAGTTTGTATTGTGAACTTTCTGTACGGTTTAGATGGTTTAAAAAAAAAATAAAAAGGAGAATTTAAGTCCATTAAAGCTTTACATTTATTATGTCTTTGAATTTTTGCAACAACTCTTTTGGCAAAAAATATAATCATGATTGTTTCAGACATGAGAAAAGAGGATTCATGAAGAAGTCAGACAAGTGGCACATTCCAGGCAAAGTCAGATCTTGATCCCGTGTCTCATAACTCCATACCCATTACTTCTAACTGCATTTTCTTTACTCTCAGTCCAAGGGATACTCCCAAGGACCAGGCTAGAAGAAGATACGGAAGAGTAATCACTGTGGGGTGATGGCACTCACACTTTTCTGTGTTTATAAGTCATGCAGGGAACCTGTTTAAAATGCATATTTGTAGTTATCCCTCAGAGATTCTGATTCAGTAGTTTTGGAGTAAGAAGGAGGAAATCTTTTTTGTTTGTTTGTTTTTTGTTTGTTTGTTTGTTTTTTAAATAAGCAATCCAAGTGATTCTGATATAGGTCATCCCTGGGCCAGACTGTGAAGAACATTGAACTTGATTAATGGTCCTCAGTGGCTACTGAAATAAATTTAAATTGAATGCTGTGCCTAAGATGTCATGATGGAGTCACATGTAATTTGGAGCTAGGAGGTGATGTGCACCACCCAACGAATTTCAATAGTCTTCACTTAATTCTAAAGTCTTAGAATGCCTGCATGCTATGACTTCATTACAGGTAGCTACCTGTAATGCATGCAGGCATTCTAAGACTTTAGGCAGACTTGTCTTGCTTACTAGACAAGAGAGTTCTGCAGTAAACTGAAGAGTTAGGAGCTTAGAATCAGAGAAAGCCCCTGTGAAAATTACCTTAGA
The DNA here is from genome assembly GCF_048565385.1 of Saimiri boliviensis. Classification (NCBI taxonomy): domain Eukaryota; kingdom Metazoa; phylum Chordata; class Mammalia; order Primates; family Cebidae; genus Saimiri; species Saimiri boliviensis. Next base: position 6,048,913 of record NC_133458.1, on the reverse strand, counting down.
AGTATTTCTTTACCATTGAAAATCCATTTTGTTTATCCTCTATGGAAGTGCGAACAATGATTACTCAGAGCTTTTTATCCTTCTGCTCAGTGCCAGCTAAAGCATTCCCCCTTTCAAGTCTTTGCATGCAGTAGAAGGTGGTCCTCAAAGGAAGTACCAGCTGCTAAAGAAACTTCCAGGAAGAAGGAAGATTGTTTTTACTAAAGAAAATCAGCTCGAAATGTTTTAAAAATACGCAGAATGTCTGGGAGCTCTTCCAATATGCTTATGTTTAAGGTAAGCACAGCATGAATAAAATTACACTACAGGAAAAGAAAAATCCCAAGAAGTTTCTAAAGTATTTATAGGAGGAAACACTTTTTGACTGAAAGAAAGAGAAAAAGAGGAAGGGAAGATGAAGTTTGATGGAGAAGTGGTAGTGCCTTGGCCCTTAGCCTCTTCATATTTTGAGGACATGACCATTTTCTGGTTTAGCAATGGTCCCAGGTTGAGCCTCATCTGTACACTGCTAGGAGTTGAACATGACCATGCGTGTCCGCAGAACTGGTCTGTAGGCTGGACTATCAGGAGCCTATCTGCACAGTGCAGAGAGGAGTAAGAAGTCTGCTGAAAGACACTCATCCTCTCATCCTCTGGGAACTCAACAGGTGGCATGCATCAGGGGGAAAACACCTGAGTTCATAGCATGGGGTCCGTCAGACCTCTTCCCCGTCTCTGTGCACACACATGTCCAGCCCCTGAGAACGAAAGAAGAATTATATTAAAACCCATTTCATCCTTGTTCCTACATCCAGGCTTGGGCCTGAAGATGGTGTGGCATCGCTGTGACTCTCATGAGAACTTTTTTTTACATTTGTGCTCATCTCTCCTTCTCTGACAGCTGAGAAACTCTCCTGGTCCCTGAGCAAACCAAATGGTCATCAATACTCAGAAGTTCAGAGCTCAGGCTGCAGAATCAGGAGCACTGGGTTTAATCCAGCAGCACCAGTTTACTGACCTGGCATTTGCCCTGGTTTCCTCTTCCACGAGGTCAGACATCCACTGGGGCTCCAGAGCTTGATGTGCCACTTGCAGTACGGAGCTGCAGATCTTCACAAACAGCTTCTGATGTGTTACTGGGCTCTGGTAGAGCCAGAATATGTGGTAGGCTGAACGCAGTGGCTCACACCTGTAATGCCAGCACTTTGGGAGGCCGAGGGGGCCAGATCATGAGGTCAGGAAATCTAGACCATCCTGGCCAACATGGTGAAACTCCATCTCTACTAAAATACAAAAAAATTAGCTGGGAGTGGTGGCATGCTCCTGTAATCCCGGCTACTTGGGAGCCTGAGGTAGGGGAATCGCCTGAATCTGGGAGGTGAAGGCTGTAGTGAGCCAAGATTGTGCCACTGCACTCCAGCCTGGTGACAGAGTGAAAGTGTGTCTCAAAGAAAAAAAAAAAAAAAAAGGAAAGACAGAATGCGTGGCTGTGGAGCGCCAAAGGACCATGCACCAGAAATGGCCTATCATGAGCGGATTGTCAGACCCACCAAATTACGAAGTCAGAAGGGCCCAGCAGCAGTCCAGCATAAGCTGGAAACGGTACATCCTAGGGTGGCCTGAGCCATGTGGAAGCTGCATGACAGGGACCCCAGACACTCATACCACCCCTTATGGCTGCACTGGCTGCTCCTTCAGCTGGTCCCTGTGGCCATACAAAGGGATCCCAGATGACAAGCTGAAGGAGAAGAAAAACCAGTGTTTGGTTTACTGGTAAGTTGGCCCAGTATTGGGTACAAACCACAAATAGATGCAGCGGCATTGTAACTGCATTTGGAGGTGGCCTTGAAGACAGTTGCCAGGGAAAGTCTTCCCAAGGGGCAAAGTGTTGGCTGGTTGTCCACTTGTGTGGAAGGAGAAGTGGCCCAAGAAGATATGTATATATTTTCAGGTCAGTGGCAGGTCACCTGCACAGATTCTCACCACTGGGTGGGGGGCATTTTATTTCCCATCCCCACAACTCTGGGCTTTGCAGTGTTAGAGACTGTGGTCCCCAAAGGGTGCATATTCTTTCTAGCAGACTCAGTAAAGGTCCCAGTGAGCTTTGAATTTTCGTTTCTGGCTGGGTGCTTTGGACTCCTTGTGCCCAGGGGCCAGCAGACGAGAAGAGGGGTTGCTGTCTTAGTGGGGATAAGTGGCCCTGATTAGCAGGGGAAGATCGAGTTGCTGTTGTATAAGACCAGGAAGGGAAAATGGGACGCCAGCCATTCACTTGGCACCCATGGGTACTCCCTTGCCTGATTGCAATTGTAAATCAACAAGAATAGCAACCCTGGCCTAACGTATGTACAGTCCTCAGGGGCCCAGACCCCTTTAAGCAGGATGGGATCATGTTTAGGTTCCTTGGGCGGCTGTAACAAAGTACTCAGACCATAGAAATTCATTTTCTCTAGAAGTCTGAAAACACGCCATCAGCAGGGCCACACTCCCTATGAAACATGCTGGAGAGAGTCCGTTCTTGTTTCTTCGTGTCTCGGGGAGTTCCTGGAAATCCTTGACTTACAGATGCATCTCTGCAAGCGCTGTCTCTGCCTTCACACCTGCCGTCTTCCCTCTGCGTGTCTGTGTCTTCTGTTCTCATGTGGACACCAGTCACTTGGAATCGGAGCCTCCTCTCCTCCAGTTTGGCATCATCGTAACTAACCACATCTGCAAAGACCCTATTTCTAAATAAAGTCACGTTCACAGAAGCCCAGGTTAGAACCTCAGCATACCTTTCTGGAGGACACAGGGCAAACCAAAACACCAGGTAAGCCATTGAGAGCAGGAGAGGGGACGTGGACCAAGGAGAGGGGAAATTATGAAGTACAGTGAGGAAGGAAGGTAATGAGGGCCAGTTGCAATTGCATGACCCGCCACAGCTTGTGCCATTGGCCCCCATTTCTGTATCTCCCCTCAGAAAGGGAGGCTCAGGGGAACTTCAGGAAATCTTCTCCATGTACATGTATGGAGGTGCATTGGGTGGACAGAGCCACCATGGAGGTGAGCCCCACACAGACCTCAGCCACCACTGAGGAGAACCCCACACATAGACCTCAGCCACCACGGAAGAGAACCCCACACAGACCTCAGCCACCACGGAGGTGAGCCCCACACAGACCTCAGCTATCACTTCTTGTTCAGCAAGAAGTGCAGGCAGCTCACGACGTCCCGCTCTCAGCCCCTTCAGAGGCCACCTCACTTTCAAATGAGGCTGGGCTCAACCTGAGGGGCCCCGGGCCATTGCTGAGCACGCAGTGAGAGGAGTGCAGGCTCATCGCTTCTGCCCAGGACCTCCAGGGGGTAATTTTTGCCCCGAAGCTCCCATTGAGTTTGCAGAGACTTTATCAGTGCCGTTCCACAGTATGAGATGATATTCCATCTTTCTTCTTCTCTTTATCTTTCACAGGCACTCTCCGCTCCTCACCCCTCCATAAATCTCTGTCACTCCTGCCTCCATCTCGGCATGTGCTACTCGAGGGCACAAGCATGACAGTGTGTCAGGTGAGACTGACGGGCTGGGGTGGAGATGGAGCTGCCTGCTTCACATGATGCTCCTATTTCCCTCCCAGTTTCCGTCTCTGGATATGCAAACCTCTTCCCTGCGTCTCTTCAGTCAGGCGGCTCTCATTTCCCTCTCTCGATTCTGTCTACTTGGGATCCTACGTCCCATGATATGGAAAGATGCCCCACTAAATTCAATGATCAGCTGAAGTTTACGACCACTGAAGGCAGAGCAGGCAGAAGTCCGCGTGATATAAACATGAAGTTCAAACACATCCTAAGCATTGCTTGAAATGATTACTTTGCAAACATATGTCCCTGGGGGAACTATCCTAGTCAAGAATTTTCTTTCCTTGGATACAAACCTGCCTAGAAGGAATGAAGAATTACACTTCTGTTTTTATTAATGTCTGTTTAGTGTGAATACGAGTTTAATGCAGAGATAAAATCCTGGAGCCATAAAGCAAATCTTGTAGAAGACAGAATATGCTGACATTGTGGTGAATGTTAATTCTGTTCTAGACGGGTGAGGTTTTGAAACAGTTGGTTTGGTTACCAACATGCTAGTATTAAGTTGGTGCAAAAGTAAGCGTGGGCCAGGCACAGTGGCTCACACCTGTAATCCCAGCACTTTGGGAGGCTGAGGCGGGCAGATCACCTAAGGTCGGGAGTTTGAGACTAGCCTGGCCAACACAGCAACATCCTGTCTCTACTAAAATTACAAAAATTAGCCAGGCACAGTGGCGTATGCCTGTAATCCCAGCTAGGCAGGAGAATCGCTGGAACCTGGGATGCAGAGGTTGCAGTGAGCCGAGATTGTCTACTACCGGCAGCCCCTGATGAGAGCAGTACAGTTAAGAAGGCAAATTAATAACAAGACCTGGGGTGGGGGGTGCTCATCTTAATAAAACTGCATTCAGGGAGGAGTTTTTGACACAAATTAGTTTGCTAATAATAATTCTTTTCATTAAAGCAGGTGCTCAAAAGCTTTCCACTTGGTACTGCCTTGTTAATATCTGAGTGACTGTATGTGGCTGGGGGCTTTTTAGGTCCAATTTCCTGGTAAGCCTTCAATCAATGATTTAAAGCAATTAGGGGCAAGTTCCACCTGAATGTAGTTTTGTTCTGCCTCCATTCCTTTTCATTCTGTTGTTCTGTGAACATGAAGCTGCCCAGTGGCTGCCTTAAGGAAGCTGTGCTGGGCTTGAATCAGAGTGACCTCTTAATAACTTGCTTGTAAGAAATTTAAAATCTGTGAATGTTCATTGACTTATTAGTGAAGTGGGGGCAGTACCTAATGTGTAGGGATACTGAAGGTTCCCCGAGAGTGGGAAGCACTGCCTTGCGTCAAGTTATGGTGGGAACTTAATTTGATTGTCCTGAACCTAAATGCTGTGGGGTTGACATGGGAGAACCAGGCGAGGCTCAGTGTTGTTCAGTGCGTGTCTTCCACTAGGATATTGAGACTTGGACAGTGTGACTCTTGATCTAAGATGAGTACCATATATCTGCGAGCATGGGACACGGCGGGGGGTGGGGGGTGGGGGGTTGGTAAGTAGGTTCCTACCTAACCTGAGATAAATTGTTTGCAGAAAGAGAATGTGCCTGTTGAGTGAGGGTTGGGATTGATCTGAGCCAGCTGTACACTAGAGCTGTGAAAAGAAGACAGTGACTCCCCAGGAGGCTGAGCCTCTTCGTGTTGTTATCTCTGTTTCTAAATCCAGCTATAACAAGTCAAGCGTGTGCAACTGGGAGGGTGCACAAATGCTCCTCCTCTGCTGGGCAATGATTGCTCCTCTCCCTGTGGCACCCGTGGCTGTTTAAGGAACTCTGGGCTCAGGTAAGGTCTCTAGCTGAGTATTTTCCTAATTATTCTCCAAGAATCCAGCCAAAGTCCTTAACAGGAAAGGTAAGTACAGATTGTGGGGCACATTCCCACATTTTTCTGGAGTCCCCTGACACCAAGCCGAACTGAGAACTAGGTAGTACCCTCCATTTTCTGATTAACAAGTGGAACTTGGAGGTTGTAACTTGCCTGAATTCACTTAGCAAGTCATCAGCAGGACTTGGACTTGACTTCTGGGCTGACTCCAAGCCTATCGCAGTCCACAATGACCTCACCATAGCAGCGTGCTGTGAGGGACAGAGCTCAGTTCCTACCTGGGGCTACACTTCCTGAGTGCAGAATAGTGTCAAGTGGGAAGCCTCTAAATTTACGACTCTTGACTTCCCTGATCTACAGGATTCATGCCATCCATTGCACTCTTAAAGTGTAGTTTTTATTTTTGAACAAAGATATGGACACATGTTTTCAAGAGTGAAATTATTTTCCAAAGCTGGTTGTGAAAGAGAATATTTCTCCTCCTCCAGTATTCTCCCCAGAAGCTATCACTTTGAACCCTTCTAGCATATTTTATTGGTATTTACATCGATTACTCCAATTATCATGCCTATATTTCTGCTTTCTAAATGTTTAAGCTTTAGGCATTATCTTGTTTTCCCATTAAGAAAGCGGAGGATTTAGCCTTTTTTTCACCCCATTTCTCCACTACTCTGTACCTTCCCAGTGTGCTATTAGTATAATTTTAGTTAGATCACATGTTAGTGTTTACATTACTATGACCATGTAAATCTCATCAGAGCGGGGGCCTGTAGCACACTATGGTTTATTTTCTTTCTGATACAGCATAGCTGCTTTCCTTTCTTCCCTACTTTCTTCCTCCCTTTTTTCTCCCCTCCCTCTCCCCTTCCTTCCCTTCCCCCCTCCTTCCCTTCCCTTCCCCCTCCCTTCCCCTCCTCTCTCTTTTCCTTTCTTTTCCCTCCACCTGGTTCTCCCCCTCCTCCACACTTCTCCTCTTGTTCTTCTTTCCTTAGTGTTCTAGGTCCTGATTACTAATTCAATCCCCAGGGCTCTCCATGTTGTGCAGATCTCTCAAGATGTTTGCATACATGAGGCAGAACATTGCTTTCCTCTTGAATCAGTCTCTCCTGAAGCCTCCTCCAGCTGGGTGTCATCACCCTTCCCTTGCTGATAAGAAGCAGGAAGAGAATGATTTAGAACTGGGGCCAGCCAGTGAGCGGCTGTGGCTCTTATCCAAGTCCCTGAAACCCACACATTTGTGCCAGAAGTCGGCTTTGTGTTGCATCTGCCCATTCCCTCTGTTACTTGTCCTTTCGTATAAGCCAGCACGTGTCTAAGCATGTCGATATCTGGCATCCTTTTAGTTCAAATCTCCACTGGCTTTATTTGCAACTGCTGCTTGGGTGTTGGGGACATAAATACTGACCGCAAAGTGCCTGCTCAATCTTCAAAGATAAATTTTATCACTGTCCAGTAATTTATCAGTGGGAAATAAGATATTTATTTGTCTTTTTCTGGTACATTTGTAATGAATGTGTATGGCAATTTGATATCAGTCAGAATATTTAATTTCCAACAATGTCTCCCTCTTTAAACATCCTAACTGCAGGTAGGAAAAAGCGATGCTATGCATAAAAGTACAATAACTTTAAAAAATGTTATTACAAAATGCTTTATTCTATCCAGAACTTTCACTTATAAAATTGCATTGGCTTATCACAAAACCTCTATAAGTTAGATAAGAAGACATGGTATTGTTCTTTACACCCAGAGATATTACCTAGTTCAAATTCAAGTTCATTCAGTGACTAAGATTACACTACTTACACTTTCAGTATTTTGGCCTCAAAGATTCCCCTACATGAATACTGGTCCTAAAAATACAAAAATTAGCTGGGTGTGGTTGCGCATACCTGTAATCCCAGCTACTCAGGAGGCTGAGGCAGAAGAATTGCTTGAACCCAGGAGGTGGATGTTGCAGTGAGCCAAGATTGCACCATTACATTCCAGCCTGGGCAACAGAGTGAGACTCTGTCTTAAAACAATAAGCTAGAACAGAAACTAATAATGTATGACCATTTCCTTTCTCCTGGCTCCATCACTCCCATGGCAATGTTTGGGAGGGAGAGGAGACCAGAGGCTGCTGGAGAATGCTGGAACCCATTTGGCCTAGGGAAGTTCAACACAGTGGGCTGTGGAGGGCTGAACTGGGGAGATTTCTATTTCAGAGAGTGTTGGCTGAACATAGGTTATTTTTTATTAAGGGGAAATTCATATAGCATAAAATTAACTCCTTTAAGTGTAAAACTCAGTAAAATTCACTGGCATTTAGTACATTCAAATGTTGTGCACCCACCAACTCTATGTAGTTCCAAAACATTTTCATCACCCCCAGAGAAAATCCTGTATCCATGAAGCAGCTACTCCCATCCCCCACAACCTCCTAGCTCCTGGGAAATGCCAATTTGTTTTCTGTTCCTATGATTAATCCATTTTGGATATTTCATATAAATGGAATCATATATGAGTTGTTCATGGTGGCCTGTATCTGAACTTTATTCCTTTTTATGGCTAATATTTCATTGTATAAATATACACAATTTGCTCATCCATTCATGCATTGATAAATATTTGGGTTGGTTCCACCCTTCGACTATTCTGAAGAGTGCCACCATGCACACCCATACATTTGTTTGCATCCCTGTTTTCAATTCTTTGGGGTACACATTAGGAGCAGAATTGCTGGCTCATATGACAATTGTATAGTTAGCTTTTTGAGGAAGTGCTAAAGTGTTTCCCACAGCAGCTGCACCACTTCAAATTCCCACCAGTGACGTCTGAGGGCTCTGGTTTCTGCACATCCTTGCCAACACTGTTGTTTTCTGATTTTTTGTTATTGCCGTCCCAGTGGGTATGAAGCGGCATCTCGGCGTGACTTTGATTTGCATTTCTCTAGTGACTAATGGTGTTGAACCTGTCTTCACATGTTATTGGCTGTTTGTAAATCTTCTGAATGTAAATTTTTAACCAAAGATATTTCATCATCTTGTAACCATTTTAGGACATATTTTCAGGAGTTGAGAAATTCAACAGAGCCTCCCCTACCATAGCCTGTAAGTAGACAGGCTGTGGTTTACTTACAGGCTATGGTAGGGGAAGCTTTGTTGAATTTGTGCTCCCCCGCTACCATAGCCTGTAAGTAGACATAGGACAAGGGTGGGATGGGATGGCTGAAAATAAAAGACCCACGCTCTCATGTCCTCCTCTACTTCCACCCTGCTGACCTCTCGCGGGGCAGGCTGCTTTGAAAACACTATTGTGCACTGAGCAGAAAATCCTAGCTTTTCTAAAGTTCACGCATTATTTTCTCTGGCTCTTTGTATATCTAGTATCCTTCCAAATAGGGGTATGCTTAGGATAGAGCTGGGCACAGCTGTGCAGAGTAATGAAGTTGGGGTCCCTTGAGCTGCCCGTGATATTGCTTCAATAAAGAGAACTCCGAATGCAGACCGTGGCATGACGCTGCATCCTGTTCAGTCTCCTCATGGGAGACTTCAGTGCTATTTAGCTCTCCCTGAATCTTGAGCTAACAATTTTAGACAAACCATGAATTTGCTGTGTGACAGGAGAGTGGTGCATTCTTAGCTTCGGATAGGTAGTGGATATAAAATAAGTAAGCTCCTACCTTCTTCTTAGGAGTCACTGAGAGCATGACATGCCCCTACTTAGAAACTTTCCCTGGCTGCCCTGCTCACTGAGTGAAATCTGTTTAGCATCCTGCTGGCCCCACGTGGCCACCCCAGTCACATCAGCCCATTTTATTTTTTAATGTATTTTTAAAAATTGTTTTTGAGACGATCAGCTCTGTTGCACAGGCTGGAGTGCAGTGGCATAACTCTGCTCACTGTAACCTCTGCCTCCCGGGCTCAAGTGATCCTCTCACCTCAGCCTCCTGAGGAGCTGGAACTATAGGCACCCGCCACTAGCCTGGCTAATTTTTTTGTACTTTATGTAGAGATGGGATCTCACTATGTTTCCCAGGCTGGTCTCAAACTCCTGGACTCAAGTCATCCACATGCCTTGGCTTCCTAAAGTGCTGGGATTGCAGGTGTGAACCTCCATGCCTGGCCCCACTTTCTATTTCAAACCTGCTGAGGTGTTCTGCCCCCAAACCCTGAATAAACCCTGAGGTATTCTGCCTCAGAACCAGCTTTCTGTGAAAACACAGCCTCGGCCAGCATATGCTCCTGCTCGTTCTGGGTGCAGAAACCCCTTTCCTTCATTCTTCTCCTCGAGGTCTAACCAAGTGACATCCCACTTTTGAGAGGTCTCACCTTACCCTCCACATCAAAATAGTATGCCTCTTCCCTTTACTCATGCTTCAATCACCGTGCTTTCTGAATTTCATTAATCACACTCTACAATACAATGCTTTAATGATTATGTCTTTGTTATTGCTTGCTTTGTCTTCCCCAGTAAAGCAAAAGCCCCTGGTGGGCACAGATGCCAGCATTGGAGCAAGTGTATATGGGCAGCTGTGGCTCTATCCATAACACTGCCATTGTTATGCATTCTAGCTTAATAGTCAGAGCTTCCTATAGGAAACTATTTCCCAACACTGTCAGGAATGGGACTCCCACAAGCATGGGTTGTACATTCCATGATTGTTCTTGGCATCCAGACTTCTGTGGATGCTTCTGTGGACACCGCCTGGGCATGGACTAGCACAGTGTCAGCTGGAGTGCTGAGGCTGTGTGTGGTTGTGGAGGGCACAGGTTGTGGCTCTCAGCAGTGCCTTGGAGATGTGGGTCCCCTGAAACACAGTACAAACCCTACAGCAGCCTACAGGATTGACTTTTGATGTTAGCATAAGGCTGGCAAAAATTTTAGTCATCAAATGATTTTTTTTTTTTGGCGGTGTGGATGATTGCAGTGTGGATGTTTACAGTGTGTGACACTCAATTTACAAAACTAGTTTATGAAACTTTTATTCTGGCCTTCATGATGCCACATCCTTGTTTCCCAAAATAATTTAAAGAGGTTGCTTTAGTGTCATAGAGATAATGTCAGTGTGCGTATTAATCTCTTTTTTTTTGAATAAGGGAGAGTAAAACATCATAGCTGGCTGTAGTAATTGTTGAGCACATCAAATAAAATGCAAACATTTTTGGAGAAATAAATGAGAAGCAGATTTCTTTCTTCTTTCTGAGACAGAGTCTCAATGTATCGCCCAGGCTGGAGTGCAGTAGTACAATCTTGGATCACTGCAACCTCTGCCTCCCAGGTTCAAGTGATTCTTGTGCCTCAACTTCTTAAGCAGCTGGGCTTACAGGCACCCGCCACCACGCCCGGGTAAGTTTTGTGTTTTTAGTAGAGATGGCGTTTCACTACGTTGGCCAGGCTGGTCTCAAGCTCCTGACCTTAAGTGACCTGCCCACCTTAGCCTCCCAAAGGGCTGGGATTACAGGCGTGAGCCATTGCACCCAGCCAAGAGGAAGATTTGTAAGACAGCCACTCATTGTGTGAACCTGGGAAAGTTACTCAATTTTGTTTGAGTATTTATCTGTCAAATGGGCCAATTTCTGTTTAATCACCTTGCAAGAGTTTTGTGAAGTTCCTGCTAGAGAAAATTCAGAGAGGAAGTACTTTGTTTATGGCTGCATAGCTGGTTAGCGGCAAAGTCAGCATCTAGCTGAACTCTGTCTGGATGTGAACTCTTTCCAGCCCACACCAGCATGGGCCTCACACATCTGGTGCTCAGGAGGGAGGCTGCTGCTGGGTTTCATTTAATGATCAGAAGAGAAAACCAGGTGACAGCCAGTTTCAAGACAGCGGAGCCTCGGGCAAGCTTCTATCTGCAGGTGCTACAGGCTGTGCAATCCCAGGGCAAAAAGTGATGGAGACTGCAGGGGGCAGGGGTGGGGAAGAAGTTCGGGTCCATGTGAGGGAATTGGCCCTGCTTTCATGGGAGCTGCTGGGAGACACACTGGGTCACTGTGCTCGTATCCCGGCTTGGCCATGTGGAAGAAAACTCACGCTTTGCAACAGTCAGTTTGGGAGAAGGGAAAGCAAGGTTTTCTGCCCTGTCTGCCCTTGGCCTCAAGATATTGACCTGCCCTGCCTCCTGGGGTATCAGCTGCCTCTTCAGCTGCCAGAGGGAAGGTCAGATCCTGTGATGTGGTGTTTCACTTGCATTGTGGAAGTGAATGATAGTCAGGGACTCCGAGTGTTCTGCTAGTGGCTGGGAAGATGCGCTGGTTTTGGCCAAAACCCTGTCCCCTCTGAGGAGGGCATTGAACAGGAAGAAGGGATGAGGTGCAGTGTGTACCAGCCCTCAGTGTCGTTAGGCCAAGGTGTTAGGTAAGACAGGTAAGTGGCTTGGGATCCAGAGGACAGAGGGAATCTAAGAGCTGCCCAAGGCTCACCTTTCAAGCTTCCTAAGGGATTCCACTGGCATCAGTGAGTGTCAGATACACCATATCCTAATGCTGCCTGATAAGACTCAGACCAGCGAGTAAAAATCCTGTCCTTGAGACAGCCAGAGAGTTCTAGCTTCAAGTCTCAGGCATCTGATGTCTGTGCTTTAAAGTAACTTTTAAAAGGCTAAAAAAAAGTACTCTGGCATGTTTGAGAGCGGGGAAAGGAGCTGCTAAGGTCACATGCAGTCTGTGACTGGGCTATACGCATAGTCAGACTCACACGACATGTGGAAAGCTGGGCCAAAGCATGCCCTTTATTAAACAGCTTTCTCATCCACCCTCTGGAGTTCCAAAAACACCTCTCCTGGTATCTGGAGCAGGTGCCATTGGGCAGTGTATGGCCTTCCTTTGATTTAAAATGTAATGTCTTATACTTGAGGTGCTGCACTAGACACTGGCCATGGCAAGGTAGATACAAAGGCACGTGACATGTGGTCCTTGTTTCTGCGAAACTCCAACTTGGTTATCGGCAGTGTCAGTGGGCTGTAAGGTTAGCATGAGACTCCAGATGTGTATATGTATATATATATATACACACATACATATACACACACACATATATATACACACATACATAAAATATATGTATTATATATTATATAATTTATATATATTACATATGTATATTATACATTATTATTTATAATATAATATATATTATAATTATGATATAAATTATAGTATAGTTTATATAGTACATAATTTATTATATATACATATATTTTTTTTGAGAGAGTCTCACTCTATCACTCAGGCTGGGGTGAAGTAGTATGATCTCAGCTCATTGAAACCTTCTCCTCCTGGTTCAAGTGATTCTCTTGCTTCAGCCTTCTGAGTAGGTGGGATTATAGGCATGCGCCACTATGCCCAGCTCATTTTTGTATTTTTAATAGAGATGGGGTTTCACCATGTTGGCCAGGCTGGTCTTGAACTCCTGACCCCAGGTAATCCATCCACCTTGGCCTCCCAAAGTGCTGGGATTACAGGCATGAGCTACTGTGCCTGGCTGGATGAGGAATATTTGATGGGAAAAGAAGATGGACACTCAGGAAGCAGTGTGTGGGTTGGCAGAGATAGGGGGCAGCAGAGAAGGGTTTGGCACCTGGTGATGGGGAAATCCTCTTCAGGAAGACTGAGGCATGAACAACCAGCTTTCACATCCGGGTTTTAGTGTAGGCTTTTTGATGATGGGTTGCAGGCTTCCTGCTTTTGTAGTCTTTTTTCCAGACTGACACGGTAGATTTTTATCATGGGAAGAGTTTGGCATTTGGTGTCAGGAAACATTGGTTGAGTTCTGGCTTCACCCTTGACCTGCTCAGCATCCTTGGTCTAATTTGAATCTCTCTCTCTTTTACATCGTGAAGTTGTAAGGAGGGAGGGAATGTATGGAACAGTGTTTGTCAAGATCTTATTATTGTTTTTGTTATTGGAATTATTCTCTTATCTCCAACCGGGACCATATCTTTTCCTGTCTGTATTCCCTGCAGGACAGTCTGCCTAAAAGCTTAGGAGAGGCTAAACAAACACTTTCTGGCTGGTTCATGGAACAGGATCCCTCCCTCGGTTCCCCAGCGTTTCAGAAATACGACCTGGCCTGTTGGTGTCACTTCCTAGTGAAGTAGCAGGTGGTCCAAGATCACAGAGTGTTGTTGCTGGTGGGATCCTTCCCCTTTCACTTTGCAGATAGGTGATGTCTCTTTTTTTTAGTGGACTCTCACGCTCAGTTTCTGGATAATCTTGCTCATCATAGTGAGTTACTGACTTGCATGATTCATATAGAAAAGACTCACTCTGAATTTAATGTGATGGGTTTGTTAAATGACAACTAAGTGGTCACCAAAAGTGCTGAGTCATAACTTAACCAGAGTAAACCCGATGGATGGAGGCAGCACCTCCAGATGAGAAGCCGAACTCTGTGACTTCCTTGTTCATTCAGGTTGAATGATAGAATTCATATCCTCCCAGTGTGCCAAAGAATACTACATGCGAGGAGGTTCCTTGGCTATGTCAGTGACGGTGAGGCTCCTGATTCTAGCAGAAACACGTGGATACCAGAACTATTGTTTTCCATTGGCTTTGTGTATTAGCATTATCTTCATACCGTTTCTGTAAACTCTTTGAAGACAGGAATGCTGGCTGCTGGAAAGGATAGAGAAAAAGAATTAACACAAATTGAACACTTCCTGATTGAAAGAAACACACATGACCACCCAGAGAGGATATAATCATTCAAAGAAGAAAGTGGGAAATGAGAGAAAATGCTTAGGATACATGCAGAGCACATACCAGTATCCAAAAGCCACCATGCTAGTATTCTAATCAGGCTTAATTACCTTTTGGTGTTTTCATGCAAGAAAACCTTAAAATTGAATATATGAATGCTTCAAAGAGCCGGTCAGAACAGGGGAAGTAGAAAAGGTCATATTTTCCCCCATTCTATTATTACATTTATGTGATATGACAATGCTTTCCAACTATATTTAACAATACTGTGCAAAAAATTTGCATTTAGAACTTGTGTTCTCACTATACACACACATACATACACACAAGTGGTTATTATGTGAAGAGATGGTTATGTTAATGAGCTTGACTATAGTAATCAGTTTACTATAAATGTATACAATTTCATAATTGTATACATGGATATGTATATACACCTCAGTCCAAAAGTCAGTATCTTACATAATCCAGAAATACTAGGTACATCTCCCTTAGCAGAGAAGAGGGGAAAAGATGCCATTATGTGCCATAAATGTATAAAATTTCAATAACTTTTTTTTAAACCCAGAAGGAAGAAAATCACACATAGCATGGTTGTATATAATTTATTTAACTAGCCCCATAGATTATTTCAATTTTTCCAAACATTGTATAGCTAAAAGACATAGTTATTAATATATAATTCCACACAAGTGTAAGGATAAATTTCTAGAAATGCAGTTTTCAGGTAAAAGAAATTTTCATTTGCAAGTTTAACAAATCCTACCAGATTTATTTTCTTAGAAAATATACCGGCTTACTTTTTTGTCTACAGTATGCTTATTTCTTCACATTCTTGTGAACACAGTATCATATGATGTATTTTTTTGCAATATAAAGAAATAATTTGTCGTTTGTAGGGACATGGATGAACCTGGAAACCATTATTCTCAGCAAACTGACACAAGAATAGAAAATCAAACACTGTATGTTCTCACTCACAGGTGGGTGTTGAACAATGAGAACACATGGACACAGGGAGGGGAGCATCACACACTGGGGTCTGTCAGGGGGAAACAGAGGAGGGACAGCAGGGGATGGGGAGGTGGGGAGAGATAGCATGGGGAGAAATGCCAGATACAGGTGAAGGGGAGGAAGGCAGCAAATCACATTGCCATGTGTGTACCTATGCAACAATCTTGCATGTTCTTCACATGTACCCCAAAACCTAAAATGCAATAAAAAAAAGAAAAAAAAAAGAATAATTTGTTATCTTAAAAAATGTTAAGTTTGACATGCTTGTTAGACATGGAGATGTCTGGTAAGCACTAATGAATAAGTTCCAGGAACTCAGGAAGAAAGTTAGGCTTGCAGATATAAACGTGGTTGTATACAGATAGTAATGAAAACCATAGGACTCGGTGACGTCACCCAGCACCTAAGTATACTTAGAGACGAGGGAATCTGGACCTGCAGTGGCTTCTTTCATAGTCTTCAGTGGGCAAGTCCTTGGTCCCCTTATGAGCTTTGATGTTTGTATGTTGATAAGAAATATCCAATCAATAGAGAGAATTTGATAAGAAAGAAGAAAAAGGGAATAGTTTCAGGACTAAAGTTCGGGATGTGATTCATTACCTTTGCCAGTGAAAGGATTGACTCTAGGTAGGGGAGGTGTTCATCTCTTTTTTTATTTATTATTTTTTTGAGACGGAGTTTCGCTCTTGTTACCCAGGCTGGAGTGCAATGGCATGATCTCGGCTCACCACAACCTCCGCCTCCTGGGTTCAGGCAATTCTTCTGCCTCAGCCTCCTGAGTAGCTGGGATTACAGGCACGCGCCACCATGCCCAGCTAATTTTTTATATTTTTAGTAGAGACGGGGTTTCACCATGTTGACCAGGATGGTCTCGATCTCTTGACCTCGTGATCCACCCACCTCGGCCTCCCAAAGTGCTGGGATTACAGGTGTGAGCCACGGCGCCTGGCCTCATCTTTTATAACAGATGAGAAAGAGGAACGTCTGAGCACTGATCTCTCTTATATTCCATTTATCTATTCTTATGGAAATTACATTGAATTTATGCATTAATTTGAAAGGAATTAATGTAAGTAGTACATTTTATCTGTCCATCTACGAACAATGTATATCTCTAATTTCTTTTTTCTTATTGCACTTGCCATAAGATTTGGCATAAAAGACTGCCAATTTCTTTTACTGGACTTTATTGGAGATATTTGATAGGAATATACTCAGTAAGTATATTTTTCAGAGATTTCAGGTTAGGGAAGTTCTATTCTTGCTAAAACGTTTTTTAAGTTAATTTTTAAAAAATAAAACAGCTTTAATAAAGTAATTTGCATATCACAAAATTTGCCCACTGTAAATGTACAATTCACTGATTCTTAATACTGTTATAGAATTGTACTGGCATCATCACTACCATCTAGGCTTAGAATATTTTCATTTCCCAACAAGTTCACTCATGCTGTTTGCATAAAATATTTTTTTGGTCATGAGTTGAATTGTTTTTCTGTATTAAAATGAAAATATAAAATAAGAAATGTTTTTCAAGTAGCAACTTTTCTCATTTACTAGAAAGTAAAAATAAGGGTAGACTTGATAATTCTAAAGATAGCTTAGGAAAATGTAAACTCCTGATGGCAGGGAGGACACCAAGCCATTCATGACGGATCCAAGTTGATGGCCCAATATTTCCCCCAGGCTCCAACTTTAACACTGGGATCACATTTCAATATGAGAGTTGGAGGGGACAAACATCTAAACTATAACAATATCCAATGCAAAGTTAAATATTAAGTAATAGGGAAGATATGGGCATCTTTCCCCCTCTTCTCTGTTAAGGGAGATGTACCTAGTGTTTCTGGA
This sequence comes from Saimiri boliviensis, assembly GCF_048565385.1. Classification (NCBI taxonomy): domain Eukaryota; kingdom Metazoa; phylum Chordata; class Mammalia; order Primates; family Cebidae; genus Saimiri; species Saimiri boliviensis. Next base: position 6,031,963 of record NC_133458.1, on the reverse strand, counting down.
TTACGTAAAATGCTGGCTTTTGGATTGAGGTGTATATACATTTCCATGTGAAGGAGGTATCTATTGATTCCTATTTTATTGATGTATTTACCAGGAGTAAATGTTGATTTTGTGGGCGTTTTTGGGCATTTGATCTTTTCTATAGCTATTAAAAGTAATCACATGATATATTTCTTCTTAGATCTTTTTAAAAGGTGAATTTATACATATAAATTTCTCATTATAGAGACGTCCTTCCATTCCTGAAATATAGATCCTATATAGTCATGATTTCTTTGTATTAGGAATGTCATTGATTTTTTTTGCCATTATTTTATTTATGGTTTTTACACTGATAGCTATAGATGAGATTGATCTGTAGAATTTTTTTTGTTCAATCTTTATGAGAATGAAATATCAAAGGTACGTGCAGTTCTTAAGGAATTTTTAGTTTTCTTCCTTTTTCTGTTGTGCTCTGAAATAATTTAATAGGCATTAGGATAATGTAGTTTTGTAGATTTCTCTGTGAAATCATTTGGCCTAGTGTTTTGAGGGATATAACTTTTAGATAACGTTTTCTATTTCTTTTCTGGAAATTAATATTTTTTTTCTAAATGTAGTATGTCTCTTTTCTTATTCAGTTCTCTCACTATTGCATTCTCTTGTGTTAAATAAGCAAGTGTAGAATTTTTCTAGTGTAGAATTTTAATTATATCGCCATTTCCTTTACTATACATTTTTTGAGACATTTTCTTAGTGATTGCCCTGGGAATTATCATTAATCTCTTAATTTGTAACAACATAGTTCAGGTTAATACCAATTTTACATCAATAGCACATAATACTTTCCTCCTATTTAACTCCATACATTCGTTTATGTTGTTATTTTCACAAATTGCACTTTAATATATCAGATGCCTATCAACTTAGATTTGTAACTATTGCATTATGTAGTGTTTAAAAATAGATTTTAAAAAAGGAATCATGAACAAAAAAACTACATGAATACCAACTTTTATGTTCACTTGTGTGGCTATCTAACTGGTTCTCTTTATTTCTTTGTGTGGATTCCAGTTACTGTTAATGTCCTTTTCTTTCAGCCTGAGGGACTCACATTATCTTGAAGGGCGGATCTGATAGCAACAGACTCATTAACTTTCTTTGGGGGGGAATGTCTTAATTTTCCCTCCACTTTAAAAGCAGCTTTATTGATATATATTTCACATATCCCCCAGTTTCCCCACTAAATGCATAACATTTGACAGGTTTTAGGATATTCACAAATATGTGCAACCATCACCACTGTCAATTTTAGAGGGTTTCATGATCTCAAAGGGGAACCTTTCATCCTTTAGCCGTCATACTACTAGATGTAGTCTATAGTTTGGGAACAATTGATTTGGAACTCTGATCTGAGTGTTGTTTGATGATTGGGCTTAGATTAAAAAGGGCTGTGTAAAATTCTAATAATATTTTCTGTTTCCTGAAACTCTGCTAAGAGAAACTTGTCACAACTAGTATTATGGGTAAAACAACACCCATAATGGTGGCCTCCTCATCTGTCCTTTTTCTTGGATGATAGAGCTTTTGTCTTCATTTAGGTCCAAGCAAGCAGGAAGTAGATCATGTGGCCAGAAGACTACTTGGCTGAGTTGAGTGGGAGTGGCTGCAAGGCTATCCTGGTGTCTGTCAATGGGATGCTGTTGCATTTTGGGAGAGATGACTCTCATTGGGTTGGTCTACCCCGTGTATTTCAAAGTGTTAGGGATCTCTGCCTCTCTTTCTCCTGACATCAAGGTTTTCCCCACACATTGGCTCCACAGCAATACTCTAATAATTTCCACATGTCCTTTGGGGGTTGGTACCATTGCCTGACAAGTCCTTTATATCAACCTCTACAAGATACTCCTGAGCTTGGGATGTGATATCACTCACACACACACACACAAACACACACACACGTCTATTTTTTGGGATCAGAGTTTTGAGACTGTGTGTGGCTCCCTCTTCTATGCGCCTGGGTCACTGAGTTTGCCTTAGGATTACAAGTGATCTGGCCATACGCTGACTTTGCTCCATCTTTTGGAGTTAGAAATTGTTAAATCTGGACTTTAAATCTTGAGATACCTACCATTTTATTATTCATCCCCACACCACCCCACCTGCCCCCAAACAAATGTCTGTGCCTCACATTTGCTTTTAATTGCAACGGTCTTGAAATATTCAGAAATCCCCGAGGGGAGACGTTTTTCATCTGGGATGGTGACATTGACTCAAGACCTTTTGTAATATGAATGCTTTCAAAGTAATGAAATCTAGAATGTTTTCGCTTTCCTTAAAACCAACCACTGAAACAGCATGTAATATCTCCAAACTTTGTCTTTTTGTCAGTGAGGTTATAGCAAGTCAATAATACTGAATATCTATTAATTCATTTCTGTGAGGCCTAGAAAGAACTTTACGTGCTCATGCCTTCCTGTCCTTGGCTAACCTGATAGTGTGTCACTCTCACCTTCTGTGGACAGAACTACCTTGAGATGAAGTAACTTACAGAAGGTCACGCATTTGCATTAGGGCTAGAGTTAAACGCTGACTCTTACCTTGCCCTTTGGCAGCCAGATGACTCTTGGAGAATTAGACAGTTCCCTTATTGCTTCTCACAGAACAGCCGGCTCGTCACTGGGCCATGGGGGCAGTACGCCAGGATTATCATATAACTTACTCGATTGAAAAATACTCACTTGCTCTCCTAGGGCACGAGTCACTCCAAAAGACATATTTCTAACCAACATATCTTACAGATATGTGTACAACACAACTTACCCGTTAGCAAGTACATAGAATGACCTCTGAGCCTAGTTTAGGGTATTCTTGCCTAGAATGCTCTTGTTTCTTCTTTCTTATTTAAAATATTTTCAACTCATATTTCAAGGTCTGACTCAAATTCTATTTCTCTCATTAAACCCTGTCTGATTATGACACCCTCTAACAAGCTATTTTCCTGAGTGTATTTACTACATTTACCATCATTTCCATCTACTTGAGCACTTAAAACAGTGTCTAACAAGGCAGCATCCGTCTAAGCAGCTGGAGGGTAGATGGAAATTTGTTTCCATATTCTTTGCAGACCTTGAAAAGGAGATGCAAAGGACTCGTGAGGATTGTGTGAAATTTCGGAAAGAATTCTACCTTTCCGTGCCAAAATTCAAGTTTGCTTACTTTGTTTTTTAAATGACTCCCTTAATACATATCTAAGATACTGTCCTCTTAAGCATCCGGGACCAGGGGTTGGTATAATGGCTATGAGGCGCGGTTTTGCATTTTGAAGCAGAGGAGCATTTCCGCCTGCTCGCTGTCACAGATGTGTGTGCCTGCCCCTTTTATCTATGGTCTTCATTTTAATTTGTTTTTAATTGCCTATTTAACACACCTAGCAATTAAGGTGAAATGGGCTCTTTGACAAATGTGAGAGCTTTTAAATTAGTGCTAATTGCTTTTGTTAATTAAAAGTAATGCTTTATATTGTTATTGGTATTCTCTTACATAAAACTGGATGAACGACTTCCAGTCAATCCCACTACAAAGACGTCTCTTTGTAATCACTGGGACTTTAGAGCCTGAAGTTCCTGCAGAATGAAAAAGGATGGCTAGAACTTCAGGAGGAGTGAGAAGAGAGACAGGTGAATGACAGCACAAGCCTGGTTCCATTGCTGGCTCAGCCCATGCCCATGGCCATGCCCACTAATTTGGAAGTTCACTGAAAGCCCCTGCCGAGGGTGGAATGGGCTGCTGCATCCATCAGGGTTCTCACAGGAGAGAGGTGACAGACTGGAAGCAGGATGATTTGAGGGGGATGTAATCACAGGACCGTTTATAAAGTTCTGGGCTGATGAAAGAGGGCAGCAATGGAAAGAGCTGTTACCAACCTTAGGTCAGAGCTGGGAGGGGAGGGGAAGATCACCAGAACCTCATATAGCGAAAGCTGCTTTTGGAAAATCAGCGACAGCTGGGTAGAGTGTATATCATTTGGATGGGACCATGTCATGGGAAAGCATTTCTATGACAACAAACACACTTGCTTCCTGGATCCAGCAACCTCTGGAGTGCTCCCACCTGTGCTCGCCCCATTCCCAGCAGCCCTGGTTACCTTCCCTGGTTCTAAAAGCAGCTCTTGGTCTGGGATGGCTCTCGGAGTGACCGTGAAATGGGGTGAAGGCAGGCCTTAATTTTCCTTCAAAGATCGGGCATGAGATACCCAGAAATTGGGCCACCCTCAGGAGGCAGCATGGCATTGGGCCAGTGGCTTTCTCCAGCCGAGGGCAGAGGGTTTGAAGAGCAACTTTACCTGGCCTCCCTGGAGGGAGCATCTGGGAGGGATGCTGGCCGGTGCTCCCTGCATTCACTTCACTTGTTTATGTAGATAACTTGGGAAACATAGACAAGAATACGATTCCATGCCTAATCCCAACAGCTAGAGAGAGGCATATTTTGCCTATTATCTCTCCCCATGTGCACGCTGTATATATATTCAGTCCTCCCACCTGATTCTCCATCTGTACGCACGCTCTTCCCACCCTTCTGCTCCGCTCTGTCATGGGGACCACAGTTTCCAGGATACCTTTAGGGTCTTCATCCAGGTTAGGCCACTGGGAGACACGGTGGAAGACTGGAGGGCAGGAGGAAAGGAGGCTGCAAGGTACTGTTCTTCCTCGCTCTGGCACAGGCAGTGGCACCTGCTCTGAGGTCTGGAGCTTCCCACTCCACCTCTTGGCCTCTCAGAACAGCCCACTACCATGGAGCCACGGGCTTTGCCTGCTGTTGTGAGCCTTTGGGTTGCCTCACCATTCCCGTAAATTACCTAAGAGATGGACTTGCTGAAAACCTATTTGTCGTAATGCATGTCCTCTATCTAAAACATTTAGAATGATTTTAACTGATCCCCAGATTTTGGATATGAAGGTTGTTTCTTACTGGGAGCACTGAGCCACGACTGTCCTTTGTGCTAACTCTCTGTGCAGGCCCACGGTTATTTCATAAAGTGAAATTCCCAGAGGCAGAGGAATTGCTGGCTCAAAAGTTTTAACATTCTTGTTCACCTAGTCCAATGTTTTCTTCCTGACAGTTTTCGCTGGCTTATACTCCCATTGCTGATCTTTTCTTGGTCACTAACTGTAATTGGAGCCCTCACTGGGTTTGCAGTGTTGTAAATCAGACAGGGCATGGCTGCGGACAGTGCCCCGTGGGGTGAACCGTGGTCCCCCACACCGTGCCTTGTACAACCGGCACCGCTGTTCCCAGCAGCCCTGCTGATCCGAACATGTGGAACATGGTGGGAGCAGGTCCTGCCTGCCGGGCTACAGCTGCTGAAAGCCAGAGTGCTGCACAGATGGAAATGTAGTGACCGCGCAGCCTCTCGCTGCCCCTGTGTGCATAACTGTTCCTCTGCCATCTCTGACGTCCCAATCCTGATGCTGTCTCCCTGGTCCCAGTTCCTCCTCTTCCTAGAAGCTGTCTTTGACTTTACCTAGACACTTGCTCGGGTAATCTCCCACGTGCTTGCCCTGTTTCATGACGCTATGTCTTGCTGTTCCATCTCCAGGCTCACTTTCTCTGGGACACGTCTGCCTCCCGCAACCCTGCTGTCTTCACTCCGCCTCCCAAGGTGCTCGTAATAATGCTGTTAAGGCAGGTTTGCTTGAATAACCTATTTTTTTTTTTTAAACTATGATTCTGGTGATCTTCCTCCAGCGTCCAACATCCCACTCTTTTCTTGAGGCCAGTGTATTTTAAAAATAGCTTTGTTGCGGTGTGAGTGATATATAAAAAACTGTACCTATTTAATGTACACAATTTGATGGTTTGAATATATGCATACGCTTGTGAAACCATCACTGCAATCAAAGTAATAAAAATATCCATCACCTCTGCAGTATCTTCCTGCCCCACCTCCCTTTTTGTGGTAAGAACACTTAACCTGAGATCATTTCTCTCAACCACCGTTTTAAGTGCACCTTTTAAAGTACCGTTAACGATGCTATTAAAATGAAACTGTTTTCCTAATTTAATTTTGAGATTGTTCACTCTCAGTGTATAGAAGCACACTTGATTTTTATTTTAATTTTTAATACAGAAAGAGGTTTATTTGGCTCACAGTTCTGCAGGCTGTACAAGAAGCATGGAACCAGCATTTGCTTCTGGTGAGGGCTTCAGGCCGCTTGCCCTCACGGTGGAAGGGGAAGGGAACCAGCATGTGCAGACATTACGTGGTGAGGGAGGAAGCCAGAGAGGGAAAGGGAGGTGATATACAAGATATGTCTATATATATCACGGTTTCTTTATCCACTCATTGATTGATGGGCATTTGAGCTGTTTCCACATTTTTGCAATTGTGAATGGTGCTGCTGCAAATATGTGTGTACAAGTATCTTTTTTGTATAATGACTTCTTTTTCTCTGGGTAGATACCCAGTAGTGGATCTGCTGGATCAAATGGTAGATCTACTTTTAGTTTTTTAAGGAAGCTCCACACTGTTTTCCACAGTGGCTGTGCTAGTTTACGTTACCACCAGCAGTATAGAAGCGTTCCCTTTTCACTGCATCCACCCCAATGTCTATTATTTTTTGATTTTTTGATAATGGTCATTCTTGCTGGGAGTAAGATGGTATTGCATTATGGTTTTGATTTGCATTTCCCTGATCATTAATGATGTTGAGCATTTTATATGTTTGTTGGCCATTTGTTTATATTCTTTTGAAAATGGTCTATTCATGTGCTTAGCCCACTTTTTGATGGGATTGTTTTTTTTTTTTTTTTTTTTTTTACTGATTTGTTTGAGTTCATTGTAGAGTCTGGACATTAGTCCCTTGTCAGATGTATAGATTGTGAAGATTTTTTCCCACTCTGCGGGTTTTCTGTTCACTCTGCTGACTATTCCTTTTGCCATGCAAAAGATTTTTTTTTAGTTTAATTAAGTCCAAGCTATTTATCTCTGTTTTTGTTGTATTTGCTTTTTGGTTCTTGGTTATAAAGTCTTTGTCTAAGCCAATGTCTAGAAGGGTTTTTCTGATGTTATTTTCCAGAATTTTTGTGGTTTCACTTCTTAGATTTAAGTCCTTGACTCATCTATCCATCTGGAGTATACGGTGAGAGATAAGGATCCAGCTTCCTTCTCCTACGTGTGGCTAGCCAATTATCCTAGCACCATTTGTTGGATAGGGCGACCTTTTTCCACTTTGTTTTTGTTTTTGCTTGCTTCCTCAAAGATCAGTTGGCTGTAAGTATTTGGGTTTATTTCTGGGTTCTCTGTTCTTTTCCATTGGTCCGTGTACCTATTTTTGTACCCGTACCATGCTGTTTTGGAGACTGTGACCTTATATTATAGTTTGAAATCAGGTAATGTGTTGCTTCCAGATTTGTTCTTTTTGTTTAGTCTTGCTTTGGCTATGTGGGCTTTTATTTGGTTTCATATAAATTTTAGGATTTTTTTTTTCAAGTTCTGTGAAGAATAATGGTGGTATTTTGATGGAAATTGTGTTGAATTTGTCGATTGCTTTTGGCAGTATGGTCATTTTTACAATATTGATTCTACTTATCCATAATCACGGAATGTGTTTCCATTTGTTTGTTGATAATTTCTTTAAGCAGGGGTTTGTAGTTTTCCTCGTAGAGGTCTTTCACTTCCTTGGTTAGGTATATTCCTAAGTATTTTAATTAATTAATTATTTTTTTTTTTTTGCAGCTATTGCAAAAGTGGTTGAGTTCTTGATTTGATTCTCAGCTTGGTCACTGTTGGTGTATAGCAGAACTACTGATTTGTGTAATTAATTTTGGATTCTGAAACTTTGCTGAATATTGATCAGTTTTAGGAGCTTTCTGGATGAGTCTTTACAGTTACATAGGTATACCATCATACCATCAGTAAATAGTGACAGTTTGACTTCCTTTTTACTGATTTGGATGCCCTTTCTTTCTCTGATTGCTCTGGCTGGGACTTACAGGACTATGCTGAAGAAGAGTGGTGAGAGTGGGTATCCTTGTCTTGTTCCAGTTCTCAGAGGGAATGCTTTCAACTTTTCCCTCTTCAGTATTATATTGGCTGTGGGTTTATCACAGATGGCTTTTATTACATTAAGGTATGTTCCTTGTATGCCAATTTTGCTGAGGGTTTAAATCATAAAGGGACGCTAGATTTTGTCAGATTTTTTTTCTGCATCTATTGAGATGATCATGCAGTTTTTGTTTTTAATTCTGTTTATGCGGTGTACCACATTTATTGGCTTGCATATGTTAAACCATTCCTGCATCTTTGGTATGAAACCTACTTGATCACGATGGGTTATCTTTTTGATACACGTTGGATTTGGTTAGCTAGTATTTTCTTAAGGATTTTTGCATCTATGTTCATCAGGGATATTGGTCTGTAGTTTTCTGTTTTGGTTATGTCCTTTACTGGTTTTGATATTAGGATGATACTGGCTCCATAGAATGATTTAGGGAGGATTTCCTCTTTCTCTATCTTGTGGAATACTGTCAACAGGATTGATATCATTCTTTGAATGTCTGGTGGGATTCAGCTGTGAATCCATCTGGTCTTGGACTGTTTCTTGTTGTTAATTTTTAAATCACCATTTCAATCTTGCTACCTTGTTATTGGCCTGTTCAGGGAATCTTATTCTTCCTGATTTAAGCTAGGAGGGTTGAATCTTTCCAGGAGTTTATCCATCTCCTCTAGGTTTTCTAGTTTATGCATATAAAGGTGTTCATAGAAGCTTTGAATGATCTTTTGTATTTCTGAGGTGGCAGTTGTGGTATCTCCTATTTCATTTCTAATTGGGTTTATTTGGATCTTCTCTCTTCTTGATTAATCTTGCTAATGGTCTATCAATTTTATTTATCTTTTCAAAGAACCAGCTTTTGTTTCATTTATCTATTATATATTTTTTTGTTTCAATTTCATTTAGTTTTGTTCTGATCTTGGTTATTTCCTTTCTTTGGCTGGGTTTGGGTTTGGTTTGTTCATGTTTCTCTAGTTCCTTGAGGTGCAATCTTAGATTGTCTATTTGTGCTCTTTCAGACTTTTTGATGTAGGCATTTAAGGCTATGAACTTTCCTCTTAGCACTATCTTTGCTGTCTCTCTGAGGTTTTGATAGATTGTGTCACTATTATTGCTCAGTTCAAGGAATTTATAAATTTCCATCTTGATTTCATTGTTGATCCAGTGATTATTCAGGAGCAGGTTATTTAATTTCCATGTATTTGCATGGTTTTGAAGGCTCTTTTTGGAGTGGACTTCCAGTTTTATTCCATTGTGGTCTGAGAGAGTACTTGATATAATTTCATTTTTCTTAAATTTATTGAGACTTATTTTGTGGCCTATCATATGGTCTATCTTGGAGAAGGTTCCATGTGCTGATAAATAGGATATATATTCTGCGGTTGCAGGTTAGAATGTTCTGTAAATATCTGTTAAGTTCATTTGTTCCATGGCATAGTTTAAATCTATTGTTTCTTTGTGAAATTTCTGCCTTGATGACCTGTCTAGTGCTGTCAGTGAAGTAATGAAGTCCCCCACTATTATTGTGTTGCTGTCTATCTAATTACTTAGGTCTAGTAGTAATCATTTTATAAATTTGGGAGTTCCAGTGTTAGGTGCAAATATATGTAAGACTGTGATATTTTCTTGTTGGACAAGGCCTTTTATCATTATGTAATGTCTGTCTTTGTCTTTTTTAACTGCTCTTGCTTTAAAGATTGTTTTGTCTGATGAAAGAATAGCTACTCCTGCTTGCTTTTAATGGCCATTTACATGGAATGTCTTTTTCCGCCCCTTTACCTTAAGTTTTTGTGAGTTCTTATATGTTAGGTGAATCTATTGAAGGCAGCAAATATTTGGTTGGTGAATTCTTAATCTTTCTGCAATTCTGTATCTTAAGTGGAACATTTAGGAGATTTACATTCAACATTAGTATTGAGATGTGAGGTACTGCTATTCCATTACTAATCCATACTAATCCTGCTATTTGTTGCTGTATAGCTTGGGTTTTTAATTTTTTTTTTTTTAGGTTCTGTGAGATTTATGCTTTAAGGAGGTTCTGTTTTGATGTGTTTCCAGAATTTGTTTCAAGATTAAGAGCTCCTTTTAATAGTTCTTGTAGTGCTGGCTTGGTAATGCTGAATTCTCTCAGCATTTGTTTGTCTGAAAAAGACTGTTTCTTTTTCTTCATTGATGAAGCTTAGTTTCACTGGATACAAAATTCTTGGCTGATAATTGTTTTGTATAAGGAGGCTGATGATAGGGCTCCAATACCTTCTGGCTTGCAGGGTTTCTGCTAAGAAATCTGCTGTTAATCTGATAGGTTTTCCTTTATAGGTTACTGATTCTTTCCTTAATCTTAACTTTAGATAACCGGATGACAGTGTGCCTAGGCAATAATCTTTTTGTGATGAATTTCCCAGGTGTTCTTTGAGCTTCTTGTATTTGGATTTCTAGGTTTCTAGTAAGGATATGGAAGCTTTCCTTGATTATTACCATGAATGTGTTTTCCATACTTTTAGATTTCTTTTCTTTCTCAGGAACACCAGTTATTCTTAGGTTTGGTCACTTAACATAATCTCAAATTTCTTAGAGGCTTTGTTCATTTTTAAATTCTTTTTTTCTTTGTCTTTGTTGGATTGGGTTAAAAACCTTGTCTTTGAGCTCTGAAGTTCTTTCTTCTGCTTGTTTGATTCTATTGCTAAGACTTTCCAGAACACTTAGAATTTCTCTAAGTGTGTTTATTATTTCCTGAAACTGTGATTGTTTTTTATTTATGCTGTCTATTTCACTGAATATTTCTTACCTCATTTATTTTATCATTTTTTAAATGTCCTTAAATTAGACCTCACCTTTCTTTTGTGCCTCCTTGATTAGCACTTAATAATCAACCTTCTGAATTCTTTTTCAGGTAATCAGGGATTTCTTCTTGTGTTGGATCCATTGCTGGTGAGCTAGTGTGACTTTTGGCTGTTGCTAAAGAAACATATTTTGTCATGTTACCAGAATTGTTTTTCTGGTTCCTTCTCATTTTGGTAGGCTATGTCAGAGGGAAGATCTGGGGCTCAAGACTACTGTTCAGATTCAGTTGTCCCGTGGGGTGTTCCTTTGACTCTACCTCTTTTCCTAGGGATGTAGCTTCCTGAAAGCCCAGATATAGTGATTGTTACTGCTCTTCTGGATCTAGCCACCCATCAGGGCTACCAGCCTCTAGGCTGGTACTAGGGGTTATCTGCAGAGTCCTTTGATGTGAACTGTCTTCAGATCTCTTAGCTATGGATGCCAGTACTTGCTGCAGTGAAAGTGGCAGGGGAGTTAAATGGACTCTGAGGGTCCTTGGTTTGGGTTGTTTAATGTGCTATTTTTTTGATCTCCTGCCAGGAGGTGGCACTTTCAAGAGAGCATCAGTTGTGGTGTGTAGGGAGGATCATGAAGTAGGTGGGGCACTATACCTACCAAGAGAATATGCCCTTTGTCTTCAGTTACTAGGGTGGGTAGGGAAGGACCATCAGGTGGTGGTAGGGTTAGGCATGTCTGAGCTCAGCCTTTCCTTGGGAGGCACATGCTGTGGCTGCTGTGGTGGCTGGAGGTGTGGTTTCCTGGTCAATGAAGTTATGTTCCCAGGAGGATTATGGCTACCTCTGCTGTGTCCTGCAGGTTGTCAGGGATGTGGGGGAAAGTCAGCAGTTACAGGCTTCACCCAGCTCCCATGCAAACCAGAAGGCTGGTCTCATTCCCACCATGCCCACCACTGCTAGCAGCACTGCGTTTATTTCCAGGCAGTGGGTGAATGGAGCTGAGAATTTGCCCCTGGCTACCACCCATCTCCTGAGAAAGCAAGCAGGCCTTTTGTGCCTCTCCACCTGTCGAGCCTGCACACTGAATTCACACCCTCCCCCATGATCGGGCCAGGAGACTTCATATTCAGTTGGAATTGTTACAAAATTCAGCTGGAGGTTTTCTTTTCCTTGTGGTCTTTTTTCAGTTCCTCTGGCAGCCCTCCCCAAAGACCCCTGTGAAACAAGGCAGAAATAGCTTCCTAGGGGCTTTTCCTGCTGCTTCCTCTCCCCCCGTATTTCTCTTGATTCTCTAATTTGACTCATCTCCAGGTAAGGTCCAATCCTTCTCCTGTGATCTGGACCTCCAGGGTCCCCAGTGAGGGTGTCTGTTCAGGGACAATGATGCCCCTTTCCCACTTTCACAGCTTGGACACTCACATTTTTTGGGGTGTCTTCTCAGTCCTGCAGGAGCAATCTGCTTCCTTCAGAGGGTCTGTGGATTCTCTTGGCTTTCCTGATATATTCCTGTAATAGTTCTGGAGCGAAAGTTTATGATATGAGTTTCCACATGCTGCTCTGTCTGTCTGAGTGGGAGCTGCAATCTAGTCCTGCCTTCTACCCACTTTGCCCACTTTTTAATCGAGTTGCTCATTTTTTTTTCCTTGTCAATTTAAGTTCCTTGTAGACACCAGATATTAGACCTTTGTCTGATGGATAGATTGCAAAATTTTTCTCCCATTCTATAGGTTGTTTGATTTGTTGATAGTTTCTTTTGCTGTGTAGAAGCTATTTAGTTTAATTAGATCCCATTTGTCAATTTTTGCTTTTGTTGCAATTGCCTATGGTGTTTTCATCATGAAATTGTTGACAGCAATCAAATTTGAGCTATCAAGAGAAAATTAGAACTTTTGAAATCCTATGTCTACCACTGTGACTTGATGCCCTTTCAATATGTAAATACTTATCTGATAATATTGGCGTTGATTTTAAAAAGTCTGATTATTTTTTCATATGGCCTAATAAATTGTGTTAATACTTAAAAAAAAAAAAAGGAATTGTTGCTCATGACTATGTCCTGAATGATATTGCCTAGATTTTCTTGTAGGGTTTTTTGTAGCTTTGGGTTTTACATTTAAGACTTTAACCCATCTTGGGTTAATTTTTATATAAGGAGTAAAGAAGCAGTCCATTTTCTATTTTCTGCATATGGCTAGCCAGTTCTCCCAGTGCCGTTTATTAAATAGGGAATCCTTTCTCCATTGCTTGTTTTTGTCAGGTTTGTCAAAGATCAGATGGTTGTTGATGTGCAGTCTTATTTCTGAGTTCTCTATTCTGTTCCATTGGTCTATATGTCTGTTTTAGTACCAGTACAATGCTGTTTATAATTGGTTACTGTAACCTTTTAGTGTAATTTGAGGTTGGGTAGCATGATGCCTCCAGCTTTGTCCTTTTTGCTTAGGATTATCTTGGCTATAGGGGCTCTTTTTTTGCTCCATATGAATTTTCAAATAGTTTTTTTCTGATTCTGTGAAGATTGTCAATAGGGAAGTGAAGGACCTCTTCAAGGAGAACTATAAACCACTGCTCAAGGAAATCAAAAAGGACACAAACAAATGGAAAAACATTCCATGCTCATGGATAGGAAGAATCAATATTGTGAAAATGACTATACTGCCCAAAGTAATTTATAGATACAACTGATTTTTAAATACTGACTTCAGATCCTAAAACTTTGCTGAACTGATTTATTAATTCTGGTAATTTTTGTGCCTTCCATATGGTTTTCTATGTATAAGATCATGTCATCTACAAGTAAAGATAATTTTAATTCTTCCTTTCCAATCTAGAAACCACTTAGTTTTTTTTTTTTTTTTTTTTTTTTTTTTTGGTCCCTGGCTAGAACCTCCAGAACAATAATGAATTGAAGTGGTAATAATGAATATCTGTGTCTTATTCCCAATCTTAGGAAGCATTCAGTCTATAACAATTAAGTAGGATGTTATCTGTAGGCTTTTTACAGATGCTCTTTATCAGCTTAACAAAATTTACTTTCATTCCTAGTTTATTATTTTTTAATATGAAAATATATTGAATTTTGTCAAACTTGTTTGTGTCTGTTGAGGTGATCATGCTTTTTTTGTTCTTTGTTCTATTAATATGGTATTATATTAATTAGTTTTTGGATGTTAAACTGACATTAAATGCCTGGGATAAATCCCACTTTTAGTGTATAATTGTGTATAATTCTTTATATATGTTGCTGGATTTGGTTTTCCAGTATTTTGTTGAGAATTTTTGCATTTATAATGATAAAATGTATTAGTGTATAGTTTACTTGTGATATCTTTATTTGGTTTTGATATCAGGGTAATAATGGAATGAGATGAAAAGTATTATTTCATCTTTATTATTTGGAAGGGTTTGTGAATAATGACCATTAAGTATTTTTTAAATATTTGGTGGAATTCACTAAGAAAGCCATCTGAGCTTTTCTGAGAGGAAATTTAAAAAATTACTAATTTAGTGTCTTTACCTGTTATAGGACTATGTAGATTTTTTATTTTTGAGTCAGTTTGATTAGTTTGTCTCTTCAGATGTATGTTCATTTCATCTAAATTCTCTGATTAGTTGGCATACGATTATTTACAGTATTTCTTTATGATCCTTTTTATTTTTGAAATATTAGCATGATGTTCTCACTTGTTTAAGTGTGTATGTTTGATATGGTATGGCAAAGCTGGTGTAACTGCAGGAGAAAATGAGAACAAGGCTTGAAAGAAAAAAGTTTATTATACACATGGCTCCCAGAGAGGGAGCGACTCTATAGGATGCAGAGCTACACAGGAATACAACCAGTAGTGTGGTAAAAAAAAAGAAAAATGGGAAGGAAGGGGAGGGGGAAAGAGGGTAACACAGAGAGTAAGTGAGAGAGCACTTGTGGGCCAAAATCTTTATTGAAGTCATCTGAAGCGTGGTTGTGACTTATCGGCACCAGGGAATTTCCCTGGGTAGTTTGAAAGGAAACCAAGCCCATGGAGAAAGGAGAACAGAGTATAGCAGCTGGGTTTGTTATCAAAGAGTATCAATGGGTGTAGGTTCACAATTAGAGAAGCAGTGAGGAAGATGTTGAATCACCAGTTTGAACTCAAAATGGAGGTATTTTAAAACACATTACTTTAATTCCTGATGGTAGTAATTTGAACCTAAGGTCAGTAGTCATGTTCCTACTCTCATGTTTGATTGACTGTAGTAATTTGAGATTTCCCTCATTTTCTTGGTTAGTCTAGATAAAAGTTTGTTAAGTTTGTTTATCTTTTCACAGAACTTTTAGTTTTGTCCACTTTTTCTGTCATTTTCTATTCTTTATAAAGCTTATGTCCTTTTAATCTTTACAGTTTTTTCAATTTTCTTTGGGTTTGGATTACTCTTCTTTTTCTAGTTTGTTAAGGTAGGAGGTGGCTAGGTTTTCATTTGAAATCTTTATTTTTAATATAGATGTTTACAGCTATAAGTTTGCCTCTGAGCATGGCTTTAGCTGCATCCCCTAAATTTTGGTATGACATATTTTGTTTTTATTTATGTCAAGGTATGTCCTTATTCATTTGTGGTCAAAGAACATACTTTATACAACTTCAATGCTTTTAACTTCCTTTTTTTTTTTTTTTTCCTGAGATGAAATCTTGCTCTGTTGACCAGGCTGGAGTGCAGTGGCATGATCTCAGCTCATTGCAAACTATGCCTTCTGGGCTGAAGCTCTTCTCCTGCCTCAGCCTCTCAAATAGCTGAGACTACAGGCACATGCCACAATGTCAGGATAATTTTTTTGTAGTTTTAGTAGAGACAGGGTTTCACCATGTTGGCCAGCCTGGTCCCAAACTCTTGACCTCAGGTGATCCACTTACCTTGGCCTCCCAAAGGATTGGGATTGCAGACAGGAACCACTGCACCCAGCCTTAACTTTCTGAAAACTTGTTATAACATAAAATATAGTCTGCGTTGGAGAACATTCCATGTAGACTTAAAAAAATATGTATTCTGCTATGTTTGGGTAGTGTTCTGTAGAGGTCTATTAGGCCTAGCTGGTTTATAGTGTTGTTCAAGTTCTTTACTGCATTATTTCTTCTTTCAATTCTGTCAGTTTCACATATTTTGCAGCTTTGTCGTTAGGTGCATATATATATATATATATATATATATATATGTGTATATATATATATGATGTGTATATATATATTTTATTTTAAAAAAGAAGCTTATTTAAACAAGATGTTTGACTCGAAGGGAAAACTAACAAGGATCCCTTTTTTTTTTAGAGTAATTTATCCCTACCTAAAGACAGATTGACCTACGTGTAACAGCTACATGCAAAAAAGTTATAAAATTGTCATTGGTTTTACAATGATAAATGAAAATCATTAAAATTATTCAATTGAACAAGGTATGCAGAATTTTTTTTTGGCTTTTTTTGTTGTTAAAACAGTGAGCGCAAAATAACTTACTGGAATATAAAGATAAGAGCTGAATGAGCATGCCACTAATAAAGAAAGGGGGCATTTTCAGAGAATCAGTATTTTTCCCCATCCTGTCTCCACTTGATGTTAATCAAAATTGGCTGTTTAATTTTAAAAAATGCGATATTCTTGTGCACATGTACCAGCTACTTTATTTACAACAAAGAAATGGAGAAGGGGGAAATGAAAGAATAGAGGAAATTATACTGTAGTAGTCAGGATGTATCAGACTAAATAAACAAAACAAAAATGGTTATTAGAAATGAAGGACATTTTATAATAATAAAAGGTTCCAACTATCAGGAAATAATAACCATTATAAACATATATGGCTGCACCTGCTGGTGCTACTTGTGTGTTCCTTCAGTGAGGGTTTGGTACCTCTTTTGTGAAGTGACAGCTGAGGAGACTCAGTTGTTTTCTAACTGAGAATGTCATCTTGGTCTGTAAAGAACAGAGTTCTGGAGTAAAGAAGTAGGCTTCCTTTTTGGTAGACGTGCTTGTCTGCGAGCTGTTGAACACATCAATTGTGTCTTCATCCTGCATTTCCAACTGTGCAGTTGTGTGTGCTTCATTGATTGGTTACCCATCAAACTGGAATCTGATCTGCCTCATTTATAACCCCTGTCATTCATAATAGGCTTTCATTAGTTTACTGAGTGGTGTATGCCTCTCAAGTGCACCAGAGAACCATCTGCCCCACCACCTTAAAATTAATATGATCATTGTTCTCAGTCTTAACTCCTTTGTTGGGCTTTTTGTTGACCATGGTTAGTGCCAGAGTCTCCACAGCTGCTGCTTCACAGAAGAGGTACCAGGTCCTCCCTGAACAAGCACACAAGTAGCACCAGCAGCAGCAGTCATATATGTTTATAATGGTTATAATTTCCTGATAGATGAACCCTTTCATTATTATAAAATGTCCTTAATTTCTAATAATCATTTTTGTTTTAATGTCTATTTAGTCTGATACTAATATAAGCACTTCACCTCTCTCATGAATGCTGTTAGCACACTATTTTTTCATCCTTTCATTTTAACCCTTGTGTATCACTGAATCTAAAGTGTTTCTCTTGTAGATAGCATATCATTTGATCTTTTTAAAAAATTCAGTCTGGTTTTAGATCCGCAATCCAAAATGGCCAAATAGGAGCAGCTCTGGAGTGTAGTTCCCAGTGAGAACAATGCAGAGGGTGAGTGATCACTGAATTTCCAAACAAATTTTCACTGCCCACAGACCAGAAGATTCCTGGGCTCAAAAGCACCATGAGTTTCCATCACGGCTGTTATAGCCAGCATCGTGGGTCTCCACACAAAAACTCACAAAAATCTGGGTAGCTATTTCAATTGGTGCCTGGAACACTTGGGAGACAGAGCCACCCATTCAACTGAAAAAAAGGGGGCTGGAACAGGGAGCCAGGTTATCTGGCTCTGTGGGTCCCACCCCCCACAAAGACCAGCAATCTGAAACACACTGGATTGAGAGTTTTGCAGCAAGCACAGCTGGACCCAGGATGGTCCAAGTCGGTGAGGGGAAGGGCGTTCACCATTACCGAGGACGCCCACCACTACTGAGGCAGTCTGCCATTACTGAGGCAGTACACCATTATGGAGGCAGTACACCATTACCGAGGCAATTGCCTCTACTGAGACAGTCCATCATTACCAAGGCAGTCTGCCATTACTAAGGCAGACCGCCATTACCAAGGCAGTTCTAACTGTACCTCTGTAAATAAAACCACAAGGAAGTTCACACAGCAGCTGGGCAGAGTCCACAGCAGCTCAGCAATGCCTCTGCTGGCAGGCTGTGACTAGACTACCTCCTTGCTTGGCAGGGCATCTCTGAAAAAAGGCAGCAGTACATCAGGAACTTATAAATAAAGCCCCAACTTCCCAGGACAGAGCACCTGGGGAAAAAGGCAGTTATGAGTTCTGCTGAAGCAGACTTAAATGTATCTGCCCAACAGCTCCGAATGGAACAACAGAGCTCTCAGCTCAGCACTTGAGCTCCTATAAGGGACAGACTATCTTCTCAAGCAGCTACCTGACCCCCATATATCCAAACAGAAACCTCATAAAGGAGAGCTCAGGCTGACATCTGGCAGATGAAGATAACAGAAGAAGAAACTGGCAGCAACTCTTACTGTTCTGCAGCTATTGCAGGAGATCCGCAGGCAAGCAGGGTTGGGAGTGGACCTCCAGCAGTCCTGCAGCAGAGGGGGCTGACTGTTAGAAGGAAAACTAAAAAACAGAAATAACTTCAATGTCAACAAAAAGGATGTTCACTCAGAGACATCAACCAAAAGTCACCAACTACAAAGACCACAGGTAGATAAATCCACAAAGATGGGAAGAAACCAGCACAAAAAGGATGAAAACACCCAAAACCAGAAC
Source organism: Saimiri boliviensis (assembly GCF_048565385.1). NCBI lineage: Eukaryota > Metazoa > Chordata > Mammalia > Primates > Cebidae > Saimiri > Saimiri boliviensis. Next base: position 6,013,267 of record NC_133458.1, on the reverse strand, counting down.
TCTTCTTTTCCTCCAAGGGATCACGACTCCTCACCAGCAAGGGAAGAAAAGCTGAATGGAGAATGAGTCTGATGAATTGACAGAAATAGGCTTCAAAAGGTGGGTAATAACAAACTTCTCTGAGCTAAGAGAACATGTTCTAACCCAATGCAAGAAACTAAGAACCTTCAAAAAAGGTTAGATGACATGATAATGAGAATAAACAGCTTAGAGAAGAATATAAATGACTTGATGGAGTTGAAAAACACAACATGAGAACTTCACGGAACATCACAAGTTTCAATAGCTGAATAGACCAAGCAAAATAAAGGATATCAGAGATTGAAGATCAACTCAATGAAATAAAATGAAAAGGCAAGAGTAGAGAAAAAGGAGTGAAAAGAAAGGAACAAAGCCTCCAAGAAATATGGGATTATTTGAAAAAACCTAATCTATGTTTGATAGGGTGTACCTGAATGTGATGGAGAGAATGAATCCAAGCTGGAAAACACTCTTCAGGATATTATCTGGGAGAACTTCCCCAATCTAGCAAGGCAGGCCACCATTCAAGTCCAGGAAATACAGAGAACACCACAAAGATATTCCTCAAGAAGAACAACCCCAAGGCACATAATCATCAGATTTGCCAGGGTTGAAATGAAGAAAAAAATACTAGGGGCAGACAGAGAGAAAAGGTCGGGTTACCCACAAAGGAAAGCCCATCAGACTCACAGTGGATCTCTCAGTAGAAACCCTACAAGCCAGAAGAAGAGTGGGGTCCAATATTCAATATCCTTAAAGAAAAGAACTTTTAACCTAGAATTTCATATCCAGCCGAACTAAGCTTCATAAGCGAAGGAGAAATAAATTCTTTCATGAACAAGCAATTGCTGAGAGATTTTGTCACCACCAGGTCTGCCTTACCAGAGCTCCTGAAAGAAGCACAAAACATAGAAAGGAACAACCAGAACCAACCACTCCAAAAATGTACCAAATGGTAAAAAGCATCAACGTAATGAAGAAACTACAACAACTAATGGGCAAAACAACCAGCTAGATTCAAAATGGCAGAATCGAATTCAAATATAACAATACTAACCTTAAATGTAAATGGGCTAAATGACCCCAAAGACACAGACTGGCAAATTGGATAAGAAGTCAAAACCAATTGGTGTGCTGTATCCAGGAAACACATCTCACAAGCAAGGACACACATAGGCTCAAAACAAAGGGATGGAGGAAGATTTACAAAGCAAATGGAGAGAGAAACAGAAAAAAGCAGCAGTTACAATCCTAGTCTCTGATAAAATAGGCTTTAAACCAACAAATATCAAAAGAAACAAAGAAGGGCATTACATAATGGTAAAAGGATCAGTGCAACAAGAAGAGCTAACAATCCTAAATATATACACACCCAATACAGGAGAACCCAGATATATAAAGTAAGTTCTTAATGACCTACAAAGAGACTTAGACTCCCACGTAATAATAGTGGGAGACTTTAACACTCCACTGTCAATATTAGATCATTGAGACAGAGTATTAACAAGGATATCTAGGACTTGAACTCAGATCTGGACCAAGGAAACCTAATAGACATCTACAGAACTCTCCACCCTAAATCCACAGAATATACATTCTTTTCAGCACCACATCATACCTACTCTAAAACTCACCACTTAATTGGAAATATATCACTCCTCAGCAAATGCAAAAGAAAGGAAATCATAACGAACAGTCTCTCAGACCACAGTGCAATCAAATTAGAACTCAGGATTAAGAAACTAACTCAGAACCACACAACTTCATGGAAACTGAACAACATGGCTCTTGAATGTTGATTGGATAAATGATGAAATGAAGGCAGAAATAAAGATGTTCTTCAAAACCAACGAGAACAAAGACACAATGTACCAGAATCTCTGGGACACATTTAAAGCAGTGTCTAGAGGAAAATTTATAGCAATAAATGCCCACATGAGAAGCATGAAAAGATCTAAAATCAACACCCTATAATCAAAATCGAAAGAGCTAGAGGAGCATGATCAAAAAAACTCAAAAGCTAGCAGAAGACAAGAAATAACTAAGAGCAGAACTGAAGGAGATAGAGACACAAAAAACCCTTCAAAAAACCAACAAATCCAGGAGCTGGTTTTTTGAAAATATCAACAAAATAGACCACTAGCCAGACTAATAAAAAAGAAAAGAATCAAATGGATGCAATAAAAAATGATAAAGGGGATATCACCACTGATTCCACAGAAATACAAACTACCATCAGAGATTACTACAAACAACTCTATGCACATACACCAGTAAACCTGGAAGAAATGGATACATTCCTGGACACTTGCACCCTCCCAAGCCTAAACCAGGAAGAAGTCAAAACCCTGAACAGACCAATAACAAGGGCTGAAGTTGAGGCAACAATTAATAGCCTACCAACCAAAAAAAATCCAGGTCCAGATGGATTCACAGCTGAATTCTACCAGATGTACAAAGAGGAGTTGGTACCACTCCTTCTGAAACCATTCTAAACAATTCAAAAATAGGGAATCTTTCCCAAATCATTTTATGAGACCAACATCATGTTGATACCAAAATCTGACAGAGACTCAACAGAAAAGAAAACTTTGGGCCAATATCCATGATGAACATAGATGGAAAAATCTTCAATAAAATACTGGCAAACCGATTGCAACAGCACATCAGAAAGGTTATCCATCATGATGGAGTAGGCTCCAGGGATGCAAGACTGGTTCAACATATGCGAGTCTATAAACGTAATCCACCACATAAACAGAACCAAAGACAAAAACCACATGGTTATCTCAATAGATGCAGAGAAGGCCTTCGACAAAATTCAACAGCGCTTTATGTTAAAAACTCTCAATAAACTAGGTATCGACAGAACATATCTCAAAATAATAAAAGCTATTAACGATAAACCCACAGCCAATATACTGAATGGGTTAAACCTGGAAGCATTCCCTTTGAAATCTGGCACTAGACAAGTATGCCCTCTCTCAGCACTCCTAGTCTATATAGTATTGGAAATTCTAGCCAGAGCAATGAGGTAATAAAAAGAAATAAAGGGTATTCAATTTGGAAAGGAGGAAGTCAAATTGTCTCTATTTGCATACAACATGATTGTATATTTAGAAGACCCCATCATCTCAGCCCCGAATCTCCTGTAACTGATAAGCAGCTTCAGCAAAGTCTCAGGATACAAAATCAGTGTACAGAAATCTCAAACATTCCTATACACCAATAACAGACTAACAGAGAACCAAATCACAAGGGAACTCCCACTCACAGTTGCTACAAAGAGAATAAAATGCCTAGGAACACAACTAACAAAGGATATAAAGGACCTCTTCAAGGAGAATTATGAAGCACTGCTTAAGGAAGTAAGAGAGGACACAAACAGATAGAAAAACATTCCATGCTCATGGTTAGGAAGAATCAATATTGTTAAAATGACCATACTGTCCAAAGTAATTTATAGATTCAATGCTATCCCCATCAAGCTACCTATGACCCTCTTCACAGAACTGGAAAAAACCACCTTAAACTTCATATGGAACCAAAAGAGAGCCCACATAGCCAAGACAATCCTAAGCAAAAAGAAAAAGCTGGAGGCATCACACTACCTGATTTAAAACTGTACTACAAGCCTACAGTAATCAAAACAGCATGGTAGTGGTACCAAAACAGACATATAGACCAATGGAACAGAACAGAGGCCTTGGAGGGAACACCACACATCTACAACCATTTGATCTTTGACAAACCTCACAAAAACAAGCAATAGGGAAAGGGTTCCCTATTTAATAAATGGTGATGGGAAAACTGGCTAGCCATGTGCAGAAAGCAGAAACTGGACCCCTTCCTGATACTTTACACTAAAATTAACTCCAGATGGATTGAAGACTTAAGACCTAATACCATAAAAACCCTAGAAGAAAACCTAGGCAAAACCATGCAGGACATAGGCATAGGCAAGGACTTCATGACTAAAACACCAAAAGCATTGGCACCAAAAGCCAACGTAGACAAATGTAATCTAATTAAACTCCAGATCTTCTGTACAGCAAAAGAAACAATCAATAGAGTGAAGCAGCCACCAACAGAATGGGAAAAAATTTTTTGCAATCTACCCATCGGACAAAGGGCTAATATCCAGAATCTACAAAGAACTAAAACAGATTTACAAGAAACAAACAAACCCATTCAAAAGTGGGTGAAAGATATGAAAAGACACTTTTCAAAAGAAGCCATATATGAGGCCAACTAACATATGAAAAAATGCTCATCATCACTGGTCATTAAAGAAATGCAAATCAAAACCACATTGAGGTACCACCTCATGCCAGTTAGAATGGCGATCATTAAAAAATCTGGAGACAACAGATGCTGGAGAGGATGTGGAGAAATAGGAACACTTTTACACTGTTGGTGGAAGTGCAAATTAGTTCAACCATGGTGGAAGACAGTGTGGCAATTCCTCAAGGACCTAGAAATAGAAATTCCATCTGACCCAGCAATCCCGTTACTGGGTATATACCCAAAGGATGATAAATCATTCTATTATAAAGACTCATGTACATGTATGTTTATTGTGGCACTGTTTACAATAGCAAAGAGCTGGGACCAACCCCAATGCCTATCAATGATAGACTGGACACGGAAAATGTGGCACATATACACCATGGAATACTATGCAGCCATAAAAAATGATGAGTATGTGTTCTTTGCAGGGACATGGATGAATTTGGAAACCATCATTCTCAGCAAACTGACACAAGAACAAAATCAAACACCACATGTTCTCACTCATAGACAGGTGTTGAACAGTGGAACACATGGCCACAGGGAGGGGAACATCACACACTGGGGTCTGTTGGGGGGGTCTAGGGGAGAGACAGTGGGGGATTAGAGAGGTTGGATGAGGGATAACGTGGGTAGAAATGCCAGATATAGATGATGGAGGGATGGAGGCAGCAAACCACATTGCCATATATGTACCTATGCAACAATCCTGCGTGATCTGCTCATGTACTCTAGAACCTAAAGTACAATAAAAAAAAAAAATATATATATATATATATATTTCAGTCTGATAATCTCAGTTTTTGATTGGCTTATTTAATTCATTCTTTTTTATTTTTATTTATTTTTTATTGCATTTTAGGTTTTGGGGTATATGTGAAGAACATGCAAGATTGTTGCATAGGTACACACGTGGCAGTGTGATTTGCTGTCTTCCTCCCCATCACCTATATCTGGCATTTCTCCCCATGCTATCTCTTCCCAACTCCCCACCCCCTGCTGTCCCTCCCCTATTTTCCCCCAACAGACCCCAGTGTGTGATGCTCCCCTCCCTGTGTCCATGTGTTCTCATTGTTCAACACCTGCCTATGAGTGAGAACATGCAGTTTGATTTTCTGTTCTTGTGACAGTTTGCTGAGAATGATGGTTTCCAGGTTCATCCATGTCTCTACAAAGGACATGAACTCATCGTTTTTTATGGCTGCATAGTATTCCATGGTGTATATGTGCCACATTTTCCCTGTTTTAGTCTATCATTGATGGGCATAGGAACACTTTTACATTGTTGGTGGGAGTGTAAATTAGTTCAGCCATTGTGGAAGGCAGTGTGGCGATTCCTCAAGGACCTAGAAATAGAAATTCCATTTGACCCAGTAATCCATTACTGGGTATGTATCCAAAGGATTATCAATTATTCTACCATAAGGACACATGCACACGAATGTTCATTGCAGCACTGTTTGCAATAGCAAAGACTTGGAACTAAACCAAATGCTTATTTAATTCATTCTTATTCTACTTTGCTTCTCTTGGAATACCGTAGCTGCTCTGCAAGTGTAGCACTTGATCTTCTGGGCTTGTCTCTCCTCATGTGGAACCTCCATCCTATCAGCAAGTTTTGTTGAAATCAATCAGAGCCTCAGTATTGTTAGCCTGCTGTGCCTGGAGTAGACATTTAGACATTCTGCCCTGCACAGAAGAGCCGTGGGGGAATGGAACTTCATCCTTTGAACCATGCCTGCCTGAAACTCCAGGGAGTACACGAAGGGCCAGTGGCCTACCCCTCTCAAAGTGAAACTGTAACCCTAGACTGAAAGCAAGGTAGAGAGAGAGCACCTGTCTTGTCTGCACCTGCCAGGCCAGAAAAGTTACACAAAACTGGTTTGGGTGAGCAGCTTAAATGCTGCACACTGTTGCTGTTCTTACTGAGATTTCGTAGGTTTCTTAAGTAAATATTTCTCCATTTGCCAAATGCCTCTTAGAACAATTTGTAGTTTAGCTAATTGTTTAAGAAATAATTTTCATGAATTAAGTGGTTTATTTCATTTTTCTGGGGAGAGAGGTACTATGCTCTTTAAGCTGCCATTCTAGAATTCCACCTCTAAGACAAAACTAAACTATTTAGAATAAAGCATTTTTTTTCAATTGCCTGCCCTGTTATGAGAGCTAAACATTATGTTTTTTATCCAAAGTAAAGTTCTAGCTGATACAGCTTTATTTTTGACAAATGATACTGAGTCCCTTGATATTATTAAATATTTGTTGGAATTCTACATTTTTGTTATACCTTCTTGATTCAGAAGTATGTTATATGGCTGCAGTTCTTGTTCCGTGAATAGTTAGCTCAATCGTTTGTGAGTTGTTATTAACAAAATGCCTTTGGACCAATAGTCTTGTAATAAATTTAAACTCTCAATTTAGTCTTAGAGACAAATTTATTATTTTGTATTTGTTCCCTAAAGGGAAATTTAGCCTAGCTAGAGTATATCAGGGGTTTTATGACAAGACAACAAAGCTGTGTAGCTCCTTCAATACTTAGTCATGTGTGTATTCTATTCAAATATTTTAAGATTTTTATGTTTGCTGGATAATTTATCTGTTGTCTCCAGATTGTTTAATGATCGCCATTCTAAATGGCATGAGATAGTATCTCAGTGTGTTTTTGATTGCATTTCTCTAATCTTTTTTATCCCCACTGTTAATGGGAAACCAATAACTGAAAGAAACCAAGGCTAGGAGCCAAGTTACCTTTATGCTGTGCTATATTCTTTGATCTTTGCTGAAATTGAGTGGAGCAGGAATATATTTTTCCCTTGGCCTTTTAAAGATTATTTATATACATTGTTTAGTATCTTTCACATATTTAACATACCACACTGGGTGTATATTTCCCATATAATCTCTGAATCGTTGAAACTTATGGATGATCTATTGAAACTATACTTACTAAGTAAGTGGTCTGCTGAAACACATTCATGTAGGGCTGTAGCTTTTAAGCAGGTTTTAATTTAATCATTTAGGCTCATAAGAAGCCAGCTATTCACTCCTCACCTTTCCTCCATAAACCAACAAGCTCGTTGAAGACTTACTGTAGGTTATACTCCAAGTGATATCGTAGGGATACGTAGAAAGATTAACCTAAGCTTTGCCTGGAGGGATAACTGTCCCAGGCAGGCTAAGTTGCACGTGTTAAAAATTATTAAGTAAATAAAAGTTTGTTGTTGTGTTTCTGAATTTCCCTTTCCTTTTCTATTGAATTACCTCTTTCTTTTATCAAGCATTATCTGCCCTCTTTTCTTACTCTTCTTTCCATGCTTTCAAACACTGATTTAGAAGGGCATGCTTACTGCATGAATCTAGGTGATGTCTCCGTCTCCTGAAGGAATTGGTGGAGCCAGCACTTATGTTTTGTACTGGCAGTGCCCTGTGCAGGAGTACATGGCCATGAGGGCAACTGGTTGGGCTGAATCCAGGTCACTCTCCACTTGCCATTTCCCGAGACTGTGGATGATTTAAGAAAATAAGGGTGACATTTATAACTCTGTGCTTCATGGAGTGCCTTTGACTAAGTCTTGTGAAGGTGCTGTATGTGCAAGCTGACATCCTGAATATGTGAGTTTTAAGAAAAGGCTCTGCCCTTTATTATGAGATTTTTGAAAAGCCAGGGAGAAGATAGACTATATAGGGACCCAAAGGCCATCCTTGTGATTGTAAACTCCTAGGATGAAGCTTGATGTCTACTGTACTTCTATGTGAAGCAGATCTAATGTCTACCACTTCTATATCATGTATATTTGTGAGAGAATGAGACTAGCTCCTCCCCTATCAGTTAAGAGGTAAGTCTGAAACCACTGATATGCTTTTAAAGTTAAGGTTTGAGTTACAGATATTTCTACAAGAGAAAAGAAAATGAACTAAATAATTGTAAAAATTAATTTTTAAATTTTGATGGGTAACTTAGATGGGTGCTTAATGTCAATGATCTTTGCCAAGATAGGGACAGGGGAACCCAGCCTTAGAACATTGGAAAGAATGAAGCCAGGTACAGATGATCACTCATCAAAACAGAGGACATGGGGTTCAAATTTTAGATTAAGCATATGCCAACTGCTATGGTTTCAGTGCTCATCCCCTCCAAAATCATGTTAAAATTTAGTTGCCATTGTTATAGTATGAAAAGATGAGACTTTTAAGAGTGGGGACTCCTCTCTCATGGGATGAATATCATTATGAGGGTGAATTACATCCCCTGCTGTCTCTTTCCCCTCTGCCTTCTGCCATGGGATGATGCAGCAAGAAGGCCCTCGCCAAATGCCAGCGTCTTGATTTTGGACTTCCCAGTCTCCAAAACTGTGAGAAAATATAGTTCTGTTCTTTATAAAATACTCAGTCTCCTTGTAGTAGAATGATTTATAATCCTTTGGATATATACCCAGTAATGGGATTGCTGGGTCAAATGGGATTTCTATTTTTAGGTCCTTGAGGAATCGCCACACTGTCTTCCACAATGGTTGAATTAATTTACATTCCCACCAACAGTGTAAAACTGTTCCTATTTCTCCACATCCTCTCCAGCATCTGTTGTTTCCCGATTCTCAGCAAACTGACACAAGAGCAGAAAATCAAACACCGTATATTCTCACTCATAGGCGGGTGTTGAACAATGAGAACACATGGATACAGGGAGGGGAGCACTACACACTGGGGTCCGTTGGGGGGAAATGGGTGAGGGGCAGGGGGGTGGGGAGGTGGGAAGAGATAGCATGGGGAGAAATGACAGATACAGGTGAGGGGACGGAAGGCAGCAAAGCACACTGCCATGTGTGTACCTATGTAACAATCTTGCATTTTCATCACATGTACCCCAAAACCTAAAATGCAATAAAAAAATTATACCTAAAAAAAAATAAAAAAAAAATAAAATAAAATACTCAGTCTCAGGAATTCTGTTGTAGAAGCACAAAACAGAGTGTGACATCAACTTATGTAACCTGCTGGACCCTGAATGAGGAGGGACAGTGATCTAAACTGTAGTCAGACTTCCCCACAAGCTAGAGCTAAATGCTTCAAATTTGAGGTGAAATTGGAATTGGAGAAAACTACTGTTGAACAAGATACACACATGGCAACCTAGGATCTGTTATGGAAACCTGGAGTGGTAGCTTGCCTTTTAACTTAAGGAGACAGGAAAAAAAATCAGGAAGAGAACTTATACTCAGAGGCAAAGCCTAAGGTAGAGGGCTTGATGAATAGACATGGTGTTGGGAATGACCATACAAATAGTGACCCTACCCTCAGCACAGACATGGGCAGTGTCTCATTTTTGGCTTATCATTCCCTTGGGAATCCATGAATCCATGGCCAGAGAGTGTCAATGTGTTTCAGGTCCAAGATTTTCTCCTTCTCACCTGTGTCTTGATGCCAGAAAAGACATGGACATGGAGAGAGGGAGAGAGAGAGATAGAGAGAGAGAAGTAGAGAGAGAGAGAGAGAGATAGAGAGAGGGAGGGAGGGAGGGGGAGAGAGAGAGAGAGAGAAAGAGGAGAACACAGTATCATTGATTCCGTTTGAGTTTTTGTTGAGAATTTATATTTGATTAGCAGCAACATTTTGAGAGAGCCAATTAATTTCATAACCTTATAATATTTAGTAGGATTTATTTGGTCTCTTATTTCTATAACTTTTGAAGGAATTTGAAGATGCTTGCTTGGCGTCTATTTTGTTGGAGAGATCAAACTATGTATGCAAATAGAAACTAATGTCATAGAAAGATCTTCTTTCCAATCAGAATGTTAAAAAATAAATTATTAATGGCTAGGTGTTACAAAGTTACAAGAGTGGCAGGCACTTAGCCACTAATGATCAAATTATCATAAAAAAACTGAAGAATCCCTATGTTGTGAGCCTTCCTATTTATTACAATAATTAAAATAAGTAACAATGACTCAAAGATTTGTATTGTAAATTTTGTTTATAAAGCAATGACTTCACTTTTGAGTGATTTTTAATTTATAAGAAAGAGAAAAAAGGTTAATATTGCTGTGAGAGCCAGTAATGTGTTGAACTATGATTTAAGTTATCCAACCTCAAGATATACCTAGAGCATATAACATAGCATTAAAGTTGAGATTTTCTCATTGGCAAAACTCTCCTAAGTGCTTTCATGTGTAGATCATTTGCTGAGCGGGGGTGTGTTAGGATATTTCTTACGTTTTGGATAGTTACATGTGGTTTTAGAAACTGCCATTCTCCCCTTGCCCCCCACAAATAAAAGAAATCTTCATGGAAAAAGTAAACTTTCCAGAGTTTTTAGGACAAGAAAAACATACCAGGAAAAGGAATATCTTCCAGGGTTAGGACTATGATATTTGTCTATTATAATGGGGTTAGGGTATATCTCAAGCTTGAGTCTTTAGCAGACTTACCTAGAGAACTTGTTAGAAAGCAGATGCCTGCACCCAACCCTGGGGAGTCTGTTATATCTGCCTATGGTGGGCTCAGGCATTTTTTAATAAGCTCCTCAGAAAATCCTGATATACACACTATATTTGCAAGTAAACTATTGTGTTACTCCATTTGCATTTCTATAAAGGAATTCCTGGGCCTGGGTAGTTTATAAAGAGAAAAGATTTATGTGGCTTATAGTTCTGCAGGCTGTACACAAAGCCTAGTGCCTACATATGCTTCTGGTGAGGGCCTCAGGAAGCTTGCAACCATGGCAGAAGGTGAAGGGGAAGCAAAGCATCACATGATAAGAGAGGGAGCAAGAAAGATGCCAGGCTCTTTTCAACAACCAGATCTCACATGAACTACAGAGTGAGAACTCAGTCATGACCAGAAGGATGACACCAAGCCATTCATAAGGGATCCAACCCCATGACCCAAATGAGACATTTACCACTACCTGCTGAGGTCTGTCCTGTGGACCCTGGCTCACCGATGGATGAATAAATGCACTCTCATACTTGGTTCACTGATTCAAGTGGGATAGGGATGGTCGTTGGCTGCTTTTAGAAGGCAAAATGCAGCCAATAGACCAACACCCCCCATACATCCACACATTTATTTGGTCAAGATTTCATAACAGAGATTCTAAGTCAACACACGTGTGGATAATTTGCATGGTTAAAAGAGTGGTTATACAAATGATGAAAACTTTAGATTTTGGGCCCAGAGTAAACACTGTTAATGGGTAATTCCCCTTTGATCTCCATCTAAGAGGGCCATCCAGCACAAAGTTTACATTCATAAACAGAGTAGAGGCAAAGGGATGTGGGATAAACAGACTTAAACTGGGAAAGCCTTTTAACGTCCCTATCTCTTTGCTAGTGATGGACCCGGCTTCCTTCAGCCTGTGTCAATAAAGCCTTTCGGCCTTCTGAAAGGTTTGAGACTAATCTATAACTTTCCCTAATATTTCTATAATATTTTTCCAGCCACCCCAGGTGAATCTCAACCAGATCTCACATGAACTCACAGACTGAGAACTCACTCATTGCCATGAGGATGACACGAAGCCATTCACAAGGAATCTACCCCATGATCCAATATCTCCCAGTTGGCCCCATGGCCAACACTGGGGATTACATTTTAACATCAGATTTGGAGGGGACAAAACATCCAAACCATATCAACCACATGTATTCTGTTACAGTAATTTTCAAAGAGCCACTGAACACTTTTGCCATGAACATTGGTGAGTCTATTGATGAGTTTCTTTTTTTTCTGAATTGTTTTCTTTCATTGTAAATTGCAAAGGACAGTAAAGCTTGGTGTAACTTACTAGAGTTTCAAGTAGAAATTAATAATTCTGCTTAACAACACAATTTATCAATTCCACAGTAGGCTAAATAATGTTAACAGATTTTGTTCCCTGAAACTTAGGTATTCTATAACATGGTTCAATAATTATTATTGATAGAATTCTGGTTGGATGAATACAGCCTAGAGTGCCCCTCATGTGCTTGCTCAACCCTGTACTAAAAAGATTTTCAGGCCCCAGGAAAAACGATCTCAAAGAGTGAACCTACTCAAGAAAGTGTAATTGAGAGTTTTGGATTATATTCATTGATTTTGGAAACTTGGCTTTTGTTAGAGTAAAAATCAGTTTTAAGTACTTTTAAAAAAGGATTATGAAGGATTTGCATTTGTTTAATATGAACTAAAATTCTGCAAGTTGCCTGAAGTGTCACCATTATCGATTTAATTCTTTAATAAATCATGGCCTGTGGTGTGTCTGTCACAGTAAAAGTGCTGTTTGGTGTCATTGGTCTATTATACCTTAGAGGTATTTCGAGGTAGTAAGAAGGGTACTGCAGTTAAAATGGTAAGATTTGCTTTTATTAACTTTGTGATCTTAGCTGAGGCATCTGGCCTCTCTGAGTGAATGTAGAGTTAGAACTAGGATTTTACAATATCTCTTCTCTATGTTCCCCCCTGCCCCATCCTAACAAAAAAGTGAATCCATTGTTAGACGTCAGAAGTGGAACATTTCTCAGGAATGTAGATACCCAGTTTTTCTCTAGAACTGGCCCTTGATGGGCTAGATTGGTAAATTTGGAGTAAGCAGTGTTGCCTGTGTGAAGATTCACATTTTCTTCTTCTCCAGTGTCTGACCATCTTTTTTCCTTTCTTACCACTCTCCCCTAGTCCTGCTGTGAAGCTCATGGCTAGGCACTGTGAAATTCCCATGGCACCTGGATCACTCCTGAAGTGGATATGGTGATAGTTGTTTTCTTCCATCAAAATTGGCTGCCACATTTATATGTTTGTTTTGTTCTCATCTATGCCAATCTCTGAGAAACCTTTGAACTGTCATTCTTTATTGAGGATATAGTTCTCCTGCTTAGCAATTAATATTTCGGGTAAAATAATCCCCCAACTTGGAAGAGAATGAAAAGACACAGCTGCAGAAATGAATATGGCATGGTGAATCCCCAAATCTGATACAGGCCTCAGTTAATGCAGAAAGTTTATTTTGCCAAGATTGAGGACATGTACCCATGACACAGCCCCAGGCGGTCCCGAAGACATGTGCCCAAGGTGGTCAGAGCACAGTTTGGTCTTATCCATTTTAGGGAGACATGAAACCTCAATCAACATGTCTAAAATGAACATTGGTTTGGTCCGGAAAGGCGGGACAACTTGAAGCAGGGAGGGGTTTCCAGGTTATAGGTAGTATAGAGAGACAAACAGTTGCATTCTTTTTGAGTTTCTGATTCACCTTTCCAGGAAACACAATCAGATACGCATTTATCTCAGTGAGCAGAGGGATGACTGAATAGAATGGGAGGGAGGTTTGCCCTAAGCAGTTCCTGGCTTGACTTACCTCTTTAGTTTAGTGATCTTGGGGACCAAAGACTTATTTTCCTTTCACAGTGTGAATGGCAGAGGGATAAGTCTGCCCTTATTGAAGGAGGTAGGACTAAATTCTAGGGACCTCGAAAGCCAGTTTAAGGCCAGGTGCAGTGACTCACGCCTGTAATCTGAGCACTTTGGGAGGCCAAGGTGGGCAGATCACATCAGGTAGGAGTTCAAAACCAGCCTTGCCAATATGGTGAAAAGCCGTCTTTAATAAAAATTAGCTGAATGTGGTGGTGCATGCCTGTAATTCCAGCTACTTGGGAGGCTGAGGCACGAGAATTGTTTGAACCCAAGGGGTGGAGGTTGCAGTGAGCTGCGATGCCACTGCACTCCAGTCTGGGTGACAAAGAGAGACTCCATCTCAAAAAAAAAAAAAAAAAAAAGCCAGTTTAAATGTGAATGAAAAGGGATAATAGATTCAGGCACACTCTGAGATGGAGACTGGAGTGCAGGAAGTTTAGCAGGAAGTGTTTTCTGGACTGGCACCTGTGGAAAGCAGTATTGAACAGAGGAAGGCATGGCATTGATTCAGTCTCAAAAAGGCCTCAGCCAGTTCCACTGGGAACTCTGAAGCTGGGTGGGCTTTTAGGGTCCTTCCATGGTGCCCTGATGGGACCTGGCCTTTTTATCCCATATTGGACAATCTTAGGTTTTGGCTTCCCTTGGCTCTCGAACAGTCTCAGCAGCTGAGGAAAAATTCTTCAGCCCTGGGGAGAATCCGGGTGGCACATCATGACTTTCATTATGGGAGGTCACTGTTTTTTCCTATGCAACCTATTGTTAGTGGCAAAATGGTTATTTGGAAGTGGTTAGGTACTGTTGAAAGAATAATTGAGTAGTCTTTTAATCTGTAAGACAGGAAGCAAACCCATAGGCTGTAAGGTTTACAGTACAACTCTCTGGAGGGGTGAATGGCATAAATACAAATCATTATTGTACCTAATAGCATTTGCTTCCATACATTTTGCACTTGAATGGCACAGTAGCAATGTTTAAGCATGCCTGATTGCTTCACATTCTTGCCACCGCTCCTGCTGGTAGGCTGTGTTTCATTACCATTCTGCTGGTTGTCAGCAATTTCATGATACAATTAGAGGCATGTAATTCCCAGAACAAATGAGCTATTTCGAATATTGTGAGATGTGTAATTCAATATAATATGGGCCTGTAGAATAATTGAGTTTAGAGAAACAAATATGCAGGGATTTGGGCTGAACAACCTGTCAGATGAATGACCTGCCACTCCCCTCTCTTCTGATGCAATCATGTGTGGGGATGTGACATCTAAGGACACTGACTATTAAAACACGGCAGACACCTGCTGTTCCTTTGATGCTGTACCAAGACTGTACTTGCCTATTAAGAACTTGGATTTCATTTCTCTCTTGTGACTTTGGACGGTATAATTCTAGAAAGTGAGAACTGTAAATGTCAACTCTGATTTGAATAATTAACTTTTTGGTAAAGAAATTATTTTGTTCTCCTATTTTCCTGTGATATAGATTCAGCCAGAAGTGAAAATTATTCATGTTTTTTTCAAGAACACACACATGGCTTTGAATCTTTGGTTTCTATATTTAAATTGAACTAGTAAAGCTGTTTTTACTTATTCTTCAAGTTGTCTGCTCATACAGAGGCTGTGTGTAATTGTTGGTGGAGATGGGTAATAACAGGGCCAATCCTCTATAAGGGATAGACAGCTGGAAGGGAACTTGAGGATCCAAACCCCTACTGAACAAAGAGAAGGCCTTCGTGTAAGGTTGCATCATTATACATTTTAGGGAGACGTGAGACCTCAATCAACATGTCTAAAATGAACACTGGTTTGGTCCGGAAAGGCGGGACAACTTGAAGCAGGGAGGGGTTTCCAGGTTATAGGTAGTATAGAGAGACAAACAGTTGCATTCTTTGTGAGTTTCTGATTCACCTTTCCAGAAAAGGCAATCAGATACGCATTTATCGCAGTGAGCAGAGGGATGACTGAATAGAATGGGAGGGAGGTTTGCCCTAAGCAGTTCCTGGCTTGACTTACCTCTTTAGCTTAGTGATCTTGGGGACCAAAGGTTTATTTTCCTTTCACAGCATGAATGGCAGCTTATACTGCATCTGGGCTTCCAAATATCCTATTACCTGTAAACACCCAATGAATTCATTTGGCCCACTGCCCAGATAGAGCCAACTTATCAAGACAGAGGAATTGCAATAGAGAAAGAATTTAATTCACATGGAGTTGGCTGAATCGGAGGCTGGAGTCATCTTAATACTCAAATCAGTTTCCACGAAAATTTGGAGGCTAGAGTTTTCAAAGGGTAGTTTGGTAGGCTAGGGAACGGATGCTGCTGATTGGCTGGGGGTGCAATCACAGGGGTGTGGAAAATGGTCCTCTTGTGGGTTCAGTCTGCTTCTGGGTGGAACCATCAGTCATCAGAAATGCAAAAACCTAAAAAGACATCTCAAAAGGCCAACCTTAGCTTCTACAGGCGTGATGCTATTTGCAGGAGTTATTGGGAAAGTTGCAAATCCTGTGACCTCCAGAATAATGGCTGATTATCATTTATGATTACACCTTACCAGAATTCAGGCTCCTTATTCTCCAAACCTGTTGGTCTTCCCTCAGTTTTACAAACATGGTTTAGTCTGGGGAAGGGCTATTATCATTTAAACTATAGACTAAATATCTCCTGATGTTAGCTTGGCTCAAGTTCAGGAAGGATTAAGGGCAGTTTGCAGGTTACATACAAGATGGGGACTGGTCGGATCAGATGCCTTTCACTATTATAATTTTCTCACTGTTATAATTTTTGCAAAGGTGATTGCACACTGATCCTGCTGAGCTGTATATGGTCACTCAAAGTCACTTTGTGTGGGGCTTGATAAGAGATGCCCGTTTCAGCTGTACCCTTCCTGGAGTCAAGGGCAAATGCCTCCCTGTGTTCCTATGATCTATTCTTACCTCTTCCATTTCCATATTCTTTATTTCTTACCCACAATCTGTTTTACTTTTCCTCAATGGGTTCATCTACTAAGGACCCCAATTCGTAACTTATTTAAGTATATGTATACCTGATTATTTAATTTGCAGATAGCACAATGCACTATATGGTGAGTTCTAACATGTTCCAGAAGCCTGAAAACTATCTCTCTGTAATACTGGTGTTTCTTTTTCTTTTTCTTTTTTGAGACAGAGTCTCACTCTGTCACCCAGGCTGGAGTGTAGTGGCATGATCTTGGCTCACTGCAACCTCTGCCTCCTGGGTTCAAGTGATTCTCCTGCCTCAGTCTCCTGAGTAGCTGGGATTACAGGTGCACGCCACCATGCCTGGCTAATTTTTGTATTTTTTAGTAGAGACGAGGTTTCACAATGTTGGCTAGGCTGGTCTTGAACTTCTGACCTCAGGTGATCCACCTGCCTCAGCCTCCCAAAATGCTGGAATTATGGGTGTGGGGCCTATGCCCAGCTTAATAGTGGTGTTTCTTTAAAGCCTTTCCACCTGGGATTGTCCCCGCCTCATCTCTGAGGTGGCAGAGGTAGAACATTCCTGCTTATTATCTCCATTTTGGCAAATGGGTACCAAATTAGAAAGAATCAAGCAACAGAAATGTCCCAAGAATAGAGGAATGGTTGACACATGGCACATCTATATAATGGAATATTTTAAAACCATTAGTTAAGTTGCCAGACAAGTACTTACTGTCTATAATGACTTTGGGAAATGCTCACAATAAGCAGAAAGTACTGTTGTGGAATTTCAGATTGATGCAATCTCAGGCCAAAGGCCTTCTCTCTGTTCAGTAGGCATTTGGGTTCTCAAGTCCCTTGTCAGCTGTGTATGGGGTATTTTAGTATTCATGGTTCCAGCTCTTCATGAGTAATGCTGAGAGTCCAGCCATATTGTCATGTTACAGGGGGAGATACTTCTATCCTCAGCCTCTGAGTCTATTCCACAGGGAAGGGTGGCCACTTGGATGAAGGGAAAGCCAGCGGCCACTGGGTCTGGACATTGCCGTGGCCTCACAGATTGCTGTCTTTTACTTTCAGGTGCTCACTGACTTATGATCAATTCGATTTCCATAGAAAACGTGCCCCTCCCACCAAGGACAACAACTGCTAGTGCAGCTGATAAAAACGAAACAGTTAAAAAAGGCAATGGTTCTTAGAGGATTTAACTCAAACTTCAAAAGTGCAGAATGCCAAATTCAATAATGACTTTAAAGTGTGATGCGGCTGAGGCTGCCATACATTTTGTGTTTGTGTGTAAATAAGAACAAGCCATTTGAGAAATTGCTGTGAGTATTCTAGGCAGTGCAAAAATTGTTTAAGTGAAAATAAATTTTGATGAGAGCTGAAAATGGTGGTTAACTGGCAGTTCAGAGATGTACAGAGAGGAACAGAATAAGTTCCTCTCATGTGAAATTGGAATGATTTGGTGGAACCCCTAGAAGTTTGCGCAAACAATTCTGTGACCCTCTACAACCCCCAGGAGTTTGTGCAAAGAATCCTATGACCCTACAGTCGATGAAGTCATCGACATCATTATTCAACCCATCCTGTCCCCTAGGCAAGTAGGAGGAGAGACTGTTCCCATCCGTGTAGACGTATTTCCTCCAGAGCCGCAGGACTGCTGGAGGAGCCTGGGAGGACATCTTTCAGGATATACCAAACCTTGTGAGGTAGGAGGCGGAACTTGACTCCAGAGGTGGGATTGGACAAAGGGCCAATCCCACTAGCTAAAACGGGTCCAGGGCAGAAGCCCCTACCCATAAGACATGCCCATCACTGTGCCATGTCAGTCTGCCATTGCCATGGCAACATATGGAAGTCACCACTCCTTTCCATGGCAACTACCTGACAGCCTGTAAATTACCACCTGTATTAGTCCATTTTCACACTGCTGATAAAAACATACCCAAGACTGGGAAGAAAAACAGGTTTAATTGGACTTACAGTTCCACATGGCTGGGGAAGCCTCAAAATCATGGCAGGAGGTGAAAGGCACTTCTTACATGGCAGCAACAAGAGAAAATAAGGAAGATGCAAAAGCAGAAACTCCTGATAAAACCATCAGATCTCATGAGACTTAATCACTACCATGAGAAGCCCCCATGATTCAAATTATCTACCACTAGGCCCCTCCCACAACACATGGGAATTATGGGAGTACAATCGAGATGAGATTTGGGTGGGGACACAGAACCAACCCATATCACCACCCTCATTGTAGAAATTTCTGCATAAACCTCCCTTAATTTGCATGTAGATAAAAGTGGGCATAAATATGAGTGCAGAACTGCCTCTGAGCTACTACTCTGGGCTCGCTGCCTGTGGGGGAGCCCTACTCTGCAAGGAGCAGACCTCTGCTGCCGTACCCCGCTGCTTCAACTAAAGTCCTTCCCTAGCTGAAGTCAAGAATCCTCCCTGCTATACCTCAGTTTTGAGCCATGCCCATTCTGCATCACTTGCACAGTTTTCAAAGAAGGGCCTCCACCAATGAGGCTTCAAGGCAGCCAAGGCCTCATGCCCTTCCAGTTTTGAGCAACAGGGGAGGCTCCGTGACTCAGGAGCTATTTTTTAAATGAAGTCCGGAACGTTAAGCAGAAAGGATAAAACATTTCTGACTGGTTTTGTAGGTCTGTTTTGTGAGTGCCATTTATGGATTTGAGGACAGGTGAATTGTATTTAATGATGAGAGTGATTTTAACATTCCTGAGGGATTTGTCTGTGTTCAATTTATCTGTGATTTATGTGTGTCAAACACATGTATGCACATAGATAAATACATAGAAGATTGAAGGGGAAACGAGGGTAGGAGAAGGAAGAGAAATAAAAAAAGGAAATTTACCAAGACGTGATTGTAAGGGCCTTTTGTTTGTGCTCATGATGAAGCATCAGGTATTAGATTAACCTCCCCTGTTTGCTATGAGGCTGGACACAATCTATAAAACAACCGTTTCTGAATGTTAGCAGCACCCGCCTGCAACCCCAGAAAGAGGGAAGAACCAAGGAGAACCCTGCATTCGCGTTGCTCTCTGACTGGAAGCAGTGTCTGTAGGGAAGAGAAAACAATGTCTTTTCTTTCCTTTTTTAGGTTCTTAGTTGAGACACTCTCTTGAAAACAAAAATCAGATTATCACAAGAAAAACAAGTACAAGTTTGTACCTGGCCTCAGTTCAAAAGTATTTCTCTCTTAAGGCTTAGGGGCTTTGCTTAAGTAGTTCGATAACAAACAGTCATAAATCCTACACAGTGACAGTGCCAAGGAGAGCAGCTCACTTCTTTTAAAGGAGGGGACCTGTGGAAAGGCAGTGTGATCTGCCCCCAGATTCCCCTGGTACGGGTTGGGGTCCTCCCCAGGAAGAAAGGATGGATGTCCTGATGTAGGGCAAACAGGGCCAGAGGAGGAGAGCTCCCTGTTTTCGGTGTCTTTCACTTAGTAATTCTCAATATTTTGGAGAGAACTGTTTTGGTTTCCTTCATGTCTGAGCCATGATGTAGGGAAAGGGAGACAAATTGAACACACCCGTCTTGCTGAACTGTGGACAGAGTTGGGGGTTTAGGGCTGCTGAGGGTTCATGGACTTTGCAGGGTAGAGTGCTGGGGAGGAGGAATCTACACAGGAAAAGAGCTCCGCAAATCTGCAAAGGGGTTCTCTTATCTGAATACTAAGCTGTATTTGCACTAGGTGAGATTTGATGTGCCCTAGCAATGAACCACTGCTAGGGGGATGTGGCCTACGGAGCTGCTGGCTCTTTTATAGGCTGAGAAGGTATGGAACTTCTGACCACCTGGAGCAGAGATATCATGTTGAGCACTCTGGACACTCCACTGTCACCTCTGGAATGCCGTGATTTAGGAGTAGGCCTTACTTAGCCCTGCAGTAAAGGCTACTGCAGATCATGGTTTCTCAGCCTGGGCATTATTAACATTCTGGGTCTGATCTCTTTGTCAGAGAGGGGTCTGTACCATGCAATGTAGTATATTTAGCAGCGTCCCTGCTTTCTACCCACTGTGAGCCACTAGCAAGTTTCAGTTGTGAAAATTTAAAAAAATTGACACCCAGTTAAAACCATGCTATAGATCCTTCATAACAAAACTCATAATAAACTTCAAAAAGATCAGGATGATATGTAAGTACGTTAATAGTCTGGCAAAGCAAATCTGGATATTCTTGAAAGAATGGTCACAAAATCATACTGCAAGCAAGGTTGAATTCATAATGTTCAGCTGAATTCATAACGCTCAGGATGCAAACCACAGTGAACACTGTGCATGTGGCACAGATTGCTTAATAAAGCTCTCATGTCCCTGGTTGTTGTGATTGCTTTTGGCAGGCAGCCTTCAGTTGTTAGGCTCCTTAAGGGTTCGCCCCAGTAAAAAGAGTTGCCTTGTCTCAGGCCCCACCTCCTTGCTGGAGTAGCCTACGCCTCACCCAGTGACTGACTGACAGAGGGGTGTAAAGGCCTGATTTCCTGCTTCACGCTGGGAAATCTCTGCAAAGCCACACTGACTCCAGAGCTTCTCAGGGGGTCAACTGGTACTTTCTTTGGGATCATATGGCAGCTCAGTTTCTCCTTCTACCCGTTCTTACGTTCTTTTCCTCCTTTCTGTAGGTTCTAAAGTACTCCTTAATAAATGTGCTACATTATAATCTCCATCTCAGAGGCATATTTCAAGGGAATTCAATGTGCAACACAAGAAAAAAGCCATTAGATCTGTGAAAAAGCAGGAACCTGTAACCAAGAATCAAGGGAAAATTAGTCAATAGAACAGAAACAGAAATGACAGTAATTAGAGGAAACATGTTTCAAAACAGCAGTCATAAATATGCTCAAGGATATAAAGGAAAACAGGAGTATAATGAGGAAAAATCTTAATAGAGAAATAAAAGCTATAAACATGAACCAAATGGTGATGATAAACTGAAAGACATAATATATAAAATAAAAAATTTGCCAACTGCTCTTAACAATCGATTAGACACTACAGAAAAAATGGTCAGTAAAGTAGAAAACTGGATAATAAAAACTATCCAAAATAAAACACTGAGAGGAAATTTACTGGAAAAGAATTGGACAGAGCCTCAGTGTCCTGTGAGACAATATCAAGTAGAATAGCATGTGTCATTTGAGTTGCAAAAGAAGAAAAAAGATTTTGAGGGCCCAAGGAATATTTGAAGTAACAATAGCTGGAAATTTTCAATATTTGATGAGAAATATATGTTCATGGACCCAAGAAGCTCAAAATAATTCAAGCAGAATAAAGAAATCACATAAAAGCATATCATAATCAGATTCTAAAAGCAAATGATGGAACTAAAAATTTGGAAGCATCTAAAGAAAAAGAGCACGTTAGACAAAGGACAACTGTGATAATAATTCTACTGACTTCTTAAGTTAAACAATGCAAGACAGAAGAAAATGGAATGGTTTTAAAGAACTTAAAGGGAAAAAAATTGTCAATGTAGAATTATATGTCCAGGAAAAATATCCTTCACAAATGAAGTTTTAATAAAAATACGTTTAGATAAATAAAGGCTGACAAAAGTTGTCTATAGCAGCCCATACTATAAGAAATATTTTTAAAAGTTATTCATCCTGAAGGAATGATTTCTTACATTACATGTGAAGTGGTTTGATTTGAAGTTAGACTGTGATAAGTTAAAAATACACTTCCACATTGTGCCTATATTTGGAGACAGAGGCTTATAAAAGGTATTTAGGTTAAATGAGGCCATAAGGGTGGGGTCCTGCATTTGTTCCCTTTGCATTCCTATAAAGGAATACCTGAGGCTTAGTAATTTATAAGGAAAAAAAGGTTTATTTGACTTGTGGTTCTGCAGGCTATACAAGAAGCATGATACTGGTGTTTGCCCAGCTTCTGGTGGGGGCCTCAGGAAGCTTTTACTCACGGTGGAAGGCAGATGGGAAGCAGGAAAGTCATGTGATAAGACAGACAGCTACAGAGAGAGGGGCAAGATCCCACACTCTTTTTAACAATCAGCTCTTGTATGACCTGATAAAGCAAGAACTCATTTATTTCTGTGGGGATGGCACCAAGCCATTCATGAAGGATCTGCCCCCATGACCCAAATACCTCCAACACTGGGGATCACATTTCAACATTGGATTTGTAGGCCACAAGCATCAAAGCTGTATCAGGCTGTGATCTAATAGGACTGCTGTCCTTATAACAAGAGGAAGAGAAACCAGCATGCTCTCTCTCTCTCTCTCCTTCCCTGCCTGCCCAGAGAAAAGGCCATGTGAGGGCACAGTAAGAAGGGGGCCATTTGTGAGCCAGGAAGAGAGGCATGGCCGGAAGTTAGTTATGCTGCACTGTGGCCTTGAACTTCTAGCCTTCAGCACTGTAAGAAAATTAATTTCTGTTGTTTAAGCTACTCACACTATGGTATTCTCCTATGGCAGCCCAAGCAGACTAATATGCCTGGAAGGGCTATATTGATATCAAAGAAATTAGACTTTGGAACAAGCAATATAACCAGAAATAAGAACATTTCATAATAATAAAGTATCAGTTCATCAAGAGGAAAATCTTAGATATGGAGATGTTTACCCAGATCTCCCTCCAAAGAAGGACCTGCTGCCCAGCTGGGAGGAGTGTCGTCAGTGAATGGACTCCCAGGTCTGCCCCTCCAGGGCCTGCCTTAAGTCTAGAGACCTGCTTGAAGCAAAGTCACAACCTCCCTAGGGCAATTCACATCTTGAGTGAGGTATGAGGCAGCCTCTAAGACCCAGATATTTTGGTCCAATATGAGATCTTAGGATGGGCAATTCTCACTCCAGAGCTCTCCATGCATGGTCAAATATTTTATCTCTGCTAAAATTCTGGCGTTGATTTTCAAATCTAGAAATTCTATGCAGCAGAAGACACAGTCTTACTCTGAAACATCAGGGGTCTATACTGAGACTCTCCTATTGGGGTTTTTCAGAGACTTACTTTTATACACCCAGTGTCTTGGATCTGCTGGGCATACAGACCAACCGGGAGGCAGTTGGGTTTGCTGCAAAACTCTCTTATGCTCTGGAACATACTCGAAACTAGATTTTGGAAATAGCGCATAGTATGCTTGAGAATATTACTCTACATACCGTCTGTTGACTTGGAGGGCTGCTGAAGGGGCCCACTAAGAAGTGGATCTTTTTAGTGGTGGGAATACAAGGTACAACAACTTATCCTTCACTATAGTGGGTATTTATTTATTATTCATTTTTATTTTTAAAAATTTAGATTTGTGGTAGATGTGCAGGTTTGTTACATGAATATAATGTATAATGTTGGGATTTGAGCTTCTAGTGTACCCATACCCAAACAGTGAACATTGTACCCAAGAGGTAATCCACAGTGTACCTACGAGGTAATTTTAAAATCCATATCTCCCTCTCACTTTTCTTCTTTTGGAGTCCCCAGTGTCCATTATTTCCATCTTTATGTCCATGTGTACCCACTGTTTATCTCCCACTTATGAGTGAGAATATGTGGTGTTTGATTTCATTTCTTTGGTTATTTTGTATACGATGATGGCCTCCAGCTTCTTCCATGTTGCTGTAAAGAATGTGATCTCATTCTTTTTCATGACTGCATAATATTCCATGCTGAATATATACCACATTTTCTTTCCAATTAACTGTTGATGAACACATAGGTTGATTCCATGACTTTGATATTGTGAATAGTGCTGCAATAAACACAAGTGCAGATATCTTTTTTATATGATGATTTCTTTTTCTTTGGGTAGATGCGCCGAACTGAAATTCCTGGGTTGAATGGTAGGTCTATTTTTAATTGTTTGAGAAAGCACCATACTGTTGTCCATAGAGGTTGTATTAATTTACATTCTCATCAATAGTGTATAAATGTTTCCTTTTCTTCACATTGTTGCCAACATCTGTTGTGTTTTGACAGTAATATTAGCCATCTGACTGGTGTAAGATGGTGTCTTATTGTGGTTTTAATACTTATCTTATTTCTCTGATGATTAGTGATGTGGAGCGTTTCTTTGTAAGTTTGTTGACCACTTGTCTTCATTTGAAAAATGTCTGTTCACAAGAAAAAATCTTGACAATGATCTTTGCTCACTCTTTAAAGGGGTTGTTTGTTTCTTATTGAGTTGTTTTGAGTTCCTTGTAGATTCTATTAGTCATTTGTCAGAGGCACAACATGCAAATGTTTCCTTCCATTTTGTAGGTTGTCTGTTTACTCTGTACTAGTACTATGCTGTTTAGTCACTACAGCCTTGTAGTATAATTTGGAGTCAGGTAATGTGATGCCTCCAGCTTTGTTCTTTTTGCGTAGGATTGCTTTGGTTATTTGGGCTCTTTTTTGGTTTCATATGAACTTTAGGATTTTTCTTTTTCTAATTCTGTGAACAATGGTGTTGGTAATTTGATAGGTGTTGTATTGAATCTATAAATTGATTAGGGAAGTATGGTTATTTTAATGGTATTGATTCTTCCAATCTATGAGCATATAATTTTTTTTTCCATTTGTTTGTGTCATCTGCAATTTCTTTCATCAGTGTTTGTTTTGTAGTTCTCCTTATGGAGATCATTTACCTCCTTGGTTACTTGTATTTCTATGCATGTTAATTTTGATGTGGCTACTGGACGTGGGATTGAGTTCTTGATTTGGTTCTAAGTTTGAATGTTGTTGGTGTATAAAAATGCTACTAATTATTTTATGTTGGTTTTATATCCCAAAACTTTACTGAAGTTGTTTATCAGGTCCAGGAGTCTTTTGGGTTTTCTGGGTATAAGATCATGTTATTTGCAAACACAGATATTTCGACTTCCTCTTTTCCAATTTGGATTTTTAAAAAATTTCCTTTTCTTGCCTAACTGTACTAGCTAGGACTGCCAGTACTATGTTGAATAGGAATGATGAGAATGAATATCCTTCTCTTGTTCCAGTTCTTAGGGGAATACTTTCAGTTTTTTTCTATTCTGTATGATGTTGGCTAATTCTTTTTTTAAAAATGTATTGATTACACTTTAAGTTCTGGGGTACATGTGCAGATTGTGCAGGTTTGTTACATAGGTATATATGTGTCATGATAGTGGTTTGCTGCATCCATCACCCTGTCAACTACATTAGATATTTCTTCTAATGCTATCCCTCCCCAATCCCCAAAGCCCCTGCTATTCCTCCCCTATTCCCTCACCCCCAGGCCCCGGTGTGTGATGTTCCCCTCCCTGTGTCCATGTGTTCTCATTGTTCAACACCCACTTATGAGTGGAATATTTGGTGTTTGGTTTTCTGTTCTTGTGTCAGTTTGCTGAGAATTATGGTTTCCAGCTTCATCCATGTCCCTGCAAAAGACATGAACTCATCCTTTTTTATGGCTGTGTAGTATTCCATGCTGTGTATGTGTCACATTTTCTTTATCTGGTCTATCACTGATGGACTTTTGGGTTGGTTCCAAGTCTTTGCTATTGTGAACAATTCTATTAAACCAGTATCACCCCAATAGCAAATTCAGGCAAAGGCACAACAAATAAAGAAAACTACAGACCAGTATCCCTGATGAACATAGATGAAAAAATCCTCAACAAAATGCTAGCAAACCTAATTCATAGATGGCTTGTCATAGATGGTTTTTATTATTTTGAGGAATGTTCCTTCAAAGCCTAGTTTGTTGAGGGTCTTTATTATGAAGGGATGTTGAATTTTATAAAATGTTTTCTCTGCATCTATTGAGATGGTCAAATCATTTTGGTTTTAATTTTGTTATTCTGTTTATGTGGTGGATTGCATTTATTCATTTGCAAATGTTGAACCATTCTTGAATCTCTGGAATAAAACCCACTTGATTGTGTTGAATTATCTGTTTGATGTGCTCTTGGATTTGGTTTGCCAGTATTTTGTTGAGGACTTTTGCATCTGTGTTCATTAAGGATACTGGTCTGTAGTTTTCCTTATTTGTTGTGTCTTTGCCTGATTTTGGTATCAGGGTGATACTGGTTTAATATAATGAGTTAGGGAGGCATCCCTCTTCTCAATATTTTGGAATAATTTAAGTAATATTGGTATCGTCTATTCTTCTTACATCTGGTGAGATTCAGCCATAAATCCATCTGGTCCTGGGATTTTGTTGTTGTTGCAAGATTTTTTTTATTACTGATTCAATTTTATTAGTCATTATTGGTCTATTCAGAATTCTTATTTCTTCCTGGTTCAATCTTGGGAGGTTGTATGTTTCCAGGAATTTATTCATTTCCTGAAGATTTTCTAGTTTGTGTATATAGACATTCATAATAATCTCTGATTTTCTTTTGTATTTTTGTGATATCAGTTGTAATTTATCATTTTCTGATTGTGCTTACTTGAATCTTCTGGTGTTTTTCTTGGTTAAACTAGCCAACTTTGTTTATCCTTTTTAAAATCCAACTCGTTTTCATTGATGCTTTGTATTAGTATAATTATTTTATTTTTTATTATTTTTATTGTACTGTAGGTTCTGGGGTACATGTGCAGATCATGCAGGATTGTTGCATAGGTACATACATGGCAATGTGGTTTGCTGCCTTCATCTCCCCATTACCTATATCTGGTATTTCTCCCCTCGTTATCCCTCCCTAACCTTTCCATTCCCCGCTGTCCCTCCCCTAACCCCCCACACTGACCCCAGTTTGTGATGCTCCCCTCCCAGTGTCCATGTGTTCTGATTGTTCAACACCTACCTGCCTATGAATGATAACATGCGGTGTTTGGTTTTCTGTTCTTGTGTCAGTTTGCTGAGAATGATGGTTTCAGGATTCATCCATGTCCCCATGAAGTACATGAACTCATTGTTTTTTAAGGCTGTACAGTATTCCATGGTGTATATGTGCTATATTTTCTCTATCTAGTCTATCAATCATGGAAATTTGAGTTGATTCCAGGTCTTTGCTATTGTAAACTGTGCCACAATGAACATACATGTGCATGTGTCTTTATAATAGAATGATTTATAATTCTTTGGGTATATACTCAGTAATGAGATTGCTGGGTCAAATAGTATTTCTATTTCTCAGTCCTTGAGGAATCGCCACAGTCTTCCAGAATGGTTGAGCTAATTTACCCTTCCACCAACAGTGTAAAAGTGTTCCTATTTCTCCACATCCTCTCTAGCATCTGTTGTCTCCAGATTTTTTTTTTTTTTTTTTTTTTTTTTTTTTGGAGACGGAGTTTCGCTCTTGTTACCCAGGCTGGAGTGCAATGGCGCGATCTCGGCTCACCGCAACCTCCGCCTCCTGGGTTCAGGCAATTCTCCTGCCTCAGCCTCCTGAGTAGCTGGGACTACAGGCACGCGCCACCATGCCCAGCTAATTTTTTGTTATTTTTAGTAGAGACGGGGTTTCACCATGTTGACCGGGATGGTCTCGATCTCTTGACCTCGTGATCCGCCCGCCTCGGCCTCCCAAAGTGCTGGGATTACAGGCTTGAGCCACCGCGCCCGGCCTGTCTCCAGATTTTTTAATGATAGCCATTCTAACTGGCATGAGATGGTATCTCAATGTGGCTTTGATTTGCATTTCTCTAATGACCAGTGATGATGAGCATTTTTTCATATGTTTGTTGGCCTCATAAATGTCTTTTTTTCAAAAGTGTCTGTTCATATCATTTGCCCACTTTTGAATGGGTTTGTTTGTTTTTCATTTGTAAATCTGTTTTAGTTCTTTGTAGATTCTGGATATTAGCCCTTTGTCAGGTGGGTAGATTGCAAAATTTTTTTCCATTCTGTTGGTTGCCAGTTCACTCTAATGATTGTTTTCTTTGCTGTACTGAAGCTCTGGAGTTTAATTAGATCCCATTTGTTTATTTTGTCTTTTTTTTTTTTTTTTAACCATTCCTTTTGGTGTTTCAGCCATGAAGTCCTTGCCTATGCCTATGTCCTGAATGGTTTTGCCTAGGTTTTCTTCTAGGGTTTTTATGGTGTTACGTCTTATGTTTAGATCTTTAATCCATCTGGAGTTAATTTTAGTGTAAGATGTCAGGAAGGGGTTCAGTTTCTGCTTTCTGCCCATGGCTAGCCAGTTTTTCCAACATCATTTATTAAACAGGGAATGTTTAAAGTCTCATCTTATTTAGTTCTGCCCTGATCTTTGTTGTTTCTTTTCTTCTGCTAGCTTTGGATTTGGTTTCCTCTTGTCTTTCTAGTTCCTTAAGTTGTGACATCAGTTTGTTAATTTGAGTTCTTTCTATCTTTTTGACATGATCATTTAATGCTATAAACTTTCCTCTTAGCATTGCTTTTGCTGTATCCCAGAGGTTTGGTATGTTGTGTCTCTATTTTCATTCATTTCAATGTTTTTAAATTCTTCTTTAATTTTATTGTTTACTCAAAAATCACTCAGGAGCAAGTTGTTTAGGATCCCTTTACTTGTGTAGTTTTGAGAGTTCCTCTTGGTACTGCTTTCTAACTTTAGTCCACAGAGGTCTGAGAAGACAATATGATTTCACTATTTTTTGAGTTTATTGAGATTTGCTTTATGGCCAAGAATATGGTCAGTTTTAAAATGTTCCATGTACAGATGAGAAAAATGTATATTATGCAGTTGTTGGGTAGAATGTTCTGTAAATGTCTATTAGGTCTTTTTGATATATAGTACAATTTAAGTCCAGAGTTCCTTTGTTGGCTTTCTGATTTGAAGTTCTGTTTAGTACTGTTGTGGGGTGTTGAACTCCCCAACTATTACTGTGTTGCTGTGAATCTCTTTTCCCAAGTCTGGTAGTATTTGTTTGATAAATCTAGGTGCTCTAGTGTTGGTATGTGTCTATTTAGGATAGTTAAAACTTGTTATATGAAACCCTTCATTATTAGATAATGACCTTTGCCTTTTTTTGTTGTTGGTTTAAAGTCTGTTTTACATGATATAAGAAAGGCTATGCCTGCTTTATTATGTTTTTCATTTGTGTAATATGTCTTTTTTCACCTCTTTATTTTGAGATTGTCAGTGTCTCTAGCCATTAGGTGTCTCTTGCAGGCAGCAGATGGTTGTGCTTTTTTTTTTTTTCCCTAATTCCAATTTGCCAGTCTATATCTTTTAATTGAAGCGTTTAGGCCTTTTATTTTCAAGGTTAACATTGATATGTGAGGTTTTGTTTCTGTCATCGTTTTGTTAGCTAGTTGCCTTACAGTCTCAATTGCGTAATTGCTTTATAGTATCTTTGAGCCTTCTAGTTAAATGTGCTTTTATGATGGTGAGTATTAGCTATTCATTTCCATTTCTTAGAACTGCTCTGAGCATTTCTTGAAGGACCAGTCTAGTGGCAATGAGTTCCCTTAGGATTGGCTTGTCTAGGAAATATTTTATTTCCCTTTTATTTATGAAGCTTAGTTTGGCAGCATATAAAATTCTTCACTGGCATATTTTTTCTTTAAGGAGTCTAAAAATAGGTCCCCAATCTCTTTTGGCTTGTAAAGTTTCTTCTGAGAAGCCTGTTGTTAGTCAGATGGGATTTCCTTTATTGGTGATTTTACATGTCTCTTTAGCTACTTTTAACATTTATACTTTCACATTGACTTTGTATAGTCTGGTATCTACATGCCTTGGTGATGTTCATTTGTTTGGTATCTTTCAGGTGTTTTCTGAATTTCTTGTATTCGTATGTTTATGTGTCTAACAAATACAGGAAAAATTTCCTGAATTAATTCCTCAAATATATTTCCAGACTTCCTACTTTTTCTTATTCTCTCTCAGGAATGCCAGTAAGTTGTAGGTTTGTTTGCCTTACATAATCCTATATTTCTTGAGAGCTTTGTTCATTTAAAAAATTTTCTTTTTATTTTTATCTGATTGGGTTAATTTAAAAGACCAGTCTTCAAGCTCTGAAATTTGTCAAGCTTAGAAATTCTTTCTTCTGCTTGGTCTAGTCTATTGTTAAAGCTATTAATTGGGTTTTAAAATTTCTTTTTTTTTTAGTTTAAATATGTTTTCTTTCTTTTTTAAAATATATATTTTATTGCACTTTAAGTTCTGGGGTACATGTGCAAAACATGCAGGATTGTTGCATAGGTACATACATGACAATGTGGTTTCCTGCCTCCATCCCCTGCTGTCACCTATATCTGGCATTTCTCTCCCATTATCCCTCCCCAACCTTCCCAACTTCCCTACCCCCCACTGTCCCTCCCCTATTCCCCTCCAACAGACCCCAGTGTATGGTGCTCCCTCCCTGTGTCCCCGTGTTCTGTTCAACACCCACCTATAAGTGAGAACATGTGGTGTTTGATTTTCTGTTGTGTCAGTTTGCTGAGAATGATGGTTTCAGGATTCATCCATGTCCCTACAAAGGACACAAACTCATCACTTTTTATGGCTGGATAGTATTCCACGATGTATATGTGCCACATTTCCTTGTCCAGTCTATCATTGATGGGTATTTGGGTTGGTTTCAGGTCTTTGCTATTGTAAACAGTAACACAATGAATATATGTGTGTGTGTCTTTATGATAGAACGATTTATAATCCTTTGGATATATACCCAGTAATGGGATTGCTGGGTCAAATGGAATTTCTATTTCTAGATCCTTGAGGAATTGCCACACTGTCTTCCACAATGGTTGAACTAATTTATACTCCCACCAACAGTGTAAAAGTGTTCCTGTTTCTCCATATCCTCTCCAGCATCTGTTGTCTCCAGATTTTTTAATGATCGCCATTCTAACTGGCGTGAGATGGTATCTCAATGTGGTTTTGATATGCATTTCTCTAATGACCAGTGATGATGAGCATTTTTTCATATGTTTGTTGGCTTCATAAATGTCTTCTTTTCAAAAGTGTCTGTTCATATCCTTTGCCCACTTTTGAATGTGTTTGTTTGTATTTTTTTTCTTGTAAATCTATTTTAGTTCTTTGTAGATTCTGGATATTAGCCCTTTGTCAGATGGATAGATTGCAAAATTTTTTTCCCATTCTGTTGGTTGCCAGTTCACACTAATGATTGTTTCTTTTGCTGTACAGAAGCTCTGGAGTTTAGTTAGTTCCCATTTGTCTACTTTGGCTTTTGTTGTCAATGCTTTTGGTGTTTTAGTCGTGAAGTCCTTGCCTATGCCTATGTCCTGAATGGTTTTGCCTAGGTTTTCTTCTAGAGTTTTTATGGTGTTGCACTTTATGTTTAAGTCTTTAATCCATCTGGATGTAAGGTGTCAGGAAGGGGTCCAGTTTCTGCTTTCTGCACATGGCTAGCCAGTTTTCCCAACACCATTATTAAACAGGGAATCCTTTTCCGATTGCTTGTTTTTGTCAGATTTGTCAAAGATCAGATGGTTGTAGATGTGTGGCGTTGCCTCTGACATCTCTATTGTGTTCCATTGGTTTACATCTCTGCTTTGGTGCCAGTACTATGCTGTTTTGATTACTGTAGCCTTGTAGTATAAAGTCAGGTAGTGTGATGCCTCCAGCTTTGTTCATTTTGTTTAGAATTGTCTTGGCTATGCCAGCTCTGTTTTGGTTCCATATAAAGTTTAAGGTGTTTTTTTTCCAGTTCTGTGAAGAGGGTCATAGGTAGCTTGATGGGGATGGCATTGAATCTATAAATTCGTTTGAGCAGTATGGCCATTTTCACAATATTGATTCTTCCTAACCATGAGCATGGAATGTTTCTCCATCTGTTTGTGTCCTCTTTTATTTCCTTGAGCAGTGGTTTGTAGTTCTCCTTGAAGAGGTCCTTTCTCTCTTTTGTTAGTTATATATTCCTAGGTATTTTATATTCTTTGTAGCAATTGTGAATGACAGTTCGTTCTTGATTTGGCTCTAATTAAGTCTGTTATTGGTGTATTGGAATGCTTGAGATTTCTGCACATTAATTTTGTATCCTGATACTTTGCTGAAGTTGCTTATCAGTTTAAGAAGTTTTGGGGCTGAGAAAATGGGGTCTTCTAAATATACAATCATTTCGTCTGCAAATAGAGACAATTTGATGTTCTACTTTCCTAATTTAATACCCTTTATTTTTTTCTTGCCTGATTGTTCTGACTAGAATTTCCAATATTATATTGAATAGGAATGCTGAAAGAGGACATCCTTGTCTAGTGTCAGATTTGAAAGGGAATTCTTCCAGTTTTTGCCCATTCAGTATGATATTGGCTGTGGGTTTGTCTTAAATGGCTTTTATTGTTTTGAGATACATTCCATCTATACCTAGTTTATTGAGAGTTTTTAGCATAAAGGGCTGCTGAATTTTTTTGAAGGCCTTCTCTGCATCTGTTGAGATAATCATGTGTTTTTCGTCTTTGTTCCGGTTTATGTGGTGGATTATGTTAATAGACTTGCATATGTTGAACCAGCCTTGCATCCCTGGTATGAAGCCTACTTGATAGTGATGGATAAACTTTTTGATGTGCTGTTGCAATTGGTTTGCCAGTATTTTATTGAAGATTTTTGCATCTATGTTCATCATGGATATTGGCCTGAAGTTTTCTTTTTTTGTTAAGTCTCTGCTGGGTTTTAGTATCAGGATGATATTGGTCTCGTAAAATGATTTGGGAAGGATTCCCTCTCTTTGAATTGTTTGGAATGGTTTCAGAAGGAGTGGTATCAGCTCCTCTTTGTATGTCTGGTAGAATTTGGCTGTGAAGCCATCTGGACCTGGGCTTTTTTTGGTTAGTAGGCTATTAATTGCTGCCTCAACTTTAGCCATTTTTATTGGTCTATTCAGGGTTTTGACTTCTTCCCAGTGTAGGCTTGGGAGAGTGCAAGTGTTCAGGAATTTATCAATTTCTTTCAGGTTTACTGGTTTGTGTGTATAGAGTTGTTTGTAGTAATCTGTGATGGTAGTTTGCATTTCAGTGGAATCGGTGGTGGTATCCCCTTTATCGTTCTTTATTGCATCTATTTGATTCTTCTCTCTTTTCTTTTTTATTAATCTGGCTAGCGGTCTGTCTATTTTGTTGATCTTTTTTAAAAACTAGCTCCTGGATTTATTGATTTTTTGAAGGGTTTTTTTGTGTCTCTATCTCCTTCAGTTCTGCTCTGATCTTAGTTATTTCTTGTCTTCTGCTTGCTTTTGAGTTTTTTTTATCTTACTCCTTTAGCTCTTTCAATTTTGATGATAGGGTGTCAATTTTAGATCTTGCTTCCCATGTGGGCATTTATTTTTATAAATTTTCCTACAGACACTGCTTTAAATGTGTCCCAGAGATTCTGGTACATTGTGTCTTTGTTCTCATTGGTTTTGAAGACCATCTTTATTTCTACCTTCATTTCATTGTTTATCCAGTCAACTTTCAAGAGCTAGTTGTCTGTTTCTGTGAAGTCGTGGGGTTCTGAGTTAGTTTCGTAATCCTAAGTTCTAATTTGATTGCACTGTGTTCTGAGAGACTGTTTGTTATGATTTCCATTCTTTTGCATTTGCTGAGGAGTGATTTACTTCCAATTAAGTGGTCAGTTTTAGAGTAGGTATGCTGTGGTGCTTAGAAGAATGTATATTCTGTGGATTTGGGGTGGAGAGTTCTGTAGATGTCTATTAGGTTTGCTTGATCCAGGTCTGAGTTCAAGTCCTGGATATCCTTGTTAATTTGCGGTCTCTTTGATTTGTCTAATATTGACAGTGGAGTGCTAAAATCTCTCACTATTATTGTGTGGGAGTCTAAGTCTCTTTGTAGGTCATTAAGAACTTGCTTTATGTATCTGGGTGCTCCTGTATTGGGTGCATATATATTTAGGATCATTAGATCCTCTTGCTGCATTGATCCTTTTACCATTATGCAATGCCCTTCTTTGTCTCTTTTGATATTTGTTGGTTTAAAGTCTATTTTATCAGAGACTAGGATTGCAACTCCTGCTTTTTTTGGCTCTCCATTTGCTTTGTAAATCTTCATTCATCCCTTTGTTCTGAGCCTTTGTGTGTCCTTGCATGTGAGATGTGTTTCCTGGATACAGCACACCAATTGGTTTTGACTTCTTATCCAATTTGCCAGTCTGTGTCTTTGGGGTCATTTAGCCCATTTACATTTAAGGTTAGTATTGTTATATTTGAATTTGATTCTGCCATTTTGAATCTAGCTGGTTGTTTTGCCCATTAGTTGTTGTAGTTTCTTCATTACGTTGACGCTTTTTACCATTTGGTACATTTTTGGAGTGGTTGGTTCTGGTTGTTCCTTTCTATGTTTTGTGCTTCTTTCAGGAGCTCTTGTAGGGCAGACCTTGTGGTGACAAAATCTCTCAGCAATTGCTTGTTCATGAAGGATTTTATTTCTCCTTCGCTTATGAAGCTTAGTTTGGCTGGTGAAATTCTAGGTTAAAAGTTCTTTTCTTTAAGGATATTGAATATTGGCCCCCACTCTCTTCTGGCTTGTAGGATTTCTACTAGAGATCCGCTGTGAGTCTGATGGGCTTCCCTTTGTGGGTAACCCGACCTTTTCTCTCTGTCTGCCCCTAGTATTTTTTCCTTCATTTCAACCCTGGCCTTGGGGTTGTTCTTCTTGAGGAATATCTTTGTGGTGTTCTCCGTATTTCCTGGACTTGAATGGTGGCCTGCCTTGCTAGATTGGGAAGTTCTCCTGGTTAATATCCTGAAGAGTGTTTTCCAGCTTAGATTCATTCTCTCCATCACATTCAGGTACACCCTATCAAACATAGATTAGTTTTTTTCAAATAATCCCATATTTCTTGGAGGCTTTCTTCATTTTTTTTCACTTCTTTTTCTCTAATTTTGCCTTCTCATTTTATTTCGTTGAATGTATCTTCAATCTCTGATTTCCTTTCTTCTGCCTGGTTGATTTGGGAATTGAAACTTATGTATGCCTAGTGAAGTTTTCATGTTGTGTTTTCCAGCTCCATTAATTCATTTATATTCTTCTCTAAGCTGTTTATTCTTTTTAACATTTTGTCAAACCTTTTTTCAAGGTTCTTAGGTTCTTTGCATTAGGTTAGGACATGTTCTTTTAGCTCAGAGAAGTTTGTTATTACCCACCTTCTGAAGCCTGTTTCTGTCAATTCATCAGACTTCTTCTCCATCCAGCTTTGTTCCTTTGCTTTTGAGGAGTTGTGATTCCTTGCAGGAGGAGAGGAGTTCTGGTTTTGGGTGTCTTCATCCTTTTTGCACTGGTTTCTTCCCATTTGGAAATGTGGTGTTCACTCATTTATCTACCTGTGGTCTTTGTAGTTGGTGACTTTTGGATGGGGTCTCTGAGTGGATGCCCTTTTTTGTTGATGATGAAGTTATTTCTTTCTGTTTTTTAGTTTTCCTTCTAACAGGCCCCTCTGCTTTAGGACTTCTGGAGGTCCACTCCAGACCCTGCTTGCCTGTGGATCACCTGTTGTGGCTGCAGAACAGTAAGTGTTGCTGCCAGTTTCTTCTTCTGTTATCTTTGTCCCAGATGGATACCTGCCAGACATCAGCCTGAGCTCTCCTTTATGAGGTGACTCTTTGGACATATAGGGGTCAGAGAGCTGCTTGAGGAGACAGTCTGTCCCTTATAGGAGCTCAGGTTCTGAGCTGTGAGCTCTATGGTTCTGTTCAGAGCTGCTGGGCTGGCACATTTAAGTCTGCTGCAGAGGAACTCATAACTGCCTTTTTTCCCCAGGTGCTTTCTCCTGGGAAGGTGGGGCTTTATTTATACGTTCTTGACATGCTGCTGCCTTTGTTCACAGCTGCTGTGCCCAGTAAGGAGGTAGCCTAGTCACAGTCTGCCAGCAGAGGTGTTGCTGAGCTGCCATGGGCTCTGCCCAGCTGCTGTGTGAACTTCCATGAGGTTTTGTTTACGGTGGTATAGTTAGAACTGCCTCAGTAATGGTGGACTGCCTCTGTAATGGCAGATTGCCTTGGTAATGGTGGACTGCCTTGGTAATGGCAGACTGCTCTGGTAGTGGTGGACTGCCTTTGTAATGGCGAACGCCCTTCCCTCAACAGAGCTGGACCATCCTGAGTTCAGCTGTGCTTCCTGCAAAACTGTAAATCCAGAGTGTTTCAGATTGCTGGTCTTTGTGGGCATGGGACACACCAAGCCAGATCACCTGGCTCCCTGTTTCAGCCCGCTTTTTTTTTCAGTTGAATGGGCAGCTCTGTCTCCCAGGCATTCCAGGAGCCAGTTGAAACATCTGTCCAGATCTGTGTAAATTTTTGTGCAGAGACCTGCTGCGCCGGCTGAAGCAGCTGTGCTGGAAACTCATGGTGCTTTTCAGCCTGGGAATATCCTGGTCTGTGGGCAATAATAACTCATTTGGAAATGTGGTGTTCACTCACCCTCTGCATTGTTCTTGCTGGAAACTGCACTCCAGAGCTGTTCCTGGGTTTTAAAATTTCTTTAGTGAAATTCTCATTTTCGGAAGTTCTGTGTGATGGTTGATGGATGGAAGGATGCAAAGCATTGATCCTGGGTGTGTCTGTGAGGGTTTTGCCAAAGGAGATTAACATTTGAGTCAGTGGGGTGGGAAAGGCAGACCCACCCTTAATCTGGGTAGGTACCCTCTAATCAGCTGCCAGTGCAGCTAGAGTATAAAGCAGTCAGAAAAACATAAAAATACTTTACTTGCCTAGCCTCCCATCCTACATCTTTCTCCTGTGCTGGATGCTTTCTGCCTGAGAACATTAGATTTCAAGTTTTTCAGTTTTGGGACTCAGACTGGCTCTACTTGCTTCTCAGCTTGCAGATGGCCTATTGTAGGACCTTGTGATCATGTGAATTAACACCTAATAAACTCCACTTTATATATATGTCAATCCAATTAGTTCTATCCCTCTTGAGAACCCTAATACATTCTCTTTACTTGTTTGTTGTCATTGTTTTAGTATTTCTCTCATCTTTCATTTCCTGAACTGTTTTTCTGGTTTCTTTGTGTTGATTTTTCAACTTTCTCTTGGATCTCATTGAACTTTCAGACAATCCACATTTTGAATTATTTATCTGTCATTGCAAAATTTTCATTTTCGTTATGATTCATTGCAAGAGAGATAGTGTGGCCCTTTGGAGTGGTCACAACATTCTGTTTCTTCTTGGTGCTGGAGTTCTTGTGCTGATTCCTTCTCATCTATAGAAGCTACCACTGCTTATTTTTGAATTTACTTTTGTTTGGGTGGGATGTCCCCCCCACCCCAAGGATGTAACTATACAGAATGTTGAATATGTTCTTTTTGCTTTGCTTTTATCACCCTGAGAACTTCTGTTGTCGTGTTTTCTATTGAGTTCTATTGGGTTCTGCAGTTTGAGGTACAGGCCAATAGGATGTGCTTCAAGGTAAGAGCCAGCTGTGGCGATAGCAGATGGGTATGTACTTGACCTTTGTTTACTGTGAGATGCTCTCTGTTTTTTTCAAGTAATGGGTTGGACAGTGGAATTTCCAGTGCCCTGAACTTCCTGTTCAGTGATAGGGTGAGAAGGGGACATAACTGGACACAGCTTGACCACAGCTTGACTACCTGGCTTGCCCACAAATACCTTAATGATGAGCGTGGGTACCCACTCTGATAGGAGGGGTTGGGGGAGCTCCAGTGGAACACACCAAGGTCCCTGCAAGGGGTGAGGAGGGCTGCACTGGTTCCATGTCATAGATAGGCAGGAATACGATCTGTTTCCCTGTCACACTCTGTCCTGGGGCTCATGACTCAGTTCAGACATGCACTCTTGTCTGTCTCTAAGCCACAGTGTAGCTGGCAGCCATGAAAGTTGTCAGTTTTGTGGTTCTTTGTAGGAGTGGTTTCTGGGTGGAAGCTCCTCACTCAGCCTGCTATAGAAAGCTTTGTGGCCTACCGGTTCTCCAATGTGGTAATGCTGCTGCTTTGTGAGACAGGAGTGGGGGAACTCCACTTTTCAGCATGTGCAAGTGAGTGTCAGCTGTGGTGGTATTGGCTGGTAGGAAGTGATCAGGTGCCTACAGTAGTAGCTGAAGCTAGGTAAAGCTCCAACTCCCAGACCCCTAGGTGGCCCACTGGATGGCCTGTATGAGTCCTGAAGGGACTGAACTGGGACCAAGACTGGGCCAATGGGCTTCTTCTCAGGTCCCCAGAATTCAGGTGCTGACCATTGGAGGGGAGGGGTGGTCTGGTATGGAGGTCATCAAGCAGAACTCTCAGGCAGGGACAGGCAGAACACACAGGCAGGGGCTGACGCGCAGGCAGTGGGAGCCCCAAGGCAGATCATAGGCTTGTGGAGCTGGAATCTCAAAAGGGTTCTGAGTGGCAGCTGGAATGGCTGCGTGGGAGCAGGGTGGCTGGGCTGCGGGCTTTTCACTGGGGAAGGCAGGCCCTTCACCTGGAGCAATGGAGGATGGCAGCTGGGGACATGTGACTTGCTGACACTTCCCTCCTACTGAAGCAGCACCAGATTTTGCTGTTAGGGGCAAGTTAAGGTGCCTGGTTTCTTCACTCCTTCCCTGGCCCTGGGATGTCAGGGGTCACAGTGGCAGTGGTAGCAGCAGCCACGGTTGTGGGAGTCAAAGAGAAGGTCACCAGCCTCTGTGGGTTGGGTGCTAAGAAGAGCCTTGGCTGTAGCTAAAATGCATATTCGAGGGCATGGTGGCTGCACTGTGGACCTCATCCAGAAGAAGGCAGTCCCTGTTTAGCAGGGAGCTGCAGGGCAGGCTGTTGTATGGGGCATAGTCTGCTGCTGCTCCATACCATGGCTGCAGTATCTTTCAGGCACATAAAAGCCCCTGGCCTCCCTGCTCCATGAAAACATATGTTGATGTGCTCTGGACCACGGGACATATAAAACTTCACCATTGTGGCAAGGTGGTGAGTCCCAGCAACTGGCCAGAGTACATCCAGGACATCTAGACATGACATGATTTGCAACATTTAATGCTTTGTGATTCTGGTAGTGATTTGGAAATACCACTAGAATCAACAGCTTAGAATTCTAAATTCTTTTTCTTGTGTTCAAGCTGCCAATATATTTCCTTTTCATTTCCATTGTTATTCTGGAAACTTTTGAAGCCAACAGAGGTGAAGCAAAGAAACTGGTCTGCATTTCCTACATTTTAGCTTTGAGCTAGAGTTCCTTCTTTTCCATGGCTGAACGTATATCTCCTTAGGGTGTCTCTATTGCTCACAGACTTTCAATCTCTGCAAGAGAAATACCCTTGGGGAATGTCATGAAGAGAATCACACTTGTGCTGCATCTGTGGGCTCTCTCTTCCACAGTGATTCTATAATAATAAACATGTTTAAAAATCCATTACTATGGTAAATCCATAGATGGTGGATTGTTTTGAATTTGTGTCAGTAGCATAAACAGTTTCACATTTCAAATGGAATTTCTACAAAAACACTCATACTAGAACATAATGTGAAAGAGATACATTTGTATAAATAAGATATTGCTGCTTTGTTTTAAAATATTGGCATAGATAAAAATGTATTATTCATATCAACTCTTTTCATTGCTTTGAAACTGCAAATTACCTATGTTGCCCACTCTGAATAAATACGTGTTTGTACCTTGGCAACCATGATATGTTCATTGAGTTTGGTGTGAAATGTGGAAATCTCATCTCAGGCTTCACAGTTTTACCTTCTGTTCTTTAGGGTCTTATTGCCCTTTGGCCTTGTCCTCTTTGCATGTCTATTTTTGGGGGCTCGGGGGGAGGCTGGTGGCTTCCTAGAGTTCTTCTGTGTCTGAATCCTACAGACCATCTTGTGG
Source organism: Saimiri boliviensis (assembly GCF_048565385.1). Taxonomy (NCBI): domain Eukaryota; kingdom Metazoa; phylum Chordata; class Mammalia; order Primates; family Cebidae; genus Saimiri; species Saimiri boliviensis. The sequence continues at coordinate 5,973,017 of NC_133458.1, read as the reverse complement.
CAGGGATCTGGGCTGGGTTGAGGGATGGGCATGAGTTTGGACTGGTAGATGCTATAACCAATTGTCCAGAAATAAAGCTCCAAGATGTATTAGTCTGCGTTCATACTTCTGTAAAGAACTGTCTGTGACTGGGAAATTCATAAAGGAAAGAGGCTTAATTGACTCACAGTTCCACATGGCTGGGGAGGCTTCAGGAAACTTACAATCATGGCAGAAGATGAAGGGAAATTAGGGCACCTTCTTCACAAGGTGACAGGAAAGAAGAGTGTTGGGTGAAGGGGAAAGAGCCCTTATAAACATCAGATCTCGTGAGAACTCACTCATTATCATGAGAACAGCATGGGGGAAACTGCCCCCATGATCCAATTACTTCCACCTGGGCCTGCTCTTGATGCATGAGGATTATGGGGGTTATGGGCGATTACAATTCATGATGCAATTTTGGCCAAACCGTGTCAAAAGAGCTTTAGCCAAAGCAGGGCTATGAAATCAGGTGTGGTCGATCCAGGAACATTGGTTTCAGTGTGTAGAATACCAAATAGCAACATCAACTAACAGACTTATTGGTGAAAGAATCCAGGCCAAACTGCCTAGAGAATGAGAGGCCAGAATAAAGGTAACAAATATGGCAATGCCTGGATGGGGAGCAAAGACATTGTTGGGCAGGGATTTTTTTTTTCTTGAGGGATTTGTTATTGAGGTTATTTACATATCAATATTAAGGACATGTACAAAATTAGTGCTTGTTGCTACCATTGGCAACAAATACGTTTGTGTATAGGGAATTAGGTTTTACTTACATTGCGAAGTATAATTTATGCTTAAAAATTATAGTCTTTGATAGTAAATGTGAGTCGCAGACCATACATTTTAAAAATATCTGACCTTAATTTGTATCCAAGCCCTCGTTCTGCCAGTCTCAATAATTTGGTTTCCCTTTCTTCCTTTCCTTAGGATTACATCCGATTTCTGGGGGCAAGCACTGATTAGGGTCGCTCTTCCCTGCCATCCCTCCAGGCACATTGCTGAGTATCAGTCCTCACTGGTCCTCTCCCAGTGTCCCTCCCGAGCCAGAGTCTTCTTGCTGCCTCTGACCTTCTCTAGAACTTGGGGAAATTATGCCGTTCCCAACCAATGCAAATCTATGGGATTTCTAAGCTAACCATGACACAGCTACAGGGCCTCGGGGGCACTCCTGGAAATCCTCTCCCTCTGTACTTGGGCAGCGCTTTCTAACTGGAAGGGCTTGCCCTTCACCAAGCACAACCTCTCTGTGCGTTCCCAGGCCTTAAATATAAATGGCAGTTTAATGGGTGTGTCATTTGGCGGAAGTTGGGATTTCAGTGCCTTGGCTGAAGCTGGTGCTGCAGGAGCCACTCTTTCCTTTGCAGAACTTGGAGGAAGTCTGAGACCAGGGTAGAGGTTGTATATCTGGAAGTGGCCAAAGGCCTGGTCAGCAGAGGTTTGGCAGGTCTAGGTGGAGCCACTGAAATGCAAATACCTGAAAAGACAACTCCAAAGGCCAATCTTAGGTTCTGCAATAGTGACAGTATCTGCAGGAGTAATGGCAGAGTTGCAAGGTTACCACATGCTTCTGTGTGTGTGCCCACACAGACACATCCTTTCTCTGCAAGCAGATATGTTATTGGTGTCGCGTTTGTGTTGCCTTGAGTTGGTCATGGGCTTTAATTGCTGCTGTTTGATCATAAATTACAATTTGTTTAGCTTCAACTGATTGGTTACCTCTTCAAAGTAGAGTGACTGATGTGTATTTGAGTCAACAGTATTTTTTTGACCTATGCTTTTCCACAATCTAAAATTTAAAATGTGTTTGTACTGTGATACAAAAGGAATTTTCCATTCTCCTATTGCGTAATAGATGCATAGAATGCCCCAGTCTGCGATTTTTGAGTATAATACATTTTCAACTTTGAGGACCTGCAAACCTGTGATATTTAAATAACCTGCAACTTATGATCAAGATAAGTGTTTTAAAATCACAGAATTATTTTTAACATGTACTATGGTTTATACCCCGTTATGCTTTTCTATTATTAAATAAATCATAAGCAAGTCATCAAATTGGAACTCGACAGTTTATAATAGCATTTTTTTTTCCTGTTATGCTCCTTTCAGTTCTTTATGAAAAAATGTTTTTCTACTGCAGTGTGAGTTGGTGGTAAGTGGGCTCTGGAATATTCTGCCTATCTTCAGTGCTCTGAGATTCAAAAAGAACAATGCCTATGCTTTAGAGATCAGTTTATGTCTCATCTCCTTGTGAATCCTGCTCTGAGTCGTCTAGAATGGAGCTCTCCATCTTAGGGGTAGTCTCTCTTCCTTTTGCGTTATGCATATTCTCTTGGGTTTACAGTAGAATTTTTCAGTTCTTTACAGGTTAGGACCATTATTATTCAATAAACTATATTTCCGGAGTTACCAAACACTTGGGGGCACATACTAGACAATCCATAGAGAGTTCTCAACTGGGGTCCTTCTTGTCATCGATAGCATGACAGGTAAGAAAAGTGTGGGAGGATCACTTTGAGAATGGGAATACTTAGATTTGTGAAAAAAAGTGATAAACAAATGATCTCAGTTTCAAACAAAGGTCACATCTGAGCCAAGTCACATAAAGTGCAGGCATGCCAGAGTGTCAGGGTTAGACAGACAAAGCGGGAGAGGGAGCTGTGTCTGACTTCTCAAGTGATGTTTTAGTGCACCCCCTGCATGACTCATCGCACTGCTTCCCACTGGTGCCTGCATGCAATCTCTTCTCCTTACCAGTCAGAGTGACCTTTTAAAAATGCAAATCAGATGACATTGCTCTGTGCAAAAACCCTTTAATAGCTTCCTACTGCAGTCCTAATAAAATCCGAAGTCCTGCCGTGGCCTCCAGGGTCCTACCAATCTGGCCTCATCTCCTCCTACCCTCTCTTCACTCCGTACTCCAGCCATGCTGGTCACTTCCCTTCTCTTGGTCTGGGCTAAGCTTGTGCTTGCCTTGTGCTTTTGCCTGTCGTATTCTCCCCCTGGATCTTTGTGTGGCTGGCACCTTCATGTGGTTCTAATCTTATCTCCAATATCGACTCCTCAGGGAAGACTTTGTTGAGCCTCTATTCTCAATTTGTGTGCCCACTGCTGCATTGTATTAATCATGTTTTTATTTTCTGTGCTTTATGATGTTTTGACATTTTGGGGTTTTGGTCATCCTGGAGAGACTGACCCTCCAGGGCTGGTTCCAGGGCTGGCTCCTAGGAATAGGAAAGAACTTGCTTGTAAGAATGCCTTTTTCTTTTCTTTTCCTTTCTCCCCATCCCTGTCCCCCTCCTCCTCCTCCTCCTTCTCTCTTTCTCTCTTTCTTTCTTTTCAAGATGGAGTCTTGCTCTGTTGTCCAGGCTGGAATGCAGTAGCACAACCTTGATCTTGGATCACTGCAAACTCTACCTCCTGGGCTCAAGAAATTCCCATGCCTCAGACTCCCGAGTAGCTGGGATTACAGGCATGTTTTGCTACCATGCTTGCCTAATTTTTGTATTTTTAGTAGAGACAGGGTTTCACCATGTTAAGCATGGCTTTTATATGCAAACCAACCAATCCAAAGCCCATGACTCAACTACTTCCTTTATGTCACTCATACACCAAGCCAATATTCTTCCTGCCCTAAATCATCCCAGGGGCAGGTACCAGAAACTCAGGACTATTGCTATAGTCAAAAGCCCACTGAAATTATTCAATGTATACAATCCTAAACTTGCTCAGCCTGCCCAGCCTTCCACCCTCATTCTTTCCTGTGAAATCTAAAATAATGGCTCTTGCCCACGCTTTCTCGTTGCTTGCACTGCCTCCTGGCCAACCCTGGTACTTTCCTGTGTGGCACTGTGTGGTGTGGCATCCCCCTCCTGCAGGGAACTGTGAGTAATAAAATCTTTTTTCAAGGCAGCTGTCTTTGTGTCTGTCATCTTACCTCAACTGATTAAAACAAAATCCCAAGAACATTTTAACACATACTTTACCCCAGGTGGCCTTATCCTCAATCATTTCACCATAGTTTTGTTCTTTGGGACTCTTAGCACCTGAGCTTTGCAAATATAAGCTGCTTTTCCTTGGATGCAGGAAAAATGAGTGCAGGGGTCTTTTATCTGTTCACCACTACATCCCTAGTGCCCAGACCAGAGCCTGGCAAAATGGGAAATCAGTCAGCATTTCCTGATTGAATGAAGCTTGTAGACACTGAGAGGAAGAGTGATAAGAAAATCAAATAAAATAACGTTTGAGAAATCATTTTGAAAGTACTAAAGTACTACACATTAAAATAGTTTACTGATATATTCCTCTGGTCTCTAAAATAAAATATTTTATATAACATCACAGGCAGGTTTTGGAAAGGCTTTATGGAAGTACTCCTACACATTTTTCTGCACAGAAGTCCAGGATATCCATAGTGGCCTCAGAAAAAGTTGCCAGGGAAAATTATACCAAAATGACCATGTGACGTCTTCTGAGACTGCCTTTGTTGGTTCGCTCTTCCTCGGCAGTTGGACTGCATCTCCCAGCATCGCTTGCAGTTAGATCTGGTCATGTGACTGATGTATAGCCAATAGAATTTGAGTAAAATTGACACGCGCCACTTCCAGGCCTGGCCCATCTAAGCATCCCCCAGGCAATTATTCATGTTCTTTTGCCTTCCCAGGTGAACTCTGAAACTGTGGATGGTAACTGAAAGTGACATAGAATGGAAGGAATCTTGATTTCTAGAGTATCACTTCAAGCAACATCACTCAATGATCAGCAGCATTCTTTTTGGGCTTTACTTGGGTGAGAAACTTTTATGGAGTTAGACCACTGAGGTTTCATGGGCGAACTGTTTAGCAACTGCTGTTGTCTTAAGTAATATAGGTACCTCTGGGGCCAGGTGAAATATAATTGGTCAATTGGTTCCAACTGCACGTAATGACAAGGGCTTGAAAGCCCTCTTTACACAGGACTTTCAGATCAGGGTTGGCGTCCACTTTGTGTGATGGTCCACGTGCTCTGCTTTGTGCTCCTCTCTGCAAATGCTGCGATTCAAGTTCTGCCATGACTCATCATCTTCTTTTGATTGGGTTAGAAATGACAATCCTGAAGAAATGAAATTCGTATCTGTCAATTTGGCAGAGTTTGCAAAAATCTGCTAAAATGCAATTGTCTGATATTAATTCTCTGGGTCACAGGAAAATGGCCAGAAGGTAGAGATCTGATTTCCTCCCAAGATACGGCTTGCTCCCCCAGGCCTGGCTGTCAGCAAAAGGTAAAGACCTGGAACTCAGCTGTCACTGTGCAGTGTTCATCCCTTTTCTAACTATCTGTTCTCTTCCATCCTGGGAAGCAGGACTCCTGTGCCTTCCCATCATTGCTCATTGAAGCCCCTCTCCTGCGTAACCTCTTATCCCTCTGTCTGCCTCTGGGTAGTTGACTTCCCTCCTTCACCCTCAGAATTACCCCTCTGAGCCCTTCCCCTAGAGCTGTAGTTTGTGCTCAGCTGTTTCAGCGTCTCCAAAGTGATTCAGTGATGGAGAAGAATAGGAAAATGTGGGGCTGTGGTCAGGTGGCAGAGGCTTTTCTCCATAGACTCACCAAAGGCAAAGACCAAACGGAAGGACTGTCTGTAACAGTTTCCTTTTCTGAGTCTGGGAGGGTGCGGCAGTAAGTACCCAGGCTGGGTTTCTGAAGACCTTAGAAAGAAGACCTGTGGGTACTTTCCTGCATGGCATGATTTCTCCTGTGATGGCTTCAGCTTTTAGCTTAACTTGGAGAAAGTGACAGTGCCGTTTCATGCCCCATAAAGAAAAAAATCTCTGGCATGAAGAGTCCATTGAAACAAGGTATGGAGACACCAAATATTTAGGACAGAGGTTTCATGAGGAGCCAGGTAAGTAACGTGGATTCTAATCCTGGTTTTGCCCTAACTAGTCATGTGTCTTTTGGGAGGTCATTATTTCTCGACCCCCTTTCCCATTTACAACATGGCAGTGGGTTTCTCAGTGCTTCTGGATCTGCCATTGAGCGATCTTGGGGCCCCCTAGGCTCATACTTCCTTCCTCTGTTCCTGCTTTCCACCACATGTATGTTCCTTACATGTTTGGGTTGCAATATAAGCTTCTATTTAAAGCAAAGATTCTGGGCTAGATGATCTAATTATGATGACAGCTTTTGAGTCTTTGTGCTATTGGTTAAGCCTGTGTCAGAGACAAATCTTTATTTTTCATTCAAAAGAAAAAAATGCAGTCACTGTTTCCCTGGGTTCTTACATTCTGATTGTTTAAAATGAGACAGGAGCTGAGCCTGGCCTTTCCTGGTGCAAGCTCTCCCAGCACAGCACACATCAGTGGCAATACCAGGAGAAAAGCCCATTGCAGCCTCTATACTGGTAGTCCAAGAAAGGCCGCCCTGAGGTCCCCTTCCTCAAGGTGAATGTCGTGCTGAGCAGGTGAGCTCCATCTGCGAAGCAGCGCTCTGTAGGGTGAGCATGCAGCCACAGGAGGAGCCCCGTAGGCCTGGGTATGTGTAGTTATGGGATTCCCTGCATTCGGGGCCTCTCAGCCATCTCCCACCCTTCTGGTGGTTCATCAATCACAAAGAATAAAGCATCGATGACTGCCTGATCTAGCTTTCCTCTTGGAAGCCGTTGTAGGAGATGAATGTCGCAAGGGTAGACACGGTGTGGTGTATAGATCGTTCCTGGGGATGAGCCTGGGTGAGAACACTCCAGGTGCTTTCCAAGCGTGAGCCTGCTCTCCACAGGGCCCTGCCGAGCTCGCAGGGACCACAAGGTGGCGCGTGAGCCGCAGAGATGGCGAGGAGGAGCCCTGGAGCCCAGCCTGGAGTGTCTCCCTCAGGCCACACCCTCCTTGCAGGTGCCGGCCACTCCTCAGGGTTCTGTACTTGAATATCCTTGGTCTAATGTCTGTCTCTAGTTTTTGCTTCTTTGAAAGCCCGGCCCGGGCTTTCTGCCGCTTCCCTGATGAAGCACATGGTGAGTGTTTACATTCCTGATACATTTAATTCTGTGAGCTACAGCATGATGGAATTTCATTTTCAAAGCCCTTACCTGCTCCAGGTATTACAGGCAGGTATTCAAGTCTGTGGGCAATCACGTGTTCTACAAAGGATTTGAATCTAGAATATATAGGAAACTCTCCACACGAAAAAAATAAATCATTCTATTAGAAAATGGACAAAACACAGAAATGAGATTTCATGACATGAGAAGATATCCAACTTCATTAATCATTAGAGAATGCAAACTAAAACCACAATGAGGCCAGACCCAGTGGCTCACACCTGTAATCCCAGCATTTTGGGAGGCCAAGGCAGGTGGATCACCTGAGGTCAGGTGTGTGAGACCAGCCTGGCTAACATGGCGAAACCTCGCCTCTACTAAAAATACAAAAATTAGCCAGGCATGGTGGTGGGTGCCTGTAATTCCAGCTACTCAGGAGGCTGAGGCAGGAGAATTGCTTAAACCTGGGAGGCAGAGGTTGCAGTGAGCCGAGATTGTGCCACTGCCCTCCAGCCTGGGTGACAGAGCATGACTCCATTTAAAAAAAGAAAAAAAAGAAACAAACAAAAAACCTCCATAGTGAGACATTACCACATGTCTATCAGAAAGGATAAAGTGAAACTTAATAACACCAAATGCTGGTCAAGGGTGCAGAGATACTGGATCACTTGCATATTGCTGCTAGGACTGTAAGCGGGTAGAGCTGCTCTGAAAATTATTTGTCAGTTCTTCATAAACCTTCATAAAATGAACTTGCCACACAACCTAGCAGTTGCATGCTTGGCCGTTTATTTCAGAGGAATGAAAACTTATTTTCATGCAGAGACTTGTACATGAATGTTGACAGCAGCTTTATGTTCAAGAGCCCCAGGCTGAAAACCACCAATTGTTCTTTCATGGATGTATGGCTAAACCAACTGGCACAACCGTACCATGAAATGCTATTCAGCAACAAATGGGAGTGAGCTATTGATCCGTATGGTAACTTGGATGAATTTCCAGGGAACGATGCTGAGTGAAAAATGTCAACCTCAAAAGGGTATATGCTGCATGACATTTAAAATATCATAGTGGCCATGTAATTATGAATAGTGAAATGAATAGCAAATGCTGAGAAACATAATTATGGAAACAGAGATTAAATTAGTGGTTGTCAGGGGGTTAGGGATGAAGGGCAGGGAGTAGCTGTGGCTATAAAAGGGCTACAATGAAGGAGCATTGTGATGATGTTGGAAATCCTGATTGTGGTGGTGGCCACATGGAGTCACATGTGTGATAAAATGTCACTGAGTTATGTGAACATACACAAATGAGAGCATGCATAATTGGTGAAATCTGAATAAACTCTGTGGATTATATCAATGTCAGCTTCATGATTTTCTAGGGCAGTTAGGCAAGATGTTATCCTTGGGGGAAACTGGGTGAAGGGTATGTAGGACTTCCCTGTATATTTCTTAGAACTTTCTGTGAATCTTTTTTTCAGTTGTATATTTTCAAGTCATACAACATGATGTTTATATATATATATATATATTTATATATATATTTTTATATATATGTAGTATAGTGAAATGATTATTACACTCAAGCCAATTAACATATTCATCATTTCACATAGTTAATTTGTGTTTGTGTGTGGTAAGAGCACCTAAAAGCTACTCTCTTTGCAAATTATCAGTATACAATATTATTAACTACAGTCTTCATGCTGTTGTGCATTAGATGTTTGGACTTATTCACTGATGATAACTCAACTTTGTACCCTTTGACCTGTGAATCTTTTTTCAAAATAGAAAGTTTAAAAAATAATGTACTCTAAGGTACAATGGAGACAAAAATGGAAATAAGTAATGTTTACCAAAAAGATTTGTGCGATAGCAGAAAGAACACTGGTGTTGACCTAAAAGGCTGGATTCAGGTCTTGTTTTATCCTTGCTAGCGTGGTGATCCTGGGTCAGTGCCCTCAAGACTTAGGAGTTTTGATTGCCTGTTGATACTGTGGGAATTATAGGAGGTGCTCTGCTTATTTCAAAAGGTTATCGTAAGGATTCAATGAGACATTATACATAAAACACTTTTCATAGTGCCTAAAACATAGTAAGTACTAAATAAATGTTAGTTGTTTTAATAGTATATGTTATAATCATTATATTAAGTATGTGCAAATGGAATGGAAAATACTGATTGTCTTTGCAGAGAAGCTGGCTGTGTCTTCAGGTTTGATAGTTGACAGACTGTTTGGAAGACCACTATCCAACTGTAATTGTGTTCCTAGAGTCTATTGGCAAAGGTATTTGTGTGTCTGTATGTATGCGCACTGCTAAATACAGGAAAAATAATTATGAGTTTGAATTTGCCTTATGAGTAGTTAGACCAAAGGCAATTTGCAGCTTCCTGTCTCTGAGGTCTGTTTCCTGCAGGGAACCCAGCAACATCAGGGATTCTTCCAGGTCACTAAGTGACCATTTTAATAGAACTTATTTGCTTTACTCACAGGCTACCAGTGAACAAATTTCCAGCAAATTCTTAATTGAGCAATAGCCTTTAATAACTTTGTCATATCATTTGTGATTGTCTTGATAATACTGTTTAAACAATTAGACGGATATGTTGATGGTGTGGTTTCCACTGCATATCAAACATTAACTGGCTACTGTGTTGAGTATCGGCCTGTTGTTAAAGGGTTTCTGAAAAATAGCTAGTGAGGACCCTAATCTTGGTTCTCTTTGTCTTTTATGGGATATACAGAAATGACTTACGCTCTGCAGATCCAAACTCAGTTTTCATTAGTTCTGCCTTTCCAGTTATTTGGGTGGATAGTGGGCTAGTGGTTGGATGGGTATTTCTTTGACGTTTAATTTTCCTGCTCCATTGACTTACCGGATCTAGTTGTAGCATGGTTTTCCTTACATTTCTTATTTAAGCCACGTTCTCATTTTGAATGTGTCTTTGGAATTCTGGACTCATGCAGAGTCTCAGAATAATAGAAGCTTCCATATATTTGTAGAACAGCCTTCCATTCTGAGGAAGGGCAGAGGGAAGGAAGATCTGCCTTGTTACTACGTCTTCACTGACTAAGGATGCAGATGTGGACCCAAAGGCTGCTCCATTACGTGTGGACCTCTATTCCCAGTGTTCTTTGTGGAAAGCACTGGACTTGGGACACTTGATTACTGCAATCCCTCTCCCCTACTCATAGATGTCTGTAGCTGCCTATAGCTGTGAAATTCTCTGTTTCTAAACCTGTGGCGTGGCGGCCATCCCAAGGCTTTCTTGGTACTTTTGAATCCAACCTCCTCTGAGACGCTGAGCTATTCCCCTTTTTCCTCCCAGTGGAAACATTTCCTGGTTGTAAAAGATTTTGAAAGTCACAGATTCCAAACAAAGACCATTGATTTGCTCTTCATTGTTCTAGAATTCCCTCCAGTTCTCTACTGCTCCTTTTTAAACCTCCATACTCATTTGCATGAGTTTTTACTTTCTCTGTGTGACCCTCATTCCCACCCTAATACTTGACAGAAGTGTATACACATATCTGTGCAGCAGATTGTGCAATGGGTGGTATTTGTGGGATGTTTACCCAGTGAGACAACAAAGCTCCATTCAGATAGAGAGCTCTACCCACAAATTATTCACATAATGTGAAAAATAAATGGGGCTGTTAATGGTGATGCTATTAGCATGTTAACTCACTTTAAAACCATTTTATTCATGATTAAGTAACAATTGGATGGGGCATTATCAAGGGATCTCTAAATTGCTGTGTATGTTGGCTAATTCTTCAACTGGCTAATTTCTGAGGGTAGGGAAGGAAGGCAGGAGCTGGTGAGGTTTAGCTTTGGAAGAGTTGTTAACAGTAGTTTTTAACATTTTATAACGACATTCATAAGAGGTAACTTTTGAAAGATTATTGGGCCTTATGAATGGATTCCCTTAACATAAATAATTCAACTGCTCTTAATTAAATATTCTAACTGAGGTTTTGGTCTTTTAAAAAAAATTTAGTGTACCAGATTGTAAAGTTAATAAGCATTTTTAAAATACGTCTGATGTCTCTTATCTGTCAGATAGCTTTTTAAGTTATACTAAAAGTAGAGATTTCCTAACTTAAATTGATGTTGGGCTTGGATGAACTGTTTCTATTCTGTATCAGCTCAAGAAATTTGGGACACATTCTGAGTCTAGATCTGCATCAACAATATGAATACCCCAAAATATAAAAATGTGTTGTTAAAATAAGAATATCAAAGAAAGATACTTGTCCTGAATATTCAGCAAAAATTAACGTGTAGGAGGCTTGCAACCTCGTTTCTTCTTTTGCTATCCTTACCCTGCATAGATCAGATGCTTTATATTATAGGAGGTTATTTAATCCTGTGGTATATTTTTGAGGTTGTTGTATCCATTCCTATGTGACAGATGGGGAAACTGAGGCCAAGAACACTGAAATAATCTTCTGAGATTACTGACCATACTGAGTTTCTCAGCATGTAACCCATGGAAGATGTGTGTCAGAATCACTTGGTGTACTGAAGTACAGATTAGGGGCCTCACCTAGAACTTCTAAATGTTTGAAGTTGGGGCACATACATTTAATTTTTTTAACTGGCTCACTAGGTTGTTTGTGTAAACCCCAAAGTTAGATTATTATGTGTTACAGCATCGCTACTTCTTGACACTCCCACGCTCTGCTTATGCACAAGGATTGCATTGTGTAAGTGAATCGGTCTGGAAATGGAGACAGTGGCAGCAATATTTTCTATCTGAAAAACTCAGGCCTGAAAGTGTTTTGATAATTTTTGTCTTTGGTCATCTACTTTTGCAGTTGGAGGTACTTATGTGCCCCTGTGAATTCCTACTTACTTTTGACTCTAATGATAGCTGTTTTGGGTATCTGAGTCCTGATTCTATTACATTCATGTTTTCAGGAGAGAATTTACTGTCATGTGTTAGTTCAAACCCATGGAAGCAAAAACCGCTCTAGGTCTTTGGACAGAGGGAATTCAATATAGGGAACTGTGTCCATTGATGACAAAAGACTGGAAAAGTCAAGTAGGACACTAAGGCAATAGATGGATTAGGAACAACAGGAAGACACTGGCTTATTTGTGTGTGAGGGGACACTTGAAGGAGGTAGTGTGGCCACAATCCAGGGTCTGGGGCCCTTTGCCAGGTTCTGGAAGATCTAGGGAGAAGACTTTGGTGAGACATATTTTCAGGACGGAGAGGTTGGAGATACGGCCTGAGGCAGCACGAGGGAGAGACAAAAGCCTGGCTCCCCTCCTCCTTTCCTTCCTTCTCATGCACCTTTTATTGGTCAAAATTGACAGAAAGCCAGTTGGCACAGGAGCCGGGAAAATGGAATGACCTGACCACAGAGCAAATAGGGGAAGTGAAGGTAATGGATATGAGAGCAAGGAGGCACGTGATCAATGAATGCTTCCCTGGGGGAAGGACTGTCTGGTCTGATTGGCCACTAGTTCACTCTCATCTGCCCATGTAAGGAAGCGTAACTGGTTTGTTAAGCATGACTAAACTGGTTTGATCTGGCCTATTGAACTCTGGTTAGCAGGAGCAGGGCCCTTTGCTCCCCACCTCTCTTGCTTCTTAAGTCTTTTCATGCCTGTGTAGCAAACGGGCATACAAGCTCTGAGTTTATAATCCCAGGCGGGGCACCCTCATGATCTCATGCAGTCAGGGACACGCAGCCCCAGACTTTTAGCTTCAGAGAGGGAGGTGAAAGTTCCAGTCATATAATCTGTTGTAGCAAGATAATGTCCATGTCCTTACTCTTGGAACCTGTGGTTACATGGAAAAGGGGAATTCAGGATGCAGATGAAATTGAGTTGTTTCTTAGCTGATTTTAAAATAGAGATGATCATGGAATTGGCTAGCCACAAGTAGAAGAATGAAACTGGATCCTCATGTCTCACCTTATATAAAAATCAACTTAATGTGGATCAAGGACTTACATTTAAGACCTGAAACCATAAAAGTTCTAGAAGATAATATCAGAAAAACCCTTCTAGACATTGGCCTGAGCCTGACAAAGACTTCATGACCAAGAACTCAAAAGCAAATGCAACTAAAACAAAGATAAATAGATGGGACTTAATTAAACTAAAAAGCTTCCGTATAGCAAAAGAAACAATCAGCAGAATAAACAGACAACCTGCAGAGTGGGAGAAAATCTTGCCAATCTATACATCCAACAAAGGACTAATATAAAGAATCCAGAAGGAACTCAAACAACTTAGCAAGACAAAAACAATTTCATCAAAAAGTTAGCTAATGACATGAATAGAAAATTCTCAAAAGAAAATATATAAATGGCCAACAAATATATGATAAAATGCCCAACGTCACTAATTATCAGGGAAATGCAAATCAAAACTACCATGTGAGACTACTCCTGCAGGAATAGCCATAATCAAAAAATCAAAAAATAATAGATGTTGGCATGGATGTGGTGAAAAGGGAACATTTCTACACTGCTGTGGGAATGTGAACTAGTACAACCATTATGCAAAACAGTGTGGAGATTCCTTAAAGAACTAAAAGTAGATCTACCATTTGATCCAGAAATCCCACTCCTCGGTATCCCCACTGAGGAAAATAAGTCATTATACGAAAAAGATTCTTGCACATGCATGTTTATAGCAGCACAACTTCAATTGCAAAAATGTGAAACCAGCCCAAATGTGCCTCAATCAATGAGTGAAGAAATAAATTGTGGTATATATATGTAACATGCAATACTACTCAGCTCTAAAAATGAATGAAATAATTGCGTTCACAGTGACCTGGATGGAATTGGAGACCATTATTCTAAGTGAAGAAACTCAGGAATGGAAAACCAAACATCGTATGTTCTCACTCATAAGTGGGAGCTATGAGAATGCAAAGGTGTAGGAACGATACAGTGGATTTTGAAGACTCAGGGAGAAAGGTGGGAGGGGGTAAGGGATAAAAAACTACACGTTGGGTACAGTGCATACTGCTCAGGTGATGGGTGCACTAAAATCTCAGAAATCACCACTAAAGAACCTATTTATGTAACCAAACACCACCTGTTCCCCCAAAACCTATGAAATAAAAAATAAAGAATAAAGAATAAATGATGCCCCTACTAACAACAATAATACACACATACATACTAAAATAGAGATGATCCTGGATTACCTGGGTGGGCCTAGTGTAATTACAAGAGTCCTTAAAAGTGGATGAAGGAGAGAGAATGAGCCAGCGGGAGTTGTCACTACAGAATTAAATATGCTATCAAGGTTGCTGTCCACATCAAAGGGGAAAGGAACCCCACTTGATTGATTTGGCATAACTGGCTTTTTGCAAGAAGCAACTAGACCTCTTATACCAATCATACATGAAATAAATTTCAAACGTATTAGATATAAAAATACAGGTGACTTAAAACAAGAAATTTGAAGATAATAGTTTGGTAATGTGGGCTGCGGAGGCGTATCTGCTTGAGTAAGACTAGAAACACAGAAAGAAAAAGACTAACATTCCTAGCCACATACAAATTAAAATATCTTTATTTGTAAAGATATCAGAAAAGAAAATCTAAACAGGAGTGAAAGTTTGAAAGAAAGCCGGGGCAGTACAGATAACAAAGGGTGGATTTCCCTCCACATACAGATGAGAAGACGACCACTGAGTCGAAAAGGGGTACAGGCAATTAACTGTCAGGCAAGTTACAGACAAGTGCACACAGTTGTCCACTGTGGAAAGCTGTTGATTTTGGCCTGAAAGCATCTTTTTTTTTAAAAAAAACTCACCTGAGATTGGCAATTTTTGTTTGTATTTCTTTTGTCCAAAAAATTTGAGTGTTTTTATTTTCTATGTGCTTAGATTTATTTTGACTATCCTATTCTTCGTTCTTTTCTAGTTTCATTGAGTAATGTTCAAAAATATGTTCTGTATGATCTCTAGGAAGAACGTGTGAAGATTATGTTTATAAACTAATAAAATGCTTATTAAACATTCTATTAGTCTTTTAAAATGCTCATTTTAGTTTTGGGTGTAAAGTTTTACAGTTATTCAATATTATACCAAATTTGTTAGTCTTATTGGTGAAATTCTAATATCTCATTTTAAAAATTGAATCTGTTTTTGAGAAATGTGTTTTTCCTTTTCCAGTTTCTCCTTGAATTTATGTGCCTTTTGCTGTAGATATTTTGGTGGTTTGTTATGTGCTTGAAGATTCATGACTATTATATTTTCTTTGTGAATTATCTCTTTAATCAATATGAAATTATTTCTTTCTGCCATCTCAGAATGTTTGCTTTGAAATCATATTAGTATTGCTACACCTGATTCATTTGTTAGCATTTTATTCATGTGTCTCATCTATTACTTAATTTGTTATGTTTTTCTTGTGCCGTCTGATTTTGGGTAAGTCTGTTGTAAACAGCATGCACTTAAACTATCATAATATGCCTTTTAATAGAGACTTTAACCCACTGAGATTACTAATATATCTCAAGTTATGGCAATTGAGATAGTAAATTTAAATTCTCTTTAAATTTTCGTCTTTAAATTTTCAAGGAAAACCACTTGTCAAAGGAAATAAGATATAAAACTAAATTACTACAGGGAAAAAAGGCGAAGGTTTCTACCAACTAAAGAAGACTAGAGAGGAGCAATCAGCTACACAGAAGGCAGCTTATGAGCAACATCCCCAGCTACCCCGTCACGGCCTTCTGCATTCTCTCCATTCTCCCCAGCCACTCCGTAAAGATTTTTATGACTCATGTTGAATTTTAGTTATTGATGACTTTTTCTTTTATTAACCTTAATTAGAAGTCAGTTCTTCAATATTGCATTAAAGGTAATGATGGTATTCACTTAAGTGAAAATTTGCTGGCTCTGCCTAGAAAGTAAAAGGTCCCAGATACAGCAGTGAAACTGCTCGCCGTGCTGTTGCTGTGATGTTGCACTGTTTGCACTGCCATCATGGTGGACTTCTGTATTTCACAGTTTTCTAGGGGATGGAAGCAAATCATCTAGGCGATGAAGAAATTTTTTGAAATTTGTAAAATTTTTGAAATTACTTCCCTGTTTATGGCTGTTTATTCTAATAGCTGGTGATTATTCATTGCCTTTTAATGCTTCTTTACACTTTATGGCAGGTCCAAGTTAATCAATGGGAGTGAATTATCTGAGAACTCTAAGGGTCAGCCTTCTCTTTCCTTAGCGTATCCCTAAGCAGGAGGATATACATATGAGAGGCCTTCCCCTCAAGAATACTTAGGGAATGGTTCCTGTTGAGGATTCGAGGGTGCATGCCTCCCTTTATCCTGCCTGGGTCTTAGCTGATGCACCTTATGTGCAGAGAAAAAGCTAGCAGAACAGAGAGAACTTTATCTATTATCTAAAGCGACGGGAGTGTCTTGTAAGCCCTAGAAGGCAATTCCTGCTGATTAAAACTGTTTTGAAATGTGTACTTTGCTGAATAATAATATTTTCATTAAGGACAAAACTGGATTGAAGATTGGCACTTGCCTTCGAGGTAGCTGGGACCCGCCTGAAACTCAAGACTTAATCTGATAAATCTGTCCTTGGAGTTGATGCATCCTGATTTGATAAATCTGTCTTTGTTACAAGCAGAGGTGCTGGAAGAGAGAAATGCTCCCTCCAGGTGGCCTGTGCACCTGGGCAGAAGCAGAGGGGGCAGGGAGTGGAGGTGGCAGAGGCATCCGTCACATCTGCACAGGGGGCAAGCACCTGGCCCATTCTTGCTTTTGAGACCCAGTGAAATAGGAGCCTCAGGTCCTGACCAGTTACAGGATTGCATCTTCCTCCCTTGGAAAGGAAACAGAAAAGACTTAAGTAAGCTCTAGCTGGAGAGAGTGGGAAGAATGAGAATCTCACCCGAGAGAGGCAAAGAAAAAGCGCTGGAAGGGCAGAGCCCTTCTTCACTGCCTTCTGCTGCTGCGGTGCTGGCTGGTTGTCTGCATCCTCATAGCTCCAATCAGTGCCCCCCAGTTGTCCACATCCATCACGGACCCAGAAGTTCTCCAAGTCTTATTTTTCCTGCTTGCACCATTTTAATATTCCGATGACCTATAGATTGTTCTTGTCCCTTTCGTTTCAGTGGAAATTTAGGGAGGAGGAGGAGGAGATATAAACACGTGGAGCTTATCTACCTTCTTGAAAGGTGACAGGTGGGTGAGGAGAAGGATTCCAGGGAGAGGTCAAGGGGAGACAGAGGACACGAAACCAACAGCTGAACAACATTTTCAGAACTGAGAGGCTTGGGACAAGAGGAAGTAGAGCCATTCCTACCTTCAAAGATTTTGTAATTTTGAGGTGGAGACAACATTAACTCTGGAGTCATTAGAGAGACCCAGAGCAGAAGTGCTGCCCAGAGGCAAGCCGTGCTCTGGCACAACGCTACGTCTCTGTTCTTCATTTCAGCCTCTGCACACCTATGGCTGCCATTCTAGAATTCCTGTATTCTCCTTTTCAGCTTAATTCTTCCCCTCCTTCAAAAACAGGAACCCATTCATGTGCTCCGTGGAAACCCTTTCAGACCATTCTTGTCAACAGTGGAAATCAGTCCAGTCCATGTCTTTTGAATCAAAACCTTTTGTGTGCTGAGATGCAGAGGGGCACACCCCAGCCTGTCTTCTGAGGAGCATATGCATCTCTCCTTCTTGGGGATGGCTTTAGGCCTTGGTGTTCTGCTGCTCTTTTCACACTTGAACAGGCTTACTGCATCCTTTAAAGCGTGCGTGTCTCATGTATTCCTTGATGCTGTCACTAATTAATACTAATCAGTTCCTTGGGAAACCATCATATGCTTTTTGTATCTTAAGGAAGGAGTGTTTGTGGGAGTTAGTTACCTATTCACCATCTTTGTCTGCTCTGCTGTGGATAACAGCTACATCTGTCAGCCTCCCTTGCCCTCTGCTGATGGACACTCTAGTGCAAGACTGGAAGGAGGGAAGTCAAGGCTTTTACACCTGCTTTCTATCTCAGACAGCATCTCCTCAGTGCTCGGTTCTTCTGGGGGCAACCCTTCCCCTTCCCTCTGTACTCCTGACTGTGGCCAGGCAGCCCCACTGTGCTTATCCAGCTCTCAGCCCTGGGAGACCTGCCTCATACCTGGGACTGGGAATGACACCTGCTGTTACTAGAATCTAGTTTGCCACATTGTCTTTCTAGGCATCCCAATCTTCTGATACCTGCGTAAACAGTTCCTCATATTAAATTCCCTTTGTTTGAAATCCTAGCCTGCTTTCCGTTTTCTGACCAGACCCTGACTGATAGAGCATTCATTTAATCTCTCAACACTCTATTTATTGATTAAAAACAATTGTGCTGCTTCTACATGTCAGACACTGTGCTGGATACCATGGATTGGAAAATAAAAGAGAAGTAACTGGATAAGCAGCTGTTGTCTTGAAATTTGATGACTGGAAAAAAAGTGAGAGGCATCATCCCTGTTTGAGCCCCTGCCATGCCCTTGGGCACTGAATGTTTGGTACATTTGTGTGTTTTGACTGAAGACTGAGACTACTCCTAAGGAAGGATATTTCAGAGTATAGACAGCTGTGTTTCCACTAGTAGTTAAATGTCATGTTCTTGATTGGACGTGAGCTCTGACTCTGTAGTGACCAAATAGGGTGGTGGCAGCTGAGGAGTTAAACCTGAATTTTAGTTGAGGTTGAAATTTCACATCTGACTGTTTCATGGTGCCTTGTAAGTAGCACATTGTTTCTCTGTGGGGATAGAGACTCAATTTATGCTTCACCTCTGGCAACTATCATTGCCAAACATTTCTAGCAGCCTTTGCCCAAGTATTCAAAGTGGAATGAAACCCTTGAGATAGCACTGACCCAATCAGAATGCTGAGTACCACTTACAAGGCAGCCACCATATCTTACCCACAGAAGGAGTTCCTGATGGGAACTGATTTCAGAAATTGAATTAGGAGGACCCTCATCAGATAGGGCTTTGTGCTTGAGCTACGATTCTTTAGGCATAGCACACTGTGGCTTCCCACTCAAGCTTTGCACTGTCCTCATGCAATTTGATGGATTGTTTAGCATTTATCAACCTCTGAAGCTCCATGCCCAGAAGTGACATTTCCCTGGATTCAAAGCCTTTAAAAGCTTAGAGGAGTGCCTGATGAGATGGGTGGGTGATTTATTAGGTTGCTGGGCTATTTGGAGTTTCTTTGACTGTGGAGCAAATGTTGCTTAGTGCCCTGGATGATGATAAATGATGCTCTCATAGGAGCTTGATCTCAGAGAAAGTCTCTCTGTTTGGTGAGCTGTGTAATTTCTTTGGTGTAGGGCAAAGTTCTTAATATTTCATTTTTTGAGGGGGTGTCATAGACTCCTTGAAAATATGATAAAAGCTTTAGACTCTTTCACTAGAAAAATGCATTTGCACATAATCTTGCATATAGTCCTTCTTAAATCCTTAAATTCAGGGGCTGCAGATGAATAATTATGAATATAGAATATGAACAATAATGCATGTTAGAGGAACTGATAGGCACCCTGTGTCTAAGAGGTGAGTCATATGATGCAGGCAGTTCCATAACCTCCTTCTGGCCTTTTGAAGCATACATTCCACTGATACTGGAGAGGTGACAAAGGCTGTGTGTTCATGGTCACAGCAAGTCAAAGTTTGTGCTTGGGCAAAAGGCCTGAGACTTTTCTCCTTTGTGGTATAGCTAGGTGATGTCTGTTTTTTATTTTGCTATTTTATTGCAAACATTGTCCTGTGGCTTCCATTTCTGTCACTGCATAGAAACCAGTCTTGCCAAATTTATCCACAACCCCAGTCTTTCCAAACCTGATATTTTATTCTTCCTCTTCTTTGACAGCTTGGCAGCATTGATGTAGACGCCTCCTTTGTAGGCTTCTCCTCAACTGCCTGCATCATAAATGCTGGGGTGTCCCAGGGCTTTGACCTGAGATCTTATTTCATCCCTGTCTTCACTTATTCTTTCAATGGTTACATCCAGTTCTACTGCTGTGAAAATCTCCTGGATGCTGATGATGCTAGCCCTGACCACTAAGCTAAGTTCTGACTCAGGCATTCAGCCACTTGCTTGAAACTGCTATGTGGGTGAATACACATCTCAAAATTCATTTATCCAAATGAAGTTCATGGCTGCTATTTTTTTTTTGAAGTGGGAGAGGCTGGAAGAAAACCATCTGGGGTTCAAGTGGAGAGGTGACAGGTTGCTGGCTAAATATTTACAGACCACCCTTCACGTGATATCTTTTACCTTACCTTGACCAACTGTTTCATCGGAAAATGCAGTCAGAGCTTCATCTCCAGCAGAGATCACCACTGCATTGGCTTTCTCCATTTTTGTTACTGTAGGCCTCACTGCCTTTGCTTTTCATCCGGTGTAAGGCAATAGCTTCCTCAAGGGTCTCTCTGCTTCCTCTTTCATCCATTCCTGTTATTCTTCCACTGGCAACTACAGTGACTCTTCAAGCTGTTGTTTGCCTCCTAAAACCTATCAGGGGATTCAGATTATCAGAATGAATAGGCTCCTTGCCGTCTGTGGCCCTTCATTGACTCCCTGTCTCGTACCCTCACTTTCTCCACTATGTCATAGCTAGGCTCAGTGATTTTCTATTTTTTAAACATCTGAGGCTCTTGTCTTTCTTTGGGATAGAGAAAATGTGACACAAATTAGTGAATTTTCACATTATGATGCCTTATCTGAATCAGATTACCAGCTCCTTGAGCGCAAAGACCCAATGTAATGCTGTCTCCAACAAACCTGCCTTTCCCTCTGGCCTCCTTCCATTGTCTTTGTCTAGGACAGTGACTGGTAGTATTTCATTTGACTCTTTGTTTTCTGAGCACCTACTAAGTGTCAGGTTATGATTAAGTGCTCGGAGTTTAGTAGATGTTAGACGTTGAGGTTGTTTCTCTCTTACTTTCGAATACAAGCCATCACAGGATGAGGATGGGAGTGAGGAGGCACCTGTGGTGATAAATAAGAGGTGTGTCAGTGCAGATTTTTAACTTGGGTAGAACTTTATTATTCTGATGAAGTTTGAAAACTATCGTGTGCTAACTTTATTGCTTTGGATCAGTAATTGACTAAATAGTGCCTTAGTTGCTTGCAGGAGTAAATATAATTTCCCAAAGTGCTAAATTCCCTCCTAGGCTGTAGCCAAGAGACTCACACTTAATGGAAAATAACGATATCCCTAACTAAAGTAGACAACAAGCAAGGTAAACCCTTGCTTATCTTCCTGTCCTCTGATACACATCTTCTACTAAGAGTTTTGTCTGAAACGCAGCAAAACAGTAAATCAAAGCACGTTAAAGAGGGAAATATTACTATTTCAGCAACAGACTACCTTCAGATGTAAACACAGCTACTACAAAATGTTAGTGTGAGGCCATGTCTGTTCTGGTGTTATACTTGGATGTGGAGAATATACCTTATATCTTTGCTTCAAGGCTTTGTCTGAAAACAAATACATTTAAAGCAAGTCTTGTTAGGTCATAACCCAAAGCTTCCTTGCTAATACGAGTGGAATTAGCTACCAGGTATAAACATTGAATAGAAGCTTAGCTCTCAGAGTTTAGTAAGCAAGCTTAAGCATTTCCCATAAATTTTAAGCTGTTAGTTATAAAAGAGTAGAGCAACTTGGCCTCTTAGGTGGAGTGAAGATATTCTATTCTGGTTAAAAATCGTAAGGGGCTTATGGAAATGAGTGGCATGGTATTCTCTTGAAAAATGTAAGTATATGTTTTCATTTTCTGCTCAAATAAAAATGGAATCAGAAGAGAGAAAACTTAGGCAAACCTGAGGATCTTGTTTCTTTTCTTTTTTTTTTTTTTCTGTCAGAAGAGTGAAGACTGCGATGCAAGCCTGTACCCAAGAACTTTTATTCCCCACAGTTTTTTTTTTAATTGTTGTAAAATACCACATAACATAAAGTTTATTATCTGAGCCACTTTAAATTTACAGTTCAGTGGCATTAAATACATTTATAATGTTGCACAACCATCACCACCATCTGTCTCCACGTCTCTTTTCATCTTGCAAAACTGAAACTCTGTACCCATTAAACAATAACTCTCCATTCCCTTCTACCCCAGCCCTGGGTAACCACCATTCTACTTTCTGTCTCTGATTTTGACTAATGGTAAGTATCTCATGTAAGTGAAATCATGAAGCATTTGTCTTTTTGTGATTGGCTTATTGCACGTAGCATAATGTCTTCAAGTTGTAACAGGATTTTCTTTCTTTATAGGTCTGACAATCCATTGTCTGTGTAGACCACGTTTTGCTTATCCATTCATCTGTTGATGGATACTTGGGTTACTTCCACATGTAGATATTGGGGTAATACTGCTATAAACAAGGGTGTACACATAACTTTTGGAGACTCTGTTTTTCATTCTTTTAAGTATATACCCAGAAGTGTAATTGCTGGATCACATAGTAATATATTTTTAATTTTTTCAGGAAACAACATACTGTTTTCTACAGTGGCTGCAGCAGTTTACATTTACACCAACCATGTAAAAGGGTTCCAGTGTCTTCACATCTTTGCCAAGGATGTTGTTCTCTTTTTAAATTTTATCTTATAGAAGCCATCCTAATAAATGTGAAGTGGTATCTCATTGTAGTTTTGATGTGCATTTCCCTAATAATTAGCAGTGATGAACATTTTCTCATGTGCTTATTGGCCATTTTATATCTTATTTGGAGATATGTCTATTTAAGTCCTTTGCTCATTTTTGAATTGAATTGTTGTTGAGTTTTAGGAGTTCTTTATATATTCTGGATATTAATCTCTTAATAGATATATTATTGGCAATATTTTCTCCCATTTAGTGAGTTGCACTTTTACTTAGTTGATATTGTATTTAGATGCACAAAATTTGTAATTTCATGAAGTCCAATTTGTCTATTCTTTATTTTGTTGCCTGTGCTTTTGGTGTTATAATAAAAAAATCATTGCCAGGTGAGATGCTGTGAAGCTTCTACTTTTAGGTCTTATGTTTAAGTCTTTGATCCATTTTGACTTTGTATATGGTGTTAGGTTAGGATCCAACTTTATTCTTTTGCATGTGGATATTTAGTTTTCCCAGTATCGTATGTTGAAAAAATGATCTTTTCCCCATTATATGGTCTTGGCAGCCTTGTTAAAAGTCATAGGATCATATTATTTAAGTATGTATTTCTGGGCTTTCTATTCGATTCTAGTGGTTTATATGTCTGTCTTTATGCCAGTATTAGACTGTTTTGATTATTGTAACTCTGTAGTAAGTTTTGAGATCAGAAAGTGTGAATCTCCCAACTTCGCTTTCTTTGAAAGACTGTTTAGTTAGGGTTCCTTGAGATTTCATATTTATTCTAGAATAGATTTTTCTATCTCTGCAAAAAATCATTGTGGTTTTGATAGGAATTGCATAAATCTGTAAATTGCTTTGTGTAATAGTGACATCTTAACAGTATTGCCTTCCAATCCATGAACATGGGGTGTGTTTGCATTTGTTTATGTCTTCTTTAGTTTCTTTGTATTAGCAATGTTTTATTGTGCTCATTATACAAGTCTTTCACCTCCTTGGTCAAATTAATTTCTGATTATTTTATTCTTTTAGATGTTATTTTAAGTGGAATTGTTTCTGTAAATTCCTTTTCATATTGTTAATTGTTAGTGAATAGAAATGCAACTTATTTTTATGTGTTGACTCTGTACCTTGCTACTTTGCTAAACCTATTAATTCTAACAGCTTTTTTTTTTTTTTGGGGGGGGGAAACTTTAGAGTTTTCTATATATAAGATCATATTATCTGTGAACAGAGATCATTTTACTTCTTCCTTAGTTTAAATACATTTTATATATTGTTTATGCCTAATTTCTCTTGATAGAATACCCAGTATGATGTTGAATAGAAATGATGCAAGTGAACATCTTTTCCTTGTTTCTGATCTTGGAGGAAAAGCTTTCAGTCTTTCATCCATTAAGTATACAATGTTTGCTGTGGGTTTTCATATGTGGCTTTTTATTATGTTGAGGTAATTTCCTTCTATTTCTGGTATCTTGAGTGTAATTTTGTCAAATGCTTTTTCTGTATCTATTAAGATGATCACTTGGCTTTTTCCTTCATTCTATTAAAGGAATGTGTTACACTGATCAACTTTTGTGTGTTACACCATACTCACAACTTAGGAAGAAATCCTACTTTGTCATAGTATATTATTCTTTTAATATGCTTTTGAATTTGATTTACTAGTACTTTTTTGAGGATTTTTATATCAACGTGCGTAAGAGATACAGTTTTATTTTCAATGGTATCTTTGGCTTTGAGTTCAGAGTAATGCTGGCCTCATAGGATGAGCTAGGAAGTATTATTACCTCTTCAGTTTTATGGAAAAGTTTGAGAAAGATAGGTATTAGTTCTTTACATGTTTGGTAAAATTCACCAGTGAAGCCATTAGGTCCAGAACATTTTTTTTTTAAGGAGATTTTTGATTGCTAATTCAATCTCTTTTATTTTTATTTTCATTTTTTAAGTTATACTTTAAGTTCTGGGGTACATGTGTGGATCATGCAGGATTGTTACATAGGTACACACATGCCATGGTCGTTTGCTGCATTCATCAATCACCCTGTCATCTACATTAGGTATTTCTCCTGTTATCCCTTCCTAATTCCCCCACCCTCTGCTGTCCTTCCTCTGGCTCCCCCACACCCTGAAAGGCCCTGGTGTGTGATGTTCCCCTCCCTGTGTCCATGTGTTCTCATTGTTCAACACCCACTTATGAGTGAGAACATGTGGTGTTTGGTTTTCTGTTCTTGTGTCAGTTTGCTGAGAATGATGGTTTCCAGCTTTATCCATGTCCCCACAAAGGACAGGAACTCATCATTTTTTATGGCTGCTATAGGTCTAGTCAGATTTTCTATTTCTTTGCAATTTAGTCTTGGTAGGCCTTTCTTTTTCTAGAAATTTGTTCATATTATCTAGGTTGTTCAATTTTTGTTTTGCTATCATACATAGTACTCTCTTATAATTATTTTTATTTCTGTAGAACCAGTAGCAATGTCCCTGCTTTCATTAATATTTTGAGTCTTCTCTCTTTTTAAATTTAAATCCATCTAGCTAAAAGTTTCTCAATTTTGTTGATCTTTTCAAAAAACCAGCTTTGGTTTTATTGTTTTTCTATTCTCTATTTCACTTACCTCTACCCTAATCTTTATTATTACCTTCCTTCTGCTAAATTTGGGTTTAGTTTGTTCTTTTTCTGGTTTCTTAAGTTGCAAAGTTAGATCGTTAATTTGAAATCTTTTTTGCTTTTTAAATATATGTGTTTATAGCTATAAAATTTATTCTTAGCAGTGCTTTCATTGCATTCCATAAATTTTGGTATGCTGTGTTTTTGTTTTCATTCATGTCTAAGAATTATTTTCTAGTCTCTTGCACCCTCCCAAGCCTAAACCAGGAAGAAATTAAAACCCTGAATAGACCAATAGCAAGGGCTAAAGTTTAGGCAGCAATTAAGAGCCCACCCACCAAAAAAAGTCCAGGTCTAGATGGGTTCACAGCTGAATTCTACCAGACATACAAAGAGGAGCTGGTACCCCTCCTTCTAAACTATTCCAAATGATCCAAAAAGAGGGAATCCTTTCCAAATCATTTTATGAGACCAACATCATTCTGATACCAAAATCTGGCAGAGACTCAACAAAGAAAGAAAACTTCAGACCAATATCCATGATGAACTTAGATGCAAAAATCTTCAATAAAATATTGGCAAACTGATTGTAACAGCACATCAGAAAGCTTATCCATCACAATCAAGTAGGCTTCATCTGGGAGATGCAAGGCTGGTTCAGCATGTGCAAGTCTATAAACATAATCCACCACATAAACAGAACCAAAGACAAAAACCACATGATCATCTCAATAGATGCAGAGAAGGCCTTTGACAAAATTCAACTGCCCTTTATGCGAAATACTCTCAATAAGCTAGTGTCCTTTGTAATATCTTCTTTGAGCTATTGGTTGTTTAAGGGTGTGTTATTTAATTTCCACAAATTTGTGAGTTTTTAGTTTTATTCCTGTTATTTATTTATTTTTTATTGTAGGGGTTTGACTTGCGTTTTATTTTATTTTATTTTTTTTTGAGATGGAGTTTCATTCTTGTTACCCAGGCTGGAGTGCAATGGCACGATCTCGGCTCACCGCAACCTCCGCCTCCTGGGTTCAGGCAATTCTCCTGCCTCAGCCTCCCGAGTAGCTGGGATTATAGGCACACGCCACCATGCCCAGCTAATTTTTTGTGTTTTTAGTAGAGATGGGGTTTCACCATGTTGACCAGGATGGTCTCGATCTCTTGACCTCGTGATCCACTCGCCTCAGCCTCCCAAAGTGCTGGGATTACAGGCTTGAGCCACCACACCCAGCACCCCATCCTTTTTTTTTTTTAAATTGTACTGTAGGTTCTGGGATACATGTGCAGATCATGCAGGATTCTTGCATAGGTATATACATGGCAAGGTGGTTTGCTGCCTCCATACCCTTGTCACCAACATTTGGCATTTTTCCCCATGTTATCTCTCCCTGACCTCCCCACCCTCACTGGCTGTCCCTCCCTAGCCCCACCAACATACCCCAGTGTGTGATGCTCCCCTCCCTGTGTCCATGTATTGTCATTGTTCAACACCCGCCTATGAGTGAGAACATGCGGTGTTTGATTTTCTGTTCTTGTGTCAGTTTGCTGAGAATGCTGGTTTCCAGATTCATCCATGTCCCCACAAAGGACATGAACTCATCATTTTTTATGGCTGCATGGTATTCCATGGTATATATGTACCACATTTTTCTTTTATTTTTAACTTCCTCTATTGTGGTTAGAGAAGATACGTTGCATGACATCTATCTTTTAAAATCTACTGAGACTTAATTGGTGAGCTAGCATATGGCATATCCTGGAAAATGTCCCATGTGCACTTTCAAAAAATGTGTATATTGTTGCTATTGGGCAGAACGTTCTATGTATGTCTGAAAAAATCTAGTTGGTTTATTGTGTTGTTTAAGTCCCTTGTTTTCTTATTTATTCTCTGTATGTTGTTCTATACATTACTGAAGCAGGGGGCACTGAAGCCTTCAACTATTACTATAGAACTATTTTCTCTTCAGTTCTGTCAGTTTTGCTTTGTATATTTTAATGGTCTGTTATTAAGTGTGTAAATGTTTATAACTGTTTTAACTTCTTGCTTTTTGAGACAGGATCTCACTCTGCTGCCCAGGCTGGAGTACAGTGGCATGATTATAGCTCACTGCAGTCTCCACCTCCAAAGCTCAAACAGTCCTCCTCCCTTAGTCTCCCAAATATTTCTGACTACTGGCATGCACCACCACACCTGGCTATTTTTTAAAAGTTTTGGTAGAGATGGGGCCTTACCACATTGTCCAGAGTGGTCTGGAACTTCTGAGCTCAAGTGATTCTCTCTCACTGGTCTCCCAAAGTGCTGAGATTATGGGCTTGAGCCACTACACCTGGCCTATAGTTGTTATAACTTCTTACTCTATTGAAATGTTTGTTAACATATATCCTTCTTTGTCTTTTGTAAACATTTTTTAAAATCTATAAAAAATCTATTTAAAAATCTAAAAAAATTGCAACTTTTTAGGCAATCATATGCTCTAAGGCAATGCTCCAGTGAGCATTGAAGCTTTCTTTCTCTTTATTGATGCTGAACTTTTGAATTTGGGATACTCAGCTAGTAAGTGTAATGCAAATATTTTTTAAAATCTAAAATTTAAAACACTTCTGGTCCCAAATATTTTAGATAAGAGACACTGACCCTTTATAGCCATCCCTGCTCTCTTTGGGTGACTGTTTACGTAAGTTCTTCAATCTTTTTCCATTCCTTCACTTTCATCCTATTTGTATCTTTGGATTTAAAGTGACCCTCTTGTAGTCAGCATATAATTAGATCATGTATGTTTATGCATTCTGCTACTCTGTGTCTTTTAATTGGACACTGATAAGAAAGAACTCACTTTTGTCATTTTACTGTTTGTTTTCTATACATCTTATAGCTTTTTTATTTCTTGCATTGTCTTTTTTTGTGTGTCTAGTTATTTTTTTTGTATTGAAATATTGAAATGCTTTATCATTTCCTTTTGTGTATGTTCTATAGCTATTTTCTTTATGGTTATCATAGGGACTACATTTAACATCCTAATGTTGTAATACTCTAATTTAAATTTATATTATTTAACTTTAACAACATACAAATACTCCGCTTTTTTACAGTTCCATCCCCACTCCTTTTGGTTGTTGATGTCATAAAATTATATCCTCTTATAAGCATACCTTATTTTATTGTACCTCACTTTACTGCACTTTGGAAATCTTGAATTTTTTACTAATTGATGGTTTGCAGGAACCCTGTGTCAAGCAAGTCTATTAGCATGATTCTTTTTCAACAGCATGTGCTCACCTCATTAGCAGTTTTAGAAATATAGTATTTTTAAGTTGAAGTATGCACATTTTAAAGACGTAATGCTATTTTATACATAATAGACAACCGAATAATATTAACATAACTTTTATATGCACTGGGAAACCAAAAAATTTGTGTGACTTTCTTTATTATGACATTTGCTTTATTGTGGTAGTCTGGACCTGAACCCACAATATTTCTGATGTAGGTCTGTACGTGGTGTGTCTCAAAACATAAACTAATAATTCTTTAAAATGCATTAGTCTCTTAAATTATGTAGAAAACAAATGAGTTACAAAACAAAGTTGTAATCATACTAGCTTTTAGACTAATAATTGCTATTCTTTCAATGTATTAGTCTATGCTCTAATCTTCATTTTTTTCCTTCTGCTGTTTGGCCTTACTTTGATCTTTTTCTGCTTCCTTGAGGTTTAACTTTAGGTTGCTTATTTGAGATAGTCTTCTTTTTGATGTAGGTGTTTATTACTATAAAATTCCCTCTCAGAATTGCTTTTGCTGCATCCCACAAATTTCTGTATGTTGCCTTTTTATTTTAGCTTGTCTCAAAATATTTTTAAATTTCTCTTTTAATTTCTTGCTTGACCTTTTGGTTTTTCAGAAGCAAGCTGTTTAATTTCCATGTATTTGTGAGTTTTCCAATATTTCTCCTGTTACTGATTTCTCTTAAATCATGTAGAGAACAGACTATCATTCCAACAAAACTAGCTTTTTAAATTGTCCATGTGCTTACCATTGTTAGAATCTATTTTTTCCTGAACTCCTGACCTCATCATCCACTTGTCTCAACCTTTTAAAGTACTTGGACTACAGGTATGAGCCATCATGTCTGGCATTATTTTTTCATATATATTTGAGTTACTGTCTAGTTTTCATTTCACCCTGCAGAACTCTGTTAGAGTATTTCTTGTAGGACAGGTCTAGTGGTTATGAACCCCTCAGCTTTTGTTCATCTGTGGATATCTTAATTTCTCCCTCACTTTTGAAAACATAGTTTTGCTGGATATAGGATTCTTGGTTGATAAGTTTTTTTTTTTTTTTTTTTTTTTAAAGCACTTTGCAGGTATTGGCCCACTACCTCATGGCTTCCAAAGTTTCTCATGATAAATCTATTGTTAATCTTATTGACAGTCACTTATATGTGATGAGTTTTCTATCTCTTGCTGTTTTTGAGGCTCTGTTTTTAAACATTTCATTATATTGTATGGGTCTTTCTGAGTTTTTCTTACTTGAAATTTGTTGATCTTCTTGAATGTTTACATTCATGTCTTCTATCAAGTTTGGGAAATTTTCAGTGATTGTTTAAAAAATATTTTCTCTTCTCCTTTCTCTCTCTCTTTTCCTTCTGCTGTTCCCACAATACAATGCATGTGTTGGTTCCCATGGTGAAGTCTTACATGTATCTTTGGCTCTGTTTGCTTTTATCCAATTATTTTTTCTTTCTATTTCTCAGACTTGATAATTCCTATTGTCCTATTTTCAAGTTCTCTGATTCTTTATTCTCCCTGCTCAAATCTGACTTTGAATCCCTCTCTAGGGATTTAAATTTAAATTTTAGTTATTGTACTTTTCAACTCTGAGTTTTTGTTTGTGTGTTTTTAAGCTTTCTTTCTCTTTATTGATATTTTCTTTTTGTTCAGACATCATTTTCTTGACTTCCTATGTCTTCCTTTAGTTCTTCAAACTTCTACAAGATGGTTATTTAAAACTTTTTGTCTAGCAGATCAGTCATCAGATATTTTTTCAGGGACAGTGTCTGCTGGATAATTTTTTCATTTGAATGTGCCATGCTTTGCTGTTTCTTCATATGCTTTACAGTTTTTTATTGTGTTGAAGTCTGGACATTTGAATCTAATAATGTGGGAGCTCTGGAAAGCAGATTCTCCTACTTTAGAGTCTGCTGGTTTTGTTATTATTTTTGTTTGTTGTTTTCATTTTTTAACTATTGTAGTCTGTCTCTATGCCAAGGGTCAGCCTAAGGTATAAACCTAAAGTTTCCTTAGGTCTTTTCTGAGCCTATATCTTTCTCTGGGCATGTGCAGACAGTCTCTTTGTTTTCCTGTATAGGTGGATGCTTTTGAATGACCTGGTATTTAATGGTTGGCTCTTACAGGGGAACAAGAAAAACATTAATCAAGGGAAAAAGGGCACCGGCTGTTTAAATTCCCTGGAAGTCACTTCAGTCAGAGGGAGGGGGCTGGCAATACCAGCATGGGGAGGTAGAACAACAATGGCTGCCAGACCCTCTGACTGCAACTCCATGATCAGAAATAGTAATTAGTGATCAGAGCACAGATCTCTGATATTTGGAGGACAGGGTGCTTCTTGCCCACCCACACACGGTGTGCAAACTCCTCCAAGAAAACATGCCCAACTGCCTGCCATGGGGTAGAGGGCAAAGGATGGGTAACTGCTAGTATACTAAGAGCTGAAATTGACCAAAATTACCATCCAACCCTTCCCCTGGAGCCTCCAAGGCGAGCCTCAAAGTGATTCCTGATCTCTAAGATAGTTACACGAGACAGATTCTTCCATTGCAATTGTTGTCTAGGTGAGGAGATGAATTCCTGGTGCTTCTTATTTCATCATCTTCCTGGAATCCCCAAGAGCCTTTTGATGGAAGCTGCCCTGAACATGAGAACTATAGAATGAGGAGCTTATGCATGGTCGAAGACATTGTGCTAACATTAGTGAGAAGACATAAAGTAACAGGGCTTCTAGCTGCCTATCAGATCTATGTGCTAAAATAAATGCTAGTTTTAAAAGTGTTCTCTTGGCTGGGGGAGGGCACTACATTTCTAAACATATGGCAAAAAAATGGTGTTACCTTTTAAAAACTCTAAGAATTCTCTTAAGAAGCAATTTAAGCTAAATTAGCTTTACTAGGTTAGCTTTTGACCAAAAATGGTAATAGTTTACCTTAAAACTGGACTTATAATGATTTTGGCTACTTCTAAATATTAAATTTTCCCTCCAAGCTTCAGGATGTAGCACTTGGAAAGATGCTAAAGATAAAAGATGCTAATTGGATTGATGGCTCTTCTGAAAGAGAAGTTTAAAAACTGATGTATGCTGCAGTAGCATCAAACACATGTGTAGAGTCTTTCAGAGGGCTTACTCTGAATTGACCAAAACTCAGTTACATGAATGCAAGTATCAGTCAAGCTAATTTACTATATTACATGTTCCATATGGATTCAGCAGGCAACTGATACAAACATTTTGTTTAAGCCTGCTGTGAAAACTGGGTTGAATTCAATGAGTGAAGCATAAATTTAGGGGCAAGATAGGTGAATATCTAAATATTTCCATTTGACCTATATTTTTCTTATAAAGTCCATTTAGATCTTTTTATTGTTAAATTACTCTAGTGAATTCTTCAGGTCAGAACAGCACAACTGTATGAAAAGTGTTCTAATTTGTAGCCCTATTTCTATGCTTTCTTTCCTGTTCCTTCCTCTATACTCAACCAGGTATAAACTACACTTCTTATAGGGTATGCTGACTTTTTACGTGAATTCAACTCAAACATTTATTCTTGAGCATTTTCTAAGGGCCAGAAGACTGTGACTCCTATTTCATGCTTTGCCACTTCCAGTTGGGAGTAATTATTTACTCTTCCTAAGGTTTACCTCTGTAAAATTGGATAATATTCTAATTATTTCCTGGTATTATTAGGATTAATTGCACATTAAAGTTCCTTGTATGTTTTAAACAGTATGTGAATGAGGTATACTATTGTTACTGTTACTATTTTTTGCCATTACCACCTCCTCCATTACTCATCTAGTAGCAACTCACTTCATACGTGCTCAGAATATCCAGAAAAAAAATACCGATTCTAGCTTTGACAACTGTAAGATGATCCTAGTGTCCTGCCAGTTCCTTCTGTATTTGTTCCACTACAGAAAACATGATGCGAGTGATTTAGCCATTAAAAACAAAATGAGAAACATCTGAGCTGGCACCTGGCCCTGTTGTTGGTAAATCAACCCTGTGCTTTCCTGCCCTGCCTCTCTGCGTGTGGCTACATCGCCCTTTTTCTTTCCAGCATATTATGATTCCAGTGTTTGGGCAGGTCATCTCAATTGGGGGACATTCAACCTGCAAGCTGAGTCAGTATGGATTTGCTTTCCCTCAGTATCCATCTTTTGGTTCAATTATTTAGCAGTAAGAATATCAGTAATGAACATTATGGGGAGGACTTGGCAATCTACTGACAGTGTGAGACCTTCAGAAGCTAGATGCCATCGCTTTGTCGGCTCTTAAATCTTGCTTTGGTGCCTTCCCTGTCCAGCCTCCTGAGTGAGTGCTGACAGTGAGTGCTGACACGGAATTATTAGCACTGCACCTCACCAGTGACTAAGGAGTGTCATCTTAAATAAAAAAGCCAGCAGGGCACAGTGGCTTATGCCTGTAATCCCAGCACTTTGGGAGGCTGAGGCGGGCAGATCAGTGCTTTGGGATCAGTCTGACCAACATGGCAAAACCCTGTCTCTACTAAAAATACAAAAATTAGCCAGGCATCATCGTGGGTGTGTGTAATCCCAGCTACCCGAGAGGCTGAGGCAGGAGAATCACTTGAGTCCAGGAGGTGGAGGTTGCAGTGAGTCAAGATCACGCCACTGCACTCCAGCCTGGTGGAAGAGTGAGACTGTCTGAGAAAATAAAATAAAAATAAAAAACTAAAAAAGTCAGGCAAACTTTCCAAGCTGCAACCTCCATCCTGCTTGGCCATCTGTCTTCCTCTGCCCACACCCAACTCTTCTCACTCTGTGCCTAATGGTTTCTCATCTGGTTGGAAGTCGGCCCTGGACAGCTGTCACGCATGGTTACCTGTGGAGCCAGCTTTCTGTGCTGCTGATGAAACATCATGAGCAGCTGCATCCACAAGGAAGCTGGCTCTCTCCGGCCTGGACTCACTCTCAGTGCAGTGACTCTACTCCCCGTTCATCACAAAGGTGCTGGCTTCACAAGTCCAGTTTTAAATTTTTACAAAACCTGTAACTCATGAAGATTTTCCTGCCCACAATGTTGGAAGTTCCTTGTGATTGTAACTGGAAAGTTTCAATATTGGTGATGATTTCAGATGCAAATATTAGGGGGTTATAAGCAATACATAAGTAAGTTATTACATATAAATGGCTGGAAACAGCGCCTGATCCGTGGTAAGCACTATGGGTGTATGTAATGTATCATGGTTTGCATCTGGAATCAACACTAATGGGGGATCTCTGCAATCACAACACAGGTGGACAGGTTCCACACACTCCCCGTCTAAAGCCCTTCAGACCAGATGTGGTTTGAGTAAAAGTCTTTTCCTCACTATCTTTTTATGGTGCCTATGCCACATATAGTGTTACATCCTTAGCAGCACCCCATTACTAAACATGTTACCATTTTCTCAGAGCAATATATGAATATTTATGATTAGTGGGGAAAACGTAGACTATAAGTCACCTCATTTTAATTCAGATCAAAGTGCTGCCAAAAAGTTATGAAAACAAATTTCTCAGAATTTCTTGTGTTTTGGAATTGTGAATATGGGATTATAGACCTGTATTAGTCAAGGTTCTGTGTTGGGGTCATCACCTGTGGGGGTCTATCCTCCAGACTCTGACTCAATGATGGATGAATAAATTCACTCACACACAGAATACAGTGAATGAGTGGGCTGGTGTGTCCAGGCCACTACCAGATACTTGAGGAGAGTGCTGTAAAGAGATAGCAGCTACTGGCCCCCTACATCCTGGCCTCTCTGGCCTTTATTCAGCACACATTAAATGAAAAAAGCTTTGAGTCAACACCATTAGAGTGAAGAGATTAAAGGACAGTTTCTGAGGCCTAAAGTAAACACCATTAGTGGGTAATATCCCTGGTTGACCTCCTGTACTGAAAGAGCCTCCCCCACTGGAATGATTAAAGGTTAGTTTATAGGACCACACGAGTAAACAAGTTATTCAGATAAACTGCCCCACATTTCCTAGCTATTTGCTTTTCTTATCAACTAAAAGTAAAGGAGATAAGGCTGCCTTCAGGTGAAACTTCTACTAAAACTATGCAAACTTTTCAGCCTTCCAAGAATGTTTATGACTATATAACTTTCTCTAATATTTTTCCTTAATATTTTTGCCACTACCCCGACTGAACTCCCACAGTTCTCCAGAGAAACATCACACACACACACACACACACACACACACACACACACGATAGGAATTGAGTCATGAGAATGTTTAGGCTAAGAAGTCCCACAATCTGCTTTCTGTGAACTGGATAACCCTGCCAGGTATGGTGGCTCTTGCCTATAATCCCAGCACTTTGGAAGACTGAGGCCAGCAGATTGCTTGAGTCCAGGAGTTTGTCAACAGTCTGGGCCACATGGCAAAACACTGTCTCTACTAACAATACAAAAATCAGCTGGGCACAGTGGTGCACACCTGTAGTCCCAGCAACTTGAGAGAGGGTATCCCACTGAGGTGGGAGCATCAGTTGAGCCTGGGAGGCTGAGGTTGTAGTGAGCTGAGAATGTGCCACTGCACACCAGCCTGTGCAACAGAGATAGGCCCCGCCTCAAAACCAACCAACCAACCAACCAATCAACCAACCAAACAAACAAAAATACCTGGGGAACCAGAAAAGCCAGTGGTGTAGCTCAGTTTGGGTCTGAAGGCTTGAGAGCAGGAGTGCTGGTGTCCGAGGGCAGGAGAAGATGGATGTCCCAGGTCCAGAAGAGAGAGCAAATTCACACTTCTGCTGCCTTTTGGTTCTATTTGGGCATTTGAGGGATGGGTTGGTGCCCACCCATGTCGGTGAGGGGAGATCTCCCTTACACAGTCTGCTGATTCCAATGCTAATCTCTTCTGTAAGCACCTTCACAGGCACATTGGAAATAACATCTTACCAGCTACCTGGCCACTCTTTCATCCAGTCAGACTAACGCTTAAAATTTACCATTTTAAGACCTGTGTTAGTGTCACTGGTCTACAGAAGAGGAACCTGAAGCAACCAGAGGTACCAAACCTTGCCCAAAGTCAGAGCAGGACTTTGGATGCCGGCAGAGTGGCCCCCGGCTTCTGCTCATACCTAATGTGCACGGAGGCTGTTGGAGTCAAACTTCTACATTGATTGAGACATGTCTCAGATGCTGTGTTGATAGGGAGCTCAATTAGAGCTTATGCCTTTGTTGTTTTCTTTGTACTGAACATGCAATTGTGAAAGTATTGAGATTGTTTGTGGCGTGACTGTGTGTTGAAGGAGAGCAACCTTTAGGGGACCCTTGAATTTGACTCTTTAATTTGGGACAGAGGCAGCCTCAGCTTTGCCCTTACATGTGATTC
This sequence comes from Saimiri boliviensis, assembly GCF_048565385.1. Lineage (NCBI taxonomy): Eukaryota > Metazoa > Chordata > Mammalia > Primates > Cebidae > Saimiri > Saimiri boliviensis. The sequence continues at coordinate 5,937,141 of NC_133458.1, read as the reverse complement.
TTTTCCTCTTTCTCTGTCTTCTTTCCAGTTTTTCTTGTCACATGTCTGTGCCCTGACTGCCACTTTGTGTCCTACTCAGATGCCCTGATCTGCCCCAGAGGCCCAGGGAAAGGTCCTGTGTGACAAAGACTCCATGTGCCTCTGCCTCTGCTGCATGTGAGCAGGGTAGGCTAGAAGTGTTGGAGAGTTAATGCCCTTGAACAAGTCTCAGTCTGTAAGGAGAGGAGATGATGGACAAATGTGCAGCCTTGCCCCTCAATGGGAAAGTTCAGAGGGCTGTTGGGTTTTCATCTTATCACAGTAACAAACCACTCATGAATGCGTCGTCACTGCCTTTGCTGTCTTCTGCGTCTCACTCCCCAGCTCCTAGGAGATGTGGGATGCTGTGACTGTGGGTCATCAAATGCTGCATGACTGGAGCAGCCTGTTAGGAACTGGGCCTTGTCAGATTCACCAACTTCTAAGGTTCAGCAGGCACCATCACTACAGGAACACTTTCTTCCTTCCCAGCAATAAAGGATACTCTTTGTCATCTTTCCTTACTTCTGCAATAAAACAACCTCATGCCTGTTGATGGGTAATTGTCAGGAGTCCATCTGGGACAGTTCTACTGAATTTCAAAGGCAAGCTTTGCTGATAATTTTTTCCCCAATCTCACCATGAAAGGATGCTTCACTGCAGTGGTGATGGTTGTCCCTGTGTGGGAATAATTTTGTTTTCTCTCCTCTTTCATCAGTATATTTTATACATACAGCAAAATGGTGTTTTGCAACATTAATTTATGACTCATTCCCTTTGCATCCCACAATTTCCCCTTATCTATTCACCCATATGAGCAGGGAGCAGGCTTAATATTTCATGTCAAGAAGTTAAGTGTGTGGGAGAGTTTAAGGTAAAGTGGTGTGTACAACCCATCCTCCCTGCCCAGAGCTTAAAACAATTTGGGGCAAATTAGAAAAATCTTGCAGAAGCAGGGGAGGGACCAGTCCTGAGACCAAAACTGCCTTTTGGCTCCTGATACTCAGAATTTCTGCTACAGAGGCAGCCAGAGCCCAGAGGGAGCTGCATGGAGCCTCCAGGAGGATGGGACTGACTTTCTGAAGATGCCAGTGGCCTGTGTACAGCAGGGAGACAGGACTGAGGGCCCTGGGGACACCTTGGGAGCAAGCTGTGTGGGCTGGTGGCTGAGGACGGATTCTCCTCCGCAAATGCCTGGGCACTCTGGAGATGGGAAAATCCTAATCAGATCAGTCTTCTGGTGGAATGGGGACCTCAGTAAGTAATGAAGCTGGTGGACAAAAGAAATACTGTTGTTGCTGTTGTTTTGCTCTCTTGAATTTTGGGGCTGAGAATCACAGTTATCATAGGAGGTGACCAAGTCCAGAATCAACAAACATACTTGTGAAGTGCTTATAACATGGATAGAGTACAGCCCTTTGAATCTAGGCCAACTCTTTTTCAAAACAATACCAATAATACTCAGAAAATGGATGGTGAGAGGAGTTGTCTTCTCAGAATTCCTGTTGAATTAGGAAATGCCAGTAGCCTCTGATGGCACCGTGAAAAGAAAATAAAGACTTGGGATTTCCAATTCACTCTGCCAAAAGAAAAAATTAAGCTGAAAGCTGAGTCATGCAAAAAACAAAACAAAACAAAACAAAACAAAAAAAACAAAAACAAACAAAAAAACTGCCTTGCCTTTTTGTTCTGAAGCAAAGAGCTACAAATAAAAAGTGAAATATCTCTCCAAGTAGCTACTATATGTTCACCTTATCTTGTGTAAAGTGCTGATGTACTGAGTGTGAGAAGATGAACGCACACAGTTCCCCTACCTGCTGCTTTTTTTTTTTTTTTTCATTGTATGGATTCAGTAATGTAATCATATCTTCCCTCTTTTCTCTCCAGCCTGCTTTGCCCCATTGGTTACTGAAGTTCTCAAAATCATCTTTAAAGAAAGGCAATGAGCTCCCTCTCAGGCATGTCTTTAACCTTGTCAAAATAAACTACATTGATTGAGACCGGTCTCAGATGCCTTTTGGTTTCCAGCACCGAGTTGAAGAATACTTTGATGTGCTGCCCAGATCCTGGACAGACACCTGGTGATCAAAAAGGAGAAGAGAGAGGGAGAAAGAGGGCAGGTGCAGCCTTGTTAGCCTTGGCTGATAAAATTAGATTATCTACAGATTTCAGGAGAGGCTTATCGTGCTGTTTAAGACCCTTATGGTGGACTCTGAGTTTGTGAGAGTGGAAGCTATTCCTAGAGAGTGAAGGTGAATCCAGTAGCGCCAACTCAAACTCTGCTGTCTATCCAGGATAAGCAAGGGCCATCACAGCAGCTTGAAGGCATGGCTGATGCATCATCGGGTTTTGGGAAGACCAGTGAGTCATTTCTGCAGGCACTGAGACAAGGCAAAAACCTGCGGGAGCCCCTCCAGATGGGCCTGCCCCTCAGTAGAGACCAGACAGAGAAGAGTTGTGCCTTGGAGAATTGCAGACTTCAAAAGAGATGGGCTCTTTCAAGCCTTGATATGGGACTATTTCTAAAGTCACCACTAAAAGATTACACAAGCTCGCATCTTCAGTATTTTAGTTTTTCTTTGAGGCAATATGACTGTTTTATGATAGATTCATCCCCCAAAAAACCACGCTCCTAGTAATGCAGAATCCAAGGTATATTGGAAGCATGGTAGGGCAAGTATAAAGGTGGGATGGGTGCAAGCATGACAGGAGACAGAGGAATGAGAGAATAGCGTCCATTTGGTTTTGCAAGAGTCAGCATTTGCTTTTATCCAAAAGACAAGTAATGAGCTGGGCACAGTGGCTCAAGCCTGTAATCCCAGCACTTTGGGAGGCCGAGGCAGGCGGATCATGAGGTCAAGAGATCGAGACCATCTTGGTCAACATGGTGAAACCCCGTCTCTACTAAAAATACAAAAAATTAGCTGGGCATGGTGGCGCGTGCCTGTAATCCCAGCTACTCAGGAGGCTGAGGCAGGAGAATTGCCTGAACCCAGGAGGCGGAGGTTGCGGTGAGCCGAGATTGCACCATTGCACTCCAGACTGGGTAACAAGAGCGAAACTCCATTTCAAAAAAAAAAAAAAAAAGAATATAAAAGACAAGTAATAACAAGTCCTGGAGAGGATGTGGAGAAAGGGGAACTCTTGTACACAGTTGGTGAGAATGTAAGTTAGTACAACCACTATGGAGAACAGTTGGAGGTTCCTCCAGAACTAAAAATAGAGCTACTATAGGATCCAGGAATCCCACTGCTGGGTATATACCAGGAAAATAGCTGGGGAAAGAAGGGAAAACAATAAATTGAAGAGTATCTGCACTCCCATGTTTATTGCAGCACTGTTCACAATAGCCAACATTTGGAAGAGTGTCCATCAACTGATGAATGAATAAAGAAAATGTGGTACATGTACACAATGGAGTACTAGTCAGCCATAAAAAGAATGACAGCCTGTCATTTGGAATGACATGGATGGAACTAGAGATCATCATGTTAAGTGAAATAAGCCAGACACAGGACTTTGTAGGATGTAAAAACCAGAACAATTGAATTCGTGGAGACAGAGAGAAAGATAATGGTTACCACAGGCTGGGAAGGGCAGAAGGGAATGTTGGGCAGGTGGGGATGGTTAAATGAGTACAAAAAAAAGTTAGGAAGAATGAATAAAACTAGTATTTGATAGCACCATAGGGTGACTGTAGTCAAAATAATTTACTTACACATTTAAAAATAACTAAAAGAGTATAATTGAATTGTTTGTAACACAAAGGATAAATGCTTGAGGGGATGGATATCCCATTCTCCATGATGCATGCCCATAGCAAGTATCTCATATATCCCGTAAACATGTGCACATGCTATGTACCCACAACATTTAAAAACTAAAAATTAAAAAAAAGTTGGCATTCATTCCACTGCAGGTTCCCAAGAACAGAGGAGCCTTCCCTGCTTCCTAGCAGGGAGGCCAAGACATTGCATGTGGCAGAAACAGCACTCCTGTGATAACAGAGTTAACCCACTCACAAGGGTGGGCCCTCATGACCCAAAGCCTTACCTCTCCACACCGTCACAGTAGCAACCAAGTTTCCAGCACGTGAACCTGCAGGGACCACATTGAAATCAGAGCAGAGGGTCACATGACTGACGGGAAGGTGCCCATAACCATCTTAGGATGCAACATGACTTGAATGAAAATGGTTCAGAGATGTGTGAAGATAACTGGGGGAAGCAGATGAATTGATGGCTGTCTGTATCCTCAGAGCTCACCATGTAGATTGAGGGCAAATCAACAATGCCTGTCATGTGGAAGAAGGATTGTGTCAGGTAAAGAACTCCGCCTTTATAATGAGATGTCAATGTCCTCTAGGTCTTTCAGTTGCTTCTGGGTGAAGTGGCAATGGTCAGTTTCCCAACAGCATCCCTTAATAGGCCAATTTCAGGTTGATCTGAGTTCTTACCTTTAAATTATTATTTTTTTTGACAGAATCTGTCACTCTGTTGTCCAGGCTGGAGTGCAGTGGCACAATCTTGGTTCACTGCAACCTCTACCTCCCAGGTTCAAGGCATGTTCCTGCCTCAGCCTCCTGAATAGCTGGGATTATAGATGCCCATCACCATGTCCAGCTAATTTTTGTATTTTTAGCAGAGATGGGGTTTCACCATGTCGGCCAGGCTGGTCTCCAATTCCTGACCTTGTGATCTGCCCACCTGAGCCTCCCAATGTGCTGGGATTACAAGTGTGGGTCACTCTGCCCAGCCCTGATCTGAGTTCTATTTCTGCCCTAGTCAAACTGGCACCTCTATGTTTTATTTTTCCCTTAAAAGGGTCACAGACGGTACTCAAGTTTCAGAAATATTGCTGAATACATTATTTACACTTTGAAGATTCACTGTGCGAACCAGCTTACTGAAGCTCGGAGTGTTTTTAACATAGGGAAGTTACTTTAGCTTTACTTAATATTATCATTCCAAATGTATATAGACTCAGAACACATTTGTATTAGGGCAGATTGTTAATTTTATCTGGACCAGTTTTTCCAGTAGCACTGGATTAGGTAAATCCTAAGTCCTCAAACTCATTCAATTCCATCCACAATCAGGCGCACAAGTCAACCTAATCTTCTCTACCTCTGCTTTTCCAAATAAATCATTAGATGGGGGAAAGGATTGTCTTAACTTCCTGCAACTCCCCCGTCACCATCTTTTTGCACATGTGTTGGGCCCCCAGATCATTCCTAGGTCTTTATTCATGCTGTGACTCTCCTAGGAATCCCTCTCCACATTATTACCTAGGTTATAATGTATGCATTAAGCCCTATACTCTATGAAGCCTTTCCTAATTTCTTTCATTATTTTGTTAATAATAATGGCTAACACTTAGTGAACATTTGCTATGCTTCATAAACTCTCACGAAAGCCCGTTTTACGCATTATTTCACATAGTTATTAGTATTCAGTGATAGCGGGTGTGTGATTAACTCTCTAGACCTCAGCCTCCTGATCTGTAAAATGAGCATAAAAATCCTTACCAGAGACAGCACAGCTGGTGAGCAGCAGGGCTATGATTCAAACTCACTGCGGTCCGACTCCCGAGCCTGCCTTCTTAAACACTATGCTATACCTTATCTCTCAAAATTCATTCTCGTATTCCTGTAAAGTATACCTTCCTGTAAAGGTTTTATTAGACCAGTTTTAGAATTTAGTTATTTATCATCACTTAACATTCACTGCTTTATAAATGTCTTCTTTTTAATTAAGTTGTAAATTTAGAGCGTAAGTTAAGACTATCCAGATCTCTAAGAAAACGTGTTTTCTTCTATGTACTTGGGGACAATGATAGCTGCCTAAATCCACCTCACCACAATACAGAAGACCACACATGGGAAGAACTTACACAACCACACAGAACTCAGGCTGTGCTGCAAGCCTTTGTTGTAGGCAAAGGCAGTCTAATAAAAACTAAAAAAATAAACTTGCATAGAAGAGAGAAGGGAGTGAGCAGCAGATCTAAAATCTTTCTAAAACAACCACCAGGATGATAGTTATCCTATTTGTGAAAACACTAAAAAAAAAAAAAAAAAATTACTCCATCACAGCACTGATTACAGAGAAGAGACTTATAGTGCATGTGATTTGAGGTGGCATTCTTCAAAAGATATAGCTTCTGAGAGAAAAAGACAAAAAAACTAAGGGAAACTTCGGTGACTGGGTGGTAAAAAACAAAAGAAGTGGAAGGAAAAGTTACAGTCTTACAAGGCAAAGGGTAACATGAACATTGGAGGGTCCAGAACTACTTCCCACATCAACAGAAAGCTAATCCCTTAAAAAATCTGGACTATGCTATACAGACAGGAGGACACCAAGCCATTAAACTAGAAATCTTGTAAACCACCACAAACATGTGAAATGGGGTAAGTCTATGCAAAGTTACCACAAAGACCCCAAAAGTAAGAATTAACACATTTCAGCTGGATGAAACTTCTCTCCAGAAACAACCATGAAGCAAAATAAAAATGTAAGAAATGATTCAAAATGAGTTAAATATGCTAAAACAGAAAACTCAAATCTAAAGAACCACTTTGAATCAGAAATCCAAAAACTAAAAGCAAAAATAGACAGAAAAAATCAGAAAAAAATGAAAAAAGAGTTGATTGAACTTAGCAAAGAAATTAAAAAAAAGAGAAAAGACAAAATCATCTCAGAGTGAAGAAGACTCAGATGGAAGATAATAGAATGAATTGATGAAAGGCAAGAAAATAATCTGCAAATGAAAATAAGGTAAAGGAAGATGTAAAAAGACCCAAGAGAAAGTGTTTGACTGGAAGATACATAAGAAACAACATAAATAAAATTGAAGTGATTGATATAGAAAACCAAACAATAGAACAGAATTAATATTTAAATTGAATCCAAAATACTTTCCAGTAATAAAATGACCCAAATGTACATAATGAAGGAGGTCACTGAATACCTGGGAAAATAAAGCAGGAATGACTGATGAACTTCCAGATGTATCCTAGTAAAACCATTAGACTTCCAAGGTAAAATGAGAACTTTTTGTTTTTTTTTTTTTGAGATGGAGTCTCACTCTGTCACCCAGGTTGGAATGCACTGATGTGAGCTCAGCTTACTACAACTTCCGCCTCTAGGATTCAAGTGATTCTCCTGCCTCAGCCTCCGGAGTAGCTGGGATTATAGGTGTGTGTCACCACGCCTGACTAATTTTTTGTATTTTTAGTAAAGATGGGGTTTCATTGTGTTAGCCAGGATGGTCTCAATCTCCTGACCTTGTGATCTGCCCACCTTGGCCTCCCAAAGTGAGTAGCACTTTTTTATTAGACCAGTTTTAGAATTTAGTTATTTATTGTGTCTTAAAATTCACTGCTTTATAAATGTCTTCTTATTAACTAAGTTGTAAATTTAGAGCATAAGTCTAATCCCAAGACTTTCAGCAAAAACATTAAGTAACATATGAGAGAAAAATATTAAATTGTAATTAGAATTTTCAAAAACAACATAAAAAGAAAGGAAAAGCAAAAATGGAGCAGAATTTAAAAAATGCATGTGAAAGGAAATGTGAAAAGGATCTTTATTTCCAGTCAAACTGTCTAGGTGCCAAGAATACAGAAAGGCATTTTAGACATAGAGCAATATAGGGAATTGTGTATCTATGACCCCTCCTGAGGAATCTAACAGAGGGTGAGCTCCAGTGAAACAGGGGATGACTATAAAAATTTCAGCAAAACAACCAGTCATCTGCATAGCAATAGGATTGTACATACAAGGCCAAAACAAAGGCAAAGGCAAGGAAGAAAACTAGCATACAAATGTTACATATTATGAAAAATAGAAATAAGATGACTTTAACAGTACGAGGAAAAGATAGAAAAGGAAAATAGAACCATTTGTTGTCTTTTAGAAAGTAGGTGGGAGATGTAGTATATTACTAAATATTGATATATCAGAGAGTAAAAAGTGCAATAAGAAAACAGAGAAATGGTGGTACTGAAAAAAAAAAACAGATACAAAGACAAACACTATAACAAAAATACAAAATTCCCAAATATAAAAGAGTAAAGGTTTTAAAAATAAAGAGCAAAATATACTTGTCATGCAGAGAAAAGAAGATAGTAAATAACAAAATATTTAAAATATTATGACTAAGTTACAATTCGATTAGTCATATTGATAATTATGAATGTACTGTTAAAATACAAAGATTTTAATTTGTTATACAATCAAAGACTTATTATCTAACAAGAAATACACCTGTGGGAAGTAGAAAAGTTTCTCTTCAAAGTTTCCTTTCTTGTTTAAGAAAAATCATAAGTGTTAGAAATAATTGTTTGTTTTAAACACTTTCTTCAAAGCCTTCTTGCTTTTTGCTAATAACTTTTTGTTAAGCCCTATTCTATGTAGCTGTTAGACCTGCTCACAGGCAGGTAGTACATTCTATGTCCTTGTACTTTAACCAAGATGTCTGTGCTGGACATGCTCACAGGCGTGTCCCAGCTTGCAGCCTATGCCTTTTTCTTATTTGGACTTCCTTTTTGTTCTCCATTGCTCTTACCTGTTTAGAAAAATTTTAAGTTGTTAGGCAAATGGGTTTTAGTTGAGATTGCAAAGTCTGGCTCCAGCCATTGGAGATCAGATACAGCAGTTAAAACAACCCCAAATGCATAAGGGATAAATATGTCTGCTTTCCTTTGTTCGTGGTACTGTTGTGGCAAGATTGCTAACGTGGGTACCCTTTCTGCAGGAAGTAAAAATACTGCTTTGCTGAGAGATCCTTTGTCCCAGTACTGATTTTTCTTTTCAACACTGAAAATTTACATGTAACACACCTGCAATGAAATACTTCAGAAAGGTTAAATATAAAGAGATGAACAAAAGTATACCAGGCAAGTGAAAACAATGAGAGAAGAGATGGCTAATACATATCATAATTGAATTCTAAAAGTATTAAATGTGACAAATAAGGATATTTTAAAATGCTAAACATAATTTGTAATGGAGATATAATGGTAATAAACTTGTATATACCAATTCACACGATAACCATGTTTGTGAAATGAAAATTACAGGAGATGCAAGGAGATGTAACAGAAAGAAAAAGGAGGTATCAACATATCAGTTTCAGTACAGGACAGATCATCTTGACAAAAGTCAGTGAGGATATGGAAGACCTAAATAATGTCACAAAGATATCTGTGGATACATACCAAACTAGACATTTTCATAACAGAGAATATACCTTCTTCTCAAGTTTACATGGAATATTTAAAAAATTAACTGTATATTAATAAATATTAATAAACAGAAAGTTCCAAAAAGTAAAATACTATAAACAAAGTTTTGTTTTAAAATACAATAAAACTAGAGATTATTAACAAAATCTTGAAAGAAAAAAGGTTCCCCCATCTAGTAAAATTTTATTAAATAACACGAGGAAAAGGGGAAATGCAAATTGGTTTAAAAAATTTCTAAAAACTAATGATAATGGAAAATGACCTATCAAATCTATGTGATGTATTTATAGCAGTGATTAGAAGAAAATTCATATGACTAAACACTGATCAATTAGAATGAAAATAAATGAATCAAATATCAGTTCAAAAAACTGGGGATCCAAAGGAAACAAAGCAAACTAAAAGAAAGCACACAGAAGGAAATTAAAAAGCAGAGCATGAGAATGTAGAAAAGAATGTACCAAATATGTAAATTGAAAACTTCTTTCCTTTTTTCTTTTTGGAAGTTAAAAAACATCACAAAGCACCAGTTCCTTTGGTCGAGGAAAAAAGATAGCACAATATATGAAATAAATGACAAGGTGGACTAACCACTGAAATGGCGAGGAAGTAAGGTATGCAGGATTGGCCAGAGGGAAAAATGAACTGCAGTGTGATTGCAGCTGTGGCTCCAGCCAGTTCTACCTGGAGCGCAGATATATCTTCATATTTCTTCCAGTTTGAAGCAAGAAGCTCATCCTTTGTATCACTGAATCAATAAGTCCTGGAAGGTCATAACTCTGACTGACGCAGTTCCACGTGGCTGAGGATAATTCCAGTGGGAAATGCAGTGTGAACTCTCAGTCCATATTTTTAGCAGCGTGGTTTGAGTGCAATGGCCCTGAGAAGGGGGTGTTGGTGAGCACAGTAATCTATAATTATCTTTGTGTTAAAGGACTGAATCTTCACTCTCTAGTTCTCAAGCACATTAATTTTTATTTTATGATATAACTTTTATTTTTAATGCTTCACAGCAATATATTTTGAAAATGTAGCTTCCAAATGTTGAATGACTGATTTGAGAAATTTCTTTTTATTATCATTATTATTATTATACTTTAAGTTCTGGGGTACATGTGCAGAATGTGCAGGTTAGTTACATAGGTATACACATAACATGGTGGTTTGCTACACCCATCAACCTGTCATCTACATTAGTTATTTCTCTTAATGCTATCCTTCTCCTAGGTCCCCACCCTGACAGGCCCCAGTGTGTGATGTTTCCCTGCTTGTGTCCATGTGCTATCTCACTTCTGAGTGAGAACATGTGATGTTTGGTTTTCTGTTCCTATGTTAGTTTGCTGAGAATCATGGTTTCCAGCTTCATCCATGTCCCTGCAAAAGACATGAGCTCATCATTTTTTATGGCTGCATAATACTCCATGGTGTATATGTGTCATCTTTTCATTATCCAATTAATCATTGTTGGCATTTGGGTTGGTTCCAAGTCTGTTATTGTGAATAGTGCTGTAGTAAACATACATATGAATGTGTCTTTATAGTAGAATGATTTATAATACTTTGGGTATATACCCAGTAATGGGATTGCTGGGTCAAATGGTATTTCTGTTACTGGAACCCTGAGGAATTGCCATACTGTCTTCCACAATGGTTGAACTAATTTACACTCCCACCAACAGTGTAAATGTGTTCCTATTTCTCCACATCCTTTTCAGCATCTGTTGTTTCCTAACTTTTTAATAATTGCCCTTCTAACTGGCATGAGACATTATCTCATTGCGGCTTTGATTTGCATTTCTCTAATGAACAGTGATGATGAGTTTTTTTCATGTGTTTCTTGGCTGCATAAAGTTCTTCTTTTGAGAAGTGTCTGTTCATATCCTTTGCCCACCTTTTTAATTTTTTTTTTTTTAAATTGTAAATTTGTTTAAGTTCTTTGTAGATTCTGGATATACGCCCTTTGTCAGATGTGTAGATTGTAAAAATTTTCTCCTATTCCGTAGGTTGCCTGCTCACTATGATGATAGTTTCTTTTGCTGTGCAGAAGCTCTTTAGTTTAATTAGATCCCATTTGTCAACTTTGACATTTGTTGTAATTGCTTTTGGTGTTTTAGTCATGAGGTCTTTGCCCATGCCTATATCCTGAATGGTATTGCCTAGGTTTTCTTCTGGGGTTTGTATGGTTTTAGGTCTTATGTTTAAGTCTTTAATCCACCATCTTGAATTAATTTTTGTATAAGGTGTAAGAAAGGAGTCCAGTTTCAGTTTTCGGAATATAGCCAGCCAGTTTTCCCAACACCATTTATTAAATAGGGAATCCTTGCCCCATTGCTTGTTTTGTTTTTGGTCAGGTTTGACAAAGATCAGATGGTTGTTGATGTGTGGCATTATTTCTGAGGCCTCTGTTCTGTTCCATTGTTCTATATATTTGTTTTGTTACCTGAACCATGCTGTTTTGGTTACTATAACCTTGTAGTATATTTTGAGGTCAGTTAGTGTGATACCTCCAGTTTTGTACTTTTTGCTTAGGATTGTCTTGGCTATACAGGTTCATTTTTGGTTCCATATGAAATTTAAAGTAGTTTTTTTCTAATTCTGTGAAGAAAGTCAATGGTACATGGATGGGGATAGCACTGAATCTATCAATTATCTTGGGTAGTTTCATTCTCAGCAAACTGACACAGAACAGAAAACCAAACACTGCATGCATGTACTCACTCGTAAGTGGGTGTTGAACAATGAGAACACACGGACACAGGGAGGGGAACATCACACACTGGGGCCTGGGGGGTGGGGGGCTAGGGGAGGAATAGCAGGGGGTGGGGGTTAGGGAGGGATAGCATTAGGAGAAATACCTAATGTAGATGATAGGGCAATGGAGGCAGCAAATCACTACCATGGCACGTGTATACCTATGTAACAAATCTGCACAATCTGCACATGTACCACAGAACTTAAAGTATAATGCAAAAAATTACCTTGGGCAGTATGGCCATTTTCACAATACTGATTCTTCCTATCAATGAGCATGGAATGTTTTTCCATTTGTTTGGGGCCTCTCTTGTTTCCTTGAGCAATGGTTTGTAGTTTTCCTTGAAGAGGTCCTTCATATCTCTTGTAAGTTGTATTCCTAGGTTTTTAATTTTCTTTGTATCAGTTGTGAATGGGAGTTCACTCATGATTTGGCTCTCTGATTATCTATTACTGGTGTATAGGAATGCTTGTGATTTTCGCACATTGATTTTGTATCCTAAGGCTTTGCTGAAGTTGCTTATCAGCTTAAGGAGATTTCAGCTGAGAGTATAGGGTTTTCTAAATATACAATCACGCCATCTGCAAATAGAGACAATTTGACTTCCTCTCTTCCTATTTGAATACCCTTTATTTCTTTCTCTTGCCTGATTGCCTTGGCCAGAGCTTCCATATTATGTTGAATAGGAGTGGTGAGAGAGGACATCCTTGTCTTGTGCCGGTTTTCAAAGGGAATGCTTCCAGCTTTTGCCTATTCAGTATGGTACTGGCTGTGGGTTTGTCATAAATAGCTCCTATTATTTTGAGATACCTTTCATCAATACCTAGTTTATTGAGAGTTTTTAGTATAAAGGGTGTTGAATTTTATGGAAGGTCTTTTCTGATCTATTGAAATAATCATGTTGTCTTTGGTTCTGTTTATGTGATGGATTATGTTTATTGATTTGCATATGTTGAACCAGCCTTGCATCCCAGGGATGAAGCTGATTTGATAGTGGTGGATAAGCTTTTTGATGTGCTGCTGGATTCGGTTTGCCAGTATTTTATTGAGGATTTTCGCATTGATGTTCATCAGGGATATTGCCTGAAAGTTTCTTTTTTTGTTGTATGTCTGCCAGGTTTTGGTATCAGGATGATGCTGGCCTCATAAAATGAGTAGTTTCAGAAAAAATGGCAACAACTCTTCTTTGTACCTCACATAAAATTTGACTGTGAATCTGTCTGGTCCTGGGCTTTTTTTGATTGGCTTTTTTTTTTTTTTTTTTTTTGTGCTTCAGGTCTGCTGGAGATTGCTGGAGGTCCACTCCACACTCTGTTTGCCTGGGTATCACCAGTGGAGGCTGCAGAACAGCAAAGCTTGCTGCCTGCTCCTTCCTCTGGAAGTTTCATCCCAGAGGAGCACTTACCAGATGCCAGCTGGAGCTCTCCTGTATGAGGTGTGTGTCAGTCCCTGCTGGGAGGTGTCTCCCAGTGAAGAGGCATGGGGATCAGTGACCCACTTGAGGAGACAGTCTGTCCCTTAACAGAGTTTGAGTGCTGTGATAAGAGATCCACTGATCTCTTCAGAGCCAGGGGGCAGGAACAAGTTTAAGTCTGCTGAAGCTGCACCTATAGCTGTCCCTTCCCCCAAGTGTGATGTCCCAGGGATATGGGAGTTTTATCTATAAGCCCCTGACTGGGGCTGCTGCCTTTTTTTCAGAGATGCCCTGCCCAGAGAGGAGGAATCTAGAAAGGCTATCTGACCACAGCAGCTTTGCCGAGCTGCAGTGGGCTCTACCCAGTTTGAACTTCCCAGTGGCTTTGTTTATAATGCGAGAGAAAAACTGCCTACTCAAACCTCAGTGATGGTGGACTCTCCTCTCCCACCACCAATCTCCAGCATGCCAGATCAACTTCAGACTCTGTGCTGGCAGTGAGAATTTCAAGCCTGGGGATCTTAGCTTTCTGGGTTCTGTGGCAGTGGAATCCATTGAGCTAGACCACTTAGTTCCCTGGCTTCAGCCCCCTTTCCAGGGGAGTGATTTAATCTCACTTGCCCGGTGCCACTGGGGTATGAAAAAAACTCCTGCAGCTGGCTCAGTGTCTGCCCAAATGGCCACCCATTTTTATGCTTGAAACTCAGGGCCCTGGTCGCATAGGCACCTGAGGGAATCTCCTGGTCTGCAGGTCATGAAGACCATAAGAAAAGTGTAGTATCTGGGCCGGAATGCACAGTTCCACATGGCATAGTCCCTCACAGCTTCCCTTGGCTAGGGGAGGGAGTTCCCTGACCCCTTGTGCTTCCCAGATGAGGCAATACCCCACCCTACTTTGGCTCACCGTCCATGGGCTGCACCCACTGTGTAACCAGTCCCAGTGAGATGAGCCGGGTACCTCAGTTGGAAATGCAGAAATCACTTGCCTTCTGTGTTGATCAGAAATTGTAGTGAGTTGAGATCATGCCATTGCACTCCAGCCTGGGCAACAAGAGCAAAACTCTGTCTCAAAAAAAAACAAAAAGTTATGAACAGGCTTGACTTAGCTGGGTGGATCTGACTCAAGGTCTCTCTTGAGGTTGCAGTCAAACCGTTGGCAGGGCTGTGGCCATCTCAATGGAGGATGGAGGTCCTGTGCCCAAGCTCACTCATATGACTTGGCAGGACTTCATTTCCTCACCACGTGTGCCTCTCCGTGGGGCTGCTGATGACAGAACTTCCCCCAGAATAGGCAATCCAAGTGGGGAAGAGAGACACCCACATAAAAGCACAGTTCCTCTCAGCCTGGGAACCCCAGAAGGGAAGGAGTTTGTATCAGTGTCCTTGGGTTCTGGTGACAAAGCACTGCACACTGAGTGGCTCAACCATGGGAATTGGTTGTCTTTTGGTTCTGCAGGCTGGAGGTCCCAGACAGGAGTGTTGGTAGGATTGATTCCTTCTGGGGACTGTGAGGGAGAATCTGTTTTGTTCCTCTTCCCTATCTTCTAGTGGTTTTCTATCTTTGGTGTTTTTTGGCATGTATACACATCACCCTAATCCTTGCCTTCATCTTCATATGGCCTTCTCCCTGTGTCGTGTCTGTCTCTGTGTCCAGATTTCCCCTTTGTATAAGAACAACAATTATATTGGTTTACGACCCACCATAGTGATCTTATTTTAACTTGATTACCTCAGTAAAGATTCATTTCCAAATAAGATCACTTTTCCAGGTTTTATAGATTGGGATTTCAACATATTTTGGGGGAGACACAAATCAACCCCATAACAGAGGTCAGAGATGAGGGCAGGTGAGTAGATGCTCTTGAGAAACTTGAGCATCCAAGTGTCTCCCATATTGCTCATTCTAAAGAAGTGGCATTCTCCATCTTGTTAAAAGATGGCTCCTCTTGAAGATTATGCAGAGGACTCAAAAGAGTCAGGTTTCTTAAAAGACAGTGCCTTCCCCGTCAGGGTGTTCCTGGCAGCAATCTATTAACAAGTGTCAAATCCCAGCAGAGCCCAGAAAGGCTCATGCTGAGCTGCCAAGTGAGGAGGAGGCTCATAATCCAAAATACTCCAGGGTCTGCTAGTAGACATGGGAGTACATCCCAAAGGTGCTGGATGAAGGAGGGCAGAACATAGAATTGGGTGAAGGAGAATTGATGGACGTGGAAGTGATACCCCGTGATAGAAGATATAACAACTGTCAAGGGCCATGGGAATTGTGCTGATATGTTGCCAGGATGGCTTCTGAAATTCTTGAGAAAATCAGTGGCCCACACTACATGAAGCAGATATTCCAGAGTTCTTGTGACAGATGGTAGAAGGAAGGATCAAAAGGACCAGATAATTGCACATACTAAGCCATGATTAACACAGTTTCCTGTACTAGGTATGCAGCTGATGAGATGGCAAATACATTTTTAACATCTTTATCAGGTAGGCGGATCAAAAACAATTTATGTGCAAAGCACAAGAGTAAACATTTAGAGTCTTGCTCAGCAGTTATGTTAACTCTTCCTCCATCTGTCATTTTATAGTCTGAAGATACCTGGACCATCTAGAAATTGTATATGATACTATATGGGTGCACTCTATCTTTGATATACTGTGAATTAGGCTGGACGAACAGCCTATGACATATGTTAGCGAACTTGGCAAGGTATATGTTTACATTCTTCAGAGGATGGAAAAACAAATATTATGAAGGTTCTGGGATCAAATGTTGTGAAGGTTTTGTCATATTCATAAAATTTGTAGGTGTCTAGAAGTCTTGGACTTGCTGGGACATCCCCTCTAAGTAAAGGTTGAATTGTTGAATCTAGTATTGCTCACAGCAAGAAAGAAGAGAAAAATTTGACAGGCACTCTGGATTATGGAGTCAACATCCTTGACACTTGGGAATACTTATTGTACCCATTTAGAGGAGACATGGAGGGAATGCATTTTTGAGTGGAACTGGAGCCCAGGCAGGGATTGTATCATTTCCAGGCTGCAGCACAGCTGGTCCTCCCATTTTTGCCATTTCACCTGACAGATGTATGACCCTGTGGTTATCATAAAGATGGGAAAAGATGCTGTGTGGAACATTTGGCAAGCTTCAACTGGATAATCAGAATGTATTCCTTTAGGATTCACTGGGAGCAAGGACATTACCAACCACAGCAGATAAATATAAAGCATTCCAAAAGTGGTTCCTGTCCTGCCTTTCCTGGGCTCTGGTAGAGGCACAGTGTTTGACCAAGGAGCATCAAGTGACCAACTGACCAGTGCCACATCATGCGCTGCATCGCGTCATACCCTCAAAGACATAGGCAAGTGAGCCTGGAAGAAATTCATCATTAAACAGAAATGGTGCATGTGGGTTTAGGCAAGAACAAATCCAGCAGGTATAAGTAAGCTACATGAGCTGGTGGCCCAGACCACATGTCTTCTATTATCATGTTGGTACCACTCCTCCAACTCATCCCTCCAGCCACAGTGGCTTAAAGTTGGTGCTGGTTATTGGCTGGGAGTTCAACAGGGGTGATCAACTGTAGCCGTCACTGGTGGCTTCTCCATGTGGCTTGGGCTTCTCACAGCCTCATGGCTTATTCCAAGAAGGATGATCCCAAGTGCAAACATTCCAGGACTAGCTGCAAGGTTTCTTATGACCCAGCCTTGAAAATCATGGGGTATCATTTCTGTAGCACATTATTAAGCACACGAGTCACAGACATGGCCCAGATTCAGGAGAAGGGGAAATAGACTCTCCCTCCCAATGACATCTCAGTGGGACCAGTAGCAAAAAATCTGAAGCCATCTTAAATTTACCACAGGTGCCATTTTCTAGGATAGCATTGACACCCTAAATCAATGACTGTTACATGACACAGCTGTGTCTTCACTTGCTGTAAGGGATGGAAAATAGAGATGACACCATGCTCTTCATGGCTCTCTGACTCACTTGAAATTTATGCTCTGGTCCCTGCAATTTCAAGCTCTACATGTTAAGAGGTCCTGGCTTCCACCAGTGGGCACATTAAGAGTCTCATTGACCTCTGCTATGGCTGCTGCTTGATCATCTGGTGCCCAGAAACCATCCAGAAGAGAAAAGTCACCACCTGTAGGGAAAATTGACTCTGGTTACCCGTGGGAAATAAGCCTTCTGCCACACAGCTGGCATAGGGAAGAATCTGGTGCTCAGTGATCCCAGTGCTTTTCTCAAATGAGACAAACTTAATGTAAAAAGCAAGTTGATCTGTGGAGTGGAAGGGATTAACTTTAGTGAATACTGTGGTGCTTTGCCAAGATCATTTCTTTAGAGATGATTTTCCCATAGCCTGGCTGCTGGTAGCTCCCAGCTGCACACTGTTCTATCATCATTATTCACCATGTTGGTGGAGGAAGAATGCCTCTAGCCTTCCGTCACACAAGGTAGCTGAACACATGACACCTTGCACTGGGCAGATGTGATCAGCAGTGGTTTGTGAGTTACATATACCCACAGCCTGGGGAGGAGGACACTGAATGCCAGGCAGGACCACACGAGGGGTGCACTTAGGAACAGTGTGAACCAGGGGGGCGTGGAGGCAGGCTCGTAGCAACAAGGGAGTGTGGTGGCTCCAGTGCCTGTGGGAGGATGTGATTGGCTTGTTTGCTTCATGGGCTGGCAAGGGATGAAGGCAGCTCGTGAGGTTGGGGACTGATGGGGACACTGGTCCAGCCAACAGGGGAGCAGGTAAGACAAGGAGCAGGGGAACTCATGGGGCTCCTTTGGGACCTGGCGGCCTCAAAGATGACAAAGCAACACTTGAAATTGTTTCTTTTTCACATTTGAGTCCACCTATGTAGGTGTTTCCAGCATTCAAATCCACTCTAACTAAAGGAATACTTGCCATTCCAGTGAACGCACTCCACATGTAAATCCTGGGGAGGGAATCCCTAAAATACAGTGAACGTTGTATAGTCTCTTCAGGGAACTATAGTCAAATTAAAAAGCCACAAAATCTAAAGGAAACTTTCTACCATGTCACTTGGTAATCAGGAAGGAGATTTGGGGTCATGACTACTTAGAAGGAAGACAAAGGTACATGCAGTAGACATAGTATAAAATAATTCATGAAAATCGCCTTTGTGCATTTGTTTATCAGGTTCAAAATTGCATGATAGATCTGGGTTGGCAAGTTTTTTTTAGTACAGAGCTAAATAGTAAATATTTTAGGCTTTGTGGGCCATATGGTCTCTGATTACTCAGCTCTGCTGTTGTTATACAAAGGCAGCCATGAACAATAGTAAACAAATGGGCACGGTTGTGCTTCAAGACTACCTGCATGAGCTGATGGAGCTGGACTGGGCCCAATGGTGTAGTTTATTAACTCATGGCATAGAGCATCTGCCTTCAAACACATATTTTTTTAGGTTTGCATATTGCCTTATTTTCCAAGTTTCCCTTGAAATGATTAATTCGTGAGTAATCCAGGCAATATTTTCTCATTTTACAGAGAAGAAAACTGAGGCACAGAAACCTTCCTGGGAAAAACTGCAATGAGTAGTGAGCCAAGACTAGAAATAAGATTTCCTGACTATTCTCTCTCACACCCTGACTGTGGCTCAACCCAGCTGATTCACTAGACTCTGGTCACCAACATCAGGTTTCTATTGGATGGGCTGATTTTATTTATTTATTTAATAAAGAGTAACTAAGACATATTTATTTTTTATTTTAGTTAATAGCAAGGATTTTTGTCTTCATTAAAATATTAAATAATATGACCTTTTAAAATTTTTTAAAATTTCAGGAGTTTTTTGGGGCACAGGTGGTGTTTGGTTACACGAATAGGTTCTTTAGTTAATTTCCAAGTTTTTGATGCACCCATCACCTGAACGGTAGCCAATGTGTAGTCTTTTATCCCTTGCTGCCCCCGCCCTTTCCCCCAAGTCCTCAGAGTCCAATGTATCATTTTCATGCCTTTGCGTCCTATGCTTAGCTGCCACTTATGCGTGTGAATTAGTTTGTTCTCACACTGCTGATAAAGACGTACCCAATACTGTGTCATTTATAAAGGAAAGAGGTTTAATTGACTCACAGCTCCACATGGCTGGGGAGGCCTCACAATCATGGCGGAAGGCGAAAGGCATGTCTTACATGATGGCAGTCAAGATAGAATGAGAATCAAGTGAAAGGGGTTTCCCCATAAAAGACTGACAGATCTTGTGAGGCTTATTCACTACCATGAGAACGTTATGGGGGAAACTGCTCCATGATTCAGTTATCTCCCACCAGGTCCTGACCACAACACATGGGAATTACGGGAGCTACAATTCAAGATCAGATTTTGTGGGGACACAGCCAAACCATATCAGAGTGAAAGCATACGATGTTTGGTTTTCCATTCCCGAGTTACTTCACTTAAAATAATGGTCTCCAGTTGCATCAAGGTCACTGCAAATGCTATGATTTCATTCCTTTTTATGGCTGAGTAGTATTTCATGGTATACTTATTTCTCTTTATCCAGTTCTTGATTGATGGGCGTTTGGGCTGGTTCCATATTTTTGCAATTGCAAATTGTGCTGCTGGAAACATGCATGCACAAGAATCTTTTTCATATAATGACTTCTTTTCCTCTAGTAGGGAACTAGTAGTGGGATCGCTGGATAAAACAGTAGACCTACTTTTAGCTCTTTAAGGAATCTCCACACTGTTTTTCATCATGGTTGTACTAGTTTACATCCCACCAACAGTGTAAAAGTCTTCTTTTTCACCACATCCATGCCAACATCTATAATTTTTTGATATTTTGATTATGGCCATTCCTGCAGGAGTGAGGTGGTACGCACTGTGGTTTTGACTTACATTTCACTGAATTATTAGTGATGTTGAACATTTTTTTTCATATGTTTGTTGGCCATTTGTATATTTTCTTTTGAGAATTATATATTCATAACTTTAGCACACATTTTGGTGGGATTGTTTGTTTTATTCTTGCTGATTTGTTTGACTTCTTTGCAGATTCTGGATATTAGTCCTTTTTCAGATATGTAGATTGTGTAGATTTTCTCCCATTGTGTGTCTGTTAACTCTGCTGATTATTTCTTTTGCTATGCAGAAGCTTTTTAGTTAATTAAGTCCCATCTATTTATCTTTGATTTTGTTGCATTTGCTTTTGGGTTCTTGGTCATGAAGTCTTTGCCTAAGCCGATATCTAGAAGGGTTTCTTTGATGTTATCTTTTAGAACCTTTATGGTTTTAGGTCTTAGCTTTAAGTCTTTGATCCATCTTCAGTTTATTTTTGTGTAAGGTGGGAGGTGAAGATCCTGTTTTAGTCTTCTACATGTGGCTTGTCACTTATCCCAGCACCCTTTATTGAATAGGGTGTACTTTCCCCACTTTATAATTTTGTTTACTTTGCCAAAGATCAGTTGACTGTAAGTGTTTGGCTTAATTTCTGAGTTCTCTATGCTGTTCCATTGGTCTGTGTGCCCATTTTTATACCAATACCTGTTTTGGTGAATACGATCTTATAGTACAGTTTGAAGTTGGTTAATGTGATACTTCCAGATTTGTTCTTTTTGCTTAGTCTTGCTTTGGCTATGTGGGCTCTTTTTCATTTCATATGAATTTTAGAATTGCTTTTTTTAGTTCTGTGAAGAATGATGATGATATTTTAATGGGAATTGCATTTGTAGATTGTTTTTGCAATATTGTTTCTATATCTATATTATTTTTACAATATTGTTTCTATATCTATAAACATGGGATGTATTTCCATTTGTTTGTGTCATCGATGATTTCTTTCAGCAGTGTTTTGTAGTTTCCCTTGTAGAGGTCTTTCATGTCCTTGGTTCGGTATATTACTAAGTTTTTTTTTTTTTTTTTGGCAGCGATTGTGAAAGGAGTTGATTTCTTGATTTGGTTCTCAGCTTGGTTGCTTGTGGTGTATAGCAGAGATACTGATTTGTGTACATTAATTTTATATCCTGAAACTGTGCTGAATTTATTTGCCAGTTCTAGGAGCTTTTTGGATGAGTCTTTAGAGTTTTCTAAGTATATGATCATATCATCAGCAAACAGTGACAAATATTCAACAAATATTCATAGACCATCTATTATTTGACTTCCTCTTTACAGATTTGGATGATCTTTATTTTTTTTCTATTGTCTGATTGCTTTGGCTAGGACTTCAGATGGGTCAATTTTAAAAAATAAAGAAAAAACAGAAAAGAAAATTAGATAACTATTTTGTAGCAATTTGGATTTTATTCATTATTAGATTTACCTTTTCTTTCTATTTACTTCTGGTTGCCTGTGAATTCTGTTTCTTCCACGTTGTCCTCAGGTGCCTTTCAATGCTTTTCCTCTCCTTCTTCATCCCTTTTGCTTTTACAATCATGTTTAACATGCACCTGGCTGCACATTTCAGTGAGAGGTGTCCACCCCATAGTTTGTGGATGCCTCACTGCTTTTGGTAAGTTTCCAAAGCATTCCACTGGTTTCTCTTTTTTGGATCTTAATTTTCTATAGACCTCTGGGCGAATATCTTTGTTAACTGAGGGGTGGATGTGACATTTCTTATTCTCTCTTATTTCTTCTCAGGTTACAGAGTAATTGTTGACGAGCTATGTAATTAGACAAAAACTTTTATCACAATTCTCTTACAATTTGAACTTGAAAACAAGTTCAAATCTCAGGCAAGATTATAAAATTAGTGAACATTGCACATAGCACTTTTTAAAAGGCAAAGTCCTCTTTTAAAATTTTACCTTACTTTCATCTTGCTGTACCCATAGCCGTGTCTTCTAGGGAAAAAGGAGATGATAATGGAATTTCATGAAAGGGCATGGGATGTGATTTGTTGTGTCTCCCATAATTTGTTGTGCCTTCCATGATTTGTTGTGCTTATATATTGAAAGTTGTTACAATGAAAAGGCAATAACTAATCCTATATGTATTTATTCAACAAATATTCATAGACCATCTATTATGTGCCAGATACCAGAGATATAAATATGATTATATTGAACACAATTTTGGAATAAAATTAGACATCACTTTCTATCTGGAAGGAGATTTAGACATGGAAAAGGCAATTTCAATGAAGGGCAAAACCTATTAAATGGAGAAACAACAGAATATTATGGGAGCACAAAGAAGGGCACTGGAATCAGATGTAGGAGAGTCATCAGAGAATTCTTAGAGTACTCAACAAGGTAACGGAGAGAAGGGTAGGAAAAGTCCAGGGAAGAATAAAATATATTTAGGGAACTGAAAATGATCAGTTCCGTATGATTGAAGAGAATGACATAAAAAAAAAATTGAGCTGTACAGGTGAACTGGCCAGCTCTTGAAGGGCGTTGGAAGCCACACTAGTGTATTATGTTTTCATTTTATCTTACAGTCAATGGAACATCGTTGAAGAGTGTTAATGGGGGGAGTGGCAGAATCTGATTTGCATTTTTACCCATAGGTGGAGAGTCGCAGGGAGCAAGACTAGAAGCAAGGAGATCAGTAGGGTGCAATTATGGTAATCCAGGTGGCCATGCTACAATTGTAATAACATCAGATCTGTGCTGGGTAAATATGGAAAGTGAGGCCATCATAACCATCTTGTTCACATCTGTATCCAACGCTGCCTCACCCATTGGGATGCTCTATTGACACTTTGGGAAGGCATGAGTAAATGCATAAGTAGGTTCACATAGAATTGGTCAGTTAAGAACAACATTTTCCCCAATGGGTTCCATAGAACAGCATGTTAAGTGAAAGAAAACAGGCTGAGGTCAAATGATTCAGGGAAACAATAGGCAAAACATTACTAATTAGTTTTCTGTTTAAGAGAACCTCTCAAGCCTTTAACAAGCTGACATGCCCTGTTGTTCTCCAAAATGCAGGGGTAGCAAGCAAGGTGAACCGGGCTTCTGTTTGCCCTTCCAGACTCACTCTCCACCACTCTCCACCCTGCTCTGTTACTGGCAGCTTCTGATTCCATAACAAGCCCCCTTGCTCTCCAGTTTCCAGTTGGGTTTAGCCAGTGGGGACTCAGTAGGTAAGAGGGAAAGAATAGAGAATAGTCAGATATTTCCTCCCCTGGCTCCCTCCTGTGGGTGGCTGACGGCTGATTGTATACCTTGACTGACAGTCACAGCTGTTGTCAGGGCCTTCTTTGCACAGCCTTCTATCTGTTTTGGTGACTGCTCACTCTTCTTTCAGCAAAGTGCAAACAGCACCCACAGGCTGCAGCACCCACAGACTGCACTATCTTGCGATTTTCATGGGCATTGTCTACACCTTCTGGCATTCATTTTGAAATGCCTAATTTCCCCATTCTATCTGTTTCCTGCTGCGCCCTTGACTAATTCACAGTTTCTAAAACTTTATTGATGGTAGAGTTATCTTTTCAGAAGCATTTTGCATGACTAAGGTTTCATGTAATACAGTTTGGCTAATATGGGTTGAGTGGTAGCACAAATAAAAGTGAACCACACTTCCTTAACTCTGGCCACCTTGTATCGGCTTCTCATATGCAGTTTAATCACTGGTTCCAAAACTAGTTCCTAATCTTAAATGCACATGGTAGTATCAATCAATACTTGTAAAAATATCCATTCTTGTCTCATTCTGTTGGGCAGTTGTACTGATCCTGCCTCTTAGGCTCTCTCCAGGTAGGAAGCATGCAGCTGCAACATTTTCTCCAGGGAAAATGGAATTCACAGGCATTTTCTTTCATATTTCCATACTTCCAAGATTTCTTGCCTACGTAAGGATTAATAATACTGGTCTAGGAATAGTTTCCTGGACACACTGGGGAGGAATCATGTATCTTGCCTATGTCCTGGGACTTTTGGCAATGTTACCAGCATCAGCCTTCATCAAGAAGTCTACTGAGGTCCATAAACTATAAAGTTTTATTAAACATGATGAAATAAAACATTGACTGCTATTCTTAAAGAAATGCTGATGAAAAAGGGACTAAACATCAAGGCCTTAACAAATGTGGTTGGAAATTTTATGACTTTTTCTCTACAGATAAAGTGAAAATGTTTGTGTCCCCACGAAATGAGCATGTTAGAACCTAGTCTCCAATACAATACTATTAAGAGGTGGCGCTTCAGGAGGTGATGACTTATGAGGTGTAGGCCTCATGAATGGGATACATGCCGTTATAAATGAGGCCCAAGGGATTTCATTAGCCCCTTCTGCCATGTGAGGACACAACTAGAAAGCACCCTCTTCGAAGCAGAGGGTGAGCCCTCACCAGACACTGAATCTGCTGGTGTCTTGCTCTTGGACTTTCCAGTTCCAAATGTATAACTAGGAGCAATACATTTATGGTGTTTATAAATTACCCAGCCTAAGGTATTTTGTTACAGCTGCCTAAATGGACTAAAGCACTGACCAGTGACTTCTGCATAAAATCGTTAAAAACAATTGAAATTCTAGGCTTAAGAAGCTATTAGGCTAGGCATGGTGGCCATGCCTGTAATCCCAGCACTTTGGGAGGCCGAGGCAGGTGGATTGCTTGAGGCCAGGAGTTCGAGACCAGCCTGGCCAATTTGGTGAAACTCTGTCTCTACTAGAAATTCAAAAATTATCTGGGTGTGGTGGCATGCACCTGTAATCCCAGCTACTTGGGAGGCTGAGGCGAGAATTGCTTGAACCCAGGAGGCAAAGGTTGCAGTGAGCCAAGATAGTGCCACTGCACTCCAGCCTGGGTGACAGAGCAAGACTCCATCTCAAAAAACCAACAAAACAAACAAAAGAAGCTATCAATAATCTTTGCTGTGTTTACACTGCAGAATTTCAAAGAACATATCAATATTGGTGCCGTTATTGCTACTGTTACTCTCACTTGCTGTGAATCAATGTTTTGTATGTTGTACTATTTGAATTTATAGATGGGCTCTGTAGGCAGCAATGGTGAGGCGGTTGGCCTTGTGTAAAGAACTGCATGAATATTGGCAAGTGAAAGCTTATGAGTTTTATAGTGATGTCAGCCTGTGGTGATCCTTATAACATATATCTTAACTGAAATCTTCTGTTGGCATTCCAAAAAAGACCAGTGAGCCACATACATGTTCTTGAATGGGACAAAGGCGTTCTGTAAGAAACTTAGAAGACATATTTTGGCTGTCCTTCATACTAAGCAGAATAATTAGAAAGAATTTATCACCTTTGTGCCTGCAATAAGTATATGGGTCCATACAGAAGCAATCCTTCACAGCTGAGCTGCATTCTTTAAGTCTGCAGTTGTAGCATTTCGAATCACTCTTGAGTTATCGCTTATAAAAGGCCATTGCAATCTTAAAGACACTATCCAGACACTGTATTAGTCTGATGCTGGTTAGGCAAATGGTAAACCAAAGTGCCTGTTCAGGGAAATTACCACCCTCATTTGTCACCAGCCAGCACAGCAAAAGCAAGGATTCTGTTTCTTGCTGATTGACTAATGGTTTTGAAGAAGAAAAGTGATAGGTAGAATGCTTCTCCTGGAAAGGAAAACTGATAAAAGCAATTGACTACCCAAATCTTTTCCATTTCAATGAGATGTTCTTTTTGCTCAAATTAAATGAGCTTGTCAAAATAAATAAGCAAGCATGATCACTGTGGATTGTAAACCCAGGTACTCAGTAGAGGAAATCAGTCTGGAGGTTCGGGTTGGTTTCTCACTCTCTGCTCCAGGCAGGTATGTCTCCAGTTCATTCACTTCTTGTTCTTGTTTGGCATGCCCCCATTTCCCTCTGCGTTTGATGCAAACCATATCTGTCTTTTGAGGCTAACTTTAATCTCTTCTCCTCTTGGAAGTCAGAGTATTCTTTTCAGAATTCCTAACATTTTCAGTCTGTTCTGTGCATGCTGGCACATAAATGCTTCTTTTCTGTATTGTTCTCACACTATTTCATGAATGTTAATCTTATTTAAATAGCCTGAGCTTTTTACAGAGTAGAGAGAGAGCATCATTAAACCACGAGATAAAGGCATGCCCATGGACTTTGCAATTTCAAGAACCAATCAAAGTAACTTTATTATTTAAGCTGCTATGAATCATGTTTTTGTTATGAATAATGAAATGAATACAGGAGGTACTTGGTAAGTATTCCCATAGAACTTACAGTCATCCCTATTTATTTCAATATTTTATCTCTACTCAGAGATCAGATGTCATTTCAAACAGAATCATATTTGAGCTGCTTTTTAAAAATATCAATATTCAGTTACTTATAGATGGAGTATATGGCAGCATTCATTCAACCTGTAGGGAAAACTATGAATTAAGAAGATGTAAAAAGAAAAATTTTCTGTTCCCAAACTTTCTCCCTTTATGGAAGGTTTATTGGAACTTTTGTGGAATATGGAGAAAGAGCAGCAGTTGAGAAGGGGATGACTCCAAATTACATTTCAACCTTTTCAGGTTCTCCAACTCACTACTTAACTGCCCCATGGCTTGAGTCTAACAAGGGCCTTTTCTAACTTTTTCTTGCGAAGTTTTCCATTCCTTTTTGTGCCTCTACCCTTTACCTCATTCATGTGCCAAAGACATACCCTTCACACCATTTCTCATAACTCACAATGATTCTCTGCAGCAGCAAGAGATGTCCTCGGACCCAGAACTGCTGACATTTTTCGTAGATAATTCTTTGCTGTGAGGGGCTGTCCTGTGCATTGTACATTGTGTAGCAGCATCACTGACTTCTACCCACCAGACACCAGTAGCACCCCAGCCCTTCTTCCCAGGGTATGACAACCAAAATGTTTATAGGTAGTAGCCATTCTAACAGGTGTAAGGTGATATCTCACTGTGGTTTTAACTTGCATTTTCCCAGTGATTAATGATGTTGAACTTTTCTTCATGAAACTGTTGGCCATTTATATATCTTCTTTTGAGGAATATCTGTTCAGATCCTGTGCCTGTTTTCAAATTGGGTTATTTGTTTTCTTGCTGTTGAGTTGTTTGAACTCCTTATTTGTTTTAGACATTGTTCTCTTAGTTAATAATTATGTATTGTATATTTCAAAACTAATGCTAGTAAATTTTGAATGTCTCAGCACAAAAAATAAGTGAGGTGATAGATATATTATTTGAGCTTAATTTAATCATTCTACATTGCATACACATACCAAAACATCACTTCTCCCACATAAATACATACAATTTTAAAAACAAGCAAAATATTTACAGACGTTGCCAGATGTCCCCCTGGGAGTCAGAAGTGTTTCCTCCTGTCTTTGAGAACCTCGTCTGGCTCTGCGGGTAGTAGAGCAGGTGTAATTTGGGAAAATGACTCACTTCCGCTGTTTCCTCTTTGGAGACTGATCTATGCCATTAGCTTGCTGAATACATTCACTTAGGATCTCCATCCTGAAGTGGCGAAAGATTCAAGATCCTTGGAGCTCTTGAAATAGAACTTTTACTGGTTTCTTTCAGCCCCAAATCCTTGGCAATCACCATTCCATCAGATTATCTCACTCTCCAGTAAAAAATTGGGCCAGGCGTGGTGGCTCATGCCTGTAATCCCAGCACTTTGGGAGGCTGAGAAGGGCAGATCACAAGGTCAAGAGATTGCAACTACCCTGGCCAACATGGTGAAACCTCGTCTCTACTAAAAAATACAAAAATTAGCTGGGTGTGGCAGTGCATACCTGTAGTTCTAGCTACTCCGGAGGCTGAGGCAGGAGAATCGCTTGAACTTGGGAGGCAGAGGTTGCAGTGAGCCGAGATTGCACCACTGTACAACAGCCCAGTGACACAGTGAGACCCTGTCTTAAAAAAAAATTATCTCAAACAGAAATGCAAAAAAAATCAAGATACCTCGCACTCTGATCCCGTGGTTAATCTAACTTATCTCAGCGTTGCCATGGTTTTTGTTGTATGACCTTTCCTCAATTTGGTACTAATGGACACCTTCATTTAACTTTCCCCAATTCAATTATCTTTTATGAGTATACAGACCATTTCCTGCTGAGTACTGATCTGATACCCTGACCTTCACCTGGCCTCACAATAAATACTAAGCCATGTAAAGCATTGTTTATAATAGCTAAGATGTGGAAACAACTGAAATGTGTGCCTGAATATGAACCGATGAAGAAAATGTGGTATATAGACACAATGGAATACTATTCAGCCTTAAAAAGAAGAGACTGCCATTTGCAACATGGATGAACCTGGAAGGCATTATACTAAGTGAAATAAGCCAGGCAGAGAAAGACAAACACCTTGTGATCTGACTGATAGGTAGAGTCAAAAAAAGTCAAATTCATAGTAGCAGAACAGAACGATGGTTACCAGGTTCTGGGGGTTGGGAGAAACTGGAAGATGTTGGTCACAGAGTCCAAACCTTCAGTTGTAAGATAAGTAAGTTGTGGGAGTCTATTATGTGGCACAGTGACTATAGTTAGTGATAATGTGTGTGTGAAGTTTGCTTAGAAAGTAGTTCTCAGGAGTTCTTATCACACACACACAAAATGGTAACAAAGTAAGGGGGTCAAGCTAATATGGTCATTAGCTTGACTGTGGGAATCATTTCACAATGTATAGGTATATCAAAACATCATGTTGCAGACCCTAAATATAGTCAATTTTTATTTGCCAATCATAGCTCAGCAAAGCTGGAAAATGAAAACAAAACCCTCCGAAACTGATGTGCTGGGGTTACTACCCATAGCTTTCCCAGGATGTGCAGGCAGAATCATAGCCAGAATCCCCAGAAGAGCTGGGAAGGGATAGGAAGGTAAAACTTGCTCTCATGGTGGGAGGGGAGATGGGCTTCTAGGTGGCCTGGACAGGATCTTCACTTCAATCTAGGGGTTCTCTTGGTTGGTGGGAGAAAGCTTGTTGCTCTGTCAGAAAGATGCCGCACATTTCTGGAAGAAGGCAAAAGCAGTACTTACCTGTACAGAGGTGGGCTTAGCAGCTCCAGGCACAACCCTACCCCCAGCACCACCACGTAAGCGACATTACACATTTTTGTCTTGTAGTCTTGCAGTATTCAATATGTATTTGTAGATTATTGTTTTGAAAAGTAATTAAAAATTTATCTTTCCAGGTCCTTGCAGTCTAGCGGGAAAACCCACAATCCTTAACTCAGTGGCTGGCGCGTGGGACATACGCAGGTACGTGTGCTGTGTTTCTGTTTATAGAAGAGAATATAATCATTCGTTAGGTAAAATCAACATGGCAGTGCTGGGGTGAGACAGATTAACCACGGGATCAGAGTGCACGTATCTTAATTTATTTGTTTATTCAGTTATTATGTGTTTACATTTGAGAGCAAATACATTTTCATCTGGATAATAAGGCTTCATCTGACTGAGGTAGGGAATTAGGGAGGATTTTGTCCTAATAGTAATTTCCAGTGTCTTGATTGACTTAATTATCCAAAAGATAGCAAGTAAGAAAATGGAATAAAGCTCTCGAGGGGGTCTGTACTGAGCTGAGATCAAGAGCTATCTATGGATGGCCTGGGATAAAGTCTGATTTGCCTTCCCAGGTATCATTCTATATATTTTTATTTCTTAGATAAACAAAAAGTATGGACTAGCTAATTCAGATTATTTCTGACATTGTATGATTGGATCACAGAAGTTCTGGCTTTCTGAGCAGCATGTTTCAAAACTCATTGTTTTCACTCTTCTTCCATCTCTCACACCGACGAGTCTCCTGGGGATGTTATTGATAGACATATTGGATCTTAAATTTGTTTGATGTGTGTGATGGTTAATTGTATATGTCAGTTTGGTCGGGCCACAGGATGCCCAGATGATAGCTGGTTAAACACCATTTCCGAGCGTTTCTGTGAGGCTGTTTTCAAAAGAGATGAGCATTTGAATTGCTGGACTCAGTAAAACCCATGGCACTCCCCAGCATGGGTGCGTGTCATCCTGTCCATTCAAGGCTGGAATACAGCAAAAAGCAGGAGGAATTCACTCTCCCTCTGTGTGACTGCTTGAGCTGAGGCATTCTTCTTCTTCCCTGGGAAGTCCTGGTTCCTAGGCCTTCAGGCTTAGACTGGGATGTATGCCATTGCCTCTCAGGCCTTTGAGTGACACTACTGACCTTCCCAGGTCTCCAGCCTGCAAAGGGCAGATTGCGGGATTTCTTAGTCTCCATAATCATATGAGACAATACCTTTTAATACCTTACCCTCCCACTCTCTGTCTACACACACACACACATGCACGCATATACAAAGAGAGAGACGTACACATTCGTGAATGTATTTGTTTTGCTTTGTTTCTCTGGAGGATACTGACAAATGCAATGCACTTCTGCAGTGCTCTGTGTGCCTGTCCCAGGTAGACAGTACCGTGCTCCCCTCTCATCCCTGCATTGCCACAGTTGGCTACCCTGCTGTGCCTCCCAGGGCCTTTCCTTTGATATACATGAGTAGCATGGGCTGCACACGGATTAGTGGGCAACTGTGTGTTTCATTCAATCCCCAATCCCTGGGAGGCTGTCATAGCTCCAACTAAAAATCCATGTGGGTCATAGTCCCCCACTGGCATTAGCTGTTAAAGTCAATTTGTGAAATCCCTCTGAGGATTCTAGCAACAGGATAGCAGGAAAGGCCTTTTGTCTTCTAACTTTATTTCTGGCTTGACCTTAGTTTTCTTTTCCTACATTCATTTTTCTTTTCTCTCAATTTCTTTGTTAGTATTTCTGTTTTCTTCTTAATATCTTGTCTATAAACACTTCTACTCCTTCTCCCCAAGCTTCACGATAGTACCTGGATTCCAATGTTTATTTATTTTTATTTGTATAAATTTATGAGGTACATATGCAATTTTGTTGTATGCATAGATTTCATAGCAGCCAAATCAGAATTTTTAGGGTGTCCATCACAAAACAATGCACATTGGGCTATCTGGAAGGAACACAGTTAGCACAAATGACCCCATCCATGGCCGTGATTCAGAAAGTAGGATGCTGAGGAAAGGAGACAGGAGCAGGTGACTA
This sequence comes from Saimiri boliviensis, assembly GCF_048565385.1. Taxonomy (NCBI): domain Eukaryota; kingdom Metazoa; phylum Chordata; class Mammalia; order Primates; family Cebidae; genus Saimiri; species Saimiri boliviensis. The sequence goes on along the minus strand of NC_133458.1, from coordinate 5,905,737 downwards.
CTGAGGTGTCTGGTGTGGAGGAAGAGGGAGGGGATGTGCAGTAGCATAGCAGCAGAGCAGAATAGCCTCTCTGAGAGTGTGCTGTGGATATCTGAGGTGGAGGGTAAGGGGCAGTTCATGGCAGGAGCTGGGTGAGGATGTCATCACTTACCTCTGAGGCATGATAGCAGAAAGAGGATCAGTACCAACACAGTGGCAAATTTACTTTGTTCCTTATTCTGCACATAAGAGCTCTTTTCACCAGGCCATTCTTCACTATTCTGCTCTTCACTGACTAGACTGGACAGCCTTTCAAGAATCCAGGCCTTTGTTGAAAAAAAAAAAAAAAAAAACACAGAGATATTAGTAACTTCAATAGCCAGGGCTGAAAAAAAAACAGGCCAGATTATTCAATTATGTTGACCTACTGCTATACATACAAGATGATTCTAGAAACAAAAACACAAACCTTTAGCTTCCTGGCTTTAAGATGAGTCATAAATGATCCCATGTGGGTAACTAAGCTACTCATTGACAAAACTTAATTATGTTAAGTATTTTGGAAAATGGAATGATTCAGCCACAGGGACTCAATAGCCCTCAGAAGTGATCAGCATTTTAGCAGTCTTTTAGATCTAATTTGCAAATGGAAAGTAATCATGAGGGGACACATATTATTTAATACTCATCACTATATATAAGTGTGCTTGCTGCTGTTTCTGGGTTGAATAAGCCAAGAGCTCATCTGGGCGTTCTGTGGGACATGACAATTCACTTGTGGTTTTTCTTTCAGGAATTGCAGTCAGGATTGTAGAAACTTAAAATTGATTTGTAATCATTTGGGAGATGATGATCTGGAACGGAAAATAACCTGTAGGTCAACAGTGATAAATTTAAGCAATTTCATAGCAATTTTCAAAGTTCTTGGGACCTGCCTTGCTTATTTTTAATTTCAAGTGTTCATTCTGGCTTAGAAGCCCTGCTTCCATTCTCTGTTTTCCAAGTCTAGGCTGACCACAGTCAAAGCCCTCCAGCCAAAAACCACCAGGTACATATCTGAATTGAATGAGTTGGAGTTCACTCTGTTAAATGAGCTGAATCTCCTGAAAAAAAGAAGCCTATGATGGAGAACTGCAGAGTGCCAGCATCTCTGTTGGAGAGTGTTAGAAAGGAATTATTACAGGAGCTTGAATCTCTGTGAGGTGACCTAGAGGAAGGTCCCAGGAAGTAGAGCTTTGCTATATACTGGTTATTATCAGGAGGCAGGGCTAATTCTCTAGTTCAGTAGCTTTATAGACCTCACTGAGAAGAGAGGAAGACTAGACTGAGGCCAATTATTCTAACCAATGAAGAAGTGGCAGGAACTCCCATCAGTTAGAATGGTGGTATGTTTGCTCACAATGATGCTCTGTGTTCAGACATGATTACAGAGGGTCTTGGTTTTGTCTTGATCCATCATGATCACAGAGTGGCCTTGCCTAGTGTTGATGTTGTGTAAATTGCAGCAGGACACGAGGCTGGCTCCTGGAGCTGCTTTCTCCTTCTCACCATTGAACTTACTATCCAAATTGGGACACTTTAAGAGTGAAGGCAGGTGCCATTGATAGCAGCAGGAGGCTGACAAATGCCTAGGCAGATGGGGCTGGTCTCCAGTGAAACTCCACCTCCAAGCCGAAGACAGCTTAAAGTCTGAAAGCCAAGCTACAAGTCAAATCCATGGGCTGGATTGAGAACCTGTCTTCCCATTTGACATGCTTTCCTCTGATTGATCCTCACCCTTCACTTATTTTACATATACCTACCCTTTCTTAATTGGTTTCCTATACTGCTGTGCCCAGCTTTAAGTGGTGCCTTTGATTTAGCCTTTCTTTGGATACTCACCAACCAATCATCATGCACTCTCCTATTCTGAGTTCATAGAATCCCTCGATTCAGCCACACTGAGAAAACAACTGGCTGTCCCCTCTCTGCTAAGGCTGTTCCATTGCTCAATAAAATTCATCTCTGCCCTCCTCACCCTTCAATTGTCAGCATATCCTCATTCTTCTTGGATGTGGGACAAGAGCTTGGAAACCACTGAATATAGGTACAAAGTATAAACACAGGTGGGCTGGGGCTCCACACCTGGCCCAGTGTGGGCTGAGCTCGTGTGCAAGCCAGACTTAACTCATGTGCCTCCTGCAGCAGGTAGCATGCCTGAGTGAGGATTCAGTGGGGGCATCATCGGCCAGAGGTCCCCAGCTGGCAAAGTGACTGAGAAAAATCCTGCATCACTGTTAATCATTTTGCAGGAGTGACAGGTGTAAACTCTGAGTGTTCTCAAGAAACCGGTTAGGACACTGTTCACACTGAAATCTTTCTCTTCCAATTTAGTTGTAGGTCCCCTTCACACTGTTTTCATCATATCAGTTAGTATCATTGGAGCTCCCAGTACAGTGTTTCTCTTTTATAGTACATTTTGTGCTTCATCAGGTAAGATCTGTCAGAAAATACAATTGTGCTCAGAGGTTGTAGCTGCAGAAACCCGGCAAAGGCATTGATTACAGAGGACTATGCTTTAAGGTTTAGGAATACAGCAGGGAGAGTGAAGCTAGCTACACATTGCAGGAGGCTTTGCTGCTGAGTGGGGAGGAAATGGTGATGTTACCTGAACCAGGTGGGGCTGCAACCCTGAAGGGGCTTCTGGCAGGAGCTGTGGTTAGGAGGGCAGTGGTCTCTGCCTGGGGTAGGAGGGCAGCTGGAAGGGAGCTGTCAACCAGACCCAGCTAGCAAGGGAAACGGGCAGGACAGGGTGGAGAGGGAGGGGTAGGGGAGGAGTCCGCAGCTCAGCGTAGGAGATTCTGTGCACTTACCGATGCACTGCTTCTGTATAGTTCTAACAACCTTTAGAGGGAGGTCTAGGTGGTCGATTGTGCTCATTTTACAGGGGAGGAGAGTGGGCCAGGGTCAGATGTGTCCATGCGAGATGGCTGGACAGCCACAGGAACTGCTAACAGAGCTCCTGATTTCCAGTTCAGTTGATAGCAAAACAGGAGGCAGAGAGTGTGGAAAAGACCTCACAACTGCCAGGATGTGTGTGAAGCAGAACTGGTCAGAGGGGGAGGAGGTAGTCTGTGTGCTGTGTTCTCACTCAGCTATATGCAGCTGCAATAAAGAAAAGGTTTTCTGAGAGTCAGAATGGCATTCAGGGGAATTCAAATTGTTTTTGGCAAGCAACAGAGCAGGACACAGTCACTGTCACCAACTCCTGATGGTTTTCTCCCTCACTTGCTTTCTTTCCACCCTATTAGTTTGTTTGGATGTTGAAGACCAAGGGCCTCTAATTCTGTAGCATTTGTTGAAATCTCACAGAAATCTCTGAGTGAAATCAAATGAAGATGGATAAGGGAGTGGGGGTGGGATTGATTTGATCTACTGTAAGGAGTAAGGGAAATTTGGAGTGGGTCAGATGGGAGAACACAGAACTCCAGAGAATGGAAGGCTCTAGGGTCAGAAGGGTGTGCCTAGCACATGCTTGTGTGTGCATGTGCCTGTGTACACATATGTGTGAGTGTGCATGTGTGTCCCTGCATGGGTATCGTGCACATGTGTGAGTGTGTGTGCATGTGTTTTGCAGGCTGGGAAAACCAGGTAGAGGTAGCTCTCAGGACTAATAGATAACCAACCTGAGAACTGACCATATTGAGGACCCAGCATGTGAGGTGAGGTGATATCAGACCCCGAATGACAAGAAAAGTGACTCGGATATGATCAAACAGTAGGGTGACATGTGTCTAGATTTGTCCTGGACAGGTTCTGTTCTGGGGTAGTTAGTATCCCTTTGACCTGTAGAAGTGTCTCCAACAAATTATTTGGTCATCCTTTCTGCTAGGAAATGGGAAACCACTGTAGGCTCGAATATTCTAATTAAATATCCTTGTCTTCTGTTCCTGGTCCTATCCACAAATGCAAGGCTGGCCATGACTTTTCACTCTGTCTTTGACTCTGAGTTCAGTTCCTGATTTTGACAGAAAGTGTTTTTTTGTATCTCTTTCCCAGACCTTCAGCTGAGGACACATGGCTCTGAGTTTGCAGAAGATCAAAACTTTAAATAAAAATCGGGAACTATGTGAGGTGATGGATATGTTGAATTCCTTGACTGTAGTAATCATTTCCCAATGTATATGTATGTCAAACCATCAAATTATATTTCAATAAAACTGTTTTTTTTTTTTGTTTGTTTTTTGTTTTTTGTTTTTTTTTTTTAGAGATGGAAGTTTTCACCCTTATTGCCCAGGCTAGAGTACAAAGGTGAGATCCTGACTCACTACAACCTCAGCCCCCAGGGTTCAAATTATTCTTCTGCCTCAGCCTCTCGAGTAGCTGGGATTACAGGCATGCACCACCATGCCTAGCTAAGTTTTGTATTTTTAGTAGAGACAGGGTTTCTCTTTGTTGGTTAGGCTGGTCTTGAACTCCTGACCTCAGGTGATCCACCCGCTGTGGCCTCCCCAAGTGCTGGGGTTACAGGCATGAGCCACTGTGCCTGGCCAAAACTGTTCGTTTTTTAAAAAAATCAAAACTTTTCTCTGGCCCAGTTTTCAGGATATGGTTATTTCCTATGACTTAATTGTTCATTATCTTTACTTGTGGCTTCAAAGAGCATAAGCGTCTCCTTTTTCGGAGCACGTACAAGAAGCGACCTTGGCAGAAGGAGAGAACTAGCAAGAGAACAAGGGAGGGAGTTAAGGTCATTTTCCAGCAACTGTGTATTCAGGGAGTATGAGGGTACATTGTTGTTTTACATTCATATGCAAATAGCTCTGTGTCTTGACTGGCTTCAAGGAAAGCTTTGAAAACATCAAAACAGAACTCTGTCTGAAAATGTTCTTACAGCACTGTCTCCAAAACATTCGTGCCTTAAGTGTTGAATATCTAAACATCTCTCAGTCAGAACAGTTTCTTTCCTCTCTTCCCTGATATGCATAACAATAACTAATGTGGGCTTCTGTTTTCTTTTTCACACAATGGTGGCCCATGCAGTGACCCTCATACTTCTACAAACTGAGGACACTCTTGGAGTACGTACTTTGGTGACTGACTTACAATTCTGTACTTTGCAATCTGAGGGCATTTAATTAAGCCTCTGTGATCATGAGTATATCAGAATCCCAGCCATCTGGGATCCTGGAGACTTGAGATGGAATCAAAGAGGCGTTAAAGATGATTCAAGCAAGAAAACCTGAGAGGCACATCAACAACACAGCCACTCTTGGAGTTTCTCCATACAATACTTTGTAAAAAAAAAGATGACTAATGTGTGCATTGAAACGTCATTCAAAATATAAAATTCAAGCTGACATTCTATGTTTGCCAAGTTCTGACCCATGCATCTTTCCAGCTTTGTCCTCTGCTATTCCTCTACACAAATATCAGGGTGTATCTAAAGTAACCTCTTGTCTTGTGCATATGCACATTTTCTTCTAGATGTTCCTGCCCACACTGTGCTTCATCTGCAGTGCCCTCTTTCACCTCTTTTCATACCTAGGTTTCACGTCCTTTTCTCTATGAGCCGTTGTGTCTGCTCCAGTCTGGAGGGATGGGCTGTGCCTCTGAGCACCCATCCCCCTTTCATTGGTCTTGCTCATTTACTAATTGCTGGTAGCAGTACCCTATCCCTGTTGTTTTAGCCATTTTCTGTTGTTGTAACTGAATGTTTGAGACTGGGTAATTTATAAAGAAAATAAATTTACTTCTTTCATTGCTGGAGGCTGGGAAGAAGTTCAAGGTTGAGGGGTTGCATCTGGGACAGCCATCTTGCTGATGGAGTCCCAAGGCAGGACAGGGCATCACATGGTGCGGGCACTCATGAGAGACAGCCAAGCTGGCTTTTATAATAGACTTGCTCTTGTGATAAGTAACCCCTACCATGATAACTCATTAATCCATTAATCATTTAATCCATGAATGGATTTATCCATTCATGGCGGAGCCCTCTTGACGCAGTTATTTCCTAAAAGTCCCACCTCTCAACACTACTGCATTGGAGATAAAGTTTCCAACAGATGAACTTATGGGGACACATTCAGACCACAGCACCTGTGTTGAGTTGAGTCTTCCTTCATACTCATCTTCCATGTAGCAATTGGATAATCTTGGGTGAGAAACATCGTATTATTGAACCTAGTATTTTCAGGTGTAAATTGTTGGGGAAGGAGTATGGAGTGTGGATTATGGCCAGGTTTACTGGCTGCCTGCTAGGTTGGGTCCCCAAGGCACGCAGATCAGAGAAATTGCTCAGAATCCTGGTTTGGTTGAGGTATTCCCTTTGGATTGATGCTTTCTTCTTGTCCTCCCTTCCCCACCCCAAGTCCATGTCTCCAGTATTTCATTTGCCAATGTTCATCAACATGACCCCTTATCAGGGAGCCTGGATTCCTTTACTCTTTCAGAAACGAAGATCCAAATAGCCTGCTCCTGTGTGAGTTTTCCATTGCGTTCTGTGACTCCAGGGTTTTTTCCTACAAGATTTATTTCTGAGTTAAGGAGTGTTTTTCAGCTATATTTCTGGAAAACAAACAGAAAAATAAACCACTCACAGATCTGCACTTGGTCCTTTTGACTGTCTAGAAAACTTCTTAATGAGTTGTATATGCTTTATTTGAGAGATTTTTCTGCCCATTGTCCTGGCCTGGCCCATTCTGCGGATGAGGGATTGCAACTGAATATTGTGCTAGTTTAGGGGAGTTTGTGGATTACTGATTTTAAGGGGTGAAGCCCTGTAGTTTTCCAGAGACTTACATGAGGAGGGACATTGCAAAATTATAGGCAGTGAATGTGGTTCCTTCATTAGGAATTGTACCATCTGTCATATCCTTTAATTTCTGACTTTAGAGTAGACCATTCTGGGAGGTCAAGGGAGGAGTTCTCTAAATGCTACCTTCCAAAAAATCACGGCATACCCCCATATTTGATAGAACTCAATATCTAGTACCTAAAAACTGATTACAGTCACTTTTTACTTTATACACATTCACATTTTTAAAATTTGGTAAATATACATTACTTTTTCTAATAAAGAAAATGACAAAGGAAAACTCCCTAGCCTCCAGAGAAAATAGCTATAAGCAGTTTTCACATCCTTTGAAAAGGCATGGATGAAAGGATATATACCAAAATCAAGATAATGATTTTACACACATATGAAATGCAATTTGTTTTTTTCTGGCAATTTGCTGTAACTGTATATCATAAAAATGTACCTGATATATTTGCTGGATCTTCTTAGATTTCCTTGTTTGCTTCCTGAATCCACAGATGTTTACCACACTTCACTACCCACCAATTTGGACCCGTATGGTTCTGCTGTGTGGGCTGGCCAGTTACCCTCCCCTGTGGCAGCTGCCAGGGAGCTGGGCCAAGCACGGCATGCCCAGAATTTCTGACTCTTCCTGTCATTTCTAGTATCTCGAGTGTATGCAGAAGAGAGCAGATAATGAACAAGTGTATGCAGAGGTTTTAACTCCCCAGTAGATGAATTTCCACCAGTTGGAAACGGGATATAAGGAAACCAGGAGGCTAGGTTTTTCTTTCTTCCTCTCCTGATCAAAGACATAGTATATGTGGCCTGCTGGTCCCAGGAACATGGCCTATGGCTCGGCAGACTGTCATGGCAAGCAACCTGCTGTGTCACTTCATCACTTGTTATGAGACAGTGCACAGTGAAGTAATGTTGCACCTGGTATGGTTTCCCATCCCCTGTTACCTGTAGAGAGCCCAAGAGATATGGGGGCTTAGCATAAAAGTGTGACCACAAGGTGACACATGCAGCTTTATTTAGGTGATGGGTGATGTTTTGATGGGTTCACATGAAAAGGAAGGAAGTCTTCTATAGCAGGAGACCTTCCAGAGCTGCAGGATGTGGCCACCACTCAGAAGGAAAGGCTGGAAGGGAATCCCAGGGGGTGAGGGGGTTAGAAAGGGGCTCAGGTGTGCAGGTGAGGTTGCTCAGCAGCCTGGTGGGGAGTCTGGGTCAGAGAGCTCCAAAGGGCAGCAGTGGTTGGCATCTTTATAGCCCTGAGTTTATCTTGCATATGGTTAGCACATATCAGGCACAGTTTTGTGGGGCATGCAAAGCAGGTAGGCTCTAAATGGCTAAAAATATGCTTATTTGATCTGTGATTAAACGGTTGAATATGAAAAATTTTGTTTGGTGCTAGGAGGATTTTGAACAAATGGGTCTCAACCTGCTGTGAAGAAGTAAACAGCCTGGAGGTCAATTCACAGGAGCTGACCTTGGATCATTTATACAACACTGTCTCATGGCCTTTCCTTCACTCTTGCTGCCTTTGGCTCACTTACACAACGTGTCTCCTTTCCTACACTCTTGCTGCCCTGGGTTTGCACCTCCCATTGAATACATTGGTTCAGGTTCTGTTTTTTAAGGGATCCAGGCTAAAGTGGCAGTGATGAAAATCAATACAATTGGCCCTTGAACAACATGGGTTTGAATTGTGCAGGTCCACTTATACACAGATTTTTTTTTTATAAAAGTTGCACCAATTGTGCCTGCCTCTTCTCCCACCTTCACGTCTTCTGCCTCTGCCACCCCTGCGACAGCATGATCAACTCCCCCTCTTCTTTCTCCTCCTCCCCAGCCTACTCATTGTGAAGAGGGCAAGGATAAAGACCTTCAAAATGATTCACTTCTACTTAAGGAATAGTAAATATATTTTCTCTTCCTTATGATGTTTTAATAACCTTTTCCTTTCTCCAGCTTACTTTATTGTAAAAACATAGTACACAATACATAGAAGATACAAAATATGTGTTAACTGTTTATGTTATTAGTAAGGCTTCTGGTCAACAGTAGGCTATTAGTAGTTGAGTTTTGGTGAAGTCAAAAGTTATACTTGGATTTTTGACTGAATACAAGTTGGATCTGTGAACACCTGCATTGTTTAGGGATCACCTGTACATATGAAGTTAGCCTATTTTTTCTGAAACAGCAATTTTGTGTTATATTTGTGTATTAGTCTTTTCTCACACTGCAAATAAAGACACCCAAGACTGAGTAACTTATAAAAGAAAGAGGTTTAATGGACTCACAGTTCTACATGGCTAGGAAGCCCTCACTATCATGGCGGAAGGTGAATGAGGAGCAAAGTCACATCTTACATAGTAGCAGGCAAGAGAGAATGTGTGCAAAGGAACTCCCCTCTGGAAAACCATCAGATCTCATGAGACTTATTCACTATCATGAGAACAGCCTCGGAAAGACCTACCTCCATGATTCATTACCTCCCACTGCACCCCTCCTACCACGATGGTCATTATGGGAGCTGTAATTCAAGATGAAATTTGGGTGGGGAGATAGCCAAACTGTATCATTACACCCCTGGTTCTTCCCTATGTCATGTCTTCACATTTCAAAACCAATCATGCCTTCCTAACAGTCCCCCAAAGTCTTAACTCATTTCAACACTAACTCAAAAGTCACAGTTCAAAGTCTCATTTGAGACAAGGCAAGTCCCTTCTGCCTCTGAGACTGTAAAATCGAAAGCAATTTTGTTACTTCCTATATACAATGGGGGTACAGGCATTGATAAATACACCTGTTACAAATGGGAGAAACTGGCCAAAATGAGAGGACTAAAGGCCCCATGCACGTCCAAAATCCAGTGGAACAGTCAAATCTTAAAGCTAAAAAATGATCTCCTTTTTTTTATGTCTCATATCCAAGTCATGATGATGCAAGAGGTGGGTTCCCATGGTCCTAGGCAGCTCCACCCCTGTGGCTTTACAGGGTATAGCCTCCCTCCTGGCTGCTTTCATGGGCTGGTGTGGAGTATCTCAGTTTTTCGAGGCATGCAATACAAACTGTTGGTGGATCTACCATTCTGGGGTCTAGAGGATGGTGGTCCCCTTCTCACAGCTCACTAGGCAGTGTCCTGGTGAGGATTCTGGCAGGGGCTCCAACCCCACATTTTCCTTCCACGGTATCCTAGCAGAGGTTCTTCATGAGGGCCCCACCACTGCTGCAAACTTATTCCTGAACATCCAGGTGTTTCCATATATCCTTTGAAATTTAGGCAGGGTTCCCAAACCTCAGTTCTTGACTTCTGTGCACCACATGCTCAACACCATGTGGAAGCCACTAACGCTCAGGGCTTGCATCTTTTGAAGCAACTGCCTGAGCTGTACCTTGGGCCTTTTTTTCCATGGCTGGAACAGCTGGAATGCAGGGCACCAAGTCTCCCTAACCTGCACACAGCAGGGAGGTCCTGGACCTGGCCCAGGAAACCATTTTTCCCATCTAGGCCTCCAGGCCTGTGATAGGAGGGGCTGCCTTGAAGGTCTCTGACATGCTCTGGAGATACTTTCCCCATTGCCTTGGTGATTAACATTGGACTCCTTGTTACTTATGCAGATTACTGCAACTGGCTTGAATTTCTTCCCAGAAAATAGGTTTCTTTTTTTCTATCACATTGCCAGGCTGCAAATTTTCCAAACTTTTATGCTGTTTCCTCTTGAATGCTTTGCCGCTTAGAAATTTCTTCTTCCTGATATCCCAGAGCATCTTTGTCAAGTTCAAAGTTTTACATACCTCTAGGGCAGGGACAAAAAGCCACCAGTCTCTTTGCTAAAGCACAACAAGAGTCACCTTTGCTCCAGTTCCCAACAAGTTTCTCATCTCCATCTGTGACTACCTTAGCCTGGAGTTTATTGTCCATATCACTATCAACATTTTGGTCAAAGCTATTCAATGAGTCTCTAGGGAATTCCAAACTTTCCCATATCTTCCTGTCTTGTGAGCCCTCCAAGTCTCTAGGAAGTTCCAAACTTTCTCACATTTTTCTGTTTTCTTCTGAGCCCTCCAAATTGTTCCAACCTCTGCCTGTTACCCAGTGCCAAAGTCACTTCTACATTTTTGGGTATCTTTACAGCAGCAAGCTACTCTACTTGTACCAATTTACTAATACAGTAAGTTGTTCACACACTGCTAATAAATCTGTTCTCACACTGCTAATAAAGACATACCTCAGACGGAGTAATTCATAAAGGAAAAAGGTTTAATTGACTCACATTTCCACGTGGCTAGGGGGCCTCACAATCATTGCTAAAGGCAAAGGAGGAGCAAAGACACGTCTTACATGGTGGCAGGCAAGAAAGAGTGTGCAGGGGGACTCCCTTTTATAAAACCACCAGATCTTGTGAGACTTATTCACTATCATGGGAACAGCATGGGAAAGACCTGCCCCCATGATTCAATTACCTCCCACTGGGTCCCTCCTACCACACATGGAATTATGGGAGCTAAAATTCAAGATGAGATTTGGGTGGGGACACGGCCAAACTATATCAATTTGCATGGATTTTCTCTAACTTCTGTGATGATTCTTTTGTTTATGAATATTCACTTTTTTCTTTAGTTTTTCTTACCAGAAAGCCGTACTTTGTTGATCATCTTTGTCTATATATCATTACATACTTCTGGAAGCTGACTTTTGTATTAAAAGTCTTTGATTTTTAGTTGCTAATACTACTGTCAAATTCCCTTTAAAAATATTATTTCGGTTTACATTTCCACCAGTAATGATGTCAAACGACTTCTCTGTTCATATTCTGGATACTATCATTCAACTTCTTGACAATCTAATAGGTTAAAATCTGATAGCCCATATATTTTTCTGATCTTTGATGAGGTTGGTTTTTCAGTATGCTAATTATATGGAGCTCCTCCTTCAGGTCCCAGGAAGATGCCCATTAAAATGTCTCTCAGGTATATAGGAAAGGTCCCTGTGAGCCTGTCTCACATATATTCAGACCAGCATCTTGAGATTTTCTGCTCTTGTTTAGTCATTTATCCCTAGGCTGCCTCACCCATTGATGATCTTGCTGTTAATACAGCTGTCCTCTGCTGGTGACTATAATTATTATCGTTTTCTGGTTTGGGGGAGGGGTACCTTGCTACCTTATGACTCTGTTGTATCACTCATAAGTTCTCCTTTAATTTCCTATAGCAAAATTGAATCTTAGTTATAAACTGTAATAAAAATTAAAGATTTGAAGATAATTCAAGAAGAGTATCACATAGAAACTAAAATAAAATTTTCATGCAAGGGCAGAGCTGAGTTCTGGTCCCTTTCTGACCTGAAAATGAAAATAAATCTTAACCTCCCACCAGGATACCTCACTGAAATTTAGGGCCATAAAACCATTGACATGGCAAATTGATCCTTACTATTTGTCTTTTTATGTCTTGTTACTGGTGCATTGCCATTTAATAGGCAATTTTGCATGTTACCTCCTCTGCTTTATACATACACACACAGATTTTTAAAATTATCATGATAACACTTCATAATACTGCAGAATATGGTATTTTTGACTATAGGGACAATCTTGTACAGCAGATCTCTATCTTGTTATGTACTTGCATAGCTGAGCCTTTTTGCCTTTTAAACCCTATTTTCCCTTCCCTAAGTCCCTAGCACCACCATTGTATCTCTGATTCTCTGTTTGACTATTTTAGATTCTTCATGTAAGTAGAGTCATGAAGTATTTGTTCTACTTGTTACTGGTTTATTTCACTTAGTATAATGCCTTCAAGGTTCATCAATGTTGTTGCATAAGGCAGGGCATTTTCTAAGGCTGAATAATATTCCAATGTATCTACATATAGGGGTTCCAATTTCTCCACATCTTCAAAGACACTTGTAATTTATTTTATTGTTTGATAATGGCTTTTCTAACAGCAGGGCACTATTTCAACTTTTTAATTAGGTTTTATTCTCTGATTTGCCCCATTTAAAAAATCTTCCCACAACAAAACAATTGGGGTGAGTTGCAGTCCTGACCTGAGACAAGAGTGTCTTCTGCCCTGGCCCCCATGTCTGGGAGCACTTGACTCTGATCATCTAGTTGCTCTGTCCATGGAGGTGAGGGGTCCCTGGGCCCAGGGTATGTGTCCACTCAGAGCTTGTACCCCATCTGCCTATTTTTATGCCATGTTCCAGGCACTCAGGGCGTTGGCATTCTCTGCACACCTGCCCCAAGGCAGGGTTCAGCACCTGCAAGGCTCTTCTTTCCAGGTGATTCTCTTGAAGACAGATGATGCCTCTGGAGTGAACAGCCTTAGGCACAAGCAGTGACTAGGCAGATGCTATACATTGTGGGGTTGTGGAAGGAGTAGGGACTGAGCTGGGATGAGCAGCTTGAGATTGCTACACAGATGAACTTGAGACTCTCCTTGTGAGGAGAATTTTAATGCCAGCACAGAATTTTAATGATTTGGAGAATTCAAAATTTAAACCTGGAGTTCTAGGCTGTTATGGAGATACATTTGTCAATGAAAATGATGAAATGAAATTTTAAGTTGCCAGTGAAATGAAATTTCAGTTTGCCAATGAGACAAAGATATAAATCAATGAAATATATTTGTAAATACGTTACCCTGGGGCATGTGGTATGTGGGCCTCCATTTTTACTTATGCCCAGGTCCTGGAAATGTTAGTGGCAGCCTGGTAAGCTATACCTAATATGAAGTTTAAGGGACATAGGTCAGAAGTTAGTGGATATGTCAAATACAATTGTTCTATCTTCTTGGCTCTTTCAATTTCCTACAATCCTGATTTACTCATTTATGCCAAAGATTCTATGGACAGTGATATCTTCCCTGCCCTTTAGCATAGTTCCTGGTATACGCACAATAAACACTGGACAAATTAATACATGTTATATGAAATCTTCTAGTCTTCTTTTGCACTTGGTTCTACATCTTACTATTATATGCCATGCAATATTTTTAGCATTTCTTTTGTCTGTTTGTGCTGTCTTGAACGTAAAGCTGTAGCATGAGCATTTGACATTTGATTCTCTTACAACTCATACATTAGTTATGAAGGAATTTCAATTTCCAGGTGCAGATCAGAAGGGAGAAGATTTGGCCGATTTATTTTGTTTTTTTTCATGCACTGTAAATTATGTCATGTTTGATTAAAGTGGAATTGCACAATAAACTCCTAGTGAGGAGGATCCTAAAGGAGACTGCCTACTCTTGTCAGGATCCCCACTCAGGTCTGTGTTGGACTAAAGCAAGTTCTATCTACACGCTTCTTCTGAAAGTGACAATAATGAGACTTCCCTGTGGGCTCCACGCAGACACGAGCGTTCTTGCTTCCTGTCTGACCCGTTCCCTCCTCTACCCATCAAATATAAATGAATTAAGGACTTACTGCAGCACTGTTCAAAAATTTCAAAAAGAAAGTATGTAGTATCTTTTTGAAAGAGGAAGGCATATCCTCGAGAAAGGATTTTTTTTGAACAAAGAAAAAAATGTTCACCATAAAATAAAATAATAGTACATTTAATTATTTTAACATACAGAATTTATCCACAAAAAGATAACTATAAAAGATGATGCATATGATCATTTGTTTGACCGTTGTAATAATTTCCCTATGTATATGCATATCAAAACATTGTTATGTATTTTAAATTTATGCAGTAAAAATAATTTAAAAAGAATTTTTATTAATGAAAAGACATCATAAAAATAAAAATTCAAAATGGAGAGAAGATAAACAGACCACATGTAACTAATAAAGTATTATTAAAATATGTTTTAAAATGTCTGCAAAACAATAAGAGAAAAATATAAAAATGGGCATGAGATGTAAGTGGACATTTTACTATAGATTGAAAAACTAAATGGCCAATAAATATATGATTATATATTCCATTTCATCACTGATTCTTGGAAGAATTAAGGAACTTGATAAAATTAAATGTGGAAAGGATGATCACAGGAAGTACTTGTACTCATTGCTGATGGGAACACTAACTGGGATAATTGTTTTTAAAAAGAAAGTCATGTTTTCATGTAAGTTGAACATTTGCATACCTTGTGATCAGAAGCTATCCCACTTCTAGGTATATATTCAAGAAAAAATATTTGACATGTGCACCAGGAGACATAACCAATAATATTTACAGCATTCTATTTATAATTTGAAAAAACTGGAAACAATCCAAATTCCCATTGAAAAATGAATAAATTATTATTTGACCTTCAGAGAGAGAATTCATACTTTGAGAGAGGGTTTCAAGAATGGGAATCACACCTCTATGGTAGATATGATTTCAGATGCCTTATGTTGAAGGGACTAGTGATCTTAACCACTGTCAAATCCCTGAAAAGACCATTGGTAAAACATGCTGACCAGGAAAAGCTAAGTTTATTAGATTTATGGCAGTAAGAGAAAGCACCACCTTGACACAATATTAGTGTCTCAGAAGGAAAAAGTCAGGAGAGGCTGTTTATGAAATTTTAGTACCTTGGATAGATGACTTTAAGGTGGGCCTAGTATGCAGATAATAACTGGCTTTGGGAAAAGTTTATATTATAATAGTTTTAACTGGTGGGCACAGAGAGAGGAAGATCTTGGAGAGTATTAATGAGTAAGTTGTAAGTCTTTAGAGGTATAGTTTTTTTTTTTTTTTTCTTTCATTGGTTTATGGTGTTAGCTTTCTGGAGCAATGATTCCTTGGAGCAAGTATCTGAGATTTTTTTTGCTTGACCCCAATAAATTATTTGGCAAAGAACAGGAAAAGATGTTTGTCCCAAAGTTTTTAGGCCATGGAAAGTAAGATATGTTTGATTTCAGAATTAATATAAGGTTAGGAGAGCATATTGGTTTCAGTTATTGCCAACTTCCCTTGATAATTCTTCAACCACATTAAAGGATAGACCATTGCCTTCCGGGGACGTGATCAATTCTGATCTTCACCACTGTTTACTGTCTATGGTCACATGCAGAGTTTCTGATGTTATTATTCCAACCTTTATTATACATGTCAGAGTTTCTTGTGCTTTCTGTTGGAAGATTGTTAGGTCTTTTGATGGAACAGGGGCTGTACAGCAGCACTAACAGTGGAGATGACACATTTGAGCAGTACAATACAGAAAAATATTATGAGAAGAATTATGGTCCAAGTTTATAGTCCACAGCTAAGCCAAATTAAATAAAAACATCCACATTAAACAGAAATATAATGTGTCACCCACAAACTGAAGAGCTACATAAGGGTATTAGCTCAATTATCTACTTTCATGTTATCTTTTTTTCCCCAGGTTTTTTGGTCATTTTTTTTTTTGAGCAATGCCCATACATCTATTTCTGGTCTTGATACAGAATCATAATTTGTCTCAGAATCTCAAATCAAGAAAGAAAAATTAAAATAAAAGATACCTCTCAAAATATATTTACCTTTTTTAAAAAAATCAATACTTAAAAAAATTTTAAGTTCTGGGATACATATGCAGAACATGCAGGTTTGTTACATAGGTGTGCAGATGCCATGGTGGTTTGCTGCACCCATCAACCTATCGTCCTTGGACATAAACTCATCCTTTCTTATGGCTGCATAGTATTCCATGGTTTATATGTGCCATATTTTCTTTATCCAGTCTATCATTGATGGGCATTTGGGTTGGTTCCAAGTCTTTGCTATTGTTGAACAGTGCCGCCATAAACATATGTGTGCATGTATCTTTGTAATAGAGTGATTTATAATGCTTTGGGTATACCCAGTTATGGGATTGCTGGGTTAAATGGTATTTCTAGTTCTAGATCCTTGAGGAATTAGCACACTGTCTTCTACAATGGTTGAACTAATTTATACTCCCACCAAAAGTGTAAAAGCATTCCTGTTTCTCCACATCCTCTCCAGCATCTGTCATTTCCTGACTTTTTAATGTTTGCCATTCTAACTGGCATGAGATAGTATCTCATTGTGGTTTGATTTGCATTTCTCTAATAACCAGTGATGAGGAGCTTTTTAAATGTTTTTTGGCCACATAAATATCTTCTTCTGAGAAGTGTCTGTTAATATCCTTTGCCCACTTTTTGATGTTTTTTTTTTTGTTTTGTTTTCTTGTAAGTTTGTTTAAGTTCCTCATAGATTCTGGATATTAGCCCTTGGTCAGGTGGATAGATTGCAAAAATTTTCTCCTATACTGTAGGTTGCCTGTTCACTCTGATGATAGTTTCTTTTGCTGTACAGAAGCTCTTTAGTTTAATTAGATCCCATGTCAATTTTGGCTTTTGTTGCCATCGCTTTTGGTGTTTGCCTATGTCCTGAATGGTATTGCCTAGGTTTTCATCTTCCTTTAAGACTTTAATCCATCTTGAGTTAATTTCTGTGTAAGGTGTAAGGAAGGAGTTTAGTTTCTGTTTTCTACATATGGCTAGCCAGTTTTCCCAACACCATTTATTAAATAGGGAATCCTTTCCCTATTGCTTGTTTTTGTCATGTTTATCAAAGATCAGATGGTTGTAGATGTGTCGTGTTATTTCTGAGGCCTCTGTTCTGTTCCATTGGTCTATGTATCTGTTTCAGTACCGGTATCATGCTGTTTTGGTTACTGTAACCTGGTAGTATAGTTTGAAGTCAGTAGTGTGATGCTTTCAGCTTTGTTCTTTTGCTTAGGATTGTCTTGGCTATATGGGCTCTTTTTTGGTTCCATATGAAATTTAAAGAAGTTTTTTTCTAATTCTGTGAAGAAAGTTCGTGACAGCTTCGTAGGGATAGCATTGAATCTATAAATTACTTTGGACAATATGGCCATTTTCACGATATTGATTCTTCCTAGTCATAAACATGGAATGTTTTTCCATTTGTTTGTGTCCTCTCTTATTTCCTTGAGCAGTGGTTTGTAGTTCTTCTTGAAGAGGTATTCATGAAGAGAGCATTTTTCTTCACATTCTTTGTAAGTCGTATTCTTAGGTGTTTTATTGTCTTTGTAGCAATTACAAATGGGAGTTCACTCATGATTTGGCTCTCTGTTTGTCTGTTACTGTTGTATAGGAATGCTTGTGATTTTTGCACATTGATTTTGTATCCTGAGAGATCTGTAGGTATTTGAGTACAATATTCTTCCCAGAAGGCAGTGTATGCTCCACCTTGAGAAGGGTGTACCTTACGTACTTAGCTCTGTTCTAAATCACCACCTGCCCCCTTTCATAGAATCTCTCTCAAGTGAGGACTATTTGAAGACAGGTAATGTACAGAGAAAATAGATTGCTGCCCAATTTTCAGGTCATAGGCAATAGCCTGTTGCATCACAAATCCAAAATCAGTTATTAGGTATAATCTAATTAAACTTTAGCCCAAGCAGGTCTGACAATATGTTGCCATGGTATAATACAGTAAGGTTTTGATCTCACTCATCAAATGTGGTTCTGTGCCAAGCGATGATTGGTTTAGAATAGAGATCGTCGGGTAGATTTAAAGCAGGAGAGCTTAGCATTAAGCCTAAGTAGCTCTTCTTTCTTACAATGTCAGTAAAAATGAGACAACTTCCAAATATACAGTAACAGTTTTTCTAACTCTTTTAGAAACTTTCTTACCAGAGACTTCTGTTACAAAAGGCATCTCCTATGAAGGGCACTTGAATACTGTTTCTGTGGAGGTAGAAAACCCCCTTTCTGTATACAGTCTGATAGGGGGTTTTTGATTTCTGGCTGGCTCTCCTGTTGAGTGGCTTTCAACCTAAAAACTGCTTGCTACTAGAGTCTAATTACCAAGGAATCCAACTGACTTATTAAAAGAATGTGTTATCGAAGAAAGCAAAGTGGCACACAAAGGAAAATGAATGCAGAAAATGGTTCATTTGTTTATTTATTTTCCCAAGTCATTAATAATAAATTACATTTTGATATTGGACTCATGCCAAGAAGTATCTAAGAATAAAAAATTATATTTTAATCATAAGGACAGTATGAGTACCATAACTAATAGATAAAAATATTTCTTAATAACCCAGAACCTTACAGCAAGTAAAGAGATAAGAAGTTACGTAAGAATGCAGAAAACAAAGCATGCAAATTAAAGCATGAGAATCTGTGACTCCAATTATCTATATAATGTTCTGTGGGTTGTGGGTTGAATTTCTCTACTCATGCAGATGTCTACTTGCTCTGAAAGCCTTTGATGAGAACTGCTTTCTTCCAATAATTGTTCACTTTTGGGGAATACCAATTTTTAGCTTCAGGTTTCCATCCAGGACAAAATTTCAATGATTAAAATGTGCCTTTATGTATTTAGGGTGTTGGTTGGAGTAGCAGGTGGGGAGTGTGTATCTAAGGACAGAACTCATCAGATTTTCCTACTGTGCAACTTAACAGTTTCTGATAAGATCATGCCTGTCATGTTTTGGGGGCCATCTTTCTCAGAAGTCTCTTTGTATATACCATGGAATACTATGCAGCCATAAAAAATGATGAGTTTGTGTCCTTTGTAGGGACATGGATGAACCTGGAAACCATCATTCTCAGCAAACTAACACAAGAACAGAAAAACACCACATCTTCTCACTTAGGCTGGTGTTGAACAATGAGAACACATGGACACAGGGAGGGGAGCATCACACACTGGGGTCTGTGGGAGGGAACTAGGGGAGGGACAGTGAGGGGTGGGAAGTTGGGGAGGGATAACATGGGGAGAAATGACAGTTATAGGTGATGGGCTGGAAGGCAGCAAACCACACTGCCATGTATGTACTTATGTACCTATGCAACAATCTTGCATGTTCTTCACATGTACCCCAAAACCTAAAATGCAACTATCTATCTATCTATCTATCTATCTATCTATCTAGAAAAGAAAGTTATTTTTCCAGGTTATAGGTTATACAAGGCTGCTTAGGAGGATGTTGAGCAAAGGCTGCTCATGCCAACAGATGCTCAGGCTGTATCTGTTGTATTAGTCCCTTGCAGTATTTTTCCAACTCCACTTACCAGAGGGCACAATTTAGAATCAGAGATGCAATTACTACAGCCATGGGTGGCATGCTACTAACTTATAGTGGGAGAGTTAGTGAATCCCAGAAGAAGTTGATTGCATTGTTATTAAAACCAAGATAATACCTTAGGCAATAGAAGCCAAAGATCTCTGAAAACTATGCTAATTTTAGCTGAAGAACACTATTTGTTCTTTCAATATTTTCTTAAGATTAGAGGGTAGTATGGGCAGTGAAATTTCTGAGTAAGTGGTAAGGCTTTACAAAACCTTTCCAGTGACAGGGGCACACATTTTGAAGGATTTTCATTATTGCTAGTTTGGAATTCCCCAGGTTGTAAACAAAGAATTAAGCAATACTTCTGCTACTTTCAGAAGTATAGCTCTTTGGCAAGGAAAAGCATCAGTCCATTCCACTAATAAGTAAATAATCACTAGAAAATGGTTAAGACCCACTGTGGAAAATGGCTGTATGAAAGACATTTAAACATATTCAGACACCCTGATTCTTAGACTCTTATTCTTGTCCTGTTTTTCATAGGTTTGTCTGGTTAATGGTAGTGATAAGTGAGATACACTACAAATGATCACCAATGTTGATTGAATACAGTGGCCAATTTGTCCTTGCTGTAATTTTGTATGATTTAAGCCAGTCGTTTACCAAATAAATTAGGTCAAACAACAATAACAACTACTGGAGAGGAAGAAAGGAACAAGAATCCTGAGTTGATGAAATATATTATTTAAATACCCATTTTTAATTTAAAAAATCCACAAAATTATGACACATGCAGAGAAAAAGAAATGTATGTCCCATACACATGGAAAAAAACAGGTAACAGAAGCTGCCTGTGAAAGGGACAAGATGTCAGATTTAACAAAGATTTAAAATCAGCCATTACAAATATATTTAAAGAACTGATGAGATAATGTATAATGAAAATGCTTAATAAAATAGAGAATATCAATAACTAGAAATTATAAAAGAAAACCAAATAAAAATTCAGTAGTTGAAATGTACAATAACTGAAATGAAAAATTCACAAATGGGCTAAACAATCTATTTCAACTGGCCAATGAAAGAATTACCAAAGTTGAAGATAGACTGCTAGCAATGATAAAATCTGAAGAACAAGAGGAAAAGAACAGTAAAATACAAACAGAGCCTCAGATAAATGTAGAATATCGTAAGTACACCAACATATTCATACCAGAAGAAGGGGAGAGAGGGAGTGGAACAAAAATTTATTCAGAGAAATAATGGCAAAATATTTCCCCAATTTGATGAAAAATATGAATTTATACATTCAAGAAACTCAACAAACTCCAAGCAGGAAAAACTCAGAAAGATCTACACCTTGACATGTGAGAGTCAAAGTGTCCAAAGCCAAATTAAAAAAAGAGAATCTTGAAACCAACAAAAGAATGACTTGTAATTTATAAGAGAACCCCAATAAGATTAAAAGCTGTGTTATCATTAGAAACAATGGAGGCCAGAAAACAATGGAATGACAAATTTAAAGTGGTAGAAGAAAAATCTGTCAACCAAGAATCTTATAGTTAGCAAAACTATCTTTCAATAATGAAGGTAAAATAAACATTTCCTGATTTTTAAAAAACAGAATTTGTTGTTAGTAGACCTACTTTAGAATAAATAAAACTGGAGTTTTTCAGGTTAAAAGCAAGTGACCCCAGGCAGTAATTCACACACACACACACACACACACACACACACACACACACACACCCCAATGATAAAAGCAGTTATGTAATTGTAAATGACACTATAAATACTAAATACATGTCTCTTTCCTCCTAACTGAATTTAAAAAGCAATTATATAATACAAATGCATGTAATTGTATTGTTGAGCCTATATTGTATAGAAATGTAACAAATTCGGCAATAGTAGTAGGAAAGAAGTTGGTAGTGGGTAAGAGCAAAGCTATATTAGAGTAAGAAAATGACACCATATGGCAATTCTAAACCACAGGGACAGATGAGGAAAGCTAGATGAGGAGTACCAGAAATTGTAAACAAAATTAATATGACAAGCTGTTTACATATTTTCTTCTCTTTCTTCTCTCAGCTTCTTTAATATACACAAAATTATATGAAATGATATTTATAACAATGAATTGTTAGGATATACCTATGTATGTATGTTAATATATATTTGTATATTCTATAAATGTATTTATATATTATATATTTGTTGTCGAGAAATATATTATGTAATATATACATTAGTGCATAATATATTTATTTTTGGCATGTAATAACATATCCCAATAAATATTACATATTTATTTTTGAGATATAAAGTATCTACCCCAAATAAATATCTAATATAAAGTAGTAACTGTTGATAATATATGAAGTATATATTAATACATATTAGGTATAATATAATGTTCAACAATAGTAGCACAGAAAAGGGAAGAAAGAAATAGAGCTATATAGCAGTGATATTTCTATATCTCACTGGAATTAAGTTAGTATAAATTTGAAGTATATTCTGCCCAGTTAAGATGTACATGGTAAACCCTACAGTAAGTAACCACTAAGAAAATAATTCAAAGAATATAGTTAAAAAATTATTGAAGGAATTACAATGTTACATTTGGCTATATTCATTTTACATTAAAAAATACATGAAAGAAGTATATAGAAACAAAAAGAGGTCAAGCATGGTGGCTCATGTCTATAATCCCAGAACTTTGGGAGGCTGAGGCCGGCAGATCATGAGGTCAGGAGATTGAGACCATCTTGCCTACATGGTGAAACTCTATCTCTATTGAAAAAAAAATATTATCTGGGCCTGGTGGCACATGCCTGTAATCACAGCTACTCAGGAGGCTGAGGCAGGAGAATCACTTAAACCAGGGGGTTGGAGGTTGCAGGGGGCTGAGATCATACCAATGCACTACAGCTGGGTGACAAAGTGAGATTCCATCTCAGAAAAAAAAAAAGAAAAAGAAAAGACTTGAGACATATCAAAAAAAGTTAATTGGATATAAATCCAATTACACCCATAATAACATTAAATGTAAGTGGATAAAGCAATCCAATTAAAAGACAGAGACCCTCACACTGACTACAAAGACAAGACTGAATTATATGCTGTGCACAGGAGACAATTTAATTTAAAGATACAAAGAGGCTAAAATTAAAGGATAAGAAAAGATATATCATGCAAACAGAAATGATAGGAAAGCTAGAATGGCTATACTAATGTGAGATGAAAAGGATTTTAAGACAAAATATGTTACTAGAGATAAAAAGGAACGTTTTATAATGAAAAATGAATAAAATCTATCAGGAAGATATAACAATTACAAGTATATATATATGATTTAGAAATATATATATTTACTATTATATATAATCAATAATATATATACTATATGTAATTGATTATATATATTTCTAAATTAATATATATATTAATATATATATATATTTCTAACAAATTTTGACCAGGTACTCTAAGGATTCCAAAAGAGGGTTACTCATCCCTAGGCAACAAAGTAAACTTGGTGTTTGGGAGCTTGACAAAAAGGGATCACAGTTCAGACCTTTGAGTGTGCAGTTCAGGGGTCCTCGGAGGAGCTCTATGCAGTTCTGAGTTGTGTTTATTGAGCCACAGTAGCAAGGGGGTCTTGATTAATCTTGGCAAAATCTGCAAGATTATCAGCTCTCAATTTCCCCAAAAGACTACCATGCAATGTGTTGAATAAGCAAAACAAATTTATTAGACTTACTGAAGGAAGGGAGAATGCCATGTTTACAGTCTTGAAAGTATCTCAGCAGAGGAAAGCTGGGTGTATATTTACGGGGCTGCAGCCAGGGCTGAATGACTTAAGGAGGGCAACTGTTTGGTGTTGGGGAAGCTATGATAGCTTTGGATAGGTGGGCACTGTAGGATGGAATTCTTAAAGTGAACATTGGTGAGTGAGGTATTTGTTTCAATTATTAAGCAGTCTGAGTTGGTTCTGAGCCTTAGCTATTTTTCTCAGCAAATACTTGCTCTGGAAGATAAGTTATTTATGCCTCATATAAGTATTGTTTAACACAGAGTAGGAAAAGATGCCTTTTCCCAGAATTGTTTAGCACATTGCAGAAATAAACAAAGACCACCTTAATGAGAACAGAGGCTACTTATTCAGGGCTTGGTACAGCAAGGAAGTCAACCATCATCACTTCCACCTGCCTCAGATGCAAGGGCAGGCAATGGAGCAGGAAAGATTTATAGTAAAAGAAGAGACAGCTTCAGGAATGTTCTGATAGGAGGCTGTTGGCCTGAAAAAGCTGAGAGTTGATTCACTTAGAAACATGGTGTCTTAGGTAATTAGTTTTGGGACCATATTTGGCTTTCTCTGGTTGGTCTGGAACAGGAATCAGGAGCAAAAAATAGGGAAGGTGACAGTCACCCAGCAAGTCCTGACCATTGTGGATCAATTGCTGCAGAGGTTGCGGGTAAAACTTCTACAACTATAAAGACTGGCCGTTGTCGTTTGTGTATTAAATCCTATAATATGGACAGGAAAGCATGTTGGCCTCAGCTCTCAATTGCACATGGCCCTGAAATGTCTAGCTGTGATGAAAACCATGTTTTTAAATTGTAAAAGTACTAATAGAACTGGTTGGAGAGCTCTGAATCTCTGAAAATGATTACAGTGTTTTATGAAGCAAACTTAGAGAAGATGAACTTCCTAGCCAGAATTCTTTAAAAGTTTGTAGGATTTTTCATATATAAGAGAGAAGCAGGTGAGTAGATAGGCTTAATTATATTCAAGTGGGGTACTGCATTATCTTTAGGTGGTGTTAGGTTAGCCATCTGCGAGTGAAGAGATTATTTTCCAAATCTCCTTAGAGTCTCAGATGGAAGTTTACAATAGAAAGGAAGGTGAGGTGTGGTTAAGTATCCTTGATTAGGTATGTTCTGACGACTCTGTGAGTCCAGATGATGATTCCCCTCTGATTTTAGTTTCCTTAATCATAGATTTCTGTGTTGTTGCCGTTTCTCATCTTGTGTTTGGTTTTCCTAAGTTAAAATACAATCAGCCCCCTTATTCATCCTGCAAGTTTTCACAAGTTTTAGTTAAACCTGTCCTTTTACTCTCTCTAAAATATTGAAGATCAGGTTCCTTTCCTGGACCATACAAATTGAAGGGACAGATCAAGATTTTCTATTCATTATCATATTGCTGACCTCAAACTCATTCATTAAAAAATGAAATATTTCTTCAAAAGGTTTTTACACCGTGAGATTTTGTTCAATTTAAGTCTTGGTGCAATGACAGCTTTACAAATACGCATGGCTTATAACTGAAAATTATGAACACGTCTAAAATTATATCTTTACATGAGGAGACTTCTGACTGGCCTAGGATGGTCTTGGAATCCTTTCTATGTACCCCAAATAATATGGGACATACAGGGAATTGATATGTCATTTCTAGCCTGAGCTCTCTCCCTGCATTGTTTTGATCTTCACTGTCCTCAGAACTGCACTATGTCTGGCTTCAGCGTAAGCCTTCAGCGGATGTTTTCAGGAGACAGTTTATACTGTGCGAAGTTTCCAGATGGCACAGACATACCTGGTTGTCTTATGTCCCAGTGGGTTTCTGAATCTCCAGTGGGTCCTTACTACTACCGCTGGCTCCTCCCCAGTATGGACTTTTTGAGAGACATTTCCAAGCTGTCTTCTTTCATTACCAGGAGTGTTACTTGTCATGCCTGGGTATGTACGTGGCATAGCTTAGACTGCCGTGTGTCATCCAGTCTGCTTATGAGTGGCTGCTTTTCATCTATTTTTCATCCAGTTCTCTTCAAAGAGGGAACCATCATCTCCCTGATGACACAGAGCACCCTTGGCTGTCGTCTTAAGCTTCTGTCACCTTTCTTTTTTAGGTTGTCAGAGGGGAATCGCTCTCTACAACAGTATTCATGCCTCCAGCAAAACAGAGTCTCTTCCAAAAAAAGGTTTCTATTTGGATATATTTTCTTTCTGGAGCTTTGGTTATACTTACGTTAGAGATTTGGATCACATCCCATATGTATCATATGGCCATTTATGTCTTTTCAATTCCTTTCTCCCTCCAACTTTAACGAGGTAAAATTGACAAATAAAAATTATATCTATTTATAGTGTGCGAGGTGATGATGTGATATACATATACATTGTGAAGTGATGACCACAATCAAGCTAATTAACATATCAATTACTTCACATAGTTATTATTTTTTTCTGATGAGGATATTTAAGATCTATTCTCTTAAAAATTTCATGTATTCAGTAGAGGATTATTAACTATTGCCACCATGCTGTACATCAGATCTGCAGGGTTTATTCACCCTGCATAAATGAAATTATTTACCCTTTGACCAACATCTCCCCATTTCCCCCAATCCCTTTATCTTTTTGTGCTTTGGCATATGTTTTCTAGTAAAAGTAGAAAATATGCTTTTCTAATATATACATATAAAGTATATATACTCATTATATATAATCTATATCCATCTATACATATATACTATATATAATCTATATATGTATATAATCTACATATGGCTATATTGTCGATATAGATTACATTATACACACACACACACACACACACACACACACACACACACACTATCTATCTATGTATATGACCGTCTATTGTGTTTTAATTAATTATAGTACTTTTCAGTACTAGAATTTCCATTCGACTATTTCTTTATTTAATCAATTTTAGACCCCAAGTTTCTGGTGAAATTCTCCATCCTTTCCTCTATTTTATTAAACATAATAGTTTTGTTTACATTAAAGAGCCCGTTTGAGAACTGTGATGTCTGTATCACCTGTGTGTCTATTGCCACTGTCATGTTTTTATACCTGGTTTTTAGTCTTTGTAATCAAATTCCATAAATGCGTGATTGATGTGAGACATTGTGAAATAAAATCAGTAGAAATTCAGGATAATGCTATTTTTCTCTTAAGAAGGTTAAGTTTCCCTTCATTAGGCAGATAGTGTATAGAATGATTTATATCCTTTTTTTTTTTTTTTAAATTTCCAGAGCTGTCCTAATACAGGGTTCTTCCTCCTGGGGTGTGGATTTTCTGTTCTCAGCTGAGCCTGAGGCAACCAGCAGGGCTTCTCCACTTAGGGGCTTCGCCTCTGCAGCATTGTCTAGCTCTCGACCCTGTGGTCATCCAGGGTTTCTTCCGAGATGTCAGCCGCCAATCTTACTGCTGCTCTGTCGAAGGAAATGCGCTTACTTCTCTTGCTTCTTAAAAATTTTTTTTTTATCTTTGATTTTCAGGTGTTTACTCAAATGGAACTAAGCGTTGTAGAGATGGATCTATATCTACATCTGTATCCTGCTTGAGATCTGCAGTGCTTCTTAAATCAGTGGTGTATTTTGTTAGTTTCTAAAAATTCTTGTTTTTATCTCTTCTAACATTGTGTCCCCTTCTCTCTTTTTTCTCCTGAGACCCTAATTACAAGTATGGTGTCATTTTTTCTTTTACCATGTGCTTTGTACATTACTTATGCTTTTCTTCTGTCTTGGTCCTCCTTTTATTTTCTCCAACCTTTATTCTCCACACTATATACTCTACTGACCTATCCTTCAGTTAGATAACCTCCTCCCTATGTCTAATCTCTTATTACACCCATTTATATGCTTCTTAATTTACATTATTGCAATGTTCAATTCTGTTGTTCCAATGTAAACTCCTTTCTTCTTGTAAAGATCCAGGTAGGTGAATTATTTTCTTTTTTTATTGATTTTTTTTTTTTCTTTTTAGATGGAGTCTTGCTCTGTTGTCTAGGCTAGAATGCAGTGGCATGATCTCTGCTCACTGCAACTTCTGCTTCCTGGATTTAAGCCATTCTCCTGCCTCAACCTCCTGAGTAGCTTGGATTGCAGGTGCTTGCCACCACATGCGGCTGATTTTTGTATTTTTAGTAGACACTGGGTTTCACCATGTTGACCAGGCTTGTCTTGAACTCCTGACCTCAAGTGATCCGCAGCCTCCTAAAGTGCTGGGATTACAGGCTTGAGCCACTGTGCCCAGCTGAATTATTTTCTTAATAATTCAAGTTATACAGACAATCCACTGAAATTCTAGACTGTCTTTGGTAAAACTTTTGCCAAATCTTCAGTATGTGGTATCACTGGTACCATGACATTTGTACATACAAAAAGCCGGAAAATGACCTGGCACTTCAATGGACCACTCGTGATCACCAGGTCACGTATTCAAATGATAAGGATGAACAATAGACAAAAATCAGACCCTGAGAATCTCACACTAAACCTCTATATCATGTCTCAGAAATCAAAGTTTCCTACTGAGGAAAGGTGAACGGTTTAGATGTCCCTTCAGCATAAGGGAACAGAATTGGTCATGTGGGACTCACTTGGCGGACCAATCACTGGGACTCTGGGGAGGTGAGGTGTCAGAGGCTCTTTAGGGTGCTCAATACTTGAATGTGGCCTGGGATGCGGAGCAGGGGTTTCCATCCCCATCTGAGTAATGGTACCAAGAGTTTTTCAGGAGATTGACCAGGACATCACTATTTGTAAGTCTTGATTTAAAATTTTGCTTGTGGGGTACAAAACAATTCTGATGAAATATTCCATGTTGGGCAGGGGGACATGGAGTTTTTATAGAGCTTTAGCAAGAAATGCTAGCCAAAGTTCTGTAACCTTCAGGACAGTAGTTGGTTAAAAACAGTTATTCAGAGGAGGAAGGCATCGTTCTTGTGGGCTAGCAGTCATTGATTGGGTAGGTTAGGGTTACTGAGAGTGGTGAGAGGAGCCGTTGGCTGGGCTAGTGGCATAGGGGGAGGAACAGGTGAGCTACCGTGGTTCCCTGAGCACCCTGGCAGCGACTGTGTGTCATTCTCTGCATCTCCCACATCTTCCTCTCTGGTACCTACCACCACCTCACGCATGATGCATTTCATTTTTGTGTAATTTATTGCTTGCTTCCTCTGCCCCATAAGAATGTAGGCTGGGCCAGCGTGGTGGCTCATGCCTGTAATCCCGGCACTTTGGGAGGCCAAGGCAGGTGGATCACAAAGTCAAGAGACTGAGACTGTCCTGGCTAACATGGTGAAACCCTATCTGTACTAAAAATGCAAAAAATAGCTGGGCATGGTGGACTGTGCTAGCCACTTGGGAGGCTGAGGCAGGAGAATCACTTGAACCTGGGAGGCAGATGTTGCATTGACCCAAGATCATGCCACTGCACTCCAGCCTAGGGACAGAGCGAGACTCTGTCTCAAAACAAAAAAGTAGGCTAAATAGAGTATAGGTCTTTGTCCGTTTGGGTCATTGCTGCATTCCCCAACACCTGTTCCATGCCCAGAACATCACAGATATACAATACGTTGGAAGCAGAATGGCAGTGCATGGAGAATCTTGTAACATGGGGAACTCATAATGCTTCTTCCAGAAAGCCTACCACATTCTCTCCTCCACCCTGTAATATCACATTTATGCTCTGCGATCAGGGCAGATTCAGGCCAAGCTGCTTGTCAGAAGCTGTGTTATTAGGTTGTTGTAAGCTCTTTGTAAAAGGCTGTTTTCATTTATGTCAGTGGAATTAGGCTACAGGTTATACTTGCAAATTAGATAAAATCACTAGAGAAATCCAAATTTCAACTTGGTATTATTTTAATATATGTAGGAGTTGTATGGTCTGAACAAGAAAAAAATATAATTTCCTTCAAATTCAAAGACCTTGGGAAGATAGTTTCATATGAGCAGCCAAAGGAATGTAAAATATAATTAAATGATAGACGTAGATGGAAAGTGCAGCCTTCTGTGAGCAGGTGAATGGACAGGCAGCTCCTTTCTACAAGTCGTCAGTTTCTGAACATCAGAGTTTCTGTGGCAAAATGTCAAATAATGAGAAATAAGCTCCCAAACAATGTACAAAATTAAAACACATTATTAGTCAACTCCAATATATAGCTAAAACATAGTCAAATAATTATATATAAGGAACAGACTATTATGTAGAAAGAAAAACATTGCTACCAGATTATGAATTCATACAGTTATCTTCAAAGAACTGCTTATTGGAACTTCTAATAGTAACAAAATAATCTGAAGCATGTATTCCTTTCCAAAACATCCATATGCGATTCCAATCTTCTATCCACTGTATTTGCGGTGAAACTTGAAACTGTTCCCAAAACTCATTTGATAAAAATATCATATTGGGTTTTGGTTATATACGTGTTAATGTTTCTTATGTAAATCTAGGCCCCCAAACTTTGTATTAAGAGATATTGTTGAGCAAATGACACAGGTTACCACCTCCCGGGCAGAAGTCCTGAGGCAGGGAGGATAGCCAGAGCCTAATAAGGCTGGGGATCAGGAGCAGCAGTCCCAGGTTGGCCCACGACGTGATTTGCAGGTGTCAGGGGCATCAAGAGAGATACAACTCACACAGGCACTGAATGTAACAACACTTTGCCCACATGGGGAAAAATCAGAGCAAGATCAGTTTTAATAGTGAGTATTGGTCTCCCAAGGCCCACAGGTGTCACCCCACGGCCTGTGCAGGAGATGGTCAGCATGCATTACACCCATCTTGTGCAGCAGGCACAAGACCCGTCCCCTGTCCCCCACCCCCAACTGCTCTCTGTATGACACACACATGTTCAAACAGAGCAAAGTACACATCACTCCTGGAACAGGGCAAGTCATTCCCAAACAAGGCCATGTGCACAGCACGTGGGCTGAGGTCTCCTGCTCTCCACGTAAGGGAATGTTCCAGGTCCAAGGCACACCCCGATGCAGCTGTATCGGGTCCCCAGGCTGTGCAGGACAGTCTTTCTCAACAGGTACTTTACATTCTGTGCTGTCTGGGTGTTAGGAGCCAAAGGTTAACTGATGGGAAATGTTAACCAGGAAGAAGCTCTGTGGTATTGAACTATGTCTCCCTCTTGAAGTAACTGAGTCATTTAATAAAACTCCAAACAGGTGAGAATTAAATTGACCTTTTCTCAAACCCCCTTGTCCTTATGCAACCTTGAGAAGGTCATGGTCATCCTCTATGGGTCAACATCTTTCACCTCTCAAAGATTTGGTATTAAGTATAATGATTTTTCAAATACTATGAACAGATTATACTATTTCATATTAAGGAAACTTCATGTTTAAATTTGTTTTCACTTGTTTTGGAGAAGCTGGTCTTTAGGGTGGTAGTCTAAAGTATGCTATTGAAAATCTCACAAGAATATAAATTACATTAGAATAATTAGGAAAATATTGTCTTCATTGTGGTTTTAAGCTTATTTAATTGAAATTTTAAGAATTACTTAAGAACTGGGAGGTTTGTCAGACAACTGGAATACATAAAAGTTTATGAATGCACTTTTAAATGTTCAAAGGTGTTAATAAATGTTTGCAAATAGGAGTGAACATTATTCAGAGGCCCTCTTGGAAGTAATTTTTTAGTATTTCTAGACTTAGAATGACAAGATATAGAAGTTAAATGTAAAAAGCTTAAGAACTAGAATTCTGAAATGGTAACTCCTGTAAATTAAGTCAAAGCAAACGCTGGACGACCCTCAGGTATGCGATCCCCTCTTGAGGCTGTTCGTTTACTGTGACTCTCCTCCCCTTCATGCCCTTTGTATTCTATGCCATGGAGACCTACTGCCTCCTCCCTGAGAGTTCTGAGGGGAATGGGTAGAGCATGGGCCCAGTGGGAAGGTGATTGCTCTGTTGACTTATCGGACCTCTTCTTGCGTGCAGCCCTGCCACCAAATGGAAGAACTGCAATGTCTAGAAGTTCTCTGTTCTTTAGCCTCGGTGGCTTCAGATGAGGGAGAATCACAAAAGCTAGACGGCTTACAACTTTAAGTGTACGAAGTCATCTTGTTTCGTTTTTGCTTCCTTTTTTCTTTTTGGAGGCAGAAGTTTATTATATGTTTACATTTTTCAAGTGATGTCAGAAGCCCGGCTCCCTGACGCCACGCTTTGCGATGTCTTGCTTCCCTGGCTGTATGAAGGGATTTGAATCTCTCGATTGTTACATATTTGACTTTGAATATGTAACTATGGCATTTTTTAAGAAAAGTGCTTATACATAGATAATTGTTTTGAGGAACACTGCAAGATATTATTCTGTTGTGACTGCAGACTTCGTTTTGCTCAAAGCAGATCCACTTGGGCATTACAGAAGAAGAGCTTGGCGAATGTCCTATAAGGATCTCTGTCATCTGCCCCTGTGCGAATGCAAAACAACTTGCTTTCCTATCAGTGCTTGTATTTTCAAAATTCATTGTATTCTTCCTCATTACCTGAGCTGCTAAGTGAATGTTTGGCTGTTTCTGATTTATTTTGTAGGAGTTTCATTAAGTCTTTATATATTTCTTAATACAATCGTAGAAATTGTAGGTTGAATTTAAAATTATCTGTAAAGTTATTTAGCAGAACGCATAAAGTTTGAGACAATGACCTGATGTAAATATATTGAATGAGTTCTAATTCCAAGCGTGGGATGCAAATCTCTACGGCGAGTAAAATGGAATTTCATATTGACAGCAACAGTGTGTTTCCTTCACTTTTGTGTGCTAAATTCTGGCTATTGCTGTAAGTGCAAAGCAGGTAATTGAAGTTAAAAGTAAAGGTTTGACAATGATGCAAGCATTTTTATGAAACCTTCATACAGTGTATGTTTCGGCATTAGATAAACCTTATTTTAAAAATATTTTAAATGAATTTTAATCTCTCCCCTTTTGTTTTAGTAAATACATTGGGCATCAGATTAAAATGACATTCTGCAAAATATTCCTTCGGCTGTAAGACTATTGCTGGTTCTAAGAAACCCTCAATCTGTTGTTAAATAAAAACTGCACTGGACAAGATAAGCAAATTGAAGTTGGTTTTCTTCCCACACTATCAAGAGCAGTAGGAAAGAGAACGAGGACCAAGCCCAGATACTCAGATTTGCTGATACAAAGGGCAGGGGAGGTTTTAAGAGCTGGGGTGGGGGTTGTAGGCCATCTGTGTTTCTAGTTTGCTTCGCTGGAAGGGGAAGTAAACTTTCTCCTGTACTCATCACAGCAGCCAGTTTTACAGCTTGGAGCACATTAGACGCCTGCCCTCCCATGGAGACCGGGAGATGGAGCACCATCTTCCTTGATGATTACATCTCAAAGGGACAGCTCCCAGGTCCTTGAAAAAGACAGTCCTGGGTTGTAGAACTGGCCGGAGACCTTTTAAAAAGATTTGCATCTCAAAAGGGCAGAGAAATAACTTACAATTACAATTTCTCCAAAATAAATGCTGTCAGTAAAGGAAGGTCAGGGGCAAGGGTCAGGAAGAAGTCTTCTGAAGTTGTGGCCAGCTGAGGGGCTGTGAAGGCCGCCTTGGGTGGTAGTTTTACCTCTGAACCTCCAGGTTGGTCCTTGGCACCCCTAATTTCAGTGATGCAGACACCAGATGCGAGACAACAGGAAGAACTAGCTCGGTGGTTCAGAACCTCTGGCGCTGGGGGACAGTTTCTTCGACCACCTTTGGCCTCTGGTCCATGCTTCCATGTCCTTCTTGCTCACAGCTGTGACAGGCCCTGCGCTGGTTATTAGGTCATTCTCTCCCAGCTGTGCACCAGTCTCTTCCCTGATACTGGGTCTGGGATTCTGCGAGCCCGTCTCTACATTTCTGCTATGGAAGTATCTGACAGCGGGAGGCCTGGAGGGAGTTAGCAGTCCTGAAGTGGGGTGGGGGTACGGGGAGGGGGAGGAAGGGCCGCACTATCTGTGCTCTTCCTGGGGGCTTTCTGTCTGACGTCCACTCCTGTGAGTGGTCCACCCCCAACACTTTCTTTCCCTGGCCACACTAGGAGAACAGAGTCTCACCCTCACCCCCAATTCAGCAGAAACTGGAAATATCAGTGCAAGGACTGTGCTGTTATCTCAAAAACAGATTTTTTTGTTGTGATTATATTAACCTCAGATCTCATCATGTAGAACAGAGCAGTTTCTTTGGGATTCTGCTCGGGTTTCCCTTGAGATCCTGCCTCTTTTATAGATTGCATAGAAAACATCCAGCCACATGAAAGGGTGCATTTGCCAACTGAAGGGAAGATGCTATCTAGTGTGTCCAGGGCACTGCTCCTTGTGACCTGTCAGTCAAGAAATTGTGTCTGTTTTGACACTTCTAATCTCAGCCTTATATTTTGTTTATTAAACTAAATTCATCATAGTGTCTTTTTATACCAAGGAGATTTAAAACTAAGTATGAAAATATTGGCAACTGTTTTTCACTTAGTCCAACTCAACACATGCCAGTGTCAGCTATCAGCAGACAAACCGCTGGGTAGAATATCAAGTGACAACAAATACATTCTTCTAATTTACAGGTTGTTGGTAGACAATTTCTGACATTCCCCTCTCTCTCTCGAAATATATTGCTGTTTGTCTATACTTGGAGACTATTCTGTTTTGATTAGTTGGTGGATAACTTAGCTCTCTTGTGTCTAAATTCTTGCAATACCAAATGTGAGTTGAAATTTTAAAAACTGGTTTAAATAAGATATATCCTTCCTGTCACATCAAATTGTGTGAGCTCAAATATATTTCTGTGATTCACTTATGTTTTCTGTCCATCAAATCAAACTCTCAAATGCTTCATTACAGAGTGTTTTAGACTTTTTTAGGAAATGGCTCCACATAACTCTCTAGAATTTTTTAAATGTGAGATGTGGTCATAGATTTCTGACATTTAATAAGGTGGGTATGGGTTTGAAAAGGCAGGAAGCTGAAAATGAGAAATACTGTTTTCTAGTCCCAGGACTGAATCATTTTTGAAGATCATTCCCTCACGTAACATTTCTAAAATGGTGCCAAACCAAGAGACATGTATATCAAATGTTAGGGCCAAAATGGATGTTCGAGACTAATCAGTGACTTTGTAAATGTTAAAGGTCATTTTGGATGAAATGATAATTTCCTGTATGGGAACAAAAGGCGTTGCAGTATGTTTTAGAATTATAGGCCGGGCACGGTGGCTCACGCCTGTAATCCCAGCACTTTGGGAGGCTGAGGCGGGCAGATCACGAGGTCAAGAGATCGAGACCATCGTGGCCAACATGATAAAACCTTGTCTCTACTACAGATGCAAAAATTAGCCGATCGTGGTGGTGCACACCTGTAGTTCCAGCTACTCGGGAGGCTGAGGTGGGAGAATTACTTGAACCCGGGAGGTGGAGGTTGTAGTGAGCCAAGATAGTGCCACAGCACTCCAGCCTGGGCGACAGAAACTCCGTCTCATAAATAAATAAATAATTAAATAGAATTATAGAGCTGTTTGCTGCAGTGGCTCTGCAGTGTGGCAGAAGGAGCAGCAAGCCCGAAGGGGGCCGCCTTGGACTGGAGTCCTGGCTCTGCCATTGGTAGCTGTAGGAGCCCAGGCAGATATTTAACTTGCCCACATGCTCTTCATCTGTTAAATGAGGGTAATGACGTCTACTGCATTTGTTATGAGGATGACCAATAAGAGATCAAAGCACCCGGTACAATCGGTGTCTAGCCTATGCAAGTGCTCTAGAAATGGGATTAGGTAAAGTAAAGGAATCACTAGTAAGAAATAGCTTTGAGGCTTCAAAATAAATACAGAAAATCATTTCAAATATATATGTACAGAATCGACTAATCAAGGAGAAGTCTGAAGAATGATTATATCAGGAGACCTAAGCAAAAGAAAAAATAATTGAAATAAATATTATCTTTAAGGATACCAAGTAAAAGTTATAGATTTCTTACTGTTTAATAAAATGTATAATGTGACATAGCCAAGAGACCAAAGAATCCTCAAGTTTCAAAATAAGGAATGGTTTTGAGTTTTTATGTTAAAGCAATTGAAAATCCAAATTAAGGATGAGCAATGTTGAAGGGAATGTGAAAAATAAACCATGTACTAGACTCAAAATGAGTTTCCACAGGAAAGATTTAAGTCTCAGGCTCCTAAGAAAAAGAACAGGAGGCCAGGCATGGTAGCTCATGCCTGTAATCCCAGCACCTTGGGAGGCCAGGGTGGATGGATCATGAGGTCAGGTGTTTGAGACCAGCCCGGCCAACCTAGTGAAACCTCATCTCTACTAAAAGCACAAAAAAATTAGCCAGACAGGGTGGTACATACCCGTAATCCCAGCTACTTGGGAGGCTGAGGCAGGAGAATTGCTTGAACCTGGGAGGTGGATATTGTGGTGAGCCAAGATCACGCCATTGTACTCCAGCCTGGATAACAAGAGTAAAACTGTCTAAAAAAAAAAAAAAAATAGGAATAAGGAATGAAAGTCCGAAAGTCCTCTACACACATCTATTAGCCTCTGCTTCTCTTTTCTTCCCCAATGTCAGGGGGTCTGAATGAGGGCAGTAATTTTAATTTGTCTTACCCTGCCTAGCACTATTCTTCTCTTAAAAAATATGAACTGTAGCACAGAGCAGCTCAATCATTCAAGCGTTTTGGTTAACCTAATTATTCTAAACCTACTCCTATAGCTGTTGAAAGGACTGAGATTTTATCTGAGTGGCATTCTCTGTAGTGTTCCAATGAGACTGACACTTAAAGGTTTTAGTTAAAGGGACAGATTTGACAAAATGGACATTGTGAAACATATACAACTATAAAGCCATTGTTACTTTAAAAAACATTTTGATATATATAATCTCATTTTATTCTTACGTCCTATCCATTTTATAGTTGAGGGATATGAAAAGGAAAGGAGAGGTCAGGTTCTGAGGTGTGAGTTTCTGCCAGATTTCTCCACACCAATGAGCTGTTTTCTGAATTTTTAAAATTATATTTTCAGTTCTGGGGTACATGTGCAGATTGTTCAGGACTGTTAAATAGGTATACACATGCCATGGTGGTTTGCTGCATCCCGAAACTCTGTCTCTACTAAAAATACAAAAAATGAGCCGGGCATGGGGGTGCGCCTGTAATCCCAGCTACTCAGGAGGCTGAGGCAGAAGAATCGCTTGGGAGGTGGAGGTTGCAGTGAGCTGAGACAGTGCCACTGCACTCCAGCCTGGGCAATGGGGCGAGACTTCTATCTCAAAAAACAAAATAAAATAAAAATAAATAAATAAGTAAACATTTTCTGAATTTCTATATGACCAAGAAATCCCACTCCTAGATATGTGACCAAACTTACTGAAAAGAATTATTCAGATAACACTTGTATGTGAATGATCATAGCAGAACCATTCACAGTGGCCAAAAGGTGGAAATAACCCAATATCCATCAAGAAGAGTAAATCTGATCTTAGCCAGGTCCTTATTTGCTTTCTTTTCTCCAAGCCCACTGCCTTTCTTTCCCTCTCAATGGCCATTGCATAAAAGCTTGTTTCCCATGTCCTATTCTTTCCTTACTTGCCCCGGTGTTAACTAAGATACCAGCACAAAAAGGCTGCAAGTGGTTACAACTCTCGGACTCATATCTTGATGTATTTGCCTTTTTGTATGAACGCGAAGTTCCTAGGACAGGTGTTGGCATCTCAACCTACGGTGTTCTTTAGTGTTTCTTATTCACAGTGGCCACTTGAGTTCACCTCTTTGTCTCCTTTCTCCACAAAAATCACTTTAAAGTTACCATAAAGAAGTACAAAAGTAGTTTCTAATGGAAGCCTTATCAGAAGATCAGAAATTTGGGGAAATTTCTTAAAGGTGAGAAGAGGATGGGATCCTACTGGTCGGTAAACAAGGCCGAGGAAGCTCCAGTATTAGCAAGCTGGAGAAAGCCACAGGGAAGGAGGGAGCTAATCCCTCTAGGAGGACTCTGGGAATGTTATAAGCATGGAATCTACAGGCATGTAGAGGTGAGTGGGAAGGGGAGAGTCACACTGAATAGTCAGACTTCCTCCTGAAGAGCAGCTGTGCTATTGGCTTACCCCGAACCCATTGAGACATGGTAGTAAGCACTTAGATTCAGGCACAAACCAGTGACACCATTGCTGAAGACAGAGAAACTCTTCCTAGAGTTCCTAGGATGGTGTTGGCATCTCAGTGTAAAGTGCTCTTTTTTTTTGCCATTGACAGTGAGATTATCTTATTTGCCTGGTGCCTTAAAGTGGAACCTGCCATCTAACATGCCTCAGTGGTACCATGCAAAGCTCAGGCACTCTCATTAAGGCAAAGATAAGCAGCAGATGGAATCTGCTCCAGTTACCTATGTGAGCTGTCTTAGCCTACTTAGTGTTGCTATAAAGGAACATCTGAGGCTGAGCAGATTATTTAAAAAAAGAGGTTTATTTGGCTCATGGTTCTGCAGGCTGTACAAGAAGCATGGCACCAGCTTCTGCTTCTGGTGAGGGCCTCAGGAAGCTCACAATCATGGTAGAAGATGAAGAGGATGCAGCATATACAGAGATCCGTGGCGAGAGAGGACACAGAGGGGAAGGTGTCAGGCTCTTCTTAACTACAAGCTCTTGGAAGAACTGATGAGTGAGAACCCACTCATGACTTGGAAAGCACCAAGACATTCATGAGTGGTCTACCCCTATGACCCAAACACCTCTTATTAAGACCCATGTCCAACACTGGGAGTCAACATTTCAATGTGAGGTTTTGATGGGGAACAAATATCCAGACTATAGCACTAACTGATAAGGTCTGCAGTTAATACGTATGAGCAGACAATCTTCATTTCTTTTGTGATGCTTATTTTACTCAAAGAGAACAATTAACTACAGGCAAAATTAACCTTTTGGAGGACACTATTGAAAAAAATATTTTTAAATGTTTATTGTTTGAATTTGCTTCGATGAAATATTGTGTTTGGAACAAAAGACTTCCTACGAAAAAGGGAAAATCTTTTGTATTGTATAAATATGATTGCCAAAATGAGCAATTCAGAGCAAGAGGTGAAAGAAAGTGATGAAAAATTTTCAGATCATAGAGCAGAAAAGGCTGAGAGATGGAGGATATGATACAAGAGTCAAATTCTTGTGAAACTAATCAATGGGATCAATCATACGATGGGAGTTCAAGAAAGAGAGAAGAGAATGAATATAGAAGGGGAAATGTAAAACAATCAAACTTCTCTACGTCAAGAAAAGGTGAAAGGCTTTATTCAAAGGATCCATAGATGCTATCAATGTGAATGGAAAAGAATCTGATAGCTAGATATACCCTAATTAAAATGTAAGAAACAAGGCACAAATAAAACATCCTAAAAGCTCCAGAGAGAATAAAATTAAGCACACACATCATTTTTCTGCAGTGAATTACAATATGATTATCAGAAGTATTGTGAGAAAACAAGACAAATACTTCTTTTTGCTCTTTTTTAAAATTGCATTTTAGATTTTGGGGTACATGCAAAGAACATGCAAGATTGTTGCATAGGTACTCATGTGGCAGTGTGATTTGCTGCCTTCCTCCCCATCACCTATACCTGGCATTTCTCCCCATGCTATCTCTCCCCAACTCCCCACCCCCTGCTGTCCCACACCTATTTCCCCCCAACAGACCCCAATGTGTGATGCTCCCCTCCCTGTGTCCTCATTGGTCAACACCCACATATGAGTGAGAACATGCGGTGTTTGATTTTCTGTTCTTGTGTCAGTTTGCTGATAATGATGATTTCTAGGTTCATCCATGTCCCTACAAAGGACACGAACTCACCGTTTTTATGGCTACATGGTATTCCATGGTGTATATGTGCCCCATTTTCCCTGTCCAGTCTATCATTGATGGGCATTTGGGTTGGTTCCAGGTCTTTGCTATTGTAAACTGTGCTGCAATGAACATTCATGTGCATGTATCCTTATAGTAGAGCAATTTATAAACCTTTGGATATATACCCAGTAATGGGATTGCTGAGTCAAATGGAATTTCTATTTCTAGGTCCTTGAGCAATTGCCACACTGTCTTCCACAATGGTTGAACTAATTTACACTCCCACCAACAGTGTAAAAGTGTTCCTATTTCTCCACATCCTCTCCAGCATCTGTTGTCTCCAGATTTTTAATGATCGCCATTCGAACTGGCGTGAGATGGTATCTCAATGTAGTTTTGATTTGCATTTCTCTAATGACCAGTGATGATGAGCATTTTTTCATATGTTTGTTGGCCTCATGTATGTCTTCTTTTGAAAAGTGTCTGTTAATATCCTTCACCCACTTTTGAATGGGCTTTTTTTTTTTTCTGATACAATAAAACTTTATTTACAACAGGCAGAGGGCCACATTTGCCCATTAAGGTATAGATTTCTGGCCTCTGCTCTTGGCTGTGAACATTCTTTTTAAAAATTTTTTAGTTGACTGATAATAATTGTTCTTATTTATGAGAAACAGACTGCTATTTTGATACATGTATACAGTGTGAAATGATCAAATTAAGATAATTAGTATATCCTTCATCTGGAGCACTTACCATTTCTTTGTGTTATGAACATTCAAAATCCTTTCTTCTAGTTTTTGAAAATATTCAGGAAGTTATTATTAATCATATTCCCCAAACAGTGCTACTGAATACTAGAATTTATGCCTATCATCTAGCTGTAATTTTAGACAAATACTTTTAAGCCTAAGGGAAATAATTTAAAATATAAAATCCTTTACCAGTCAAAACAGCCAGTGATAAGGCAAAATAAAGGCAAGAGACAATCAAATTGAGGTGCTTCAAAATAGAAGTTTAAATGTTTTTTTGAAGCTTTAGAGGTCATCGGTAATAGAACAGAAAACTAGTAAGACGGTAAAAATGAGAAGAAACAGGAAGGGGAAATGAAGTATAAATTATAAATCTATGATGACCACATACTGAGAGGTTATAGACAAAGTAGTTCCAGGCACAGACTCTGGAGCCAGACTTCCTGGGTTTGAGTTCTACCCTACCCACTGATTATTGTGCCACCTTCCAGGGTTTTTTGTGAGAACTAATATACTACTGTATATAAATACACATGTTATATGTAATACACATAATATATTTAATAAATGTTTGCTATTATTAAGTAGCATTATAAAGATTACTGCCAGAGGCAGTCTAATGGCACATAATCTTTATAATGTCAAATAGTAATTATTTGAGCAATTACTTTTAAAATATGAAAGGCAGATGGGGAAAGTGGGGGTCTATGGCAGAGGATACTGATCCTTTAACTTTTCTCTACTGTTGGAATTTTCACTATATGCATGTATTATTATAACAAAAATATTTCTTTGGGTCTTCAGAACATTCATCTATAATATCGTGGATGTTGCAGAAGTCAGTGTTCACTGATACTGGATATTTAGAAGCAGAAAAGCTTACTTATCTTGCAGGAAGTAACTGGCAAGGCAGTAGAGGGCCTGTGAAAAAGAAGCATTTTTGTTCTTTGAGACCAGACAAATGACAAGAAAAAGAGCGAGGTCAAGATGGCAGGGTACCTGGCTCCTCCACCCATGAATGTGAGACGTGTTCTCCATCATGCACTGAACATGGAGAGAATGGCCCTGGGCACAAATCAAAACACATGGCAGTTCTGATAGCTCCAGGCTTTGCCAGTCTGGATGAAGACACATCCTTTGAAGTACCTGTGACCATACACTTGGCTTGACCTGAGAGCTGCAGGATTGGGGCTTGATTGATAATCAAATGTATGAGATACCCTGAGAACTACCTGAAATACTTAGGCAGGTGACCCAAGAGCTCTGACATTACTGAGATCTCACATAATCTAAGTAGTGCCATGGACTGCGGACTGTGGGTATAAATGCTCATGATCTTCAGTGGACCTGCAGGTTTGTGAGGCTGGGGAATCTGCATATTCCTTTCCTAACACCAGCACTGTCTCCTCTTGGATTCTTCTTCAGAGTGACTAATTCATCTTTCTCCCTCCAGACTCATCCAGTTGGACCTGTCCTCAGCATTGAAGCCTCAAATGCGCCTCTGAAAAGGAAAATGTGTGTGTGTGTGTGTGTGTGTGTGTGTGTGTGTGTGTGTGTGTATGAAGATGCTATGTTTTTAAGTATTTGCAGGAAAATTTCTTTAATGAAAAAGACTGACTTCAGTTGAGAATGTATCTTGATAAGTCCACTGTGTGGAAGCAGTACCTTTGTGTGAATGTGTGAGTGTGTGAGTGTGTGTGTGCATGTGTGTGTGTGTCTCTGTGTGTGTTTGTGTGTATGTTTGTGTGTGTGTGCATTGAGATCACTCGGGGTGGCTGGTAAAATATTAGAAAAATATTAGGGAAAGTTATAGTTATAGTCTCAAACGTTTTGGAAGGTTATAGTCTCAAACGTTTTGGAAGGCTGAAAGGTTTTAAGACAGGCTGAAGGCAGCCACTTCCTTATCTTAGCA
Source organism: Saimiri boliviensis (assembly GCF_048565385.1). NCBI lineage: Eukaryota > Metazoa > Chordata > Mammalia > Primates > Cebidae > Saimiri > Saimiri boliviensis. The sequence continues at coordinate 5,863,668 of NC_133458.1, read as the reverse complement.
TAGGGAAAAAGACGGAGAGTCAAGGCTTTCCCGGTTAAGTCTGTTTACTCCACTTTGCTTTGCCTCTACCCTGATTTGTTTGCTCATGTAAACTTTGTGCTGGACGGTCCTCTCAGTGGGAGGTCAAAGGGAAATTACCTGTTAATAGTCTTTACTCTGGGCTCTAGAACCTAAAGCTTTTATCATTCATAAAACCACTCTTTTAACCATGTTAATTATCCACAAGCATGTTGACTTAGAGCCTCTGTTATGAAACTTACACTGAATAAATGTGAGGATGTACGGGGAGTCTTGGCTGGCTGCAATTGCCTTCTGAAAGCAGCCGATGACTGTCCCTACCCACTTGAATCACGGTAATGGGTGTGAGGGTGCATTTATTCATCTGTCATTGAGTCAGGGTCTGCAGGACAGACATCTGCAGGTGGTGATCAGTGTCTCAGGTGGTGACCCCGACGTGATTGAGGTCACAGGTGGTGCCCTGTGTGAGGAGACCTGATGTGACACTCACCACATGTGTGCATGTTTGTGTGTGAGTGTATGTGTAACCGTGAGTGAGTGTATGTGTTTGTGTGTGTGTGTGTGTGTGTGTGTGTGTATCTGTGCAAGAGAAGGAATGAAGGAAGAGGGAGTAGGGAAAGTGAGCATGGTATGGGAGAGAGGAAATATCACCCTTTAGGTTTCACAGTAGGAGAAAGTTTTCTTTTCTCCCAACTTTTCTCAGTATTTGTTGAAAAATGATAAAGACTGATATTTTTGATCATAGGATTCTTGCTGACTGGCTTTTCTATAAATGAAATATACCTGTCAGTCACCCCTTGATCTTCCTTATAAAGCTGGCCCTTCAGAGGGAGGCAGATGGTCACAGTCCTGCCATCACAGCACCATTTAGGAGGTCAGTAGCACTGTTTCCTCTGCCAGGCCCCTGGTGCTTCCCAGGGAGCCCCTGTTGACTTGGGCAGAGATTCTCCAGTAGGAAGAAGTGAGGCGAAGGAAAGTCAAGTGTACCATCATGGCAGATGGGCACCTTTGTGTCTAGAGCTGGTGTCCTGGTGATATGGGGGACACTGAGTTGTGCCCCACCAGTGCAAGGTGCTTCAGAGATTTTCTTCTATCCCATTTCACTTACATCATCCTGTCACCAGAAGGCATGCTAATCTGAGTGTGGTGACCTCAGTTACCGTTTTGCCCTCTAACAGCTTAGTTGAGAAACTAACTAGTTTTTCAGGTTAGTGAGCTTCCAGCTTGCCGACTGTCATGAAACATGACAAAGAATAGGTAAACGGAGAGAGAGGAGGATGAAATGTGAGCAACTTTCCTTACAGCAGCTTTAATAAGGGGAGCAGAAGTACAGTGATGTGGAAGAGTGTAGTTACCAAGTCATTCTGTCTTCTATTTATCCCGAATCACTTGCTTTCAACCCCATCAACAAATAGCCCAGGGCCTTTAACATTGAAACCAGGAGTCTTCAATTCAATTCAGTTCAACTCAACGCAATCTTAGAACAAATGAGATCTGTTTTTGACCTCCAGCTCAAAGCCAGTCAATGAGAAACTCAAGGACCGCTGGTAGGTTAGTATGCATGGTATCTGCATGTGGCAATAACTGGGCAACCTAGTACAGGTCTTGGGTCTGAGACCTCAGCAACCTGGCTGGTGTGGAATAGGATGGGGACGGGGAAACTAACCCGGTTGCAGGTCTAATCCCAGGACGCACAGTTAGGCAGCCCAGTGAACAGCATCTGAAGTAAAGGCAAACTCAGCTATGATCCAGGTAGGTGCTGATATCAGAAAGAGATGAATCCACAGGTGGAGCATGGCAACAGGGAGAACCTGAACAGTGAGGGGAACCCGGGCAGTGGGGGGATCCGAGCAGTGGGGGCAACCTGAGGAGTGGGGAGAACCCGAGCAGGGGGAGAACCTGTGCAGGATGGAGAAACGGAGGAGGAGGGAGAACCTGAACAGCCAGGAGAAGCTGAGCAGGGGATCCAAGCAGCAGGGAGAATCCTGGCAGAGGGGAGAACCCGGGCAGAGGGAGAACCTGAGTAGTGGGGGGACCCTGAGCAGCAGGGAGAACCCAGACAGTGGGGGGACCAGGGCAGTGGGGAGAACCCAGGCAGGGAGTGGAACACGGGCAGTGGGGAGAAACCGAAGTGAGGTGGCTGGGGCTGGATGCTGCCAGGTGGTCAGCAGGCTCCTGGAACAGTTCTGGTCTGGCCATTGAGCTGTGAGAGCACCATCTTTTGAAAAGGCTTATACTCTGGGCCAGGTGCAATGGCTCACTCTTGTAATCCCAGCGTTTTGGGAGGCTGAGGCAGGTGGACCACCTGAGGTCAGAAGTTTGAGACCAACCTGGCCAACATGGTGAAAGCCCATCTTTATTAAAAATACAAAAATCAGCCAGATGTGGTGGCATGCACCTGTCATCCCAGCTTCTCGGGAGGCTGAGGTAGGAGAATCGGTTTGGTTTGGACCAGGGAGGTGGAGGTTGCAGTGAGCTGAGATTGTACCACTGTGTTCTAGCCGGGGTGACAAAGTGAGACTGTCTCAAAAAAAAAAAAAAGCAAAGGCTTATACTCTGCTCCCAGGCATTGTGGGTTGTCTTTGCAGTAGACAGAAACAAAAGTACCAATCCCCCAATCTTTGTTCTTATACAGGAGATCCATTAGACTTATTGAAATAATATATGGAAGATATAAATGTTTTAATATGGTAATATGGACATTTTGGGGTGTCCTCCTCCCTTTGTGGCATCAGAAAAATAGAATGCAAACATCTTCTTTTGCCTCCTGAGGTGGCCTGAACCCTAAGGCCTTTCTGATTTGGAGAAAAAATAGCCTAGGTTTTTTTTTTTTTTTTTTTTTTTTCTAGTTCCAGGGTTGCTAAGCCATCAGAGTCTACTGTGAAAGAATGGGCATAGAGAGGATAGGGTTTCGTGGCTACAAATATGCTTGGAAAAGCGGGGGATAGAGAGATCTGGAGTCCTGAGGTAAGGGGAAAGCCAGTGCTCTGGTTGGACTCTGCCTTCGGAGAAGAGGAGGAGGAGGAGGCGCTGCAGGTGCCGGCTTGCCATTCTTGTCAAAGACTTTCACACCCAGGCCTGGTCCATGCTAGGGGAGCTTGAGCCATCATCCAGGGGCAAGAAAAGTCAGCCTCTGGCTGCTGCTATAGCTTTGGAATGACGGGATGGGGAAAGACAATTTGGTGCCGACAGGAGCAATGGCCATCTCTGGAGGAAGCCACCGGAACAGATGCTGGCCGTCTCACGCCGAGGCCCCGCCCAGATCGCAGAACTGTGAAGTGATCCTGGGCAGAGGTGAGCAAGAATGGCTGAAGTTGAATGGTGTTTCATATCGTTCCAGAAAGATGGGAGCTCATCATTGAAGTTAATTGCAGAAAAGAAGGAATTTTGGAATTTCTTGGACAAGAGGCAATGATTACACTGTTTCCTGGTGCAGATGTTGCCCTTCCCCTGCCTTCCTTTATTTTTATTGCTGTAGAAGGGATTTGGACTTATTTTTCTTTTAGTCTGTGGTCAGAGAGGTTTCGGAGGTGTAATTGTGCTTGTGAAAACACATGCATTTCAGACGTCCTAATTAGATGCTTTCTTGTCACACTTTAAAACCCCTGCACTACTAGGAAATGCCTGCCAAAAGGTTTGCCCAACACCCCTTGGTTATCTTCAGCAGCGAAATGATGTTTCTTTCATTGGTAACAAATGAGAAAGGGGTGGTACAGTCGGGTATTAAGGGAACCAGAGCCATCTTCAAGGAGCAGGAAAAGTCAGCCACTGGCTGCCGTTACAGCTTGAGAAATGACTGCCTGTGGAAAGTCGATTTCAAATAGATGATTACAAAACATCACTAAAGCCAGTGCACACTGCTGTGTGTCACAACTGGCATAGAAGCATCACTGGGCATATACATTGTGGAAGTCAAGAAGTGAGATTACACTTGATCTGACTTCCCATAAAAAGGCTCTCTGAGATTCACACAGTTAGAACCAAGATCTGTTTTCCTCACCTGCTTTTTTTCCAGATGAAAAGACCCCTTGCTGTTCCTCAGCCTCTCTCTGTGTGTGTGTGTGTGTGTGTGTGTGTGTGTATGTGTGTGTGTGTGTGTTTAGTGTTGGTGAACCTCTCTGACTTCTCATCTTCTCAGGCTAATGATTTGGATACCTCTTTGAGGGCAGGATAGAGAAGACTGAGTTGGAGAGCCTTGTAAACTGAAGGTGGGCAGCTGGGTCCAGAAGGAAAAGGGGCATTAAAATAACCGGTATCCAGTGTCTGATGGGCAGGGGCCAGTCCTTGCCTGCTTTTGTGTCATGGATGGGTAAGGCTGTATCTAAATATTTAATTTATTTGTGCTTTTACTTCTTTCTCCTCCATTCCCACCTCCTTTAATTTAATTTTTATTTATTTATTTTTTAGCTTTTTAGGATCCCAGGATAAATAAATATCATACCCTGGGAAATTGCATAACAGAAAGAAAATGCTTAGTGTAATCAGTCTTTAATTGTGTTCAGTTAAGACCAAGACATCTGACAACATCGCTGGGCATCCTTTCAGAGAACAATTGGCACATTTGACTGCCGCGGAGCGAATAGGTGACAGCTCCTTCCACGGCAGCCTTGGCAGCTCCAGGTTTCTATCTAATCAAATTAGTTCCTCTCTGCACTCAAACAAGTCAAAGCAATCATCTCCTAATCCGCGCCCGATAAGCAAATGCAAACAGTGTCATGGTGTGATGCTAACAGGACAAGAGGTGAAGGCTGCTAATAAATACAGACATATCATGTGGATATAATAAGCCACCTAAAAAAATAGTGGATATAGATTTTCTGTCTTTTACTAAATCTATTTTCTTTCCCACAAGGGAGAGACCAGGCAGCTATTGAGAGAGGATGAATGCACTTGCCTTGTGGATGCCTGGCTTCTCTGCTACGCCCATTGTTTTCCCCATGGGATGGCACGAGTCCCTGATGATGGGGGCCATTGCTGGGCCTATCGTCTTCCCGTAGGTTTCCTAGAGTCACTAGCTCTGCATAGCCTATTTAGCAATGTCACTTATGCCACCTGGCTTCTGTATATTGAGAGCAGAGAGTCAGCTATGATAAACAAAGCCTTTTGAGAGACTTCTCCTGAGATTAACAAGTGTGAAGGTATTATGGATTTGAGAAGCAGAAACATGGTCTATTGGAAACTGATCTTGAATGTCATGTAGGGTTAGTTGGAACTAGTCTTATTTATAAATAAACTGTTATTTTCCAAGTTAGTATGAGAAAAGTTAGGTTGAAGTTTGGAAATAAAGCAGGGCATTTTTAAAAAATAGCCTTATCGAGTTATGTCATATATCATACAATATACAGTTTTAAATCATAACAATTTGATGGTTTTGAGTATGTTCAGAGTTGTACAATCATTACCACAAGCATTTTTAGAACATTTTCATCACCCAAAACAGTAATTTCATAACCATTAGAAACCCTTCCCCATTTATCTTCTTCTACTCCACCTATCCCACTGCTGGTATATATCCAAAGGAAATGAAATCAGTATGTTAAAGAGATATTTACATTCCTATGTTTATTGTAGTACTATTCACTATGGCCAAGAAATGGTGTCAACCTAAGTGTCCGTCAATGGATGGGTGAATAAAGAAAACGTGGTATGTCTACACAACAGAATGCTACTTAGCCATAAAAAGAATAAAATCCTTTATTGTAAAAATCCTTTATTATAGAAATAATTTGTAAAAACATGGGTAAACCTGGAGGGCATTAAGTGCTATAAGCCAGACACAGAAAGCAGGGCGTTTTTGAAATAACCAAATAAGAGGAAGCAAAGAAACACTGGAAAAAATAAAATCAGTGATAGTAGTTTTCTCTAATACTTGTATTTATTTAACAAAGCTTAATTTATTAAGCTGGGTTTATGCCAGGCAAGGCACTGGTTTATGCCAGTGCTTTAGAAAAAAGGGCTAATGAAAGCAATTGTTTCTATTTCCACTGAAGTGGTAAACGTTAATTAGATGTTGTGCAGCAGACTGGCTTGTCCTAATTTCTTCACTCTCTTCTCATGGCAAGTAGCCTTCTGTGAGCTTGAGTGGGGAGAGTATATTTCTTTGTTCTAAAAGGGTTGGGCTTGACCATGTGACTTGGCTTGGCCAATAAAATTTTAATGAACTTGCTGTGAGACCTTCAATGTGCTTGAGTGGATTTTTTTTTTATTCTTCTCTCTCTCTATTTATTTACGGAATTTTTGTTACACAGATATATCATGTTATGTTGTGATCTACTACCTAGAAAACCCAAAAGACCCCTCCAAAAGACTCTTAGATTTGATAAACGAATGCAATAAAACTTCAGGATCCAGGAAATCAACATGCTTGAGTAGTTTGACTTGGCCTCTTGCATTTCTGTGGTCTGTCATTAGAAGAACATGACCCAGATAGCTGCTGGTCCAAAGAGAATGTGGAGACAAGTTAGGATATAACCAAACTCAGTAAAAAGCCTAGAGCCATGTTCAGTTGACTCATGGCCAGAAGCAGAGCTGCTCTAGGTGGCCAATTATCTCATAAGCAAGAAAAAACATAATGCATGTTGCAAGCACTTAAGTTTTGCAGTGGTTTGTTACGCAGTACTAGTGCAGTGATAGCTGACTAATACACCTTTCAAATTAAAGTTAATCAGATTAAAGTTAATATCAGCATGATATTAAAAAGATTAAGTTTTGAGATAAGCATATGGGTAATGCATTGTTGGTCTTTACTGACAAGAACTGTCATTTTAGTTCTGAAATCATTGGAAAGCCTTTTATAGCTATTAGCTTGGTGCAAATGGATTTGAGCTTTTTGCCGTCAAAAGTAGCAAAACCACAATTTCTTTTGTACCAACCTAATAAAAAATACAGGAACAAAGAAGGAACTTCTCTAAAGAGGCCATTGTCAGCTGTCCCAGGTATGTTATGACACAAATCAGTTCTCCATCCCTGGGATTCTCGGGTGTTTTACAAAGTTTCCTTGGCTGTCTCACGTCATTACCAATTGTCTTTTTGCTGCTCCGGCTTGCTGTGGTCACGCTTCCCATTGCTGAATTGCCACATCAGTGTCTGTGCCACCAATGATCATTAAGGGTGCTGATGCCATCGTTCAAAGGAGGCTGCCTATGCTAGACGCCAAGGGGCTCATGTCTACACTGAGGGCACTTCCTCTTGTCATTGCCAAACCTGCTACAATCAATTCTGCAGACATCCTTTGCTTTTTTTTTTAAACAAACTGTTCTTCCACTTCTCACTTGGAGATTCATGGGTCATTTCATCCTGGGATTCTTTATGTCAATCAGGGCTGTGATGAATAATTGAAGAGATAGACATGGCGTTGTGGTTGGATTCTTCTTCCCCAGTCTCTGGCAATGCCCCATCTCTGTACTTAATGTGAGAAATTTGACTTTCTTCTCCAGATCAGTTCTTTGCTAGGAATCTCCTTAGCACACCTCTGGGAGGTGTGAGGACACCTCTGAAAGGCTACTTCACCAGCGTCTAGCTATGCCCAGGGCTCTCAGAGTCCCAGCCCCGTGCTGCAATCCCAGCTGTATGTGGATTTCTACACATCTTGATTTTCTGTAATAGAGGATGAAACTAGGACAAGCTGATGGAGATTTAATGGCCTAGAACAATAAACCTTAAGGGAAGGAAGGGACTGAAGAGCTGTCGGGGAAGTATTGGAAGGCCTAGACTATTCTGAGATAGCTCAGATAATCAGAAGCACCCTTGGCAGGAGATTCCTGCTTTAAATCCCATGACTATATGAAGTAAATTGTGAGTTTGGTTTACACTGAGAGTGAAAGAGGGAGTCTGAAGTCAGTATCACATGGCCCAGAGTTTTTAAAAAGCTGACCCACTGGAACCCAGAAGGAAGCAGGACCACAGGTCACAGGAAGACAGCAGCCTGAGGAACCGCGCTAGAATGTGGAGCTGTGAAATGAACAAGAGAACAGTGACGTTGGCAGGAAGTGTTGAGGCTCTGAGTCTTCTGTTTAATGCTCCTAGTACATAGTTTAATGAGATGGTTTCTAAGGATCCTGTACCTCTGACTTTACATGACTCCATCTACACATTTAATGGAAACCTTCCGTTGCTTTCCTAAAGCGGCTGCTGCATGTCTGTTTTTTAAATGGACTTGTGTTAGGTCCTGGAGAGCCTGAGGAGATGAAAACAAATTATCCTGACTTTCTTCTAGTCCATCAATTGAGGGAGAACGAAAGTGACATGAAATCGGGAGAGAGAGTTTGCAAAATTTTCCTACTCTATGGGAAAGGAAGGGTGACGGAGAGGAAATAACGAGCCGGAACTGTCTTTCTGTAGCTCTGGAATACATGCAAGAGTCAGGGAGGGAGAGCTTCCGAAGAGACTGCGTATCTGGGATGTGAAAAGATGTGGACTCAGATTCTGCACATTTCGCCTGTATGAGTCATCATGATTGAATCTGCCCCATTTTGTTAAATTCCAATATTTGTTTCATTCACAGAACTCATCCTCCCAGCAGTTTTAGAGAGGAAAGCTGATTATAAAACTTTATTCTTCATTGTTTGACTTAATTCCCTTGTGTTAAAAATTGCAGTATAATCTCATCATTCAGACCAGTTGCTTTAAATCCTTTTTGCAAGCGTGTTCCCTCATTCTTCAGAATCTCCTTATTTCTGATTCATAGACTAGAAGCTAGGCTGGGGCTTACCTTTGTTTCTTCTGAAGAAGGAGCTATGAAAAGCCAGTTAATACTCAAATTGAGACTACACAAGGCCTGCTCAGCTTATTCGATGAAGTAAACTGAAAAGGTCATGGTAAATTTCTTTTTAAAAAGTATTATCATGCTTTAAGTTCTGGGTACATGTGCAGAACGTGCAGGTTTGTTACATAGGTGTACACATGCCATGGTAGTTTGCTGCATCCATCACTCCATCATCTACATTAGGTATTTCTCCTAATGCTATCCCTCTCCTATCCGCCCACCCATTGCTATTCCTCCTCTAGCTCCCCTCCTGCTGACAGGTGCTGGTGTGTGATGTTCCCCTCCCTGTGTCCATGTGTTCTCATTGTTCAACACCCACTTCTGAGTGAGAACATGCAGTGTTTGGTTTTCTGTTCTGGTGTCAATTTGCTGAGAATGATGGTTTCTGGCTTCATCCATGTCCCTGCAAAGGACATGAACTCATCATTTTTATGGCTGCATAGTACTCCATGGTATATATATATGCCACATATTCTTTATCCAGTCTATCATTGATGGGCATTTGGGTTGGTTCCAAGTCTTTGCTATTGTGAACAGTGCCTCAATAAGTGTATGTGTGCGTGTGTCTTTATAACAGAATGATTTATAATCCTTTGGGCATATACCCAGTAATGGGATTGCTGAGTCAAATGGTATTTCTAGTTCTAGATCCTTGAGGAATCACCTCACTGTCTTCCACAATGGTTGAACTAATTTACACTCCCCCCAACGGTGTAAAAGCACTCCTATTTCTCCACATCCTCTCCAGCATCTATTGTCTCTTGATTTTGTAAACATTCTCTTTGGAACACCAAAAAAAAAAAAAAAAAAAAAAAAAAAAGAAATGTCCATACTTATTCTTTTTAAACCCCAGAACTATAGAAACCCCCAAACTCTTATCTCTTCCAAAATGCATGCAAAGAATCCCTCTAAATTGTCACCTTCCTTAATAATGGGTTACCTTATTCAATGTGGTAAAAGGTAACATTACTTCTCCTTTAAAATCGTTTGTAGTTTTTGTTGTTGTTACTTAGAATGACACTTGCTCTAAACCCCTTAACCAATGAGCCGATATTTACTGAGATAAAGTTCTGCTAGGATTGTACTCTTTGGGGAATGGAAGAGGTAGAACAAAGTTTGCCCTAAGGAGATTAAAGTATGGCTGAAGGAAAGTGACGTCGTATGTATTTACATGCGAAATACGGCTACCAATAAAAGACAGTGTAAAGGAGAATGAGCGCTTGGTTTCTACCCTGCTTAGGAGGGACCAGGGTTAACTTACTCCCTGCAAACAACTGAAGGAAAATAGAGAATCCAGGTGCCTTCTCCCAGTAGTGCTTTTTTCACAACTCTGACATGTGAATGACAGGTGGAAAGACCAGCCTTCCTGGTTCCCACCCGAGATTCTTTCCACCTAGAAGTCTGTGAGCTTTCCCTTTTATTATTACTATTTTTTATTTTACTTTAAGTTCTGGGATACATGTGCAGGACATGCGGGTTTGTTTCATAGGTATACATGGGCCATGGTGGTTTGCTGCACCCATCAGGCTGTCATCTAGGTTTGAAGCCCTGCATGCATTGGGTATTTGTTTTTATGCTCTCCTTTCCCTTGTACCCCTCACCCCATGACAGGCCCTAGTGTGTGATGTTCCCCTCCCTGAGTCCATGTGTTTTGATTGTTCAACTCCCACTTATGAGTGTGAACATGCGGTGTTAGATTTTCTGTTTCTGTGTTAGTCTGCTGAGAATGATGGCTTCCAGCTTCATCCATCCATCCAAAAAACACCAACCAATGACAGTACAAAGAAACTGCATCAACTAGTGTGCAGAACTAGCAAATAGCATCATGATGACAGGATTAAATTCACACATAGGCAGGGTATGGTGGCTCATGCCTGTAATCCCAGCACTTTGGGAGGCCAAGGCAGGTGAATCACTTGTCAGGAGTTTGAAACCAGCCCAACAAACATGGTGGAACCCTGTTTCTATGAAAAATACAAAAATTAGCCAGGCATGGTGGTACTTGTCCCTGCAAAGGACAGGAACTCATCCTTTTTTATGACTGTGTAGTAGTCCATGGTGTATATGTACCATATTTTCAGTCTATCATTGACAGGCATTTGGGCTGGTTCCAAGTCTTTGCTACTGTAAATAGTGCTGTGAGGTTCCCCTTTCATCATTCCTCAGGGATCCTGCCCTGTAATTCCCCAGCAGAGCCTGCGCTCTCTGGCATTGGGCCTGTTTCAGTCCCTTTGCTGCAGGTGTTCCCTTTCTAGCTTCCTGTGATACTTGTTCAGGACTTATCAGTCCAAGAATCAAAAGCCCTTGGAAAGAGATCAGAGGTAGGAGGCGGTGAGGTCCGGCTCTGTATCCCATCGGCTCCCTCTCTGAGGTCTAGCTGTGTCCCTTCACTAAAATATTCTGTCCTTTCATGAGAGTTTTCCCTGCAGTATTTCGTGCCTTCTGGAACTGAGTAACCTTTTCTTCGACTTGTCCCAGCTGGCTCAGGATGAGAACCGATCCACAGCTGCCAGCCCTGGGCTTCTGCCTCTTCTGCTTTCCCTGCAGTCTGTCCATGCCTTTGTAATTAGTCCCTTTGCAAATAAACACTCTTCACGTTTCCCAAGATTCATTGTTCTGATTTTGACAGGGACCCCGCCAGGTACAAGGACTTTCTTGTTAAATTCTTTAACCTAAAGAAACAAGAACAAATGGTGGGATTTCAGGCACCACGACAGTCAGGGCAGACTCATATTTTTGGTGAAGCCCCTTTTGTTTATATCATTAGGCCATCATCTGACTTATTTATTCCTTATTGCAAACTTTGAATTGCTGAAACCCAGTGCAATGCTTAAATAAAAAATACTTTGTGTCCTGCAAATGGAATAGATTTTAAAAGGAACTGCTTGAGGTGATTTAGTGAATTGTCAGGTTTCTATTTCACAAATAACAAAACAGAAATTAAGAGTATGTCCGAATGAATTAGGACTGGCACATACATAAAAGTGATTTTATTAGAACTGGTAAATTATGCTTACTTAATTTACATTGTCATGAATGGCACTTTGCTATATGTTCTGTGGGTTTTTCACTCCCTACGTGTGTTATAGCTCAGTAAGACAAACATATTGGGCGAGTGATATAATAGGAATGGAGTTACGAGTGAATAAATCTTGCTTTGCTGTTTCGTACAGTAGTGTCGGGCTCTCCTCCTGCTGACACATTAAGGCAGAGCTTAGTGGAAATGGGCAATGACCACACACTTTCTCTCTCTTCTTCTCTCTCCCTTTTTAAGGTCAAGTGTGGAAAAGAAATGAAAAGTTAGAGTCTTTCAATGAACTTTAGAGGCTAAAGGTAACTAGCCCTTTAGCTAGGTGGCTTTGGCCCACCTTATATTTAGCTGCTGGGCAGAGGAAGTCTTTGATTCCACTCTGCACATTGCAGAGATGGAATCTGGTCATGTCAGGCAGGCCAAGTCTCCAGGCATTGGAAGCAAGACATTGGCCAGGAAGCAAATGTGATCGACCTCGTTCCCATTAATGTGTCATCTAGATTGAGGGATTAGACTGACACACATATGAAATTGCAAATAACACTAACGGTCACACGAGACCAGAGGCAAAGTGGGGCAGGTGTCTGAGAAGCTCAGGCCTGCAGAGTGAACTCAAGTTGGGTCTTAGACAGATATTCCCCAATAGAGATCTCTATCTGCCTCTTCTGTCTGACAAGAACAGTCCCTAACAATTTCATGGCCCCCCACCCAATTGCTGGGGCATCTTCAATTCTTGACACAAAGTTCTCCTCCAGGTCAGGACTCAGTGACCTTCCCGAGGGTTCTTCACCTGCTGGTCCTCCATGCATCCGACCGTGTCTCAGGATGCTTCATCTTTCCTCTTCTCCCTCAGAAACGCCTCTATTTTGTTCCATAGTGTAGCGTTCTGTCTGCTAGATGATAATGGGATTAAAACATCCATATGCAATAGTTAAACTTACTTCTTGCAGGGGGCACACTGCCTCAACCCAGTGAGAATGCTCTGAATCAGGTGCCTCCAGCAGCCATTGGGACATGGGGAGATGACTGCTTTGCAACCCTTCAAGCCCTTGTGTGTGGGTGTGAGCCCCCCAATCAGGAATGCCATACCTTCCCAAGACTTCTCTCTGCAGAAGGCCATTCTGACCCCAAGCTCTCTCCCCACCTCCAGACGTGGCTGTGTCTGCCAGGACAGTGCTATAGGAACCCCTTTTAATCATGCTTTGGAAAGCCTAATCCTATCTGAATAATTTGCATTTGATTGCCAAGATTTTAAGGGAAGATATTTTTTTCGTTGACAGTTGGGAGAAATGAGGCTGGGAGGAGGAGTGACTTGCCTGAGGTCAGCAGTAACAGAACAGAGCCTGGGACTCGGGTGCCCCGATGCTCAGCTCAGCACTTTTCTTGCCCCCTGTTGCATTCAGAAGGTATGGCCTGCCTGCCTTTGATGTTTCCGTATGTCTGAGTATCAAGCTCTGAAATACAGATAAGAGAGTGGCTAGCTGTGGTGAATGGGTAAAGCTTGGTATTTATTCCAGTGTTGTTTACTGGAAGAACCAGAAGTCCATTTCTTGGGGTAGTAATGATTAAGAGCCAATGTTTGGTGCTTTATTAACATTTAATAAACTCATTCTCTATATATTTGTTTAATTATTTTCACTTTACAAATGAAGAAATCGTGGTTTAAAGGTGCCAAGTAACGTGTTCAGATTGTGTCTACTGGTCTTACCTGACCAGCCTTTCTGAACCGAGTTTGTGATTCTGACATACGATGATCCCTGTCTTGCTTGGATGACAAAGGAAAAAATGAGTTCCAATGATAACACTGTGTCCATGTCATACATAATGACTACATCTTTTGGAAATTTAAAATCATACCTAGGAAAAGCCACCATACATGTTTGTTGGATGAGTCTGGTATGGGTACCACAGTCCATCTCCATACTTAAGCAGAGGTGGTTGCTTAGAAAATGTGGCAGACACACCAAGACTAACCTTCTGGGTCAGTGAGGGTGGCCCCTTCACCTGGGAAGGCTTGATGCATTTCGAGGCAGTGTGTAAGAAAACCTGGGCAGTGTATACCTTGTCTTGGTGTAGATATTCAGACATTACAGGGACTTTGCTTTTGTTTTTCCCCTCCCTCTCACCAACTCATTCAGCAAACTTGATTGAGCGTTTGATTGGGGCGGACGCTGAGCCAAAGGGCACAAGACGAGCGGCAGCCTCTTCCTCTCCCAGACTGCCTGTTATGTGGAGACACATTAGACTACTGTCACGCTGCCGCAGAGCCCTGCAGTGTCGGGGGGCCCCTTCTCGGGGGACTCTGAGGAGAAAAAGGCATGAAACACAAATCCAAATAGCCTCAGGCATCTTAGTTCAGCGTTGGCAAAGGCTTCTTATTGAGGGATTGACCCCCTCCCTAGCCCTTGCGTTCTCCATTGAGGGTTCCTGCCGTAGTGAGCTGTGCCTGTCGAGTGTGACCAGCCAGATAAAAAAAAAAAGGCTGGGAATCATTAGTGTAGATGGAAAAATGAAAGATGAGCCAATTTAAATGGAAGAAGTCCTATTTAAGCTTCATTCACGTATTGGAAATTGGTACTGCCATTTATCCTCAAATAATACCCTGAGCATTATCTGCTCACAATAACTTTGGGAAAGCGTTGACTCAATGCTCTTACGTGAAATAAGCTTGTGGCCTCTGCCTGACAGCTTATCGCCAGTGAATTCTGCTTGGTGTATACTAACGGTCTGCACGAAGCAGGCCGAATAAGTCTGTTAATATTCAGCCAAATACCAATAAAGTCAATGTGATTTATTTATCATATTGATCTATCAAGACCAAATTAAATGAGCATTGGTTTGTGTTGTCTTGAAAATGCAGGGCAGATAAAAATCAAAGTGTTATCTTCTATGTACTCAGAAGATTAATTGGAAACTCTATTCTTTCGGTGTTCAGTTTAATGTGTTAAACAGTTGTTTGGGGGAAATCATAGTCTTTGTATGGCATGGCGGTGTTTCTCAGAAGGTGTCTCTTCTTTCATAAAATGTCTAATTTACAATTCTGCTTGTGTTTTTTCTGGGTTTCAGTGAATTAGGCTAATTTTTTTTTTTTTTTTTTTTGAGATGGAGTTTCGCTCTTGTTACCGAGGCTGGAGTGCAATGGCGCGATCTCGGCTCACCGCAACCTCTGCCTCCTGGGTTCAAGCAATTCTCCTGCCTCAGCCTCCTGAGTAGCTGGGATTGCAGGCACGTGCCACCATGCCCAGCTAATTTTTTGTATTTTTAGTAGAGACGGGGTTTCACCATGTTGACCAGGATGGTCTTGATCTCTCGACCTCGTGATCCACCCTCCTCGGCCCCCAAAGTGCTGGGATTACAGGCTTGAGCCACCGCGCCTGGCCTGATTTTTTTTTTTTTTAAATGACAGTAGAGCTTAAAAGAATTTTGAGATTTAAAAATAAGACAAAAAATAAAACATATATGCAAGAGAACATCATTTTTGAAGAATATTTTAGAACTTTTAAGCTTGCAGAATTTTAGGGCATACAGACTTCTGGAGCAACTTGTGATCTGGCCAAGGTCTATACAAATCATCAGCCACCAAGCTGGGATGTCTGCTGCCATGACACGTTCCCCTCATGTGGAACCCTCATGATCCTTCTCTTGATGGTCACGTGTTCCCTTTCCTGTGGATATCCCTTTGTACAACCACCTTGATTTGTTACTCTTATGACTGCTGCTCTAATTATTTACCTGACTCTGTGGTATCCACGTCAAGTGCAGGTTTGGTGACAATGCCCATGGGGCAGCTGGGGCAGCTGTGGGTGTTGTGGGGCTGACTCAGGGCGCTCTAGGGGCAGCCCACACACAGACCCATGGCAGCCTCAGCTGTCCTGGCACAGACCTCACAGCGAGGCACAGGCTGCATTTAGCCTCATCCTGGAATTACAGGTAAAGGTAGGAGACAAAACATTTACTTTGCAAAGCAAACCAGGCAGAGTGCAAGCCAGGGGACAGCGCTAGGATTCCAGAAAAGCGTGATTGGGTTTGACCGTGCAACCCTGAATATGGACACAAACAGGAACGGTGTTTACCTTCCCATCCTTGCTAATGCCGTGCTGGGGAATGCCGTCTACTTCTGCACAGGGGCTCCCTTGAACACCTAACTCGGTTCACACATTTCAGTCACCTTCATCATTAAAACAGCTGTGTGCCATTTCTTGGGATATAGTCTTGCTTATTTATAAATGATGTTTCCAATTGTTTAATTGCATTTTATTGGTACATAATAATTGTACATATTTATGGGGTTCGTGTGATATTTTGATACATGCATACAATGAGCAAATTAGGGTAATTGGGGCATCCATCACTGCAAACATTCATCATTTCTATAGGAATCTCTCTGTGTATCTACAGATGGATTCCTGTAGAAGTGACACGCTGTGTGGGATGGTCCGCCCAGCTGTGGCTGAAGCCAGCCAGAGGCCAAGAGGATTAAAGTGAGGACCCTGGAGGCCTGGAGCACCCTTAGCCTTCTCTCTCTACACCCCCCGATTCTCTGTGCTCACTGCCCTGCAGTTGGGGCAAGGAGAGGGAAAGGGAAAAGGTGTTTTCTTAGCGGTCTGCCAGTAGTGAGTTTCTGCTTTCAGGTTGTTTGTGATCCTAGCTGGGGTATTTGTATGTGTGATGGTTACATTTGTGTGTCCACGTGCCTGGGACATGGTGCTCAGGTATGTGGGTGAACATCATTGTGAATATTTCTGTGAGGGTGCTTTTGGGTGAGAGTAACGCTTGAATCCATGAACTTTGAGTGAAGCGGATGGCTCTCCCTAATCTGGGTGGGCCTCATCTAATCAGTTGAAGGTCAGCGTAGAACAAAAGACTGACATCCCTGGAGTAAGAGAGAATTCTGCCGCAGATGACCTTTGGAGTTTAACTGCAGAATCAGCTCTTCTCTGGATCTCCAGTCTGCTGACCCACCCTGCAGAATTTGGATTTTCCAGCTCCCATAATCATGTGAGCCACCTCCTTAATTTAAACCTCCTATATGTATACATATCATGTTGGGTCTTTAGGGTGTGTGCTCTCCTGAGGGGATTCAGTTCCAATGGCACATCTAGGCATTGCTGTACCCAAGAAGACTCATGCTCTTTGTCCTACAGGGACCCCTGCTGGGACGCAAGGAGCCCCAGTTCTGAGCCTGTACGTGGGCAGAATGACCTCCTGGACCCCATGACACCAGAGCCTGAGGGGCCTCTGCCCTCTTTTTGTGGCTGCAGATTTATGTTTCCCCTCCCAAGTGGACAGATCATCAGCAGTGGCTCCGCCCCGTAGCTCAGTGAGCTGGGACTGAACAGACATCCCCAAGATACTCAGTCACCACGTGCTCTGTGGGCTTCTCCTTCCTCAGCTCCAGGGAGGAGAATTGTTTCAACACCACTCCCCTTCACAAGGAGCTGGGGGTTGGCCTTTCTCTGTGAGCCCCAAATGCCCCCAGAGAGAATTCCTCACACACCCAGTCCCCTCTTAAGACTCTGATTGTCTGACCTTATTTATGGGGACACAGAAAGACTCACTCTAAGGAAGGAAACTTCTTAGAACTCAGTTCTGGAAAATTTAGTTTAAAAAGTTTCGGAAACAAAAGATCGAAACCAGAATCATGCATCTTTCTGTACACAGGAATGCAGGGCTTCAGGCCCAACTAAGTCTCATAAACTTGCAGTTTCTATAAACTGTGCTTGTTTTCGCTTTTAAAAGATCTGTAATATTTATGTAGCACCTTCTCCCTGTCTCACATAGCTGTAAAGAAATACCCAAGACTCAGTAATTTATAAAGAAAAGAGGTTTAATTGGCTCAGCGTTCTGCAGGCTGTTCGGGAAGCATGGTGCTGGCATCTGCTCAGCTTCTCAGGAGGCCTCGGGAAGCTTCCAATCATGGCAGAAGGCAAAGGGGGAGCAGACATGTCACATGGCTGGAGCAGGAGCAAGAGAGGCAGAGAGAGAGACAGTGGGGAGGGAGGTGCCTCACACTTTTAGAATGACCAGATCTCCTGAGGACTCTGTGTTACACAGAAAGCACCAAGCCATAAGAGATCTGCCCCTGTGATCCTAGCACCTTCCACCGGCGCCCACCTCCAGCATTGGGGATTGCAATTCAACATGACATTTGGGCGGGGACAAATATCTGAACTATATCAGACATCTCGTAACAAGTAATGAGGACTACCACCAAGAAAGGCAGAAGAGGGAATTGTTTTTCCTACGGCTTTAATTTGATACAGACAGCTTCTTCACATTGTGTTGACATCTGGTGGTATAAAGCACTTCACCATTGACTCCCTTGTGTGGGAAGGTGTCAGGTTCATAGAGAAGGCAGAGACCAGTCTAGCTTACAGAATTCTATTGAGTACCATACTGACACTACAGGGACACCAGGGTTACTTGGCACGGGTCTGGGGGGTCCCTTAGGGTCTATCTAGGCATCTAGAAAAATGCCGTGTGTCTTTTAGAACAGTAAACTGAAAGCTCTCCTTGGATGGGGGCATTTTTCAATTCAGTCCTAATTCATCTTCTTGGCTTCGGATGAAGTTTATGCAGGAAAGCTGAACGCATCACCTGGGGACATCTAACAGTGGGAGATTCGATTGTATGAAACCAAGGAGCATGTGGTATTTGGAGAATGAGACAGGAAGGGAGCTGGCCTCAGGGCCAGTGAGTAATGGATGAATGGGTGAAACTCAAGGCAAAAACTTCATCCCCAAAAGAGAAATGTCATGCAGGAGGCCAACCTTAGGGAGGCATGGGGTCTTGAGACAGTTTAGAAAAGGACTCAAGTTAGGGGATTGGAAGGAAGCCAGGACCCTGTTACCAGAACTGGGATACTGTCGAGGGACCACCTTGTAAAACACCCAGTGGCCAATCTCGGTTCCGGCTTCCTGCCCTGTAATCCTGGTTCCTCCACTCTCTGGCTCTCTCATCGTGGGCAAATGGTTTAATCTCTCCTTTTCCAGTAGTGTCCCGGTAAAATGGGGATCACGGAACAACCACACCGTAGGGCTCATGAGGATTAAATGAGGTGATACACGTAGAGTGTTTAGGACAGCAGCAAACATCAGCTGACCCACAGACGTTAGACATTTTTACATGAGAACAAAGCAGTAGCCCAGCAGTTAGAATCAAGGCCAAGGTCAGTTAGGCTAATTTAGCCGCAAGCTTGACTTGGTCTTGCTGCTTAAATGTTAAGCTTGATTTCCATTAATCTTTGCTGTGAATGAACTTAGTCCAAAGCGTTGAAGAAAGACTGGCTGGCAGGAGACTGCAGGCTGGGGAGCAAAGATATGTAGACTCAGAGGACTTGGTGCAGATGTGGCAGCTGGAGTGTGAAGTGGGTGGAGAGCAATGCCACTTTCAGAGCAACGTTTCTGGTGCACTGGGTACCTCCATTTGTAAGTTGGTGCAGCTTGCATTAATTCCAGTCTCACCTCGTGTATGACTTAGGGAGCTGCTGGGTTTCCTATGTCTTTGTAGGCTGGTGAGAGAAACATAAACATGGCTGCTACTCTCTGCTTCCAGGAGCATTTTTCTCCCCTCCCTGCCTCTCCTCCCAAAAGAACTGGAGTGAAGGGAGAGAGTGTAAATTGAAAAGCAAACCCAGCCTTCAAGCACATAAAATAGATCAAATGCAAGGGGAGAGGAGGAGAGGCGTGAGACAGACCAACCATCCCTGCTGTAAAGCGACTTAAGAGGAATAATAGGACAGAGCCATAAACTGTTTATGGCGTCCTAGGAATAATTGAATATTTCCTGGTTTGTTGTGCTGAGATTTTATGAGCCAAACGGGATCTTTAAAGCTTATTGTCGTTTGCTCTTCAGAGGTTTAATTAAGGTTGGACTTGAGGCTTACAGTTGTTTGAAAACTTGGGATTTAAAGTGAAACAGCCCAAGAAGCCTATATAACCAGTGAAGCAGGCATCTGTGCAAGGACTGGATCAGCTGCATGGGCACCCCAAATGGGAGAGTCCTTTGATGCCTTCCCAAAAGCAAAGTTTCTGATGCTTTTATGAACCAGTCATTCGGAATGTGCTAAAATAAAATGTTCTATTAGTACAATTTGCAAATATATATATATATTTTAATTCATGACATTTAATTGGTGGCTTGCTGGTCCTCTTATTTAGCAATAAGGCCAAATCTTAAATCTTCCCCCTAGCCCACCCCTCTAGATATAGCTCACTTTATTGTGGAGGGAATTCATTTCCTTTCTCACTTCCATCTGGCCTCAGACCTTGCTTAACCATCAGAAACATTCACCACTGAATACATTTTCAATCGGCATTAAATCAGAGGCCATGATATTAAGAAAAAGTATTTTTATGGAAACAAAACAACAATAATTTTTTTAAGATAATAATACCCTTAAGGAGGAATTATATCCAAATACAAAATAGAGAATTCAGCATATGCCCTGATCAAAACCAGAACAATTTTGTGTTTTACTAATCAGGTATTTTACCATCTCTTATAGAAACTGGGATTAACTACCATGATATTTACTTGAAAAATTTTTTTATAGATTTTATCTTAGATTCACAGAAAAACTGAGCAGAAAGTACAGAGTTTCCAAAACCTCTCGGTCCCACACATGCATAGATTTCTCCATGATCGACTTCCTGTATGAGAGTGGTACATTTGCCACAATCCATGAACTTACATTGACACAGCATAATCACCAAAGTCCACAGTTTACATTAGGATTCACTCTTGCTGTTGGACATTCTATTTGTTTGGACAAATGTGTAAGGACATGTATTCACCACGAGAGCACACACAGACTAGTTTCACCCTAAACATCCTCTGTGCGTCACCTATGTATCCCTCCCTCCCTCCTACCCACTGGCGACCGCTGATCTCTTACTGACTCTATGGGTTTGCTTTTTTCCAGAATGTCCCATGGTGACATACAATACAGTATATAGCTTTTTCATAGGATCATACAATATATAGCTTTTTGGGGGTCTTAGTAATATGCATTGAATTTTTCTCTACGTCTTTTTTTTTTTAATAGCCTTTATTTGGAGAAGCAGCAGTACTTACTTCATTTCAGTGATGATTTGGAGTGGCTTCTGATTGGTAACTCCATCATTCACATATCAAAAGTGGTCTGTGCACAGCCTCTTCTTTTAAGAACACACAGATAGGGTTTGACGTTGCTAAAAGCCAGGAGTGGTAGAAATTCAGTTTTTATGTTAGTGGACATGAAACTCCCTTTTTGTGACTGCGTGACTTCAGAAGAAATGTTTCTCCTCATGCAAAGGCTTTGCTAGAAATGATAAAGTGGAAAAAGATGATGGTGCCTTTAGATACATGCCCCGGGAATGGGCATTGTCACCTGATGGCTTTTCCATGTTGAGCATGACCTTCACTTTTATGACCTTTTTTCTTGAAGGGGTTTTCACTGGTTCTTGTTAAGGACCAGAGTTTTTCACTGAGAGAGAACAGATGATAGATTGAAATCTCAATGTGATATAGAGTCAAGTGCCTCTCTTCCTCTGATCCCAGCACTTGCCCCAGGCCATGGTTACACATCTTCCATTGGACTCTAAGTGCAGGAGAGAGCAGAGGGTTGGACTCCTCTAAAGCCTGGTGTCCTTCCTAACTCAGTGCTAAAGGAAATGCTGAAGGAAGCAAATCTCCACCATACCCCTATATTTCCTTTGAGTTGGATTTCATTTACCATCTGATGGGTCAGTCTAGTCCTTCCCTTCCCTGTATACCTGCCTCACCAGAAGCACACTTCTAGTGTGTTCAAATGAGGTATGGGGTTATAATGGAATGCTAGGGTTAAAAGCAGACACAGGATATTTTCATTTCTCCAAAAGCAGAAATTACTACCAGGAAGACTCAATCCATCAGTCTCTAGATGAGCCTGCCCCATCTTTGATTGATGGCAAAGACATTTGGTGCTCAATAAGGCAGCTGAAGTTACTTCTGCCACAACCATTTCTTTCTTTATTTATGGAATTTCACCAAGAAGCCAAGAAAAATAAGTAACTACATCTCAGTTTAATGTCTTGTCTTCTCTATATCCACTTGTGTTTTATTAGTCCTCAGCTCTCCATCTAAATTTCATCTCATCAGAAGGTGTGTGGGCTGATTAACCTCCTGCAATATTTTAGACATGCCATTTAAAAGTTCCTGTGACACCATCCATTATAGTCATTGGCATCACCTCTTTTGATGAGCAGAAAGAAATT
Source organism: Saimiri boliviensis (assembly GCF_048565385.1). Classification (NCBI taxonomy): domain Eukaryota; kingdom Metazoa; phylum Chordata; class Mammalia; order Primates; family Cebidae; genus Saimiri; species Saimiri boliviensis. The sequence goes on along the minus strand of NC_133458.1, from coordinate 5,841,620 downwards.
ACCAACACTTCCTGGTTTAAGTTCCTCATTTGCTAGATGAGAAAAGTGAGGTACAAAGAATACGGTGACCTGTAGGCAGGCTACTCCATTTGCTCCCAAAAAAGCTGAGACTAGGAAGTGACTCTCCTTAATCTCATTCCTGCTTTCTTTTCATATGTGTTACTGCTGTATGCTTTTCAAGTTTTACTGAGGTATAATGAATATAAAAACTTACACATATTTAATATATATATTTTCATGAACTTGGATATATACACACATGCACACACAACACATACCACATATATATATGTGTGTGTGTGTATACATATATATGTACACATGGGTATGTGTGTGTGTGTATATATGTGTGCGTACATATATATATATCATGGGTATGTGTGTGTGTGTGTGTATATAGATGTATACATATATATGTGTGTATATAGATATATACATATATATGTGTGTATATATATAGATATATACACATGGGTATGCATGTGTGTGTATGTGTGTATATAGATATATATATGTGTGTATATAGATATATATATATATATATCATGGGTATTTATGAGTGTGTGTGTGTATAGATATATACATATATATGTATATATCTATACACATACATGGGTATGTATGTGTGTGTATGTGTGTGTGTATATAGATATATGTATGTGTGTGTATATAGATATATATATATATCATGGGTATGTATGTGTGTGTGTGTGTGTGTGTATATATATATACACACACATATGGGTATGTATGTATGTGTGTGTGTGTATAGATATATATATGTGTGTGTGTATATACATATATATATCATGGGTACGTATGCATGTGCATGTGTGTATATATATATATACACACATATATATGTATATATATATATATACACACACATATATCATGGGTATGTATGTGTGTGTGTGTGTGTGTGTGGGTATATATATATATATATATATATATATATACCGTCACCACTATTTAGGAACTGAATGTATTTGTCACCTTCAGAAATTTTCTTGTGTTCTTTTTTGGTGTTTTGTTTTGTTTGTGCATGATAGGGGCACTTAACATGAGAACTCAACATATTTTGAAGTGCATGATACCATATTATTATGCTATGTTATACCGCAAATCTCAGGAACTCATGTGTCTAGCATAACTGAAACGTCATACTCATCAAGTGACAACGTCTCACTTCCTCCTCCCCTCAGCCCCCGGCAACCATCATTCTGCTCATGACTATTTTAGATGCCTTGGAAAATGTGTGGTATGCATACAATGCATTATTATTTTAGACTTAGAAAGAAGGAGATTCTATGAATTGCCACAACATGGATGAACCTGGAAGACGTGCTAAGTGAAATAAGCCAGGCACAGAGGATGATAACTGCATGATTCCATTCATATGAAGTATTTAAAATAGACTCAGAGAAGCTGTATGTGTGTATTTATTTCATTAAACAAAGACGTGCAGCACTAAAATTGGCGCCAGGCACCATGGCAGCAATGATTAGCTCTGTGAAGTCAGTGATACTGTTATCCTTACTTCACAGCAGGGGAAACTGAAAGAGGTTGTAACTTGCCCAAGGTCACAGAGTGTGTGAGTGGCTGTGCCTGACGAGAGCATAAGCCGATCTGACTCCAATGTCCATGTCCCCCCTACCTTCCCATAGTGCCACCACCCCTTGATGGTGTGCCCTTATCACGGATCATCAATGAGCTATGCTATCTCCATCGGGAAAGACAGATCTTAGGTCAGTGATCAATAACAAATCAAGGTTTAACTGTGTATCAGTTCTAAAGTGACTTGTTAGGAATAATTTTCAAATCCTTTGAGGATCTCAAAAAATAATCATTTCTCCACACTCATTGGTGCCTGGAGGATTTAAGAAATGTTAATGTATTTATCTTATGTGTTTTAACTATTCAAAGCATTATGGAAAGAGAGAACTAGGCTGCTTTTCCACGCAAATCTCAGCCAGGTTAGTTCTTTTTAACATTTGATATAAAAAGTGATGCCCAGAAACTTAATTCTGAAAGGTGACTTTTGTCCCACTGCACCTGCTAGGATTCCTGTTTTGCAGGCAGGTATCAACAGCCGCCAGACGCTTGGGCTGCTTTCAGCTTTCTCAGCTATTTTGTGATGGAATGGAGGGGAACAATGTGAAGAAAGACATCACATTTGATTTTGGAGTGGAGGATAAGTGTTTCTCTTAAATCTTTAACAAAAATCCTACACTTCCTTAGGGCTTGATGGGCACTGCTAATGAAAAGGTCAGGCACATACACGCAGAGAACAGATTGGTATTTTTGAAGTTTGACCTGGGATGTACTCCAGGTTCAGCCACCCTTTGGTGGTGCAAACTTGGGCACATCACAGCAGCTTTTGGTACACGTTCTAGGCAAAGGGTTATTCTGGATGCACATGCTTACGTGGCGCGATTGATGTAGAGGTCAAATGTGGATTCCTGGGTAAGACAGGCCTGCGTGTTGGGAGGAAGGTAGCAGTGGGCTGTGTGTGGGAAGCAAGGCTCTGCTGGGGAACCGTAGGTGGCTCGCGAGGTGTGTGGTACATCGAGGGCTTGGCACAGGCAGAGACCATTCTCAGGCTGGAGAAGAAAGGGGCTGTCATTTCTACACAGCGTCAATATCTGGGACTTTGGAAGAGGAGAGTGGAGACATTTATGACTCAATCTGGCCATGAGAGAGGTCAGCGAAAGCCGTGAACAAAATCCCTTAACAATATTCATGAATCCATGAGGAGAAAATGCCATTTATGGAAAGCTAAAGATATGCAAGGTATAAAAACATTATTTTAGCCCATTTGGTTACCAGTTAAACGGTATCTTTATAATCAAACTAAAAAATTCAGCCACACGTCGGAATGAGAGGTACAGTAGAAAGAAAGTGAAGAGTGGAGAAAGATGGCCAAAGGAAGTTGGGGAGAGGCTGGGGAACAGGGCCACATCAAGGGAAGCTGGTAAATGGAAAACCGGAGTCATAAGGTCCTTGAGGACAGCTTCGGTGCTCCTGAAAAGTAGAATTTAGTCTTGAAATGAGTTCAGGAGAAAAGGCTCAGGCTCGCTGGAGAGCATCAGGGTAATTTTAATGAGATGTCAAGGTGAAAGTCTCTGCTTATTCTCTCCAGGAATGAAACCCCAGTGCATGAGTTTGCTCCGGTTGCTGGAACAAATTAAGGCTCACACCAGAGGCATCATTTTTACCTTCATCACCTTTCCAAAGGCCTTATCTCCAAATACAGTCGTATTTTGAGGTACTAGGGGTTAGGGCTTCAACATTCGAATTTAGGGATAGGGAGGAGAGACAGAATTCAGTCTATCATACCCAGGAGGGAGGGAGATCACACCCCAGTGAGGGAGGTACAGCAATGTATTTAGCATCCCAGTGAAGGAGGTGGGCTTGTGATCTGTACTGAAGGAGCACAGATATGAAATATGAAAAATACATACGATGCCAAAGCACCTTCAACAACACAGTTCTCCGATTATTGCCAGTGCTACTCTCGGCTCTGTGCACGTTCACGGTGGATTCTGATTCAGAAAATCCAGTGTCTTAGTCTGTTTGCATTTCTAGAAAATAAATACCAGAAGCTGGGTCATTTATAAAGAAAAGAGGCTCATTTGGCTCACGGTTTTGCAGTCTGTACAAGAAGCATGGTGCCAGTCCCTGCTTCTGGTGAGCCCCTCAGTCTGCTTCCACTCATGGTGGAAGGCAAAGGGAAACCCACGTGTACAGAGGTCACCTGGCAAGAGAGGAAGCAAGAGAGACCAAGGAGGGGTGCGCCAGGCTCTTCTTAACAGCCGGTTCTCAAAGTAGCTGTAATGAGAACTCAGTCACACCCCCCACAAAGGAGGGCAGTAATCTGTTCATGAGAGATCTGCCCCAGGACCCAAACACCTCCCACTAAGCCCCAGCCCCAACACTGGGGCTCAAATTTCAACAGGCAATTTTAAGGGGTCAGACAAAACAATCTACAGCACCCAGAAAGCACCTGGAATATTGACTTTAATCAACACTGCTCTCATTGCCCACTTAGCTACCAGTGAAGGCATCCTTACTCAGCATGACAGCCAGGCATCTCATCATCAAAAAGCATTTGTGCTGTGCTACAAAGGTATTAAGGGACTATATCTTAGGATTTATGTTAGTCATACCAGAATTATTGCATCTGGATGTTGTGCTTTGGTGACACCTCAGTAGTTGATTGAAAACGTAAACAGCAAATGTTATAAATGTTTATTGTTAGTCACAATAAACCCTGGTTTTCAATTCACTCCCCAGGATGCTGTTGTGTGACCAAGGCCCGAACATCTCAATTATTGATAAGTGTAAGGAGTGCCCTGCTGTAACCTAGAGTCTCTATTACACACATTCTTTTTGTAAGGTATGTTTAGAAATAGGCTCACATTCAGAATATTGATTGTTCACTTTGTGACTCTTTAGCTCTATTTGGATAGAGAAGGTCAAAGCTTGCCTTGAGAAGCTTCCCTGTTATCCTTGCAGCGGACTGAGTTGTTCTGTTATAGGCAAATGCTCAGTCTTATTTGCACCTGCCATCTAACTCTGTCTTGGAGAAGCCTCAGTCATACCGAGTCTTCCTGAAGTGTGAACGCTTGTTGGAAGTAGGTGAAGTAGGGAGGTGATTGTTTAAATAAGGTTTCTGTGCCTGCCGTCCCTAAAAATAGCTACAGTCTACAGGACGGTAGCCAGAAATTTCTGGCAATTGGTATTTTGCAAATATTTGGGGAGTGACAGTTAGTGTCAGGAGAGAGGATGTAGATGCCAGTAAAACGTCTCGATATATGACTAAGGTAGCCTCCCTAATAATAAAGATCGTTTCCTAGGAGATCAAGGTTCTTTGTTCATCTAACACTTAACGGTACTTTCTCACTTTCGTTTTTAATTTTAAAAAATAAGGATCATTTTGAGCATCTGTTTTCTTGGAAATGGTTCCTGGATATGTCACACGTGGCACGGTGACAGGAAGAGATAGCAGAATGGCCGAGGTGAAGATTGTGGAAGCAAATTAAATTGTTTTTCCCAGGTTCATGCTAGTTTTATGAATTATAACCAATTATTGAGCTCAGAACCTCAATCAGGCATGTATATTTTTTCTATGTATGCTGCACTTCAGTCAAAAAATTAGAAGAATTATAGTTTGCTGAAATGTCCTTGATTCATCATCTCTGAAAGTATGGGCAGTATCATTAATGGAATATCTTTTAAAGAAGGAGCTGCTGTAAACTCCGTCAGCCTTACCTATGCCACTGGAACATTTTTTGACTTATCCTCCTTTGGAGCCCAGGTATTTGCACAGAAAGCAGAACATCTATTCTTTGCTCTTCTGAAAATCCTGGAAGCCTTTTGTAGAAATAGCTGAGATATCTGTTCTCTTATTAATTCTGAACTTCACAATGTTTACTTTCTAAAGGATCTCTATTATTTCTTTATTATTTTTTAGTTCCCCACCCAAGAGGAGAAACATTTTTGATCCACAGCCCACAGCATTTTTCCTTTTGGCCCACACTTAGAAGGTGCATTGAATCAGAAGTCTATTGATCCCTGGTTAATCCTGTATCTTCTAATGTGGGGCACTTTGTAAATCCTCCATTTGGCAAGACTTGTCAGGTTATGTGCTCAGAGAAGGAAGAATCCTGGGCCTCTCAAAAATGCACTTTGCTTTAGAAGACAAAAGTAAATTTATAAGTAGAATGAGCTTCTGCCATTTATATGTATATTTTTAATTGTACTTTAGGTTCTGGGGCACATGGGCAGATCATGCAGGATTATTGCATAGGAACATACATGGCAATGTGGTTTGCTGCCTCTGTCTGCCCATCACCTGTATCTGGCATTTCTCCCCATGTTATCCCTCCTCGACATCCCCACCCCCCACTGTCCCTCCCCTAGTCCCCCCCGACAGACCCTAGTGTGTGATGCTCCCCTCCCTGTGTCCATGTGTTCTCATCGTTCAATACCCGCCTATGAGTGAGAACATGTGGTGCTTGATTTTCTGTTCTTGTGTTAGTTTGCTGAGAATAATGGTTTCCAGATGCATCCATGTCCCTACAAAGGACACAAACTCATCAATTTTATGGCTGCATAGTATTCCATGGTGCATGTGTGCCACATTTTCCTTGTCCAGTGTATCATTGATATGAATTTGGGTTGGTTCCAGGTCTTTGCTATTGTAAACCGTGCTGCAATGAACATACCTCTGCATGTGTCTTTATAACAGAATGATTTATCATTTTTTGAGTAGATACCCAGTAATGGGATTGCTGGGTCAAATGGAATTTCTATTTCTAGATCCTTGAGGAATCGCCACACTGTCTTCCACAATGGTTGAACTAATTTACACTCCCACCAACAGTGTAAAAGTGTTCCTATTTCTCCACACCATCTCCAGATTTTTTAATGATCGCCATTCTAACTGGTGTGAGATGGTATCTCAATGTGATTTTGGTTTGCATTTCTCTAATGACCAGTGATGATGAGCATTTTTACATATGTTTGTTGGCCTCATAAATGTCTTCCTCTGAAAAGTGTTCATGTTCTTCACCTACTTTTGAATGGGTTTGATTGTTGTTTTTTTTTTCTTGTAAATCTGTTTTAGTTCTTTGTAGATTCTGGATATTAGGTCTTTGTCAGATGGATAGATCGCAAATTTTTTCCCCCATTCTGTTGGTTGCTGGTTCACTCTAATGACTGTTTCTTTTGCTGTACAGAAGCTCTGGAGTTTAATTAGGTCCCATTTGCCTATTTTGGCTTTTGTTGTGAATGCTTTTGATGTTTTAGTCATGAAGTCCTTGCCTATGCCTATGTCTTGAATGGTTTTGCCTAGGTTTTCTTCTAGGGTTTTTATGATGTTAGGTCTTATGTTTAAGTCTTTAATCCATTTTTTAAATTGTACTTTAAGTTCTGGGGTACATGTGCAGATCTTGCAGGTTTGTTGCATGGGTACATGCATGCCATGGTGGTTTGCTGTCTCCATCCCCTCATCACCTACGTCAGGCATTTCTCCCAGTGCTATCCTTCCCCAACCTTCCCACCCACTGCCGTCCATCCCCTAGCCTCCTACCCTCCAACAGACCCCAGTGTGTGATGTTCCCCTCCCTGTGCCCATGTGTTCTCATTGTTCAACACTCACCAATGAGTGAGAACATGTGGTGTTTGGTTTTCTGTTCTTGTGTCAGTTTGCTGAGAATGATGGTTTCTGGATTCATCCATGTCCCTGCATAGAATACGAACTTAATCAGTTTTTATGGCTGCATAGTATTCCATGGTGTATATATGCCACATTTTCTTTGTCCAGTCTATGATTGATGTGCATTTGGGTTGGTTCCAGGTCTTTGCTATTGTAAACAGTGCCACAATGAATATACGTGTGCATGTGTCTTTATGATAGAACTATTTATAATCCTTTGGGTATATACCCAGTAATGGGATTGCTGGGTCAAATGGAATTTCTATTTCTGGATCCTTGAGGAATTGCCACACTGTCTTCCACAATGGTTGAACGAGTTTAAACTCCCACTAACAGTGTAAAAGTGTTCCTGTTTCTCCACATCCTCTCCAGCATCTGTTGTCTCCAGATTTTTTAATGATTGCCATTCTAATTGGTGTGAGATGGTGTCTCAGTGTGGTTTTGATTTGCATTTCTCTAATGACTAGTGACAATGAACATTTTTTCATAGGTTTGTTGGCCGCATAAATGTCTTCTTTTGAAAAGTGTCTGTTCATATCCTTAGCCCTCTTTTGAATGGATTTGTTTGTTTTATTCTTGTAAATCTGTTTTAGTTCTCTGTAGATCCTGGATATTAGCCATATATGAGATGGGTAGATTGCAAAATTTTTTTCCCATGCTGTTGGTTGCCAGTTCCCTCTAATGGTTGTTTCTTTTGCTGTGCAGAAGCTCTGGAGTTTAATTAGACCCCATTTGTCTATTTTGGCTTTTGTTGCCATTGCTTTTGGTGTTTCAGTCATAAAGTCCTTGCCTATGCCTAGGTCCTTAATGGTATTTCCTCGGTTTTCCTCTAGGGTTTTTATGGTGTTAGGTCTTATGTTTAAGTCTTTAATCCATCTGGAGTTAATTTTAGTGTAAGGTGTGAAGAAGGGGTCCAGTTTCAGCTTCTGGCATATTGCTAGCCAGTTTTCCCAACACCATTTATTAAACAGGGAATCCTTTCCCCATTGCTTGTTTTTGTCAGGTTTGTCAAAGATCAGATGGTTGTAGATGTGTGGTCTTGCTTCTGAGGCCTCTGTTCTCTTCCATTGATCTATATCTCTGTTTTGGTACCAGTACCATGTTATTTTGATTACTGTAGCCTTGTTTGAAGTCAGGTAGCATGATGCCTCCAGCTTTGTTCTTTTTGCTCAGGATTGTCTTGGCTATGCAGGCTCTCTTTTGGTTCCATATGAAGTTTAAAGTGTTTTTTTTTTCCAGTTCTGTGAAGAAGGTCAATGGTAGCTTGATGGGGATAGCACTGAATCTATAAATTACTTTAGGCAGTATGGCCATTTTCACGTTACCGTTTCTTCCTAAGCATGAGCATGGAATGTTTTTCCATCTGTGTCCTCTCTTCTTTCCTTGAGCAGTGGTTTGTAGTTCTCCTTAAAGAGATCCTTTACATCCTTTATTAGTTGTATTCTGAGGTATTTTATTCTCTTTTTGATCTTTTTTAAAGACAGAGGCTTATTTGCTAAGGGCAACCAGATAACCATTGAAGTGAGTGAGTGGGGCTGAGCCTCAATGACACAGAAGCAAAATCCCTGGACTTTTAGAATAATTGGGCATCAGTGTTAGATGAGGATGAGCAGCACAGTAATATTGACTTCTGTGGATAATGCAGAACAGAAAAATGCAGCTCTTGACAAAGCTGAGCCACAGACTCACCGTGACGGGGGAAAAGCCCCTGAGGACCTAGCCTCTGAGGAGGGCACATTGCTCAGGGAGCTCTGGAGCCTCATCTCTCCCAACTCAGGTGCTTTCTTAATTTCAGCTTTCTCTTTTGGGGGCAATTTTGGGAGATTCTCTTTGTTATTTCGAAGTCTATTCATCCTGCCTTCTTTATATTCTGCTCTTTTTCCCTCACCATGTTCCATATCTCAGGGTTGGGTATTTGAGCTCTGGGGAGGTAAGAAGCTCCCAAGTGGTGGCAGGTCGCTACCTACAGGTGTGGATTTGATAAGTCAACATATGGAGGACAAGAGGAGCCATGAGTCTCAGTACCAGAGAAGGCAGCTACACAAATGGGAAGGGAGAATGCTTGAGCTGGCCCTGTGGTGCCGGACTGGAACTGAAGGTATTGGTGTGACCCTGAGAGGGTGTGACAGCAGGAAACCTAAATAGCAAGGAGCATACCAGGCACTCAGATCGTGGCTCCTCTAAACCCTTCTCCACTAGAAAGATGTAGGGCTCCCTGGGGAAATGGCCAAATCCAGGAATGGAACAGGAAAGCCAAAGATGAGACTGCAACATTGTATTGTGCTAGCATATGAGAAAGTCTCCATCATCACAGAATGCTGGGGACTTGCCAGATGGACATAGAAGTCAACCCAGGGGAACCCTGACTGGCTGGACCTGGGACAATGCTCAGACAATAGGATCAAGAAAAATAAGTAAAGGCAGTAACAGATCATAACCCTGTTTTACACAAATAGGAATGAGTCCCTATGGATGTAAGTAAGTAAATGAATAAATAAATGTAGAGAAAAGAAAGATTTTCCGTAGAGTAGAATGTCACCTAACAAATGTAAATGAAATGAGAAATTAGAAAACCATTATAATTAGAAAATGGTAGTAACAGTTCAGCGAGAAATATCAATGAATGCTATAGTGCTGGTGGTGAATGTTTGATAAGGAATAAGATATTTGCAGTCTTGAAGTACCTCCTCAGAAAAGTTTGTTAAAGACAAAGGGACATAAAGTAAACTTTACAGCAGAAAACTTAAATGATCAAGTTAGCGACACGATTAATGGTGCAGGTCAAAATTCTGTATCACTGCAGAAAGATAAATACTGTATGATTGCACTTGACTAACATTTACATTTATTAGGTGGCATTCTACTCTAGGGAAAAGATTTCTTTTCTCTACATGTATTTATTCATTTATTCACTTGCATTCATAGGGACTCATCCTATTTGTATAAAATAGAATTATGATCTGTTATTATTTTTACTTTTTTTCTTGATCACGTTGTCCCAGTATTGTCCTAGGTCCAGATAGTCAGGGCTCCCCTGGGTTGGCTTCTGTGTCCATCTGGCATGTCCCCAGCATTCTGTGATACTGGGACTTTCTCACATGCCAGTACAATACAATGTTCCAGTCTCACCTTTTGCTTCCCTGTTCCAGTCCTGGATTTGGCCACTTCTCCAGGGAACCCTACTTCTTTCTAGAGGAGAATGGTTGGTAGAATTCATTTTTTGTAGAGACAAAAAATAAAAATAAAAAAATTTAGCCAGCCATGGTGGCATGCACCTGTATCACTATGTTGCACAGGGTGGTCTTGAACATCTGGGCGCCAGTGGTCCCCTTACCTTGTCCTTCCAAAGTGCTGGGGTTATAGGTGTGAGCCACCACACCTGGCCCAGAGTTTTAGTTTTAATGGACAATAGCAAATGGTTTTCCAAAGTGTTTGTAGCAATTTACACTCTAACCAGCAATATGTAAGATTTTTGTTTTCTTGATGTCCTTAACATTTGGTATTTTTAGTTGTTTCTAGCAGCAAAGCTGTGGTATTGAACGTTAATGGCTAGTGATGTTGGCACATTTTTATGTTCATTGTTATTTAGAGCTCTTCTTTTGTGCAGTATCTGCTCAAGACATTTGTCAGTTTTTATCACATGCTCCATCTTTTTCTTAATGATTTCTAAGAGTCCTTTATATATTCTATATATGAGTTCTTTGTTGGATATAATTATGATTATCTTCTCCCACCCTTTGGATTACATTTTACTCTCTTGCTGGGGTCTTTTGATGAACGGAAGTTCTTAATTTTTTTTTTTTTTTTTTTTTTTTTTTTGAGACGGAGTCTCGCCCTGTTGCCCAGGCTAGAGTGCAATGTGTGATCTTGGCTCACTGCAACCTCTGCCTTCCAGGTTCAAACGATTCTCCTGCCTCAAACTCCTGAGTAGCTGGGATTACAGGCGCCTGCCACCATGCCCAGCTAATTTTTGTATTCTTAGTAGAGATGGGGTTTCACCGTGTTGGCCAGGCTGGTCTTGAACTCCTGACCTCATGATCCACCTGCCTTGGCTTTCCAAAGTGCTGGGATTACAGGCATGAGTCACCACGCCTAGCCAGAAGTTCTTAATTTTAATATGATTTTCTTTATGACATTTTTTTTAATCCTTAGTTTTTTGTTTGTCCTTTTAAAGAAATCTTGCTTGCGCCAAGGTCATTAAGATGTTCTCTATAGTTTTCTCTAAAAGTTTGTTACATCATTTGCATTTAGACATGCAACCCATCTGGTATTGATATTTTGGTATTGTGTGATGGGGGTGTGTATATCTTGTACATGGATATAAAATTGGCTTAGCACTGCATATTGAACACATCATGTTTTGCCTCACTGCGCTGCAGCCTCATCTTGGTCATAAATCAGGTGAATGTGCATGTGTACTTGGGTGTACTCTGGACTGTTTCCTTTGGTTTTTAATGCACAAATCTCAGAGAACATACATCTCTCATTATTGAAGGTTTGTTTGTTTGTTTGTTTGTTTTTGGCCAATGTTTATGTAGAAAAAATTATCTATTACAAGCCTCAGAGAACATACATCTCTCAGTATTGAAGGTTTTTTTTTTTTTTGGCCAGTGTTTATGTAGAAAAAACTATCTATTTATATCCCTAAAACTCAATATATATTTTAACAAAACGTGCAGCAAAAGCCTCAATTACATTCCAAATGTAATTGGTAGAATGTGGGAATCACTTGTGGATGTTGTTAAAAAGCACCTGTGTGTCAGCAAAGGCATTGTGCATCTCAAATGTTCTTGCTTTTAACTAAGATCCTTTGCTGCATCCAGAACAACGGGTAACAATCATGTTGGTGGTGACAGTTTCAACCTGACAGTTTGTTATTTACATGTGGGTGTTTTGCTGTGTTTTAGTGATCTTCAAGGAAACTAGTGGGAGAGTTTGTGTTTATATGATCTGCCTTAAATATAGCAGAAATTAAAATCCCGGTTTTTGTACAGATGTCTGATTTTCAAGAGATTCCTACATGAAGAAGTAAATGCCTGCATTTTGCTCACCAGCTCTCAGCTCTATGCGGACTTAAAGATACCAATGCAGAATTTATTTGCAAGCAATGTATGACTCTGATTTTGAAATTATGCACATGTCCTTTTCAATTCCTTTATTCAAAACAGGATGTGTTAATTTTGGAAAAATAATGGTTAAATGTGTAAGTTTATGAAACCCTAAGCTTAAATTCTGGTTAGACCCACGTTGGTTTCCTTTACCTTTTCCCATTACATATATTTATAATTTTTAAATTATGTATATATGCATTCTGAAATTATACAATAGTTTTAGGTTTACAGAAAATTTGTGAAGAGAGCACAGAATTCCCATATAACAGATACCCAGGTTGGGTGATGACTGTTTTGTATTACTGTGGTATATTTTTCATAATTGAACTGACATTGAAACAATATGACTAGCTGAAGCCCATGCTTTATTCACATTTCCTTAGATTTACCTAATACCCCACCTTTTTTGCTCTAGGATCACATGAAGGATGCCACATTACGTGGAGTAGTCCCATTTCCTTCAGCTTCTGTCAGTTGCAACAGTGTCTCAGACTCCCTGTTCTTGATGACCTTGACAGTTTTGAGGAGTATTGGTCAGATATTTTGTAGCATGTCCCTCAATTAAAATTTACCTGATAATTTTCTCATAATTAGACTATCATAGTGGGTTTCGTGGAGGAGGACCACAGAGGTAAAGTGCTGTTTTCCTCATATTGTGAAGGATACATACTGTTAATATGATTCATGACTGTCAATGTTCACCTCAACATTGATCTTGCTGAGGTAGTGTTGGTCAGGGTTTTCCATGGTAGATTGGCTCTTTTTCCTCACTTCACCTAATGTACTCTTTGGAAGGAAGTCCCTAGGTATAGTCCACTCTTATGAAGTAGAGAGTTATGTACTGTCTTCCTTGAGTAACTACATAAGAAGCTACATAAATTATTTGGAATTCTTCCACATAGGAGATGTCTCTTTTCCTCCACTATCTATTGATTGGATCATTTATTTATACCAGCATGGATTTCTGTATAATTACTTTATACTTTGGGTATAATATAATGCAACTTTATCTTGTTCAAATCACTCCAGCTTTGGCCAGTGGAAGCTCTTTCAGTTGGTTTCTGTGTCCTTTTGACATGCCCCTATTCGTGTGGGTTTTTTATGGGGGTTCTTTCTTACTTTTTGGCACTACAAGGTGCTCCAGCATCATCTTACATATATCTTCTGCTCCAATCCTACAATCAGGCATTTCTCCAGGGACCTCTGGTTTCTTTTGTTGAAGATTGGTAATAGAAACCAAGATCTATGTGCTATACGTGTTCACTGCTCCTGGGGTGTCATTTCTTTCAGCCATTCTCATATGGCAACATAAAATATAGTGTTAATGCTAACATATATATTCTATATGCTACCATCTGTATCTAGATAAAGTTAAACATTAGTTCATCCTGAGGTCTCCAACTTTAATCCATTACCATGGTGATCATTTTAGCCTCTGCTCCTTGCTTAACTATAACCTCTCACTTCAATAGTAAGAAATCAGATTATCATTTACTTAATAGTTTGATTAGAGTATAAATGTTTGACAGTTTCAGAACTGTGAGCCCATATCCCCATATGAAACAACTGTATCAACTAGGGAATCGTGCTTATGTGCAGGCCCTTTTGCCTTTAGTCTTATGGACTCCACTCATTTCCAAAGTTACTTGTCTACACATTTATCCCAACCCCTTCAGTAAAGTGTATTCATACTTCTGTAATGCCAGGTATGGGAGAATAATGCAGGTAGATCATTTTCTCACAATCTGCATTCCATCCTGGGAAATATAACTTCCTTAATGGCTTTCTATAATTGTAGATGCATTAAGGTTGACTTTTTGTGCTGCCTATGGGTTTTGATAAATGCATATTGTCATGTAGCCACCATTACAGTATCATAGAGAATAGTTTCATCATTCTAAAAAAATACCCTATGCTTCATATTTTTAAGGGCCACCTCAGATCCTCTAGAGTCATTGATCTGCATTGTCAGTAGTTTTCCAGATGCTATATAAATGGAATCTTATCATAGGCAGACCTTGACAATATGCATTTGAAATCTATCCATGTCTTTTCCTAGATTGATACCTCATCTCTTTTTTTTTTTTTTTTGAGACGGAGTTTCGCTCTTGTTACCCAGGCTGGAGTGCAATGGCGCGATCTCGGCTCACCGCAACCTCCACCTCCTGGGTTCAGGCAATTCTCCTGCCTCAGCCTCCTGAGTAGCTGGGATTACAGGCACGCGCCACCATGCCCAGCCAATTTTTTGTATTTTTAGTAGAGACGGGGTTTCACCATGTTGACCAGGATGGTCTCGATCTCTTGACCTCGTGATCCACCCGCCTCGGCCTCCCAAAGTGCTGGGATTACAGGCTTGAGCCACCGCGCCCGGCCCGATACCTCATCTCTTTATAGCAGTGAATAACAGTCCCAGTGTGAATGGGGCACAGTTTGTTGATTTACCTATTGAAGGACATCTCGATTACTTCCAGGTTTTGGTGATTATGAATGGACATGTGCTACAGTATATATATTCATGTTCAGGGTTTTTTTTTTCTTTGGTGGACATATATTTTCAAATTGGTTGAGTAAATACTGAGGAGAGTCATTGCTCGATCATAATGGGCAGGACTGTGTTTAGCTTTGTAAGAAACTGCCAGTCTCTCAACATGGCTGCACCATTTTGCATTTCCAGCAGCAATGATGAGAGTTACTGTCACTCCATGTCCTTATCAGCTTTTTGTTTAATTTATTCTCACTTTTGCTTTCCTGTTTTCAATTGCATTGATTTCTGCTCTGATAATTATTACATGCTTCCTTTGCTGCTTTGAGTATATTTTGTCCTTTTTTATAGGTTCTATGGGCAGAAAGTTATGTGACTGATTTAAGACTTTTCCTTATTTCTAATGTAGGCATTTTGGTGCCATAAATTTTCCTTTCAACATTGCTTTGGTTGTGTTTCAAAATTTTTGATTTGTTCCACTATGATTTTTCTTCAGTGAATGCATTTTTTTTTGTTATTGAGACTTATTATTTTATTCATGGATTATTTAGAAGTGTGTCCTTTAGTTTTAAGTATTTGGAGATTTTCCTATTATCTTTCTGTTTTGTTTTTGTTTTTGTTTTTTCTAGTTTAATTGGAGTCAGGAACATACTCTATGATTTCAATTTTTTAGATTTTATTGAGGTTTATTTCATGCCCAGGGATGTAGTCTATTTTTGTAGTGTGTGTGTGTGTGTTTGTGTGTGTGTGTGTGTGTGTGTGAGAGAGAGAGAGAGAACTTGAAAAGAAGATGTATTCTGCTGTTGTTAGTTAGAGTGTCTTATAAATGTTGATTGAATCCTGTTGGTTGATAGTATTGTTGAGTTCTGCTATATCCTTGTTGATTTTCTGTCCAGTTCTGTCAGTTGTTAAGAAAGAGGTGTCAAAGCCTTCAACTATAATTGTGGATTTGTTTATTTCTCTTTCTGAGTGTATCAGTTTTGCTTCACATATTTTGCAACTCGGTTGTTTTGTCCATATACATCATTTATTGAGCTTCGTAGTTAATTACTGCAGTATTCAATTCTAAAATTTTAGGGTTTTTTCCCCTTATTTATGCCATCTATTTCTTTGCTGAGACTTTATATTTTTGTTTAGGCTTTCTAGTTTTAAATTTGTTCTAAGCATGTTTGTAATTGTCCTTTGAAACATTTTTATTACACTGCATTAGAATGACATAATTCTAACATCTCTGTCATCTCATGTTTGCATCTATTGATTTTATTTTTGCATTCAGTTTAAGATGACCCTGATTCTCAGTGTAATGAGTAATTTTCCTTTGAAACTTGAACATTTCTGTATTACATTCTGAGACTATGGATCTTCTTTAAGCCTTCTGTTTTATCTGGCTTTCTTTGACATTTCTCTGATAGAGGGTGGGACAGGGACACCACCTCCTTGTTGCTAAGTAGGGGTGAAGTTTGTGGTTTCTAACTTGGCCTCCACTGGTGACCAAAGGTGAGCCCCTCTTTCCTGCCTTGTGGGTAGGGGATGGCTCCCTGCGTGGTCTTCCCTGACACTGCTGTGGGAATACCTAGTTACTACTGGGTGATGGGGAAAGTCCTGACTTTCACTAGGTCTGCTTGACACCAACCCAGTAGAGAGGAAGAGGGACTCCTGTTTACTGCCAGGTGTGAGTATAAGTCCGGATTCTCCATTTGGTCTCCACTGACAGTGATAGTGAGTGGACACTCCCTACCAGATGGTGGGGTGAAGTACTGGCTGCCTATACGATCTCCTCTGACATTACCCTAGTGGGAATGTTGTTGCGTCTTGTAACATCTTTGCAAGGGTAGCGATTTAGGCTTCCCGACCCAACCTCTGCTGGTATTGATTAGAGGTGAGGCCACAGATTTTCTGTGTGTTGGCTAGAGTAGAGCAACAAACTTCCTGTTTTTCCAGGAAGACTTTCCCTTTGTCCTTTGGCATGTTTGAGTTGTCAGTTTCTTTAGCTTCTAGTCTGGAATTTATGAAACACAAAGAAAATCCAGGGAACCCAGCACCAAGTTATTCCACAGAGCGCATCCTTAGCCAGGCTGCCTTCTCCCCTCTACCTTCAGAGTCTTCTTGGCTTTTTAGATATACCTGGTGGAAAAATAGGGGAAAGTACACTAACTTTATCTTCTTTGGAAGCAAAAATTCATTGATCTAATTTTTATTATTATTTTTTTCTGCTTACTTAGGCTTATGTTTGATCTCAGTTTCTTAAGGTGAAAGCTTAGATTATTGGTTTGAGATATTTCTTCTTTAGGCCAGGCATGGTGGCTCACACCTGTAATCCCAGCACTTTGGGAAGCTGAGGTGGGTAGGTCACCTGAGGTCAGGCATTCAAGACTAGCCTGGGCAACATGGTGAAACCTCATCTATATAAAAAATTTTTTTAAGAGATATTTCTTATTTAATAACATATGAATTTAATGCTATAACTTTCCTTCCAAGCATTGCTTTCCACAAAGTTTAATTTATATTTTAACTTTTATTTAGTTTCAAATAAATTTAGATTTCTCTTGAGACATCTCTTACTCACAGATGATTTAGAAGCATACTGTTTAATTTCCAAATATTTGGGGATTTTCTGGTATCTTTCTGTTAATGATATTTAGTTTAATTTCATTGTGTTCTGAGAACATACAGGTATATCTTACTTGATGGCACTTTGCAGATACTGAGTTTAGTGTTTTTTTTTGTTTGTTTGTTTTTAACAAATTGAAGGTTTGTGACAATCCTGCATTGAGCAAGACTGTTGGCACCATTCTTTCAACAGCGGATGCTTATGTTGAAATATTTAGTAATTCTTACACTGTTTTCATTACTATTGTATCTGTTATGGTGATCTGTGATCACTGATCTTTGAAGTTACTATTGTAGTTATTTTGGGGTGTCATGAGCTCTGTCCATATAAGATGTCAAACTTAATTGATAGATGCTGTATGTATTCTGACTGCTTTACTGACCAACCATTTTTCTGCCTCATTTTTTCTCTCTATCTCTTTGGGCCTTGCTATTCTCTGAGACACAATAATATTAAAATTATGCCAATTAATAACCCTGCAATGACCTCTAATTGTTCAAGTGAAAGTGGAGTCACACATCTGCCACTTTAAATAAAAAGCTAGAAATGATTAAGCTTAATGAAGAAGACATGTCGAAAGCTGAGATGGGCCAGAAGCTGGGCCACTGTGCCAAACAGTTAGCCAGGTTGTAAATGGAAAAAGAAAAGTTCTTGAAGGAAATTAGAAGTACGACACTAGTGAACACACGAATGATAAAGAAGTGACACAGCCTAATTGCTGATATGGAGAAAGTTTGAGTGGTTTGGATAGAAGATCAGAGCAACCACAACAGTCCCTTAAGGCAAAGCCTAATCCAGAGCAAGGCACTAACTCTCTTGGATTCTATGAAGACTGACAGAGGTGAAGAAGCTGCAGAAGAAAAGTTGGAATTGAGTAGAGGCTGGTTCATGAGGAAAGATGCTGTCTCCATAACATAAAAGTGGACGGGGAAGCAGCAAGTGCTGATTTAGAAGCTGCACAAGTTATCCAGAAGATCTGGCTAACAACTGGTGAATGAGGCTGCACCAAACAACAGATTTTTCCACGTTGATGAAACAGACTTACTTTGGAAGATGCCCTCTGGGAATTTTACATCTAGAGAGGAGTCTGTGCCTGGCTTCTAAGCTTCAATGGAAAAGCTGACTCTTTTTGTAGGGGCCAATACAGCTGATTACTTTAAGCTGAAAACAATGTTCATTTACCATCTCATAAATCCTAGTTTCCTTAACAATGATGGTAAGTGTACTCTTTCTGTGTTCTCTACATGGAAAAACAAAGCCTAGATGACTGCACATCTGTTTACAGCATGGTTTGCTGAATATTTTAAGATTCAGTATTGAGATCTACTGTTCAGAAAGATTTCTTCTAAAATATTACTGCTTATTAACAATGCGCCTGGTTACCCAATAGCTTTGCTGGAGATGTACAAGGAGATGAATGTTGTTTTTAGCCTGCTGTCACAACATCCATTCTACAACCCACGGACCAAGGACTAATTTCAACTTTCAAGTCTTATTAAGAAATATGTTGCATGAAGACAGTGTGGTGATTTCTCAAGGATCTAGAAATAGAAATTCCATTTGACCCAGCAATCCCATTACTGGGCATATACCCAAAGGATGATAAATCATTCTACTGTAAAGACACATGCACACGTATGTTCATTGCAGCCCTGTTTACAACAGCAAAGAACTGGAACCAACACAAATGCCCATCAATGATAGACCAGACAGGGAAAATGTGGCACATATACATCATGGAATACTAAGCAGTCATAAAAAACAATGAGTTCGTGTCCTTCATAGGGACTTGGATGAATCTGGAAACCATCACTCTCAACAAACTGACACAAGAACAGAAAACCAAATACTGCATGTTCTCACTCATAGGTGAGTGTTGAACAATGAGAACATGTGGACTCAGGGAGAGGAGTATCACATACTGGGGTCTGTTGTGGGGAGACTAGGGAAGGGACAGTGAGGGGTAGGAAGGCTGGAGAGGGATTACATGGGGAGAAATGCTGAATATAGTATGCACCTATGCAACAACCCTGCATGACCTGCACATACAACCTGGAACCTAAAGTAAAAAAAGTAAAAAAAAAAAAGAAAAAAAAAAAGAAATACATTGCATAAGGCTATAGATGCCATAAATAGTGATTTCCTGGTGGATCTGGGCAAAGTAAAGTAAAATCCTTCTGAAAAGGATTCATCATTTGAGACGTCATTAAGAACATTCATAATTCATAAGAGGAAGTCAATATATCAATATTAACGGGAGTTTGGAAGAAGTTGATTCCAGCCCTTGTGAATCACTTGGAGTGACCAAAGACTTTAGTGGAGGAAGTCACTTCAAATGTGGTGGAAATAGCAAGAGAATTAGAATTATAAGTGGCGTCTGAAGATGTTACTGAATTGCTGTGATCTCATAGCAAAACTTTAACAGATGAGGAGTTGCTTCCTAGACATGAGAAAAGAAAACGGTTTCTTGAGATGGAAACTACTTCTGGTGAGGATATGGTGAACGTTGGTGAAATGACACCATAAACTTAGTTGATAAAGCAGCAGCAGGGTTTGAGAAGATTGATTCTAATTTTGAAAGAAGTTTTACTATGTGTAAAGTGCTATCCGATAACACTGCATGCTACAGAGAAATCATTTGTGAAAGGCAGGGTCAGTTGACACAATAACCTTTATTATTGTCTTATTTTAAGGAATTTCCACAGCCACTTCAGCAGCTACCACTCTGATTAGTCAGGAGCCATCAACATCAAGGCAAACCTTTCACTATCTAAAAGATTATGACTTTCTGAAAGCTAAGATGATCATTAGGATTTTTTTTTAGCAAGAAAATATTTTTAAATTAATATATATACTTTTTTCAGACATAATGATATTACACACTTAATAAATTACAGTACGGTATAAATACAATTTTTATATGTACTAGAAACCAAGAAATTTGCGTGACTCATATTATTGCAGTATTCACTTTATTGTGGTGGTCTGAAACCAGACCCACAATATCTCCAATGTATACCTGTACTTTGTATGATTTCTATTCTTTTAAACTTGCTAACTGTTTTTTATGGCCCAGTCTATGGTCTATCTTGGTGAATGTTTCATCCAAGCATGAGATAAACCATTTTAGATGGTGTATCCTATAAATATAAATTAGTTTAACTTGATTGATAGTGTTATTCAGGTCATCTGTATTCTCATTGGTTTTCTGTCTGCTCCATCTATCAAACTGACAGAGGTTTATTTAATCTCTGATATGGTTTGGCTCTGTGTCCCCACCCAAATCTTGTGTCAAATTGTAATCCCCGTGTGTTGAAGGAGGGGTTTGGTGGAAGGTGATTGAATCATGGGGACTGAATTTCCCCTTGCTGTTCTCACAAGTCTGGTTGTTTGCAAGTATGTAACACTTCCCCCTTCACACTCTCTTTCTCCTGCTCCAGCTGTGTAGGACCTGCTGACTTCCTCTTTGCCTTCTGCCATGGTTGTAAGTTTTCTCAGGCCTTCCCAGACAAGCTTCCTGTATAGCCTGTGGAACTGTGAGTCAATTATGTCTTTATAGCAGTGTGAGATTGTCTTTATGCAGTATCCGATTATCATGGTGGGTTTGTCTATCTCTCCTTTCAGGTGCGTCAGTATTTGTGAGTCATGTGTTTTGATGCTTTTTTATTAGATGCATCCTTGTTAAGGATTGTTATATCTTCTTGGAGAATTCACCTCTTTATCATTAAGTCATGGCCTCCTTTATCCCTAGTAGTAGCCCTTGTTTTGAAGTCTGCATTGTCTATAATTAATATACCCACTCTACCTTCCTTTTGTTAATATTAGCATGGCAAATGTTATTCTATTTCTTTGTTTTTAACCTGAGCTGCCATATTTGAAATGGGTTTCTTATAGATATTATTTAGTTTGTTGTTTGCTTTTTAAGTGGCTGAAAACCTATTGATTGGTATATTTAGACCATGTTAAATTCATTATTGACATACTTGGATTAATATGTCCCATTTTTTAAACTTCATATTTGATGCCTTTGTTCTGTGTTTTATTTCCTCCTTTTTCTGCCTTCTGATTTTTAATTAAATGTTTCATATGAGGCCATTTTAGTTACTTTGTTAGAATGTCAGTTATATGTCTTTTTACAAATTTTGGTGATTGTCCTAGAGGTTGTAATGTAATTTGTAACTAATATTTATCCTTCTTTGACCTCCTTCCAATAATGTTATATGACTCCTCATGTAGTACAGGTGCCTTACAAGAGAGTATTTTCAATTTCTTATCCACTGAGATATTGTTCTTATTCATTTTATTAATCCACATGCTGAATAACTCAATACATCATTGTTAATAATGCTTTGGATAAACTGTTATCTTTCATATTGAATTAAGATGAATTAATTACTTCATTACCTTTATTTATTTCCCCTCTGTTGCTTTTTATTCTTTATGTATATCCATGTTTCTTCAACCTATATCAGTTTTCTTCTGCCTGAAAAACTTTGATCAATTCTTTCAAGGCAGGTCTGCTGGTGGTTTTTTTCCCCCTGTTTTTGTTCATCTGAGAAATTGTTCATTTCTTCTTCACATTTGAAAGATAGTTACAACAAATATAGCATTGTAATTCTGGGTTTGTAGCTTTTCCTTTCAATTCTTTAAGAATTTCACTCCACTCTCTTCTTGCTTGCATGGTTTCTAACAAGAAGTCTGCTGTAATTCTTATCCTTGTTCCTATACAGGTAACATCTTTTATCCCTCTCTGACTTTTCACAAGATTTTCAGTTCTCAATTAAACAATTTTGATTATTATATACCTATTTTTGTTTTGTTTTTAGTTTAGTTTAATTTGTTGTACTTATTCTTGTTTGTGGTCTTTGAGCTTCAGGAGCTGTGATTTGATGTCTTCCACTAACTTTGGAAAGTTCTGTGCCATTATTACTTCAACTATTTCTTCTGCTCAGATCTCTCTTCTTCCTCTGGTATTCCACTTACATGTATTTTTTCTCTAGTAGGTGAGAAAGGAGACTAGAGGGTGTTGGAGTGGAAGAAGATCCCTTTTACCTGCTGGATAAATCTCTGACAAAATATTTTCCTATAGAAAGCAGGCTTCTGTTGTGGAAACTGCTCTGGGGACATTTTATAGTTTATCTCTCTGCCAGAGCCATATGTGCATTTTTCTCAGATCTTCATCATGTAAGCTTGGTGAGGTTCTTGGAAGTAAAGCTCCAGGAAGTGTGGCTGTATTCCACCTCCAATAGTGTGGTCTCAGGATGTTTATTATTCTTGTGCTTGTCCTACTCAGTGCCCAGCTTGATTCAATGGATTCATCAAAATACTTAAGTGTTGAATTTAAGTGTTTTTGCCAGTTTGTGGCTCCAGCAACTTCTGCTCCAGGTAAAAGATTTCAGTTGTGACTCTCTATCTGTTTCTCCAGAATTTGGGCAGAGGTTTCTGAGGCCAAGGCAGGCAGATCACTTGAGGTCGGGAGTTCGAAACCTACGTGGCCAACATGGTGAAACCCTGTCTTCACTAAAAATACAAAAAATTAGCCAGGCATCGTGGCAGGTACCTGTAATCCCAGCTACTTGGGAGGCCGAGGCAGGAGAATCACTTGATCCCAGGAGACAGAGGTTGCAATGAGCCAAGATAATGCCACTGCCCTCTAGGTTGTGCAACACAGCCAGTTTCCATCTGAAAAAAAATATCGTATTCTTCCTACAAAACAGAAAACAATAAAATTCTTTTTAGTTTAGTGTATATGATGCTGCACTTACTAAGTGATATATATAATTGAAAGGAGAGGGAAACAACACGTGCTAAATGTATACAAGTTATTTTTAGAATATATTCTGTATACAGGATAAGACTCTTAGTTGAAGGAGAAAGTATACTTTAGATGTTTTATGAAAAGCAGAGTTAGCAAAATGAGAAGTATTGTTTGACGGGACAGGAACTATCATGTGACATGAAGCTAGGGAGTAATATGGGACCAAGATTCCTATTTAAAAATGAAAATAATTTCACCTTGTGATTTACAAATCCTCACAAAGAGTTCCCTTTTTCATTTAAGAATGACAAGACTGTTAACTCTTCCAAGTACCATAGCCATGGCATTTATTACTGACGGTGTCATCCTATCTTTTCTGAGTGATCTGTCTTCCCTCCTACACTGTGAGGTCCTAGACCTTGGGAACAAAGCCTTGTTTGTGTTGCTCCTATGACAATACCACAGACATTGTCTTTCAGAAGAAATCACTTAGAAAGGGCACGTGGAGA
Organism: Saimiri boliviensis; assembly: GCF_048565385.1. Lineage (NCBI taxonomy): Eukaryota > Metazoa > Chordata > Mammalia > Primates > Cebidae > Saimiri > Saimiri boliviensis. The sequence continues at coordinate 5,817,927 of NC_133458.1, read as the reverse complement.
GAATGGATGTGTGCAGGTTATGAAGGGTGACAGGTCTGTGTCTGCCTGAAGATTGGTGCTTCAATACTCAGCACCTTCTAAGAATGAGCTAACATACATGTGTCAATTGAAATTACAAACTAAAGAAGGGCAATGCTAACCAAGAGAAACGTGATGCAGCAAGATGTTTCAGTATTAATGACCCAGCTAAGGCATTGTATTAGGTAATGATGTCAAAGCCTCCCAGAGATGTGCTCTTAGTAAAACCACTCAAGTCCTTATCATCCTATGATCAAAGCCTGGGAGCTAGAGATGGACTCGCTTTCCTCATCTATAGCCTGACATACAAAAGATACCTGGAGAAGAGAAGACACCTGCTTGAACTAGACATGTTGTTCCTCTTTATTGGGCCATAATTATGCTTCTTTCAACTCCTCCAGGCAGTAAGCCTGAAAATGAGTTAGCCTGTGGGGTGTGGCAGGAGAGGCCCTCATTGGATGGGTTGGACAATTTGGGGTATAGTCTTTGAGCCAGCTCTTCTCCATGGCATTCTCTGAAGTGACTTCCTTTTGCACACCCCCCAACTCATAATTTCTTTCTCATTTTAGAGTCAACTTTTGCCTCAGACCCTAAAATAATGTAGATATTAAGCCTCCCAAGTGTGGCTATGAGGTAAATATAGACATAGGATTTAGATAAAAGCAGAGATTTATAAAACAATTAGGACCATAGTGCAAGAAATAGGTCGTCCCTAGAGGTTGTGCACTCCCATATGTTTTCCACTGTTAGAAGCTTTCTCAAGCACCTGGGAGAGACGGTGATTTAACCTCAACCTGAATCATTCCCTCTTCTTGATTGACAAGTCACCTTAGTAATATTGTGAAGTAGCTGGGGCGGTTAGAAGTTCCTGGGGAGTGAGTCTGCCTCAGTAGAAGGAAGGATTTGCTGCATTTCCTTAAGGGGGATAGGAATGGAGGGGGCTAACAACTCAGATAGTGGACATTGACATTAGTGAATAAAAGAATGTTTCAAATAAATTGTCTCTTGTAGCCTCTTTCAGAGATACTAGACTCAGTAGCCATGGGCTCATGAACAAGGCGATGAAGAATAAGCTCAAACTTGGAAAATGAAGGCTAGGACTAGGCACGATGGACAGGAAAAAGACAAGAAGTGGGCATGGAAGTCAGGGTCAAGGCAAAACAGCACAGTAAAGCCAGCCAGGCATTCCTGTGCAGCGACTTTGTTCAGAACTACCTTAATCTTGTACCTGGCTCTGATCCACTGGGACATTTCTCCCGGCTTAATGATGTAGCCATGTGACTGTGGGGACTTAAGGTATGTAAAAAGATTTACTCTGTTTAGGTAAGCCGTGGCAGGTGAAAAAGAGCTTCATTCCTCCTAGAAACACATAATCTTGCTTCTATCGACTCAAGGAAAGGAAAACGTTTTCTCCTGGAAATGTAAGCACTGTGGCTATTCCATCATGCATTTTTACTTTCACCTTTTCCCTAAAGACTTTTTTTCTCCTACTTGGAGGTGTTGCAGAATGCATTAATTTGATATGATGCAGGTTGTTATAAGTAATCTTTCTTTCTGCAATAACTTGATGGAAAATGTTAAGTTTTATATATTAGATTTAGGAAAACCACTTTCTCATCTTCTTCAACTAACTGCACATGACGATGTGTTCATTATGAGTATAAATATAAAGTCAAGATAATCCAGGAAAAAATGCAATTGTTTTTAGAGTAAAACTGAGAATCTATTTGTGTTATCAGGGTTGCTTTTTCTGTGGTGCCTCTTTTCTTAGGTAGGAACTCTAGGTTATCCACTCTAGATAATTAATGCTGACAGAGGAGAGAGAGATCAGAGGGCCATATAGGGTAGATAAGAGCTTAGCCTTATTTCCATCTGTTTGACACACGATCAGCTGGAGGAAACAATAGAATACCCCTTTTCCTCTCTTCTGCATCAATGACTTTCACATATTCTCATTATGTTTACGTATCTTCAGTGAGCTGCACACTTATTTATTTATTTATTATACTTTAAGTTCTGGGGTACATGTGCAGAACGTGCAGGTACACACACGCCTTGGTGGTTTGCTGCATCCATCTGCCCCATCATCTACATGAGGTATTTCTTCTAATCTAGCCCTCCCCAATCCCCCCACCCCCTGCTATCCCTCCCCTGGCCCCTCCACCCCACCAAAAGGCCCCAGTGTGTGATGTTCTCCTCCCTGTGTCCGTGTGTTCTCATTGTTTAACACCCACTTGTAAGTGAGAACATGCAGTGTTTGGTTTTCTGTTCTTGTGTCAGTTTGCTGAGAATGATGGTTTCCAGCTTCATCCATGTCCCTGCAAAGGAGATGAACTCATCTTTTTTATGGCTTCATAGTATTCCATGGTGTATATGGAGCTACACACTTTTGTTTTTACTTTCATGGGGCCTAAAGTCTTGTGGTAGAAATAAGTTTTAATCAAATTTCAAAATCATTATTAACTATTTAATGTTACAAATGAAAGGTGTTAGAATCTGTAAGAATGGAACAGGAGGTCCTGATCTACTTTTGGTAGTGAGATGTTAGATATTCAGTGAATGTTTTTTGAAGAAGTGGATAAATGATTAATTATAAGATTAATTACAGCTTCTCTAAATTCAGTTTCTACAAAACTGTGACAGAGACTGCTGCTTATCGCCCAATAATTGTTCTCCCTTTCTATAAAAGTAGACATGTTAAGCAGGTATATGGCAACTCAAGGAAAATAAAAAGATGGTTTTCCGGACTTCTTTAAATACTGATGTGGTCATGTGACTAGGTTCTTGACAATATCATGGGAAAAAACAATGTGTGAAACTTCAGAGTAGTATTCTTAAGGTAAAAAGGGCCAGCCCTCCTTTTGTCTTCTCCCCACTGACTTTAATTCTACTGTGGCTATCTTGAACCATGGGGGATAAAGAGAATACCACAGGGATGGCGGAACCACAAGAAAATGAGTGGGCCCCAGTATCTTTATAGAGCAGAGTAACATGCCACCTTGGAATGGACTTGGAGTTTTTACAGGTGTGAAAAACTTTTGTCCTAGTTAAGCCATTATTTTGAGGACTGTTTCTTTTTGAAATTTCTTCTAAGAAAATTGGGATACATGTGCAGAACATGCAGGTGTGTTACTTAGGTATACGTGTACCACGAGGGTTCGTTACTTAGGTATACATGTACCATGAGGGTTTGCTGCACCTATTGACCAATCCTCTGAATTTTCTCCTCTCATCCCGACCCCTCAACAGGCCCTGACGTTTGGTGCTCACCTCTGTGTGTCCATCCATGTCTTCTCAATGTTCAAATCCCAATTATGAGTAAGAACATGAGGTGTTCTTTTTTAAATTTTAAAAAATTTCAATAGTTTTGGGGGTACAGGTGGTTTTTGGTGACCTGAATAAGTTCCTCAGTGGTGATTTCTGAGAATTCACAGCAGTTGTCACCTGAGCAGGGTACGCTGTGCCCAGTACATCAGCTTTTATCCCCTCCCGAACCCTTCCCCACTCCCAAGTCCGCAAGTCCTCAGGGCTTCTCAAGCAGTTTTCACATTTGGAGTTGGCATTTGCTTCTTGGGCTACAACTGCAGCATCTTAATATTCTTTTTCTAATATCACTGAGTTTCAGTCTTCTCCTCTAAATGCATGTGGAGAGGCTCAGAGCTGGAGAAACAGGAAGTCCAGAAGGGCAGAAGATAGCATTTCTGGGCTGCAACTTAAACAACCCAGCCTTGGTCATAACTTTATTTCTTCACCTATGCTTGGTATCCAATATCCAGCCAAACATTAATATATATGACAGATCTGTCTTACTTTTTAAAATTTTAAGCAAATATTTATCAAAATTCTACTATGCTGGACTCTATGCTAGCTACTGGTGCAGAGGAAGAAATGGACAGAAACCTAACCAATGTGGGTAAGAACAGTCAGTCACAAAACAGGGCTTGAGGCAGCCTGAGAGCCTTGCCTTGAGAGACTCTTGGGTGTCCCCAGTCACCTTTCCAGGATCACAAACAGAGCTAGAGCATTTTCTTTCTTTTTCTTGCAGGCAGGGTCTGTTGCCCAGCTGAAGTACAGAGGCACAATCACAGCTCACTGCAGCCTTCACCTCCTGGGTTCCAGTGATTCTCCCACCTCAGCCTCTGGAGTAGCTGGGACTACAGTTCCCCCTGCAACCACATGCACAGCTAATGTTTTGTATTTTTTTGTAGAGATGGGGTTTTACCATGTTTTCTAGGCTGGCAGAGCATTTTCTAGTAGTAGAAATGAGCCAGATGTTGGTTATGTAGAGAACACTAGTCTAAGGATGGGATTTTCCCCCTTATTGCCAAGGATTAGTAGTGTGATTTGGGAAAGATGCTTAAAGTTACCTCCAGGCTCAGTGTTCTCATTCAGCAGATGAAGGGCCTTAAAGATAATGTAAAGAGTGAATTCTGCTCCAAAATTCTACCACGCACATACATACACATACATACAATGTACCCGTGTGTGTTTATTTGGTCTATGATTATAAATACGAAGTCAGAATATATGGTTGAACTCTCTCACCTTTTCTTTTGGGTCTGCTGCATTTCCTTCTCATTTTTCCACATTTTTTTCCTGCTTTACCTCTGCTGAGGTTCATCTCACTGTCATAACAAAACTGCTTCACTTTACTTAAAGTTAGTCCTCCTTTTAAACTTTGATTCATGCGACTCCTTTTCCTTTTCTTTTGCTAAAGAGGGAGGCAAGAAAGGAAGAAATCAACAGAGCAAAATTATACATTCTGGTCAATAGGTTTCTTTTAATTGTGTTTGTTAAAGTCCAGCCTCCTCATATCCTATTTAATATATTCTGTTGAGATCATTTTCAATCTGGAAATTTCTTCTCATTTTTTCCATTAAAGAAAAGGTGAAGCTAATTTCTTGCTTTTAAAAAATTAATAGCAACTATTATAATAATTGGAATTACAGTAAATGCAAAATGGAGAGTTATGAATTGCTGGCATAAATCTCTTTTGGGGAAAATGTACAAAAAAACTAAGATAATGTATTTTTTTTTTCTTTTTGAGACAGAGTCTCGCTCTGTCACCCAGGCTGGAGTGCAGTGGCATGATCTCAGCTCACTGCAGCCTCTGCTACCCAGATTCAAGTTATTCTCCTGCCTCAGCCTCCCGAGTAGCTAAAATTACAGGTGCATGCCACCACGCCTAGCTAATGTTTTTGTACTTTTAGTAAAGACAGGGTTTCACCATGTTGCCAGGCTGGTCTCCAACTTCTGACCTCAGGTGATCTGCCCACCTCAGCCTCCCAAAGTCTGGGATTACAGGTGCGAGCCACCATACCTGGCCACAATGTATTTTTTTAAACATCACCTTTTAGAAGAGATTCTTATGGTACAACATATTGGCTAGCAACATAAGAAAAGGTAATATATTGCTAAAACAACCTAGGAGCTTAATTTAAATTCCAATTAATTCAGTACTAAACATTGGCAAAATCAGAAAATTTCTGATGGCAGTGAAAGCTGTTGTGGAAATAACCCTGGAGTAGGCAGCTCCAGATCCGACCTCTAATCTAGCATCTAATCTAGTATGTAATCTAACTGTGTTTCTCAGGAAAGTTACTTTATTTCTTGGTAACATCTGTGAAGTGAGGATTACACCTGCAGTTCTAGTCATCTATTGTAGGGTAAAAAATCACCCCAAATCTCCCACAGCATCCTCTGCCCACAGGCAAGCCTCCTTGTTCCATATGAGTCACAAGCCTTCCCAGCATCAGGGCTGAGAAGAAGTAGACCCCACCTCTTCATGTGGATGTGGCAAGGTGCCAGGAGACATTTAGAATCAGAGCTACTTTTTCAACCATCTTCAGAACACATAGTCTCTCCACTGTATCAGTCAGGGTTCTCTAGAGGGACAGAACTAATAGAATAGATGTATCTATGTAGGAGAGTTTATTAAGGTGTATTGACTCACACGATCACAAGGTGAAGTCCCACAAGAGGCCATCTGCAAGTTGAGGAGCAAGGAAGCCAGTCCAAGACCCAAAACCTCAAAAGCAGGGAAGCCGACGGCACAGCTTCCAGTCTGTGGTTGAAGGCCCGAGAGCCCCTGACAAATCTGTGGTCCAAGAGTCCAGAAGCTGAAGAACCTGGAGTCTGATGTTCAAGGGCAGGAAGCATCAAGCATGAGAGAGAGATAAAGGCCAGAAGACTCGGCAAGTCTGCTCTTCCAGCTTCTCCTGTCTGCCTTTGTTTTTTTTTTTTTTTTTTTTTTTTTTGAGTGGAGTGCAGTGCAGTGGCGTGATTTGGCTCACTGCTACCTCTGCCTCCAGGTTCAAGCAATTCTCCTGCCTCAGCCTCCTGAGTTGCTGGGATTACAGACATATGCTACCATGCCTGGCTAATTTTCTTGTAATTTTTTTTTTAGTAGAGACAGGGTTTCACTATGTTGGCCAATCTGGTCTCGAACTCCTGACCTCAAGTGATCTGCCCGCCTTGGACTCCCAAAGTGCTAGTATTATAGCACAAGCCACTGCATCCAGCCCTGCCTGCTTTATTCTAGCCACACTGGAAGCTGATTAGATTATGCCCACCCAGATTGAGGATGGGTCTGCCTCTCCCAGCCCACTGACTCAAATGCTAATCTCCTTTGGTAACATCCTGAGACACATCCAAGAACAATACTTTGCATCCTTCAATCCAATCAAGTTGACACTCAGTATTAACCATCACACTCCACCTATGCTACCATTTAATGGCTTAGTCATTGCCTCAGAAGTTGCAATTCTTATTTATCCTTTGTGTATTTTCTATTCTTTCATAATTAGCACCTACTAATTTTTAAGAATCTTTTGATTACAGCTTCTTGCAGGCTTTCTTTTCTACATTTATTTTTAATGTTTATTTAAAACACAGCTGAGACCACATTATTAAAGGAACAGCTTTTACATTTTGTGAACTATTGGTTTGATGGCTATGTTATGAAATATATATGAAGTATCTTTTCTTTTGCACAGATCTTCAGAATTCATTACAGGCTGTTGTGTTTGAGTTAAGTCCTAGTTACCATCTATGCGCTTCCAGATCCAGGAGGATTTCTGTGAAGGGAAACCGTTGTATCTGCCTTCTTAGTGAGAAATACAAAATGATTTAAACATCTCCTTGGGCCTTAGAGGGAAGACAAGAAATGGGAGCAGAAGACACATGGATGTGTAGGTTCACTCTGGCCTCTTCGGAGTCTGAGGGACGCTCTCCTCTGTTCTTGCCATTGTGACCCTTGTCGTCTTCCATTCCTTGGGAGGCAGAGCAGTCTCTGTTTGGTAGTGAAGAATAGTTCAGACTTGGGTGTGAGACAGCTTAGATTCGAATCTTCAGTTCCCCATTTATCAGCCATGTCTGTAACTTCCCTCAGCCTCAGTCTCTTTATCTATAAAAGGGCATAATCATTGGAGTCGCCATATAGATTTATTCGAGGATATGTGATAGCATAAAACACTTAGCTCCACGCGTGGTACCCATTAAGAGTTCAATAACATTAGAAACTACTTGGCAGCCGCTATCCTTATTCATTTTATTTCATTATCATTATCCTGGTGTTTTTTCGTGTCTCAAAACCTGTCTTTGATTAGGTTTTTTCAGTTCTTGGAATTCCTGGCAGCTGGAGGACCCAGCGTTTCACTTGGACACCCTATTTTAGGTGCAGCTCAGAGCAGACACTGAGAAGGTTCCTGGTGGCTGCTGTCCAGGGCCTGAAGAAGACACCTTTTTCATGAGTGGTGTAGTTTGGCTCTGTGTTCCCACCCAAATCTCATTTTGAATTGTACTTCCCACATGTGGAGGGAGGGACCTGGTGGGAAGTGACTGGTTTATGGGGTAGATTTCCTCCCTGCTGTTGTAGTGATAGTGAGGGAGTTTTCTCAAGATCTGGCTGTTTGATAAGTGTCTGGCACTTCCCCCTCTTGCTCTCTCTCTCCTATCACCTTGTGAAGAAGGTGCTGCTTCCTCTTCCCCTTCCACCATGATTGTAATTTTCCCAAGGCCCCTCCCCAGCCATGCAGAACTATGAGTCAATTGAACCTGTTTTGTTTATAAATTACCCAGTCTCAGGTAGTATCTTTATAGCAATGTGAAAACTGACAAATACCGTAGGAGTGTTCCTTTAAGATACACCCTGTGTCCCAACATTGTTGTTTTAAAAGTGAAAAGTGCTGGTCAGACCAGAGGGAGGGCACCGGCCAGTCAACTCTCCTTTTACCAAAGGCCCTTTCCCAGTCATTCCCACCTATCAGCAATGTGCTTTTGAGAAGTAGCACTATAGAAGTCCATTTCTAATATTTTATTCTGAAACAAGATTATAGGAGGTACATCGAAGCTGAAGACTCACATGTAACCTTTGGGTCAAGTATGTCAAGACTGGTTTAGAGCAAGTCAAAAAGGTGCAATATACACAGCTGCCCTGTTTAAGTCTGAAGCCAACAATCCAATTTCCTCTGGCCTTCTCTTCGTGAGTTCAAAGTGAAGCCAGTTCCCTTCACCTTTCCCTAGTGGCATGGTTTCCAGCCTTCTCGCTCCTCAGATTTTCTAATTAGTCTTTACTCCAGATGTGATCTGAGCAAAATAGAGTGCATGACCTCCTTCCATTATTTGGAAATGATATATCCATGACTGAATTCTAAAACTGTGTTAACATTTAAGTAACATTGTCACATAATGATTTTTTTTTTTTTTACTGCCAAAGTAGTTGGAGGTTTTAGTTAACTCTGTTGTCAAGCTATATTTTCCTCTATTACGTTCTGCAATGGATTTTTTTGAACAATGCAGGACTTTCTATTAGTAAGCAAAATGCTTTTTGACCTGTGGAAACCGGTCATGACTCCACTCACTTGTAACAACACCTACCTTACAATCACTCATGCTATTCTATTCTGAACTCGCCCTGGACCTAGAAAACTGAAATAACCCCTTAATGTCATTCCCAAGACTTATTATCTTCTAGTATGATGCTTTACACACAGAAAACAAAGATGTACTACACATAACCAACATATGCGTACTTGAAGTTTTACAAAAAGTAAGACATTATTCACTTTGTAAGACCTTTTACAGAAGTAAGACATTATTCACTTTGTAAAGGAATACACTTTGGTGAAAAAACCCTCATCTTGACCATTTGTTGAAACAGCAAGTTAACACATTGTGTTACTCCACTGTTGCATGGCTGTAAAGAAATACCTAAGCCTGGGTAATTTATAGAGAAAAGAGGTTTAAGCCAGCCGCAGTGGCTCACACCTGTTATCCCAGCACATTGGCAGGCCAAGGCAGGTGGATCATGAGGTCAGGAGTTCGTGACCAGCCTGACCAACATGGTGAAACCCTGTCTCTACTAAAAATACAAAAATCAGCCGGCCTTGGTGCGGTGCGCCTGTAGTCCCACCTACTAAGGAGGCTGACACAGGAGAATCACTTGAACCCGGGAGGCAGAGGTTGTGGTGAGCCAAGAGTGTGCCATTGCACTGCTGCAGCCTGGGTAACAGAGTAGGACTCCATCTCAAAAAAAAAAAAAACAAAAAACAAAACAAAACAAAAAAAAAAACAAAGAAAGAAAAAGAAGAGAGGTTAGTTGGCTCTCAGTTCTGCAGGCTGTGCAGGATGCATGATGCTAACATCTGCTTGGCTTCTGGGGAGGTCTCATGAAACTTATAATCATGGCAGAAGGCAAAGAAGAAGTAGGCCCATCACATGGCCAGAAGAGGAGGAAGGAGGGAAGAGACACACACTTTTAAACAACCAGACCTCGTAAGAACTCACTCACTATCAGAAGAACAGCACCAAGAGGGTGGTGCTAAGTCATGAGAAATCGCCCCTGTGATCCAGCCACCACCCACCAGGCTCCACCTCCAGCAGTGGGGATTCAAATTTGACATGAGATTTGGTGGGGACAGAAATGCAGACCATATCATTCTTCCTCTGGGGCTCAAATCTCATATTCTCCTCACATTGCAATATACAACCATGCCTTCCCAATAGTCCCTCAAAGCCTTAACTCATTATTCCAGGATGAACTCAGAAGTCCAGAGTCCAAGTTCTCATCTGAGACAATGCAAACGCCTTCCCCTTATGAGCCTGTAAAATAAAAAAAAACAAGTTAGTTACTCCCAAGATACAATGGCGCTATAGGCACTGGGTAAATACTCTCATTACAAAAGGGAGAAATCAGTCAAAAGAAAGTGGATTCAGGCCCCATGCAGGTCCAAACCCCAGCAGGGCAGTCATGAAATCCTACACTTCCAAAATAATCTCTTTCGAATTTACATCCCACATCCAGGGCACATTGGTGCGAGGTGTGGGTTCCCAAGGTGCTGGGCAGCTTTGCCTCTGTGGCTTTTCAGGGTAAAGCCCCTGTGCCTGCTCTCAGAGTCTGTTGAGTGCTTGCAGCTTTTCTAGGTGCAGGGTGCAAGTTGCTGGTCAATTCTACTCACTCCGGGGACTGAAGAATGGTGGCTCCCTTTCAATAGTTTCACTAGGAAGTGCCCCAGTGGGGACTCAGTGTGGGGCCTCCAAAATAATCTGTAAGACTCCATGGCTATGCCCAGGGCCCACTGGTGTGAGGGTTAGGCTCCCAAGACTTTGGGCAGCTCCGCCCCTGTGACTTTGCAGGGTTCAGCCTGTGTGGTTGCTTTAATGAGCTGGTGTTGAGTGCCGGCAGCTATTCCTGGCTGTGTACAAATCACTTCCAGAAATGATCATATTTATTGATTTTTTTTTCATATTCTTCTTACATTAGTTTCACTAGAATGTAAAGAACAGAAATTTTCTGGTAGGCATTTATGTAAGAACTCAGAAGACAACAGTGAATTTTTAAAAAGTAAAACCTCAATACAAATTTATTGCTATAACAAATTAAATTAAAAAGTTACAAGTTTTTGTATCATATATTTGTACACAGATGAACAAAAGGCCTTAAGTAAATTTTGGATCAGGTATCATTTCATACTTATTTGGACTCAGACTTCAAATAATGTATAAGTAAGACAAACTCACACTTGTCAGAGGAATGAGCCTGCAAAGTGCATGAAAAAAACTCTTGCTTTAAAACATTTCTTCTACTATGTTGCATGAACTTCCTTAAAGACACCAGTGACTTATACATTAACAGCTGGGATACTTGCTCCACCTTGTCAATTTTCTTTCATATATATCTGGCCTGGATATATAACAATTTATTCAGATAATTTGCACAATATTCTTGTGGGGAGTAATAATTGCCACAGTTGTGTGTCTTATTCAGCAAGTCAAGTGCTGAGGTATATCACAATCAAGAAAATCAGCAGAAATTTTCTATTTGAAGGAAGAGATGAATGTTAACATTGAGTTTAAAAGTTTCAGTATTTTTTTTTTTTTTTTTTTTTTTTTTTTTTTTTTTTTTTTTTTTTTAGTAGAGGCGAGGTTTCACCATGTTGCCCAGGCTGATCTCGAACTCCTGGGCTCAAGTGATTCTCCCGCCTCAGCCTCCTAACATGCTAGGATTACAGCTGTGAGCTTCACACCTGGCCACATTCTTTTTAATTAAAGAGACTCATGAGGAGCAACTTTTATTTAAATGATCCATTCCTCATCATCACTCCCTTCATTTAACCCAACTCACTCATTTATTTATTTATTTATTTGTTTGTTTATTTTACTTTAAGTTCTGGGGTACATGTGCAGAACATGCAGGTTTGTTATACAGGTATCCCTGTGGCATGGTGGTTTGCTGCATCCATCACCCTGTCATCTACATTAGGGATTTCTCTACAGTTTCTGTTTTTTGAAAACTCAAGCCAGAATATTTCAGGCACCTTCTACTTTGTTTCTGAGTTTGGAGAACTTTCCTTACTTGAGAAAGGAAGTGTCAAGTAATGAGTGCACGGTATGGTAACAGTAGACTGTACTGGATGTCATTATTAATTTGTACAGCACAATTTATATTCTTTATGTTAAAAAGAGAGAAACAGTACGAGAGAGGAAGACGGATAGTGCATACTTATTGCTTGCTGGTGGGGATTTACTTACCCACAGAAGATGGCAAAAACTTGGGGGTCATAGCAAGCCCTTGTACATGGGACCATTGTGTGAATAAGGAACAGATGATCCTTTGAGAAGTTAAATTGGAAAACAAAGCTGTGGCTGTATTTCAAGTCCCATCTCTCCCCTTTGGCTTGGAAACTTGGAACAGTACAGCATCCACGTTGCTTCACATGGAAGCCCTTAGGAAGGGGCACATGTTACGTAGCAAAGACAATTTTATTCTTAAAGGTTTGTAAAACTGATTGAAATTAAACATTTACCTGGATAACTATGTAAATCCATTATTATTCCATTCTCATCATGGAATTATTTATTTACATCCATATCTTAGATACTAAGAAAGGATTTCATAAACATGTCATCAGGATATAGTAAATGGCCAGAGAAACAACGGTCTCTTTTAGATTGTTCCTGCCCTAAAAATAAGCACAGTCTAGATAAGTTCTATAATTATAGGCTTATTTTTATTTTTATTTTTATTTTTTTGAGACAGAGTCTCACTCTGTTGCCCAGGCTGCAGTGCAGTGGCGTGATCTCAGCTCACTGCAACCTCTGCCTCCCAGGTCCAAGCGATTTTTCTGCCTCAGCCTCTTGAGTAGCTGGGACACAAGAGTATGCCACCATGCCCAGCTAATTTTTTTGTATTTTAGTAGAGACAGGGTTTCACCATGTTGGCTAGGCTGGTCTCAAACTTCTGACCTCAGGTGATCCACCTGCCTCAGTCTCCCAAAATGCTGGGATTACAGGCATAAGCCACGACACTCAGCCAATCATAGATATTTTTAAAAGCAATTGAGAATCATTTAAATGAATTAAATTTCAGTAAGAGACAAGCCCTTCCAGGAAGAGAAGGGCCTGTGGCTACTTTTATCCTTGACAAGTTTCTCTTTATCCCAATGTATGGTAGGATTGATGTGGTCAAACTTAAATAAAAGAACTCTTATATGCCATATGCAAGCTGACATGAGAGTCTGGAATTCTGAGGATCTCCAGTCACACAGCAAACCTATACCTACCCACCAAATCTTTTCCCTAGCCCTTCACAGTGTGCACAGTAGCAGCAACAAAGACTGAGGGTGGGGCAGGAGGACTGAGTCAGCAGCCAAGGTGCACAGAACCTTTACTGATGACGTGGCAGGGCCCTGCTGAAGGCCTGGGGAGTGCAGGGAAGCTGCATGAGATCCTAAGGTACAGTGGGCCGTTACTGAATGCAGAGTTGCAGCAAGCCAAAGGCTGTCCCTATTACAGCAGGATGGCGCGATCTCCTGAGGCCAGCTCTCGTGCTTAGAGAGACCCTCAGAATCTCACCAATCCTCAAGCTGTAAATTTTCCTTAGGACATAAAAGCATTTTTCTTTCCCTCAAAGCCAGAGGAGCAATGAACATCATAAAAGCTGCAACAAGGCCCAGACCCAGCCCAGTTGCAGATATCATTGATTCAGCTTCTTACTCTTTTTGAAGCCAATAGTATCTGTAACATTTAATTCTCAATTGCTCTTTTACATGGAACTTACAGAATGTAGTTTTTTAAATTAAAGAGACAAAGAGGCAACAAAATGTGACCCATTTTCAAGATAAAAAAAATTGTCAGAAGAATCGGATCCAAAGATGCAGCTTAGAGAGTTAGCAGAGATACGCTATAAAACAACAATCATAAATATCTTAAAGGATTAATGGAAAAGGTGAACAATATGTGTAAGCAGATAAAAAATGTCAACAGACAAATAAAAACCATAAAAAGAAACGATGACAATTTCAGAATTAAAATAAGATATGGCAGTTTATATTTGTATGTACTTAATAAGAGCTTCAAAATATATGAAGCAGATACTGGTGGAAGTAAAAAGGAAATATAAAAATTTATAATCTGAGTTGAAGATTTTTAATGCCCCTCTCAGTAAGGAATAAAACAACTCATTAAAAAATAATAGGCTGGGCATAGTGGCTCACGTCTGTAATCCCAGCACTTTGTGGGGGCCGAGGTGTGAGGACGGCTTGAGTTTAGGAGTTTGAGGCCAGCCAGGGCAACATAGCAAGACCCCATCTCTAGAAATAATTTTAAAAATTTATCCAGGTATGGTGGTACACACTTGTGGTTCCAGGTACTAAGGAGGCTAAAGCAGGTGGATCTCCTGAGCCCTGGGTCATAGAGGCTACAGTGAGCCATGATTGTACTATTGCACTCCAGCCTGAGTGACAACATGAGATCACATTTCAAAAAATAAAACAATAATAAAGATATAGAGCCTTTGAATGTTGCTATCAACCAACGTAACCTAACTTACATGAATAGAGCAGTATACACAAAAACATGTATTTGTAAATACTTACGACAACTAACCACATACTGTGCTCCAAAATAATTTTTAATTAGTTTCAAAGAAATGAAATTGTAAAAGTATATCTCTGACGATAAATGTGAAAAATAAACATTTCTAATACTTTATTTAGAAAGGGCCAGATACCAGGAAATTATGCAATAAAAAATTTGCAGGACAAAGAAAATATTACAAAGGGAATTAAAAACATTTTGAGCTGAATTATAATGAAAATTCAATATATAGAAATTTATGACATGCAGCTAAAGCAGTGCTAAAAATAAAAGTTATAGTTTTATATGTTTAGGTCATTGATTTTCTTGGGGGGGGTTTAAAAAATTTATTAAATTTTTATAGGCACATTGTAGGTGTATATATTTATATGTGAGATATGTTGATACAGACATACAATGTGTAATAATCAAATCAGGGTAAATGGGGTATCCACCACCTCAAGCATTCACCATTTATTTGTTACAAACATTCCAGTTGTACTCCCTCAGTTATTCTTTTTTTTAAATTTTATTTTATTATTTTTTAAATTGCATTTTAGGTTTTGGGGTACATGTGAAGAACATGCAAGATTGTTGCATAGGTACACACATGGCAGTGTGGTTTGCTGCCTTCCTTCCCCTCACCTGTATCTGTCAATTCTCCCCATGCTATCTCTTCCCACCTCCCCACCCCCCATCCCTCCCCCATTTCCCCCCAATGGACCCCAGTGTGTAGTGCTCCCCTCCCTGTGTCCATGTGTTCTCATTGTTCAACACCCGCCTATGAGTGAGAACATGCGGTGTTTGATTTTCTGCTCTTGTGTCAGTTTGCTGAGAATGATGGTTTCCAGGTTCATCCATGTCCCTACAAAGGACACACACTCTTTGTTTTTGATGGCTGCATAATATTCCATGGTGTATATGTACCACATTTTCCCTATCCAGTCTATCATCAATGGGCATTTGGGTTGGTTCCAGGTCTTTGCTATTGTAAACAGTGCTGCAATGAACATTCGTGTGCATGTGTCCTTATAGTAGAATGATTTATAATCCTTTGGATATATATCCAGTATATCAACAGACACCTTACAAAAGAAGACATACAGGAGGCCAAACAAACATATGAAAAAATGCTCATCATCACTGGTCATTAGAGAAATGCAAATCAAAACCACATTGAGATACCATCTCACGCCAGTTAGAATGGCGATCATTAAAAAATCTGGAGACAACAGATGCTGGAGAGGATGTGGAGAAATAGGAACACTTTTACACTGTTGGTGGGAGTGTAAATTAATTCAACCATTGTGGAAGACAGTGTGGCGATTCCTCAATGACCTAAAAATAGAAATCCCATTTGACCTAGGTCATTGATTTTTAACTTTTATCTTTTTCTCATATAAACTTCCATGTTTGGAAGCTAAGGAAAGAAAAAAATTTTTAAACCCCCCCAAAATATAATAGGGAATATTATATAGAGCAGAAATCAATAAAATAGACTCCAGACAAAAAACAGAGATCAAAAAACTCAAATGTTCAAAAGGTTTATAAAATTGATAGATCCCAACGTGGACATATGTAAATAGATATGTATTAAATATAAAACTATATTTAAATTTTAAAAAGAAATGTATCAAGGATAGTTTGATCTAGTTGACTTCCCTAGTGAAGTCCATCAAACAATTAAAGAAATATTACAATTCTTGCCCATTTTTCTTTGAGAAAAGAGAGTAGGAGGTACTTCTAAATGTTTTTATAAGTCCAGCATAATCCTGAGATCAGATATCTGTCAGGGATATTACTAGAAAAAAATTTACAGATTTAGATCCTTTATAAACATAGAGGAAGACTTCTTACCAAAAGTATTAGCAAATCAACATTAGCATTATATGAAAAGACAACATGATATGATCACATGAAGGTTATCCTGAGAATACAAAGCTAATTAAATGTTTGAAAATTAATCAACAAAACTCAAGATGTAAACAAGGAAAATAATCTTTTGATGATAATTAAATGGCTGCAGAAAATTCATTTGAAAAATTCAACACTCAATCTTCATAAAGATCCCCAGCAAATCAGCAGTAGAAAGAAATTTCCTCAACCAGATAAAAGGCACCTATGCTAAACCTACAGCTAAAATCAAATTTAGTTATAAGACATTTGAGTTTCTGTCTCAGATCAGAAACAAGACTTTAACTCTTACCACTTTGAACCAACATCATACCGAATATTCTAGCCAGTGCAATAAAGCAAGATAAATAAATAGATAAAAGTTACAGGAAAATTCTGTATTTGCAGACAAAATGACTGTGTTCCCATATTACCTTAAGGAATTTAAAAAATGATGTCTACTAATTTTAGGAAGTTTACTGTATATGTAGTCGGCATATACAAATCAATAAATATATACCAGCAATGAAAAATTTGATGATAGAATTTAAAAACACCATTTTTTCACAGCATTTAAAACCTTCAATGCAAATACCCTGGAATGCATTTAATGAAAGATGTTCAAATATTACATACTGAAAACTACAAAAATTGCTGAGAAAAATTAAAGTCATCTCAATATAGGAGTAATAGACCATAGATTGAGGGATTTAATATTGCTAAGAGAGTAATACCCCCAAAATTGATATATAGGTTTGATACAATCTATATCAACATTTCAGAAGGCTTTTTGTTTTGGTAGAAATTCATGACATGATTCTAAAATTTTTATGTAACTGTGAACTATTTCTGAAAATAATATGAAAATTGGACTTACCTACCTGATTTCAACATTTATTATAAATGGAAAATAATAAAGACAGTTTTGTTTTGACTTAAGAATATAGGATGCATTAATGGAACAGTTAGGAAGTTCAGAAATATCCCACTGAGCCAATGCAATTAATGCCCTAAGAAAAGTCTTTCAACGAATTGTGTTGGAAATGCTCTATAGTAATATGCAGAAAAGATGAACCTTGGTAGTTACATTGCTCCACATGCAAAAATTAATACAATATGGATTATAAACATGAAATCAATAGTTATAACTATAAATTTTTAGGAGAAAAACATTAGGAAAAAAATCTTTGCAACCTTAGGGTAGGCAAGGATTTCATACATAAGGTGTATATCAAAAACACTAACCTGACAAATAAGAATGTATTAAGTTGACGCTTGTCAACTTATCATCATAAAAACATTTAAAGAAAATGAATAGAGATGCCACAAACTGGAAGAAAATGTTCACATTACATATCTCTGAACAATGACTTGTACCCAGATTATGTAAAAACTTCTACAAGTCCATAATTTATAAAACAATGAACCAAAGAAACAATGCACAAAAGATTTGAACAGATTATCAAAGAAGTTATATGAATGTCCAGTATGTACATCAGTAGCCATTTAGAGAAGCCAAATTAAAACAACCAGTTGGATATCTATACCCAGTATAATGGCGGAAATTAAAATGTCTGACAAAAACAAAAATTGGAACTCTAGAATGAAATAGTACAACTACCTTGAAAAAAAATTTGAGAGTTTCCTATAAACATACTTCTATTCTATGACTAAATAACTCTGCTCTTAGGTTTTAACACAAAGAAAATGAATTTTTATGTCATAAAAATGCTGGTAGCAAGAAGAGGAAAGTGAAGAAACACATTGCAGTCTATACCGGAAAAAAAGACGACTCTGCAATTTAAAAGGACTCATTGCTAAAACGTGTGACAATATGGAACAATCTTAAGAGCATTGAGTTAAGGAAGCTAGGTTCATAGGAATATTTATTGTAAGATTTCATTTATGTGAAGCTAATAAAGGGATAAAAATCTATGATGATATAAATAGGACAGTTGTTTTCTTTGGTGGTGTGAATTTATGGGAAGAGAATCTTTTTGAGATTCTGGTAAAGTTCTGCATTTTAATTTTCTTGGTGGTTACACAGATTTATACAATTGCCAGACTCAATGGACAATATACTTAAGATGTGTGCATTTTAATATGTGAAAATTATGCCTCAATAAAGCAGAATGAAGCAATTATGAAAATGATGTAATTTTCAACAACAAGAAATGTTAGTACAGTCTTTATAAGCACATGCCATTTAATAATGACCTACGAATAGTGCTTTATTAAGCACTTTCATGTTAATGTTTCCACTTAATTTTCACAATAAATATATCACATTGTGATATTATTCCCAAACTGAGAGAATAAGTAAACTCTAGGCTTTAGATAACTAGTGTGTGTCAAAAGCAAGACTGAAACTCACTCAAGTCTGTTGCCTCTTAGTTTAATGCTTTCCCAAGAAACAACAGTTGCTTCATTGTTACATAATCCTTATCTCAGAAAACTCCATCTGTGGGTAACTTGCTGCTGAGATCTCTGATTTACCCATTTTGTATGGAACCCCTGAACCTTGGTGGCTCAACATTGAAATGACAGCTTTTAACACATGATGATATTTTTACTGCAATTTATGCAATTGGAATTCTGACCTAGGTCAGATTCACTCAGTCATCCAAGTTAAAATATTTTCTTTGCCTTCATCGGGCATTTGGGGCACCATCATACCCCACACCCTTCCCCTACCCCAGGGTCGGAAGCAGGTGCTTTAATATGCTCCTAGGGCACCACAAGCTTCCCAGGATCATAATGCCCATCACATCATACAGTACTTTTCTATTTGTGGGTCTGCCTCCATCCATCTTTAGTCTCAAAGCTTTTCTGCTTGTGGGTAGAGAAGTGATTTCTTATTCATCTTGTATCCCAGTGCTTATTATAGTGTCTGGGATTCAAGAATCAGTCAATAAATATTTACTGAATGACTGAACAAATAGGCCAAATGCCTCAGGAGAGACAGTCATCTTCTGGTCTGCCATATCTCACCAAAACCACAACGCATCATTGATTAATAAATCGTCTGGAAATAATGCTGTCTTACGATGGACTTGATAACATTTTCATTGCAGTGTTTTTGTTGTGCTATCAAGTGCAGCTTGTTCAACTTTGATGCCGCATCTTCTGAAAAGCTTTTCCTGAGGCCTGTCCTTCCCAACCATCCCCAGTCAGACTTCGATAGTGCTCTTCTGTGTGCTAATGGTACCCTGCATTTATCTATCATTGCCTTACCATACTAAATAGAACTTGTTTGCTTATCTCTCACTATATTATATAGGGCAGAGATTTTATCTGTTTTGCTTGTTGCATAATCTCCAGCACTCTGGAAAGTTATTGTCACATTGTAGTTGCTCAGTAAGGATTGTTGAATGAACAAGATTTTTTTTGTTGTTGATTATCCAATACATGTACAGCTCTGCAAACATAAAGCATGTATACCCACACATATATTCAAACTTATCTATCTTTTTTATTGATTGTAATTTTTGTGTCTTTTTAAATAATTCCCTCTTTATACAAAAGAATTAATTGTCCTCCATTTTTCTTCTAAGGTTTTAGGGTTTCCTTTTTACAGATTGATACTTAGTTCATCAATAAATGATTATTATTTATGGTGTGACATGGTATCAATTTTTTCCATGTGCATAATTAATTTCTTCAGCACTATTTGTGGAATAGTTTAGCATTTATTCTCCAATTGGTAATGTCATTTTTCAATGCTCTGTATACAAATAGATCTTTTCTACTTTCTATGTTTGCATTAAAACCATTGTTTTAATTGCTACAGTTTTATAGTAAATCTGTATAATTGGTCATACTTTTTTTTTTTTTTGAGACGGAGTCTCACTCTGTTGGTTGGCTGGAGTGCAGTGGCACGATCTCGGCTCACTGCAATCTCCACCTCCCAGGTTCAAGCAATGCTCCTGCCTCAGCCTCCCAAGTAGCTGGGACCACAGGCACGCACCACCATGCCCAGCTAATTTTTATATATTTTTTTAGTAGAGATGGGGTTTCATCATATTGGCCAGTATGGTCTTGATCTCTTGACCTTGTGATCCACCCACCATAGCCTCCCAAAGTGCTGGGATTACAGGCGTGAGCCACCGCACCCAGCCATACTTTTTTTTTGTTCAATTTCTTCTCTTTTGATTTCATTGAAAAAGCATAGTTTTTGTTTCGTTAAAGCTCACTTGTTTCTTTTTAAATGTTATTAGTTTATTGTCTGTGTGTCTTCTCTATTTTTGGTAAGTTTTTGTCTTCTTGAGAAACTTCTTTTCAATCTTTCTCTTTTATTAATACACAAATTTCCCTTTTTTGTCCTATTTTAAATGGTTATGATGTGGTACACTTCTTGTTATCCAGTTGTACACGTCTCATAGTTTCCTATGTGAATAACTTATTAATTCATGAGTAATTTAAGACAGCCCATTTTTAAGCCTATGCTTGTTGCTGATTTCTAATCATTGGAATTCTTGCCCTGAGAATCTGATCTTAATGTGTATCACTTACAGTCCTAACAGAAAACAGATGCTACATTCAAATGGGGTAATTAAGGAAAGTTTAATGAAGTGGCTCTTTACAAATGTGTCAGCAGGGTTACAGGCGACCAAGAAGGGATGAAGCACTCTCAAAACTACCAATGGTTGGAGCCATTACCATCTTTAGGACTGAAGGGTTAGAGGGAAGAAAAGTACACCAGAACTCAGAGATAGTAGCTGTTGTGGTGGGAAAGATGTTGTGGCATTAAAAATGAAACTTATTTAACCTATGACAATCCATCGTGGAAGAATCCAGGGAATAATTACTTGGTTTCATCCTCTTCCCCAAGCCAATCTCCTGCCAATAATTCCCATGAATGTAACTCAACAAGAAGATGGCTGGCAAGGAAGCCATCAGGAAGTCCGTAAACTTCAGCCTCCTCGGGTACAAAGCAGACTAAAGAAAGCCAGAGGATGGATTTGGATGGTATATTGGAAGTGTCCAGAACAGTTCATTCCTATTGTCCCCTCAAATCTCTCTGTCTTTTGCTCAAGTTGAAAACAACAACAACAAAAAGCGTTCTCAGTGCAGGAGACAGTGACGCCTCATGAGCTGCCTTGCCATTGTGGAGTGCTGTCGGTACCTGAAACCTCAAATATTAGCCACCACAGTCTTCTCCAGAGAGTGGGGGGTGGACAGGGAGAAAATGAGTGATGAAGCTGCATACCGCATAGCAAATACATCCCGGATTCTTTAGTTGCTAATGATCCCTGAGTTGATCATTGCAATGGCCACTTTCCAGGATTCCTTTCATATTCCCTTTGTGCTTTTACAGCAGCTTAGCTGGACTGGGTTCTTATCCTACGGGTTGTTTCAAACTTTCTTTAATAGATTATCCAAATCTTTGGTGTTCCCAGTTTTATTGGGCTGTTGCAGTTTTCTGTTGACCTGAACTATGGGGTAAGGGAGTTAAGAGTCACCCAGTGACTCTCCTGAATTCAGGCCCAGTCATCCTCACTCCTGTTAGGTGGCAGTGGCTTGGCCTGGCAGTCCTTCTGTCTAGGCTTGCTAATCCTTCTAGTCCACAACATCCAGGGTCCCTCTTTCATCAAGGTTATATTGCTCAAATTTCACTTCATCAGAATTCTTTCTCCCTTGACAGTAGGATCAACTTCCCCCAAAGGCAAGAAACAACATCTTGAGGGGTTTACTCGTGGTAATAATAAAAGGGTCCAACCCACTTTTTATTTTTATTTTTATGAAACACCTGCTTCTGGGTGCTGGAACACATGTAATAAGATCAACAGTTTCCATGGGCAGAAACCTCTGGCTATACTTCCTTTGGTGTAATAAGGAGGCCTTTTTAGAGGTGAAATCTTGTGAATTCCATTGCCATGAAGAAGACATTTGCTAAGCTCACCAATGATGATGGTGTAGGTACGTTGTGGGTAGCAAAGGCCAATCCATGTCCAGAGTTGGGGCCTTTCCCTGGGATGGCACAGAGCAACACCTGCCGTGATGGAGAGGCTGGAATAATTAGCCTGCCCCCAGGTGCTGCCTGGTTCTGTTGAAAATGGTGCCAAATCAGAGGCTCAGCGCTGGCCTCTGCTCTTTGAAGATTGGATGGTTAGCAGGGGCATGCCTGGTGGAAAGAAGCCCCTGTTTTGCACATATGCATGCTATTCAATGCTGCTGTCACAACTGCTGTTTTAGACCAGCAGTCTCCAACCTTTTCGGCACCAGGGGCCGACTTCATGGAAAACAGTTTTTCCCCAGATCAGGGGGTCAGGGGGTTGGTTTCAGGATGATTCAAGGGCATTCATTTATTGTTGCACATTGTTTCTGTTATTATTACATTGCAATATGCACTAAAATAACTACACAACTCACCATAATGCAGACTCACCAGGAGCTCTGAGCCTGTTTTCCTGAAACTAGATGGTTCCATCTGGGGGTGATGGGAGACACTGACAGATCATCAGACATTAGATTCTCATAAGGAGCACGCAACCTGGATCCTTCACATGCACAGTTCGCAACAAGGTTCGCGCTCCTATGAGAATCTGCTGCCGCCACTGATCTGAAAGGACGTGGAGCTCAGAAGGTAACATGAGCAATGGGGAGTGGCTGTAAATACAGATGAAGCTTTGCTCATGTGCCCACCTCTCACCTCCTGCTGTGGGACCTGGCTCCTAATAGGCCACAGACCAGTACTGGTCCATGGCCTGGGGGTTGGGGGCCCCTGCTTTAGACCAATGCACAGGTGGCCAGAGAAGGAGACACTAATATTTGTAGGATGGGCTATCTTTTCCACTTGGTTACTGGGAGCCTACATCTCACTGGATGGTCTTTGGCTGGATGGGGAGCAGTTGCATGGGAGACAAGTATCTTCTTCATTATGACAACTCTAAGAGTTAGTTATCTACATACTTCTTTTTCAGGCTACTTTGTCATCCTTCCAAACTTGCTAATTTTTAAATTTTTGTTTCATTGCATTTTAGGTTTTGGGGTACATGTGAAGAACATGCAAGATTGTTGCATAGGTACACACGTGGCGGCGTGATTTGCTGCCTTCCTCCCCATCACCTAGATCTGGCATTTCTCCCCCATGTTATCCCTCCCCAACTCCCCCCCACCACTGTCCCTCCCCTATTTCTGCCCACACACCCCAGTGTGTGATGCTCCCCTCTCTGTGTCCATGTGTTCTGATTGTTCAACACCCGCCTGTGAGTGAGAACATGCGGTGTTTGGTTTTCTGTACTTGTGTCAGTTTGCTGAGAATGATGGTTTCCAGGTTCATCCATGTCCCTACAAAGGACACAAAGTCATCATTTTTTATGGCTGCGTAGTACTCCATGGTGTATATGTGCCACATTTTCCCTGTCCAGTCTATCATTGATGGGCATTTGGGTTGGTTCCAAGTCTTTGCTATTGTAAACAGTGCTGCAGTCAACATTCGTGTGCATGTGTCCTTATAATAGAATGATTTGTAATCCTTTGGATATATACCCAGTAATGGGATTGCTATTTTTAAGTTTTTGAGCAGTGGTCCAATATGATTGTCTAAGCGAATGAATCAAGATCCCTTTGGATAACTCAGGCCATTTCTCATTCTACTGAAATGCACAATCTGACTGATTTCTTGGCATCTGCCTCTTGGGAGGATTTTTCTCTACTACAATCTTTTAGGCTGGTTTTGTGTTTATTATGCAAAGCCATCTGTAATTAGTACTATACTTTTGGTTGACTTTTCATAAGAAACAAGGTCACAGACATGTGTTAAGGACAACATACAGACACAGCAACAGGCACTGGTACCAGATGAGTGAACTACCCAACTGCTTGTGTAATTTACTTGTACCTGTCCTGATACATCTTGTTTCCAATGTTTATGTGAATACTACAATTAATATCTGATTTTATGACTTGGTAGATCAGAAAAAACATAGTCGATGGGCAAGTTTGAATTGCACAGTCATGGCCAAGCATTAAGTTTCTGCCAGGCTCAGGAGGAGGCCAGGACCTGCTTATCAAATGGAGGATAGTTGCTGGCAGAAGACGGCATGGCTTCATTCCAGAGCCCAGGGGATCTATGCAGTGATTTGCCAAAGTCTCTATAGTATCTTATCTGTCTTACACACAGGAAATGCTATCGCACGTGTTAAAGCACAAGCCCAGCTCATCATCACTGGTCATCAGAGAAATGCAAATCAAAACCACATTGAGATACCATCTCACACCAGTTAGAATGGCAACCATTAAAAAATCTGGAGACAGCAGATGCTGGAGAGGATGTGGAGAAACAGGAACACTTTTACAATGTCGGTGGGAGTATAAATTAGTTCATCCATTGTGGAAGGTAGTGTGGTGACTCCTCAAGGATCTAGAAACAGAAATACCATTTGATCCAGCAATCCCATTACTGGGTATATACCCAAAGGATTATAAATCATTCTACTATAAAGACGCATGCACATGTATGTTTATTGCAGGAATATTCACGATAGCGAAGACTTGGAACTAACCCAAATGCCCATCAGTGACAGACTGGATAAAGAAAATGTGGCACACATACACCATGGAATACTATGCAGCCATAAAAAAGGATGAGCTCATGTTCTTTGCAGAGACATGGATGAAGCCAGAAACCATCATTCTCAGCAAACTAACACAGTAATAAAATATCAAACACGGCATGTTCTCACTGATAAGTGGGAGTTGAACAATGAGAACACATGACACAGGGAGGGGAACATCACACACCGAGGCCTGTCAGGGGGTGGGAGCTTAGGGGAGAGATAGCATTAGGAGAAATACCTGATGTAGATGACGGGGTGATGGATGCAGCAAACCACCATGATGTGTATACCTATGTAACAAACCTGCACATTCTGCACATGTATCCCAAAACTTGGAGTATACTACTAATAAAAAACGGTATGGAGGTGCTCAAAAAATTAGAAATAGAACTACCATATGCTCCAACAATCCCACTACTGGGTATATATCCGAAGGAAACAAAGTCAGGGTGTTAAAAAAAATTTAAAAATAAGCAAATAAGCACAAGCCCTAGGGGACAAGACAGCTTGAACTACTTCCCGAACCTGATACAGGGCTCTTCTTTCTCTTTACTCCCTCCACTTTCCACACTGCAATCTTGGAGGTGAGGCAATCATTATACAGCTAGTGCTGGACTTACGACCACGGTCGGGACCCCGGGACGGTCGTAACACGATTTGGTGGTAAGTTGAGTCGGCTATATGTACAGTTGAAATGGTGCACGCGGAGATGGTAGTGCTGCTGGAAGCTGGTCCACACTGTCGTACGCCCAGCTGGGCAACGTTTGCGCTGCCAGACGCGGAGCAGTCGTCACTAGCGATTGTGGTTGTAAAGTCGAATGGTCGTAAGTTGCCTAGGTCGTAAGTCGATCAATACCTGTAAAGTAGAAGCATGCTGAAATAGCCTCCGTGTGTCCTTCAAAATGCATCGTCTATCAAGGGTTACGTGTATGTTTTACATCCATGCCACAAAGTATTCCAACATATCTCTCACTTCAGAGGAGGTATTCTAACATATTTCAGATCACTGGGCCTCTGGAAAACTTTATCACTGTGGTAGATCCCCCAAAATTTGTGAACCATGTCACCTTCTTTGACACTTGCCCCTTCCTCTCATCAGATTCATTTAGCAAAATATTATTGACATAATGGGGTGCTTGGTAGGATAAGCTATTCCAGTTCGCTCTGATTTGCCTACGATCAAAACAAGGGAGTTGGCGTAACCACAAGATGAGCTCATGAAGATGTGCGTACTGATGCTCCTGCCGAGCGAGGGCAAATGGTTTCTGAGAATCTTTCCTGATAGAAATGGGGAAACATTAAACAGCAAATCAACAGCTGCATGCGGGGTGGCAGGGCAATGTGGATTTGTTTCAGTAAAGACTCCACACGTGGAGTCGCAGCTACACAGATATCACCACCTAATTACGTGTGCAGTAACCTGCGGTCATTCCCCAAGATTCAACTGGTTTTCGCATCATCTAAACAGGTCAGGCAGCTGCGGATGTGCGATCATCTTTACTCTACAGGTTCTGCTAGCATCAGTCTCTAAAGTTCCCCCAGGGATGTGGTATTGCTTTTGGTTTATTATTTTGGTGGAGAGGATGCGGTCCTAGGGGGGCTGTCTTGTGGCTTTTTCTACCACGATAGCCTTCACTCCTCAGTTCAGTGGAGGGCTCCCACCAGGTACTAAGCATAACCTGCTTTCTATACATGTTCTGGGGCTGGGGAAATAAACAAAAATGTGCCTCTTCTTCCACTGGGTTCCCTGTAACAGAGTCAAGCTGAGAATATCTGTGGCCTGGCTTCCATAAGCCCCTCTGTGGGAACATTATTTTCCGCTTATCTGAGAATTAGTGTTAGTTCAGAGCCAGAATCTGATCACCTTCAGAAGGCTCTCTTGTCTTTTCTTTTGGTCACTAAACTGCCATTCCCATCAAATGGTTTTAAATTCCGTTCGTAAGGCTTGCGGTGGTGGCAGTGGTGTTGCAGGTTGTGGGTGGGGGGGTGGAATTCCCGGTATATTCCTTTGACCACAAACACGTCTGAGGCCAAGGGAGGCAACGGAGAGGCCCAGGAGTGCATGTGGCTTAACCCAATAGCTCAGCTATCAGCGTTCCCAGCCCTGCACTTTACTACTGCAGCAAAGGGGTCTGTCATTTCAGGGGGATTCCTGTTCCCTGCACTGAAAAAAGGATCTGCCAGCCACATGCAGGTGCTTTGGACGTTTATGAGAACAGGTGGGCAAGGAGAGAGATGAACAGGACTAGAGCAAGAAGAAGAAAGAAAGAACAGGGAGAGGAGCTGTGTTCAGAATAAAGAGCTGAGAAAAAGAAAGGCTGGGGTAGGTAGAGACTTGGGGGAGGTGGGGAATAAGGAGAAAGAACAGGTGTTATTCCGCTTGTTTTAGAAGGTAGGAGAGGAATGAAAGAGAACAGTATCCTGGGGGAAAAGGTAAGGGCTAATTTTGGAGCAGGTAACAGGGAGTGTGAGACATGTTATTAGGTATTAGATGTTAGCCTGTCCATAATAGCCTTTGAGATTTGCCAGTAAAAAGTGAAATTCTGTTTTAATTAATTTTTCTCCTGTTTGGACCATGCCTTAAACGTGGCCTGTGCTGGAGCTCTTGTGGTGTGAATCGAATGGATTGCGGCTTCAGTCGGGATCCATAAGCTCCTGACCCCGGGCCCTCCTAGAGACACGTCTCTGTGCTGGAGGGAGGGGTCCGAGGCGGGCACTCACTGGGGAATGGGCAGCTCAGCATCACCAAGTGAAAGCGATGATCAGAAAAACGATGCTGCGTTCCAGGGCCAATCGCTGCAGACGTCTCTGTTATGCTGATGGATTGTCTTCCCTCCACTTTTACTTGCCAAAAAACGGGGAGAAATATCTTTTTTTCCCTTTTTCTGGGTTGATAAAGAGAGTGGCATGGACAGGTTCACCCTTCTGTAGAGCCTCGGAGTGGCCACCAGGAGGCAGTGTTGTCTGCCTCTCGAACTTGGCTGCCCAAGGTGAGAAGGTCTCACCGTGAGAACAGGGAGGGAAGCCTGGGATGTGAGATAGTTTTCAAAAAAGGGGAAGAAAAGGGCCAGGGAACTAGGATAGGAGGTGAGGTAAGGCCCTGTGGGAAGTGTGAAGACAGAGCAAGACAGAGACCAATGGAATCAGGGGTTTCAAGAGTTCTGATGGACAGTCACCTCCAGCACTAGTGAATTCCCATGTCCACTAGACTTTAGCAGACACTGCATGATCCCCTGTCAGACAGGCCTGGGAGGGACTCTACCTCAAAAGGCTGATTTACCAGAAAACGTCTGACGTTCAGTGGCTTTGTCCAGTGCGTTCCATCGGGCAGGGGCCACCGCCTCCATCTTTCTTCCAGCACCCAGTGTGTGTCCAGCTTCCAAGAAGGTCTGTGAAATAAATGATTGAATAAGCTTCTGACCCTTGTGGAGACGGTATATTTGAAGGCACAGAGCCCAGGTCTTCGTATCAGTCCTGCCACCTTAGCTGGGTGCCCTTGAGAAATAATTTCTTCTGTCTGAGCCTCGACACTCTGTGTATTAATATCATGCACAGATATAAAATTGAATTCTCCCGAATGCTAGGCTGCAGTTACGGATATGTGTTTTTGAATGGATAAGATGGTTATGAAAAAGAAATACGGTTTCTTCTTTTGCTCTTTTAGACTTCTTAGGGACAAGTAAATTTCGTATGTGGAAGCTCTTAGAGATTTGCCTAAGGCACTCCAAGGGGTTGGGTGAGGGGTGGGTTAAAATAACTGTTGTCTGAGCAAGGGACACAAAACAGCTAGAGAGCCTGTCAACTTGACTTATGCCCTGGACAGCTGCCTTCATGTTCATGAGGAAATTCTCCTGCCGACCCATCAGAAGGACAGTATTATGAGAAGCTGGTTTTGCTATTGAACCTCCATATTCTCCACGACAGACCTCCGGCCATTGCAATGCTAGATGGTAAGAATCCTGGAGGTGGATCCTATATTTCATCTAGCCAGCAGCTCTGGCACAATCCTCTGCAAATTCCCTGTACACTTGCCTAAGATTCTCTGGAGACGTGTCCTCTGGGTAAGGACGCCACGGCAACCTCTCCATACACAATAAAATTTATGAGTTTGCGTCACCAAACATGAATCTTATATTTTTATTTAATCTTCGTCTGTTCTTTCTCTAGCAGCCCCTGATCGAGTTACTCCATCCACGTCACAAACACCACCAAGTGTACCCTGGGACTCTGGGACTCCACTCCATTTTCTGCTCCACTGTGACTATTTTAGTAGTTTAATATCTTCATTTTATGGGGGATCTGGAATGTTGGAATTGCTTATAAGCCATTTTATCACTCTCTATTATGACTTTCCTAACTCCTCCACAGTTCTGAGCTCACTGAAATATCTTGGTATGGCCAGCGTCTTTCATCATGTGATACGTAGAACACTCCAATAAACGTTTGTGAAATAATTAGATATAGGAACGGCCTGAAAGCCCTGCAGCCAAGGATAAGATTCCCACCCATGAAAACCAGCTCAGTCAGGGAGACGCGTGCAGTTTTGTTTTCTGGGAGATGCATGCAAATGCCTACTTTAGGGAACACAGATATTTTTATGAGCACATGCTTCTGTGAAATCACCTCTTAATCCGTACGAAATTTTAATGAACATAATCTCAGCCTTGCAGGTAGGCAGAGCAAATAGTACATTTCTAAGGGTTTAGTTGCAAGATGAGAAAATTGAGCCTTAGAGGAGTTAAGTGATGGCCAGGGTCACGTAGCTGACACGTGATTGTGTTGCGCAGAAAATTGCATCTCTCAGCTTCAAGTGCGTTGTCTTTTCTCCACTGTGCCTCGCGTCTCATGACTGGTGGAGTGAAAGATTGATGGATACAGGCTCATAGATGCTTATAATGTGTGCCTCTGACTTCTGCCCCAATAATTGGGCAGAATGCTTTGAATTGGAGCTTAGGGAAGACAAATGCTAACTGGTAAAGTTAAGTGGCTTAAAATGCATTTTGAGATACTTCACCTAGACGTGAATTACAGACAAGTAAATAGAATGAATATGGAGAAACCTCTTCTGCCAATGAATAACACATTGGTTTGGGGCAAGTAGGTAAATTCAAGGAGATTGTCTTTCCCAGCTACACTTAAAAAGTTTATTACATGAATAATTGAGCAATTTCCTGGCACATTCAATATTTATTTGTAAGCCTGCTCTGGGCAGAAAAAGAGAAGAAATATTTTGAAAGCAAGCTTTGCGTTAGCTAGGAGTTTATTTGTTTTCCAGAAGTTTCCATAATTATATTTGCAAAGGAACATATTGGTATGTCTTATTATTTTCTTGTTGATATATTGATGTAAAGTATATTAGACAAATTAGATAGGAGAAGGGTAAAAATCTGCCTCATTTTGTGCATGTGTGGGCTGCAGAAGATTAGAATACAACGTGCAGAATCTGTTTGCCAGTCCGTCACGATCATTATTGCACTCTTCATTCTTCTATTGTGGTAAAATTATATATATTTTTCCTGTTTCTTCTCCCGAGTGAGGCTGGCAGGTGGGCCAGCAGGAAACACAGAGCTTTGCACATAGGAGATATCTGCTCAGTGACTGTTGAGTGAATTTTTCTTATTAAAATGCTTGCAACATCATCTTTATTAAATTTAAGTTATGTGCATGTGAGGGAGCAGATAATGATGCATTTGTCCACAGTCTGGTGGTGGGTGATGGGGGAGGTGCTGGGGAGTCCCATTCATAGAAAGCTAGTACTGCCTGATTCTGTTAGCTCTTGGGTCTAATGATGAGCTAAGGTCGGACTCATGTGAGAAGGAGAGTGATTTTGGTAATATTAATCAAAAGACAGAATTCTGGGGAAGTCAACATTGGCAGTCTGGGAAATGAGCTCCGAATGTCTGATAAACCATGGATCTTACTTAGACCTTGAAGTCTGCCTGCTTGTGTCCTTCATTTCTTCATTCACTGAGTGAATAGTTTTTAAATTTGTTTTATGTGCCAGGCACTGTTCTAGGTGTAGAAATGTAGCAGGGAACAAAAGAAATAAAAATCTGGGCCCTTGTGGGGCTTACATTCTACTGGAGAAAATGGAAAATGATACCAGGAGCGTGTGACATCATGAGAGTGGAGACTATATCAAGATTCACTTTGGGAGGCTGAGAAGGGAGGATCAAATGAAGTCAGGAGTTTGAGATCAGCCTGGCCAACATGGTAAAACCCCATCTCTACTAAAAATACAAAAAAATTAGCTGGATATCGTGCCGGGCGCCTGTAATCCCAGCTACTTGGGAGGCTGAGGCAGGAGAATTGCTTGAACTTAGGAGGTGAAGCCTGCAGTGAGCTGAGGTCGTGTAACTGCACTCCAGCCTGGGCGACAGAGCAAGACTCTGTCTCTATCTATTCACCGTAAGATACAGCTCATTTCTCATGGACTGGAGATGTTTGTGAAACAGGGGCAGGATCCTGCAATTACCTTTCTAGCTGGGAATTTGACATAACTAAGCCTTCCAGGACTATATTCCTCCCAGGGGGAGGCAATCAGAATTGCTGCATTTATTTAAACATTCGTTATCAAAAATAACCCTGCTGCATTTAAATAGCTTTAACCCAATGGAAGTTATGTGTTTCTCATAAGAGGGCTTTAAAACAGAGATCGGGTGTTAACTCAGGGCTTTGCCAAGGAAATGTAAACAGCGAAGTTTGGATGTGAGAAAATGGTTGGGTATGCTCTGTTTTGTCAGCATTTACTGTGCTCTCCCTCTCATTTTGCATCTTTGTATCTATCATCTCTCTCCCCACTTTCTCCCTGCCCCACCTGTCACCGTTGTGTATGACTTGCATGCTGTTGCTGCTTCACAGTCTTTTCCATAGAAAACGTCAATGCTTGACTCCTGGTGCAGGTGTTGATTCCAGTAAGTAAATACTGGTGCATTTGCCTTTTCCCTTTATTCTGAAAGCTCAGATTTTTTAGAAGCATGGCAGATTGAGAAACAGAATAGGAGGCAGGCTTTCCTGTCGATCATAGTTTCTAAAATAAGTTTGTGCTGATATTTCTTTATTCCTCTACCCTCCTCCCGTTTCTGCCTTCTGAGTCCTTTCTGCATGTGTGTGGGGGTGGGGAGAGGGGACCTGGCTTAGAGAGATGCATCAGTGTGCTTTCTTACTCTAAGGCTGGACCGCTTGGTTCAGACACAGGCAGGGCTGTGGGAGACAGAAGAGGGGGTTGAATTTCCTGCCCCTCACCTTTGATTCCTATGCTCTGTTTGCCAACATTTTTGGGAGCATGAGTCGTGTGGTGAAATTGGAGCTGGGAGGGAGGGTGAGGGTGGCAGGACCAGCACGTCAGGGAGGCTGAGGTCACCCTTTATCATCAACCAAATTCACAGGGTGAGAAACAGCAGGTATGTTCCACTTGTAACAATCTCAGCCCTCCTGAAACTGGAGAAAAGGCAGGTAGAGTGCAGAGTATTTGGGGAGCAGGAGTCGTGTGGTGACATTGGAGCTGGGTGGGAGGGTGAGGGTGGCGGGACCAGCAGCTCCGGGAGGCTGAGGTCACCCTTCATCATCATCCACTTTCAGAGCCAGCTACTAAGGCAATTTTCCAAAGGTTCTATTTCCTCCTTCATTGAGAAAGCCATTGACTTTTTCATTCTTCCTGAATAGGGTAGAAAATGTCCTCTCTGTCAGTGTGAGAGCTGCTGTTAAGAAAAAGGTGGTCTGAAGGAAATTATTTTCCCCTTTTTTTTGGTGAAAAAAAGCATCAAGGTAAAATTTAGGCATTTACCATACAAATTTTACGATTTAGAAATGATAAATTTTGACCTTTACTTTTTATTTATTAACTTTTATTTATTTATTTTAAAAATATATGTTTTATTGTAGTTTAGGTTCTGGGGTACATGTGCAGATCATGCAGGATTGTTGCATAGGTACACACATGGCAATGTGGTTTGCTGCCTCCCTCCCCCAGCCACCTGTATCTGGTATTTCTCCCCATGCTATCTCTCCCCAACTCCCCACCCCCTGCTGTCCCTCCCATATGCCCCCCCAACAGACCCCAGTGTGTAGTGCTCCCTTCCCTGTGTCCATGTGTTCTCATTGTTCAACACCCGTCTATGAGTGAGAACATGCGGTGTTTGATTTTCTGTTCTTGTGTCAGTTTGCTGAGAATGATGGTTTCCAGCTTCATCCATGTCCCTACAAAGGACCCGAACTCATCGTTTTTTATGGCTGCATAATATTTCATGGTATATATGTACCACATTTTCCTTGTCCAGTTTATCATTGATAGGCATTTGGGTTGGTTTCAGGTCTTTGCTATTGTAAACAGTACCGCAATGAACATACATGTGCATGTGTCTTTATAATAGAAATATTTATAACCCTTTGGATATATACCCAGTAATGGGATTGCTGGGTCAAATGGAATTTCTATTTCTAGGTCCTTGAGGAATTGCCACACTGTCTTCCACAATGGTTGAACTAATTTACACTCCCACCAACAGTGTAAAAGTGTTCCTGTTTCTTCACATCCTCTCCAGCATCTGTTGTCTCCAAATTTTTAAATGATCACCATTCTAAATGGCATGAGATAGTATCTCAATGTGGTTTTGATTTGCATTTCTCTAATGACCAGTGATGATGAGCATTTTTTCATATGTTTGATGGCCACATAAATGTCTTCTTTTGAAAAGTGTCTGTTCATATCCTTTGCCCACTTTTGAATGGGTTTGTTTGTTTGTTTGTTTTGTAAATCTGTTTTACTTCTTTGTAGATTCTATATATTAGCCATTTGTCAGATGGGTAGATTGCAAAAATTTTTTCCCATTCTGTTGGTTGCTGGTTCACAATAATGATTGTTTCTTTCGCTGTACAGAAGCTCTGGAGTTTGATTAGGTCCCATTTGTCTGTTTTGGCTTCTGTTGCCAATGCTTTTGGTGTTTTAGTCATGAAGTCCTTGCCTATGCCTATGTCCTGAATGGTTTTGCCTAGGTTTTCTTCTAGGAATTTTATGGTGTTAGGTCTTATGTTTAAGTCTTTAATCCATCTGGAGTTAATTTTCGTGTAAGGTGTCAGGAAGGGGTCCAGTTTCTGCTTTCTGCACATGGCTAACCACATTTCCCAGTACCATTTATTAAACAGGGAATCCTTTCCCCATTGCTTGTTTTTTGTCAGGTTTGTCAAAGATTCGATGGTTGTAGATGTGTGATGTTGCCTCCAAGGCATCTGTTCTGTTCCATTAATCTGTATCTCTGTTTTGGTACCAGTACCATGCTGTTTTGATTACTGTAGCCTTGTAGTATAGTTTGAAGCCCGGTAATGTGATGCCTCCAGCTTTGTTCTTTTTGCTTAGAATTGTCTTGGCTATGCTGGCTCTTTTTTAGTTCCATACAAAGTTTAAGGTGTTTTTTTCCAGTTCTGTGAAGAGGGTCATTGGTAGCTTGATGGGGATCGCGTTGAATCTATAAATTACTTTGGGCAGTATGGCCATTATCACGTTATTGATTCTTCCTAACCATGAACATGGAATGTTTTTCCATCTGTTTGTGTCCTCTCTTATTTCCTGGAGCAGTGGTTTGTAGTTCTCTTTGAGGAGGTCCTTTACGTTCCTTGTTAGTTGTATTCCTAGGTATTTTATTCTCTTTGTAGCAATTGTGAATGGCAGTTTGTTCTTCATTTGGTTTTCTTTAAGTCTGTTATTGGTGTATAGGAATGCTTGTGATTTCTGCACATTGATTTTGTATCCTGAGACTTTGCTGGAGTTGCTTATCAGTTTAAGGAGATTTTGGGCTGAGACGATGGGGTCTTCTAAATATACAATCATGTCATCTGCAAATAGAGACAGTTTGATTTCCTCCTTTCCTAATTGAATACCCTCTATTTCTTTTTCTTGCCTGATTCCTCTGGATAGAACTTCCAGTACTACATTGAATAGGAGTGCTGAGAGAGAGCATCCTTGTCTAGTGCCAGATTTCAAAGGGAATACTTCCAGTTTTTGCCCATTCAGTATGATATTGGCTGTGGGTTTGTCATAAATAGCCTTTATTATTTAAAGATATGTTCTGTCAATACCTAGTTTATTGAGAATTTTTAGCATAAAGGGCTGTTGAATTTTGTTGAAGGCCTCTGCATCTAGTGAGATAATCATGTGGTTTTTGTCTTTGGTTCTGTTTATGTGGTGGATTGCGTTTATAGACTTGCGTATGTTGAACCAGCCTTGCATCCCTGGTATGAAGCCTATGTGATCGTGATGGATAAGCTTTTTGATGTGCTGTTGCAATTGGTTTGCCAGTATTTTATTAAAGATTTTTGCATCTGTATTAATTATGGATATTGGCCTGAAGTTTTCTTTTTTTGTTAAGTCTCTTCTAGGTTTTGGTATCAGGATGATGTTGGTCTCATAAAATGATTTGGGAAGGATTCCCTCTTTTTGTATTGTTTGGAATAGTTTCAGAAGCAGTGGTACCAGCTTCTCTTTGTATGTCTGGTAGAATTTGGCTGTGAAGCCATCTGGACCCGGGCTTTTTTTGGTTGGTAGGCTATTAATTGCTGCCTCAACTTCAGCCTTTGTTATTGATCTATTCAGGGTTTCAGATTCTTCCTGGTTTAGGCTTGGCAGGGTGCAAGTGTCCAGGAGTTATCCATTTCTTCCAGGTTTACTGGTTTATATGCATAGAGTTGTTAGTAGTAATCTCTATGGTAGTTTGTATTCCTGTGGAATCAGTGCAATATCCCCTTTATCATTTTTATTGCATCTATTTGATTCTTCTCTCTTTTCTTTTTTATTAATCTGGCTAGTGGTCTATTTTGTTGAGCTTTTCAAAAAACCAGCTCCTGGATTTATTGATTTTTTGGAGGGTTTTTTTGTGTCTCTGTCTTCTTCACTTCTGCTCTGATCTTAGTTATTTCTTGTCTTCTGCTAGCTTTTGAGTTTTTTTTATCTTGCTCCTCTAGCTCTTTCAATTTTGATGATAAGGTGTCGATTTTAGATCTTTCCTTGCTTCTCATGTGGGCATTTATTGCTATAAATTTTCCTCCAGACACTGCTTTAAATGTGTCCCAGGGATTCAGGTACTTTGTTTCTTCATTCTTGTTGGTTTCCAAGAACATCTTTATTTCTGCCTTCATTTCATTGTTTATCCAGTAAACATTCAAGAGCCAGTTGTTCAGTTTCCATGAAGTTGTGTGATTCTGAGTTAGTTTCTTAATCCTGAGTTCTAATTTGATTGCACTTTGGTCTGAGAGACTGTTAGGATTTCTGTTCTTTTGCATATGCTGAGGAGTGATTTACTTCCAATTATGTGGTCAGTTTTAGAGTAGGTATGATGTAGTGCTGAGAAGAATGTATATATTCTGTGGATTTGGACTGGAGAGTTCTGTAGATGTCTATTAGGTTTGCTTGTTCCAGATCTGAGTTCAAGTCCTGGATATCTTTGTTAATTTTCTGTCTTGTTAATCTGTCTAATATTGTCAGTGCAGTGCTAAAATCTCCCACTATTATTGCGTGGGATTCTAGTTCTCTTTGTAGGTCATTAAGAACTTTCTTTATGTATCTGGGTATTCCTGTATTGGGTGTGTATATATTTAGGATCATTAGCTCTTCTTCTTGCATTGATCCTTTTACCATTATGTAATGTCCTTCTTTGTCTCTTTTGATCTTTGTTGGTTTAAAGTCTATTTTATCAGAGACTAGGACTGCAACTCCTGTTGTTTTTTTTTCTCTCCATTTGCTTGGTAAATCTTCCTTCATCCCTTTATTTTGAGCCTATGTGTGTCCTTGCATATGAGATGGGTTTCCTGGATACATGATGGGTTTTGACTTCTTTTTTTTTTTTTTAAATTAATTTTTATTTTTTTAAATATTTTTTTAATTGCATTTTAGGTTTTGGGGTACATGTGAAGAACATGCAAGATTGTTGCATAGGTACACACATGGCAGTGTGGTTTGCTGTCTTCCGTCCCCTCACCTGTATCTGTCATTTCTCCCCATGCTATCTCTTCCCACCTCCCCACCCCCCATCCCTCCCCCATTTCCCCCCAACGGACCCCTGTGTGTAGTGTTCCCCTCCCTGTGTCCATGTGTTCTCATTGTTCAACACCCACCAATTTTCTAGTCTGTGTCTTTTGATTGGGGCATTTAGCCTATTTACATTTCAGGTTAATATTGTTACGTGTGAATTTGATCCTGCTCTTTTGATGCTAGCTGGTTGTTTTGTCCATTAGTCGACACAGTTTCTTCATTGTGTCGATGTTCTTCACCATTTGGTATGTTTTTGGAGTGGCTGATACTGGTTCCTTTCTATGTTTAGTGCTTCTTACAGGAGCTCTTGTAAGGCAGTCCTGGTTGCGACAAAATCTCTCAGCAATTGCTTGTTTGTAAAGGATTTTATTTCTCCTTCGTTTATGAAGCTTAGTTTGGCTGGATATGAAATTCTAGGTTGAAAGTTCTTTTCTTTAAGGATGTTGAATATTGGCCCCCACTCTCTTCTGCCTTGTAGGGTTTCCACTGAGAGATCTGCTGTGAATCTGATGGGTTTCCCTTTGTGGGTAACCAGACTTTTCTTTCTGGCTGTGCTTAGCATTTTTTCCTTCATTTCAACCCTGGTGAATCTGATGATTATGTGCCTTGGGGTTGCTCTTCTTGAGAAATATATTTGTGGTGTTCTCTGTATTTGCTAGACTTTAATATTGGCCTGCCTTGCAAGGTTGGGGAAGTTCTCCTGGATGATATCCTGAAGAGTATTTTCCAGGTTGGATTCATTCTCTCCATCACATTCAGATATACCTATGAAATGTAGATTAGGTTTTTTCACATAGTCCTGTATTTTTTGGAGGCTCTGTTCATTTCTTTTCACTCTTTTTTCTGTAATCTTGCCTTCTCATTTTATTTCAATGAGTTGATCTTCAATCTGTGATTTCTTCTGTTTGGTCAATTTGGCTATTGCAACTTCTCGAAGTTTCCATGTTGTGTTTTTCAGTTCCATCAGGTCATTTATATTCTTCTCTAAGCTGTTTATTCTCATTAGCATTTCATCAAAACTTTTTTTCAAAGTTCTTAGTTTCTTTGCCTTTGGTTAGGACATGTTCTTTTAGCTCAGAGAAGTTTGTTATTATCCACTTTCCGAAGCCTGTTTCTGTCAATTCATCAGACTCATTCTCCATCGAGCTTTGTTCCCTTGCTGGTGAGGAGTTGTAATCCTTTGGAGGAAGAGAGGCATTCTGGTTTTACATGTTTTCATCCTTTTTGTGCTGGTTTCTTCCCGTCTTTGGGGATTTATCTACCTGTGGTCTTTGTAGTTGGTGACTTTTGGATGGAGTCTCTGAGTGGATGTTCTTTTTGTTGATGATAAAGTTATTTCTTTCTGTTTTTTAGTTTTCCTTCTAACAGTCATGCCCCTCTGCTGTAGGACTGCTGGAGGTCCACTCCAGACCCTGCTTGCCTGGGGATCACCTGTGGTAGCTGTAGAATAGAAATGGTTTCTGTCAGCTTCTTCTTTTGTTACCTTAGTCCCAAAAGGATACCTGCCAGATGTCAGCCTAAGCTCTCCTTTATGAGATGTCCCTTGGGATATATGGGGGTCAGGGAGCTGCTTAAGGAGATAGTCTGACCCTTATAGGAGCTCAAGGGCTGAGCTGTGAGCTCTGTTGCTCCATTCAGAGCTGCTGGGCAGGTACGTTTATGTCTGCTGCAGTGGAACTCATAACTGCCTTTTTTCCCAGGTGCTCTGTCCTGGGAAAGTGGGGATTTATTTATAAATTCCTGACATACTGCTGCCTTTTTTCAGAGATGCCCTGCCCAGCCAGGAGGTAGCCTAATCACAATGTGCCAGCAGAGGCATTGCTGAGCTGCCGTGGGCTCTGACCAGCTAATGTGTGAACTTCCTTGTAGTTTTATTTATAGAGGTATTGCTAGAACTTCCTTGGTAATGGTGGTCTGCCTCAGTAATAGCGGACTGCCTCTGTAATTGCAGATTGCCTCGGTAATGACGGATTGCCTCAGTAGTGGTGGACTGCCTTGGTAATGGCAGACACTGTTCCCCCCACAAAGCTGAACCATCCTGGGTCCCACTGCACTTGATGTGAAACTCTCAATCCAGAGTATTTCAGATTGCTGGTCTTTGTGGGGTGGGACCCACCAAGCCAGATCACCTGGCTCCCTGTTTCAGCCCCCTTTTTTTTCAGTCGAATGGGTGGCTATGTTTCCCAGGTGTTCCAGGCACCAGTTGAAATGGCTGCCCAGATTTGTGTGAATTTTTGTGCAGAGACCCTCCTGGGGGCCCTTTGATTCTCAGGGTAATCCCATTTCCAGTGCCCCCAGGACAGAATCCCAAACCCTGATGGCCTTGAGCTGAAATGGCTCTTTGCTCCAGTTGGCTTCCAAATCAGACATTGTAATCTATAAGACAAAGCCAAGGGTGACTTTGGAGTCAGCAAATAAAATTATAAATTTCCCTTTGGGGTTCAATATCTCCCTACTGTGTGCTAATCTCCTTCTCTGAGTAACTCTCCTTCAAATACTGTTTCATAATTGCGGCAAATGGTACTCCCTTCCTCCAAAAGAAAACATTAATGCTCCTTTATATTACTCAAGGGATCAATTACCATTCTCCTACCAGTCTCTGGTAATGTCTAACTACCCTGCATCTCTTTGTGGCAAAAATATACTTTCCAAGATGGGTGCCTGTGTAAAATTTACCCAACCTCTGATCAGTTCTCTCTCTCATAGCCCTATTTCTCCTGGGAATGTCACTTAAATCTTTAACCAATACCTTCAACCTGGGAAGTCCTACCTAAGGGGTTTATAAATAGCCCGTACTTATTCAGATAAGCCCTAGCAAAAATCCAACCAAGAAATCTCTTGTTGAGGGCTAACTTCTACAGCATATTGATAACTTCCTCATCTCTCTCCCTTCACAGGAGTTGCACGGCAACATGCAGTACAAACCTTAACTTCCTAATAGAAGGAAAAGGACTTTTGTTTAATTCAAGCATTATTAAGGTAAATAGGTATTTTTCGTAAGAAAGGTAGACAGAAAAGATATTTTATATGAGAAGGGATCTTGTATGTAAATTCTTGTCCTAAAGCAAAATTACTAGTTGTTTAAGAGAGCAATATTTAGGACTGGTCAGACATTTCAAGCATGTCATAGATGCTCTGTGAAAGTTGTGAAAAAGATTCATCAAAGGGAATTAAAGAAATGTTATACAATTTTAAAGTTTATTTGGCCTATTAAATGCTTCATAAACTGCTACTCTAACTTTTAACTTTACAACTTTACTGTTTTAAAGCTGTTAAATTCTGGGTAAGGCTTGGGGACATACAGAGCTATCTGTGCCCTCTAACTATGCTGGACAGAGTCAAACCTGATTTTCACTTTTGTCTGGTGTCCTAGGCTCCAGAGTGAATACATAATTAGAATGGCTTATTTACAAGGCTTTTCACCAAGAGTGAAAGTCGTTAAGAGATAACAGTGTAACATGTACTTGACACAACTGGGAAAACACTTTTACGTGCAAGGTGTGAAAGGAAAGTAGAATGTGTTTTTGGTAAAAGATGATATGAAGGCATGGGGAATGTCGATTTTTGACCTAGTTTAGAGGCTTAAAGGATTGTCTGAAGTTAGAAAGCATAAAGCTGAAGGTATAAGCAAGTTCTGGAAGGTTTGTGAAAGATTAATAAGAAAGAGGACGGCAAAGAGAAAAATTGTGTCTCCAGAATTATGTTACACCTGTTATTATATTCTAGTTTCCCTAGTTGTTTTTGAGAGTTTTTTTCCCTGCAGTTTAGACTGACTCTCCTTATTACTGTGAACCAATCAGTGATCTATGGCTGAAGCTCAGAAGCAAGAGGGGTGGGCCATCAAGCACCAGATGATCCTCAGTGAGAAATAACATCTTCTCAATATTCGAGTCACCCTTTACAGAGGACCCCTCAACTGCCCATCTGTGGGACATGACAGAGGCAAAATCCTGCCCCTATCTCTCTTAGACCTGGCTGGATACTGCTTTCACCAGCCCATGAAGCCACCGTGCCCTAACAGCCAGCAAGAGAGTAAGACCCATAGGACAACCACAACCACCTCTCTGTCAGCAGGAAGCAGTTACAGAAGACTGATCTTTCCCAGAAAATTGGGTCTTGAACTCTTGAGAGTGGAAATGTTAGAACAGGTAGTTAGGTAGATATGAGCAGTGCAGGAGAGGTCCCAGCCCAACTCAAGAATGTCAGGTGACTATCAGGTTATGGACAAGTGGTTGTTAACTGGCTCTTTAAAATAATAATTGGTTGCAGTTGGTGCCAAGGAAAGGCGCGCTCTCAACAGATGAGAAACAGCTGAAGCTGATGACCAGCAGCTTCCCAACAAGATCTCAGCAGTTGGGTGAGTGGGCTCAAGCATGCGCACTAAGAGCTAAATGGCAGCGTTAACAGGTATATGACTTTCTTAGAAGAAGAAATACTTGACAGGTATGGGGAAAATGCCTCAAACAAGCATGTGTACAACTTCAGTCAACACCCTGTGCTTGCAGCCCCTCCCAGTTGCTGGCAGGCCACCAAGCATGCAGACAGCCTACTCCAAGAGAAGAATCAGGGGAGAAATCACCAACTGCAGAAGCATCTCACTGTATAACACTCCAAGTTAAAGGTCAAACAGCACACTTGACTCTCTCAGGTCACCTGCTTGGCTCTCTTTTCAGTGTACCTTACTTTCTGTTGTTCCTGCTCTAAAACTTTTTAATAAACTTTTAGCTCTAAAACTTGCCTTGGTCTCTCACTCTGCCTTATGCCTCTTGGTTGAATTCTTTCTTCTGAAGAGGCAAGAACTGAGTCGCTGCAGACCCATACAGTTAGAATGAGATATAGAAAAACTGAAATCAGATCCTGGGTCTCCTAGTACTCAGCCTGCTTCTGTGTAGTCTCATAATCTTCAAGACAGAAAACAGTGAAGAGGCCCGTCTCCCCTCAGAGAGTGCAAGGGTTGAGACCAGAAGAAACTGAGGCACGGGAATATTAAAGGCCAGAGTGGAGGACACAGAGCAGACCTGCGTGCATGGCACATTCTGCTGCTGAAGTCTCCCTCCACAAGAAATATTTGTTCAGGTCCCATTATGGGCCAGACTCAGGAATGTGGACATGAACTGTCGGTTCCCTGCCCTCAGTAAATTTACTTTTTAGTGGAGACTTTAACATAAATAAAATAAGCCAACTAGATAATGTGAGACACGGTGAGTGCTCTGGAGAAAGTGCAAGTTGGAGACGTCATATGGAGGGGAATCAGGTGAATCAGGTTAGTTACTGAGGCTAGCTCAGAAAGGACTTCCTGAGGATGTGACTTTTGAACCAAGACGTCAGTGAGGATCGAGACTCACTGATGGGAAGACTTGGGGAAGGGCTTCTCCAGGGAAGCTTGGTGTTGGTGGCAGGTTCTAGAGGGGAGGCAGAGCTGGCTGGGCTTGGGGACATGCTGTGTGTGCGGAAGGAATGGTTTTCTTTCTAACCTTTACAGGGTCCCGCCTGTCCTGACTCTTGCCAGCATCTCTTACCTACAAACAACTAGATGCCGTGGATCCTATTTACCCTCTAGGGAGAAAAGATGATGCAAGCTGGCGAGCGGCTCTTTGCTATCATTTAGAATTTTAGACATTTTTTTTTTTTATTACAGAGTGCTGTGTTAACCAGGCTGGGGTGGCAGATGCAGAAACTCTGAGGTCACCAGAGAAACTGCACATCGAGGCTCTGACTGTGACCATTCCCTGTCTTCATCTGGTAGAAAGGACTCTGTGTAGCTGGCTCTGTGCTTGCCAGACACTGAGACTTCCTTCTGCCCTCTCCATCTGTCTTCCACCCTCCCTCTCACTCACTCTCTTCTCCTGGAAGGGGTCTCAGCCACACTGTGCATCCCATTGCGGGCTTTTTCCTTCTGTTTCCCGAGTTTACACCAGGCTACTTAATAACACAGGGCCAGGTGTGTTATAAACATCAGTGTGTAGTGTGTGTGTGTGTGTGTGTGTGTGTGTGCGTGTGTGTGTGTGTATGAGCTTCAATGGAGAACCTGAGAAGAACAGAAAACCCACCTTACAGATATTAACCACAGTGCCTCCAGTCTGGGTCTCCAGCAGGCTGAGGCCTGAGAAAACACAGTTTTTTTCAGTTGAGGAGCCAGGACTTTGCAGAGCATTCTGGAAATGTCCTTTAGCTGTTCTAACACCTTATAAGTTTGCTTCTTTCCCCAGTACAGAAATTCATGGTGATCA
Organism: Saimiri boliviensis; assembly: GCF_048565385.1. Classification (NCBI taxonomy): domain Eukaryota; kingdom Metazoa; phylum Chordata; class Mammalia; order Primates; family Cebidae; genus Saimiri; species Saimiri boliviensis. Next base: position 5,774,848 of record NC_133458.1, on the reverse strand, counting down.
TAAAAATTAGGAAAACTCAGAAAGGTAGTAAAAGCAACCACTGGTAATTATAGTTAGTATTATATTTACTTTTCTTAAAAAAGCCAGACGAAATGAGATAGAATTGTATCAGAATATTAAAAGATAAAGCATGGCAAAAATAATGAGAATAACCATCATTTTGTGGCTGCATGGTAATCCTGGAAGGTGGATAAATCATAGTTTATTAAACATCTGCCCTGCTGGTACGTAAATTCTAGCCAATTTTTCCATTACTTTAAAAAAGTGTAATAAAGAGCCGTGTGCATTCTCATACAGCTCAATATTCTTAGAATCTCAGCCCAGATTCAGTTTATACCATGACCGAATGGAAAAGTGTAAATATTTCTAATGCTCTTGATACTCATTGCCCAAGCAAGTTCTAGTTTCTGTGAGGGCCATAGACTGATCTGTGAGACAGTCGCCTGGCCACCCTGGAGGGCCCAGTCTACGGTAGCTGTGTGCTAGCTTGTACTTCTGTAACTAACCGCGTAGTCCCGTGGAGGACTGGGAGAGGGAAGGTAGAGAAATGGAGGTCAAGGAGTGGAGGGAAGAGCCCGCGGGAATGTGGTAGGAAGCCCTTGTCCAGGAGAGTTTGCACGTGTGAAGACATCGAGACCTCTGGCCAGAGGCCCTGGAAGGCCCAGGCCGTCCAGCCTGGAGCTTCTTCCCCTGGGACCAGTGTGGACAAGGGTGTGGAATGCCTACACCTGTGGAGCCGGGTGAAATTCATTTTCATTTGGGAAAAAAAAAACTAGTGAGCAAATTCACATTTATCTGGTCTACTTGGAAATGTTTGGGAAAGAAACTGCAGTGAGCGTTTGCCTCCCCGTGGGGCCTCTTGCGCAGGCGTCTCCCGCTTTCTCTGTGTGGGTGTTTCTGCAGCAAAGCGAATTAGGTTTCCTGCTGTGCGGCCGCAATTAGCAGTGCGTCTACCTCCATTGTCAGCATCCAATCAAGTGATAAGAAATAGCTGATCGGGAACATGTCCTTCATCTGGAGAATTATGGCCTGAGCCTTTTCTTTCAAATGAGGGTGGGATGGACATCATTTTCCCTTTGGTGATGAACTCTTGTTTCAGAAAATATAAAACCCACTCACCCCAACACTGAAAAACCAAACCCAGAAGCATCGCATATATATTTTGACATTATACCGCTTAGGGGGAAACATATACTGACATTAAGCATGTATATTGACGTTAAGATAGCATATATATCCTGGCATTATTACTGCTTAGGGGAAACATTGGTGTCATATGCATCAACCCTGTAGAGGAAAGCCTTAGAGCTATTTACTTATGAGCCCTGGGAATTAAAAGGGAGCAAAACTGGGTGACACTACCCCCGTGAAGAGAATTTGGCCATTGTCACATTACCTAATGGTATTTATTGAGGTCTGCATGTGTTCTGTTGCTTGCTCTGCAGAAGAAAATGTATTGGGGTAATAGCAAAGGCATGTGGACCCAGGGCCAGTGCTGGGTTTCATGGACGTCCACCTGGCGGTCAGCATGTATCTCCACGTGCCTTTGTCTCTTTCTCAACATCCCCTTTCTCCTACCTGTTCAGGGTTCCTGTCTCTGAATAAAAGTCCCAGGAGGACCATGACTTTTTTTTTTTACTGCTCAGTTCAGGTAATATACAAGGGTATAGTCATTTTTTATGGCCAAGTCTCAATTCAGAAATGCAAATGTGTGTGCCAAGATGTTAATCAAAATTCTGAGCTTGACTCTAAGGTAAATCTTCCGCCCTTCCCCAGTATGGGTCTGTAGGGAGGGGATGTGACTTTTGTCCCTTCTACTTTTCCCCGTTCACCTCCGTCCACACTCAGAAGCTGAGATGGAGGGGAGAGAAGGCGGAAGGGCTGAAGGTGTGTCATGCTGACAGTGACTCTTGGAGGCTGCAGAATCCTCTTTTGTCCTCTTGAGCTTACACTTTCTGAGACCTCTTCAGCCCTTAGGCGCAATCCAGTGGATCAGACCCCAGAGGACTCCACCCAGCTCTCTGCCTCCTATACTCACCCCTCACTCGATGAACTCCAGGCATGTGAGATGACCCTTCTATAATTGCACTCCGCTTCTGCTTCCTGAGTGTGACTGCAGGGGGTGAGCCTCAGCGTCGGGGGTGGTGAGGAGTCCAACCCCAGTTCACTGTCTCTGCACGGTTGGGAAACCTGGCCTCCTTCTCTCCCAGGACCACAGGTGGAAGCCATCCGCCCTCCAGCTCCTGCCACCTCACCTTCCGCTCCTGCCCAGCTCCTTGGCTCTGGCTGCACTGCCGATCCATGCTGACCCCACAGAACCTCGTCTCAGGGCTTTGGCGCTGACTCTACCTTGTGCTGGAAAAGCATTTCCCTCGGTTGCCCACGTAGCGAATCCCTTTCCTCTTGTTTGTTCAAAAGTCACCCTTTTAGCAAGTCCTAATCCAGCCACCTTATTCAACTTTCTCCTGCCATGCCTCCAGTCCTGTACCCCTGAGTCTGCGCTATTTTTTCCCATGATGCTTATTACTTTCCAACCTACTATACAATTACCCGTTTATTATATGTACACTGCTGATGCACCTGCTCCCATGAGGATGCAAGCTTGAGAGGGCAGGGGTGTTGGTCTGTACTGCTCACTGTTGGGTGCTGGGTGATCAGAGCGGTGACTCAAAACGTCAAGTGCCCAGTGAGGTGTTGCTGAGCATGCAAATGAAGCGGCAATCTCTCCAAATCCTCCTTTCTCTCTCATAACTCTTTGAATGTTTGAAGTCTTGGATAATGCCCTTTAAAACTTAGACATTTTGATTTGGCTTCTCTCTTTATGCAATTTCATATCTATTTCAGTTGCTAATTGGATATTCAATTTAATAACCCTTTCAGTATTTTTTTAGAAAATGGTGGAATTGGTACTACTTTTCATGATTTTCAGCATGTTTCATATTAAAAAACTAGTCTCAGTTAGTTTATTTTCCCTGGGAGCTGGAAATGACAGAATTTACCAAGTGAGCCAAATGACCTAATAACGTGGAAGTCACTGTTCGGTTGGACAGAATATTCACAGCGGGTGCGTCTTGCCTCTATTTCTCTACCTAAAAGCTGGAAGGACCTGAGGGCAGTTTGTACGAATCTTTTTTTTTTTCCTTCATATTTATCATCTTAGGAACAACCACAGAGCCTGGAAAACACCCAAATGCCTTCAGGGTAGTCTGTGACTTATTTCCATTTGTGTGTTTCCTATGCCTATGAAGACACTCAATTATATCGCATGAAAAACTGAATGGATACAATTTATCTTCACAGACCATGGATTCCCTGGCTCCTGTAAAATGAAGCTGGTTCTGTGTTCCTTTCTGGGGCTCCCCTATCTAGCTCCATGCTTGCTGTGGTCCCATGTGTGTGTTTGCTGCACCTGCTGTGTGTCTCCCGTGTGTGTCGTGTGTCTCCTGCCTGAGTTCCTTTCCGTCATTTTCACAGTGGCGTCCTTGCCAGCCACACAGGACCTAGCCTCTGATCGCACCCCTCAGTGAACTGTGCGTCCTCAAGTTTGCCTTGACCTCTTTGAGCTCTGCCTTTTTTATTGCTATTGTGGAGAAAATGACGATGCCATTAGGCTTTACCGCAACCCCATGAGCTCAGCACCGAGCTCAGTCTTGTGGCCAGTGAGGCTCTCTTGAGACTTTTGCCCACAAGTTTTCTGCCCTTGAACTTGCTTCTGCCTCCTTGGCATGTGGCCATTGCCTCCCAGCCTCACACCCCACAGGGCAGAGGATCCCAGAGCGCTCCCCGTAAACCCACAGAGGCCCCTGCAGTCTGCAGGCTTCCCTCATCTTGGCAAAGCCAGGCTGCTGGCTGCCTTGTCCTTGCTAGATGAAGCTCAGAGGTGCTCAGAGTCATGCTGGGAGGGTCTCCTTCCATCGCCAAGAATGAACGGCGCTGGCTGGGCCTGTGGGTTACATCCTTGGCAGCCTCGTCCTATGGGGTGCTGGCCCCTGGCTCACCTGGCATCCTTCTTTCCCACGTCTGCAGCCGGCTCCTCCCCAGGCATGAAACAGAGCGGGGGTACAGCTGAGCCTTTCACAGCAGTTTTCTCTGCAGCATTTTAAACTGCTCATGGCAAAGTCTTCTCTCCTCCCTCGAAAAAAAAGGCCATTCTTGCCCTCCTTGTCTCCAAAGATTTGACTTCAAAGGATATTTTTGATGTCCCTAATACCAGCTACTTTATTTATGCCACAACTACAGGGGCAATGGGTGCCAAAGGGCACCAGTCGAGAAAAACAATACAGAGCGTATTTATTTGTGTCTTTATTTATAACTCAAAGTAAAAGGAAGAAAGTGCTGAAAATGGTGGGTAAGGTATGTCATGAACCCATAAGGCCAGGCACAGCCAAACCCACACACGTTTGTGTCTCTGCAGATGGTCAGACTTGACCGATGTTATTCCAGTTATAAAAACCACACGCTCTGTGGAGTTCCTGAGAAGCCAGTTGTCTTAAGCTTCCCATGCACTCAGGAGTCAGGGCCACCGTGGCATGCAGGCTGAAGCCGCTGCACAGGGCAGTCAGTACTGCAAGCCATGCATGATAGTATACTTAATCAATCTATAAAGGTTATCGATGACAGTTTTCGCAGCAAACAGAGTAACATTCACCATCAGAAGAAAAGGGGATAGCAAGCAAACCAGTACAAGGAGAGTGGTATGGACAAGGAGCCCCTCATGGGTGGATCCTGAGGGTCCTCAACGTCTTGCAAGGGAGGGTCTTTCTGGTGGACACTTCCTTTGGTGCTGATCACAAGTAACAGCAAGACGAGGTGTATGGAGCTGGCTGTATAAAGCAGGTGAGGTCCTGCTCTTTGATAGCCCATAGTCCACTGGTGAGGGTGACAGTAAAGGGTCACACCCTCATCTGGTTGCGTGTCATCTCTATTGATTACGTACTCTGTTATCTGGTCCCTGCTGGCATGATGCCTTTTGAAGTATAAGATGGAATCATTTTTGAAGACCAAGTCACTTATAAAGATGTGGCCTTTTTTGCATGATCTCGAATCTTTCAGGTTGTTGGTAGCAGGGTGTTCTGCTTCATTCCTGTAATCCCAACACTTTGGAGGCCAAGGCAGATGGATCACTTGAGGTCGGGAGTTGGAGGCTCTATGTCACGTACCCTCATGTGACTGGGGGACATTATGTTAACCTGTTTTAGGGCACAATGACCCAAAAGATTAGAGATCTTCCAAAAAAGGGCCTCGTCCTTATAAATCCCAGGGCACAGTATATTGTAGACTGAAATGTTTGCTGAATATTGGAGTTTTGAGAAAGGAAAGATCAATTTTGATGGGTTATTGCCACATTTGACAACATCGTCTTGCATAGGAGCTTATGCAAGACGATTATGTAGCTGGGATTACAGGCACCAGCCGCCATGCCTGGCTTATTTTTATATTTTTTGGTAGAGATGGGGTTTCGCCATGTTGGCCAGGCTGGACTCAAACTCCTGATCTCAAGTGATCCACAGGCCTCAGCCTCCAAAGTGTTTGGATTACCGGTGTGAGGCCACACCCTCCTACCAGTGACCTGAGAGATCAGAGATCTTCCAAAAAAAGAAGGCTACGTCTGTATAAATTCCAGGGCATGGTATATTGTAGACTCACATATTTGCTGAATATTGGAATTTTGAGAAAGAAAAGATCAACTTTGATTTGGCTGGCTAGTTCCACTCTCTTAGAAAAAGTGGAATTTGGGTAGCACCTCAGAGTAGGAAGAGTGTTCTATGGGCGCTGAGGCACTCAGTTGAAACCCTGGTAGGGTTGCAGCAGATTGTGTAAAAACGAGGCTCTGGCAGAAACTCTACCATTTAAAAATCAGGGAAGAGGTTCCTGCTATTGGAGGCAGAGGCTCCTGCTCCTTTGCCCGGGCTGTGCGTACCCTGTAGAGGCCTTGTTCTCCTCTCAGCCCTTAGCTGTGGGATGCCTGCTGTGCGCACAGTCTACACTGGCTTTCGCTGGTTACTCACGATTTTACGCCCCTTTTATAAATTTCATAGCACTTAATGTAACCTGAGGTGACTTGGCTTATTCACTTGGTTTTGATTAGCACTGCATTTTTGTATGGAAATGTAAGCTACCAGTGGGCCAGGCCCACGTTTCAGTCATTGCTAGACCCCGAGTCCCTGACACAGTGTGGGGTTGGATGAGGCTTTCCAAACCTGCTATCACCTGAGCTGAAGGAGAGGTAGCCGAACCCCATTTGTGGCCACAGTATGGAGGCCGCAGCTGTCACACCTGAGGGAGGCAGGTTTCGGGCACGTGGCAGCTTGACAGTGTCCACACCATTGGCTCCCCGATCTCTTATAGCACTCCACAATGGCAGGCTGCCTTTCCAGCACCCACTTCTATGGCCCACAGGGCCTTCCTGGCAAACACTCAAGATGATGCTTAGGCTCGGGTTGATATTTCTTTCTGAAGCCCTCACCCTCCTTCTGAGATAGCAGGCACTCTCCAGCGGCATTGCCTAAGTCTCCTATGAAAGGATGTTGTCAAAGATGTGATTATTTCTAATGTTCCAGCGATTATTTCTGATATTCCTGAAAACTGTGTACAGTCATCTTCAGCCCCACTTGCCAGCAGTGGATCTACAGGCTTACCTTCGGAGTCAGGGCTGCCAGAATTTGGTCTTAGAATTTGCTGATTGCTTTGTCCGAGTTAGGAGACTCAATCGTGATGTGAGCATGGGTTTTGCCTCTCAGTTGCCTTTTCTGTAAAATCCACGGCATCTCAGGAAATCTTTGAAAATTACAAATCTGATCACCTCCCTCCTTTTTTTCAAATGCTTCGATGACATTCCATTTTCCTGAGGATACAGCTACTGCTTGACTTATGACCACGGTCGGGACCGCGGGACAGTCGTAACACGATTTGGTGGTAAGTTGAGTCGGCTGTATGTACAGTTGAAATGGTGCACGAGGAGATGGTAGTGCTGCCGGAATCTGGTCCGCACTGTCGAACGCCCAGCTGGGCAACGTTTGCGCTGCCAGACGCGGAGCAGTCGTGGCCAGCGATTGTGGTCATAAAGTCGAATGGTCGTAAGTTGCCTAGGTCGTAAGGCGATCAATACCTGTAAAGTGTAGACTCCTTAGGTAGTTAAGGTCTTTAACTACCTCACCTCCCCTCTTCTCACTTCCTTATATGGTGGACTCTGACCATGCCGACTTCGTTCCTGTTCTTAGGCAAGATTCATTGTCTCTTTGAGCTTTTGCACATGGAGATCTTTTACCTGGAACTGCATGCTTTTTTTTTTTTTTTTTTTTTTTTTTTTTGAGATAGAGTCTCACTCTGTTGCCCAGGCTGGAATGCAATGGTGCAATCTTGGCTCACTGCAGTGTCTGCCTCCCAGGTACAAGCAATTCTGCCTCAGCCTCCCGGGAGCTGGGATTACAGGCGCCTACCACCATGCCTGGCTAATTTTTAATTTTTTTGGTAGAAATGGGGTTTTGCCATGTTGGCCAGGCTGGCCTCAAACTCCTGACCTCAGTGATCCACCCACCTTGTCCTCCAAAATGCTGGGATTACAGGTGTGAGGCACTGTGCCTGCCCTGGAATTGTACACTTTTGTTTGCCTCCACCCAGCGGCTAATACCCATTACTGAAATCTCAGTGTAAATGCCAGCTTTCCAGGGAGGCCTCCTGGGCCCACTGTCTGTGTCAGGACTTCTACCCTGAGCATCCCAGCAGCCTGTGCTCACCACCGTGACAATCATGACATGTTATTATATATATCTATTTAGCGTCTACCTTCCCTGCTAACTGTGCATGCTAAGAGGAAAGGGGCCCTCTGCCCCAACTCCTGTACCACCACTCACACTGAACAGCATATTTGGCAAATGGATGAATGAAGGAATAAATGAATGGGAACAGGAAGTTGGCCCGGGAGCTTTCCGGATGTGCTCCAGGTTTAGGACTCAGTGATTTTCTCAGCTCCTTTGATTCCCATTGGAACCTCTCCTAGTTCTTTTCCTAAGCCTTGCTCACTCAGTTTCTTACTTCTCTCTTTTACTTTAATTTGTTTACTTCTGTGCTCAAGATCTCTGTCAAATTATTCTTCATCAAGTCTTCTGGCTTCTGGCTCATGACCAAATTAGCATTTTGAAAAAACACTCTGGCTTTGTGCATGCATGAGAGTACTCAGGTGCAGAAAGGGCTACATCGTGACGTGTGCACGCTGGACAAGAGGTGTGACATTTGTATCAGTGACTACACGTCAATATATAGGATCGGACGCTGCAAAGGACAGGGGTTCACGTTTATTTTTCTTATTCTGTGTCTGAGGGAGATAAGATTAATTCCATAAATATCAGCATTTTCCGTAGCAACAATTCCCCAGGGAGACTGAAAAAGGCTGCCCTTGAAAGGAACCTACCAGCATGAGAACATTCTGCACCAACCCCTTCCACCTTTGAGAATTTCTTTTCAGAGCTTATGGGAGTAGTATCTGCATTCAGAGTAGATGTTGTGTGTTCAGTAGCATTTAGAGGTAGTCAAGTGTCTCCAGTTGTCTCTGAAACAGGATCCCAAATAATATATCTTTGCAAGGAATATATATTCTTGATATGATAAAATGACTATTTGTAAATTTTTATTTGTTGATTAATTACTGAGTTGTGCCACCCTTTTCTAGCAGGATTTAAACATTGTGATACATGTAAGATATTCTCCAGTGGCTTATAAAGCTTCAGCTCTCCTGTGGCTTCTTTTAGTCTTTAGTGCCCAGCGTTCCCCTCCCTTCATGCTGGCCAGAGGAAGGGCCCCACTGGGATGTGCATGACTGTCTAACTTCCCCCAGAATCGTCATGCTCCAAAAATTCCTTTTATGTTATTATGCAGTCACTTCTCTCCCCTTACCACCTACTCCCTAGAAACCTCTGATATGCTTTCTATCCTACAATTTACTTTTTCTACTTTTTCTATAATTTTCTAATAATGGAACCGTATCTGTAGTTTATTCCTCTTTATTGCAGAGTATTATTTCACTATGTGAATAGATAACACCCTATTAATTCACCAATGAATTAACGCTTGAATTTTTCCAGTTTGGCTATAATGAATAAGGCTGAGATGAATATTCGCATGCAAGTCTTTATACGGAGATAGAAAGTTTCATTTCTTCTGGGTAAATGCCTAGAAGTATGATTGCTGGACCATACAGCAAGTATTTGGTTTATGTTTTACAAAACTGCCAGAAAAATATTTAAAGCAGTTGTATAATTTTGCAATTTTACCAACAATGTTTGAGAGTATCAGTTGCCCCACATCTTCACCAACACTTGATGGTGTCAGTCTTTTTAGTTTTGAACATTCTAGTGGGTACTGTGGCTTTAATTTGCACTTCTCTAATGAGTAATAATGTTGAGCATCTTTCCATGTGCTTGCTGTTGATCTGTATGGCTTCTTTTGTGAAGTACCTGTTGAAATATTTTACCATTAAAAATATGATTATTTGTCTTCTTATAATTGAATGTTAAGAGTTCGTTAAATATTCTGGTACAAATCCTTTTTCAGATATATAATTTGCAAACATTTTTTTTCCAGCCTATGGCTTATTTTTTTTCATGTTTTTGTTTGCATAATATATTCTTTATTTTATATACTTTAAGTTCTGTGGTACATGTGCAGATCATGCAGGTTTGTTAAATAGGTATACACGTGCCATGGTGGTTTGCTGCATCCATCCCCCCCACCCCCTACATTGGGTATTTCTCCTAATGTTATCCCTCCCCAATCCCCTCACCTGCTGCTATCCCTCCTCTAGTCCTCTCCACCCCTTGAAAGGCCCTGGTGTGTGATATTCCCCTCCCTGTGTCCATGTATTCTCATTGTTCAACATCCACTCATGAGTGAGAACATGCGGGGTTTGATTTTCTGTTCTTGTGTCAGTTTGCTGAGAATGATGGTTTCCAGCTTCATCCATGTCCCTGCAAAGGACATGAATTCATTGCTTTTTTTGTGTGGCTGCATAGTATTCCATGGTATATATGTACCACATTTTCTTTATCCAGTCTATCATTGATGGGCATTTGGGTTAAAAGCTCTGATTTGGAATTTGAAGAAATCCAGTTTCTTAACTTTTTTGTGTGGTTCATGTTTTTTGTGATCTTTCTGAGAAATCTCTACAAAACTCAAGGTTACTAATATTTTCACCTTTATTTGTGTAGTTATAAACTCATAGATGTTGTCCTATCATTTATTTTTGAGTTGATTCTAGGATATGGTATGATGTAACGGCTAGGGCTCATTATGTTTTGCATGCAGAAAACCAGTTTTCCCAGCACCCCAAAGATTATCTTTACCCCATTAAATTGCCTTCACATCATTGTTTAAAATCTGACCATATATATGAGGGCATATTTCTGGAACATTTATCCTGTTCCATTGATATAGCATAGCATCTTCCAATATGTTCCAGTAACATAGCATCTTTATCACTGTGGTTTTAGTGTCATTCCTCTGACTTGTCCCCTCTTCAAAGTTAATTTGACAATTTCAGTTTTTGCATTTCTACATAAATTTTAGAATCAACGTATCAATTCCAATAACAAAGTTCACTGAGAATTTGCCTAGAGTTGCAATAAATTCATAGATCGATTGTGAGAGAATTTACATCCTAATACTATAGAGTCTTCTAATACATGACCATGTTGTGTTTTCCCATACGCTTATATCTTTGATTTCTCTCAGTTATAGTTTGTTGTTTTAACTGAACACATTTGGTTAAATTTATTACTATATCATGTTCACAGTAAGAATATAGAAACATAATTATCAGTTTATTGCATCCTTAGTATATTTTATTCTGTATCCTATATACTGAGCTCTTGCTAAATTCAATTAGTGTTTCTACTAACTTTTTTGTAGGTTCCTTTGGATTATCCTCAGAGACATTTGTGTCATCTGTGAATAGGGAGAAATTACTTCTGCCTCTCCGTTCTGTATGTATTTTATTTCTTTTCATTGCTGTATTGTGCTGACTTAGACCTTCAGTGCAATGTGGCATAGGAGTGGTGGGAGCAGGCATCATTGCCTCGTGCCTGAACTGAACGGGAACATACCAAGTCTTATGCTATTAAGTCAAACATATGCAATAACTTTTTCACAGTTGCGTTTTATCAAAATGACTCTGTGGCCTTCTTACTAATTTACTCTGAGTCCTTATTATAAATAGATTAAAAATTTTGTTAAATGCCTTTTTTGCATCTACGTTTACTTTATTCACTGTAAGCTTGTGAATATGGTGAAGTACATGGATTGATTTTCGAACGTGTCTTGCATCCTATAATAATTTCCTCTTGATCATTATGTATTATCCTCTTTCTAACATATTGCTGGATTCAGTTTGCTAAAAATGTTTTGAGACTATTTGTGTTTATGAGGTATGATATTAGTCTGTAGTTTTCATTATTTATAATGTTATCTAAAAAGCTTTTTTTCTCTTTTATTTTCTAAAAGAGTTTCAGTAGATTTATTAGTTCTTCCCTAAGTGTTTGGGAGAATTGATCTATGACACCATCTGGGCTTTGGATTCTCTTTCTATAAGGTTTGGAAGTACAAATTTAATGTCTTTTATATACACAATGCTATTCATATTATCCATTTCTTTCTGATCAAGCTTTAATAGGTGTTGATTGTGTGAGAAATTGGTCTACTTTATCTTAGAAACTAGTTTCTAAGTTTTATTCGAGGTGTTTGCAATAGTCACTGATTCCTCTAATGAATACCGAGTATGCAGTGGCACCTGCTTTTTCATTTCTGACATTGACAATTTGTTTCTTCTCTCTTTTTCCTGAACAATTTGACCAAACTTTTATCAAACTTATGGCTTAGTTAAAAAAACCAGCTTTGGCTTTTACTGATATTTTGTATCACATTTCTTTTCTTTTATTGCATTGATTTTGATTCTTACTCTTGCTATTTCCTTCTTTCTGCTTATTTTGAATTTTTCTCTTCTTCTAATTTCTTAAGGTAGACTCAATGCTCTGAAGTTGAAATTTTTTTCCTCTTTTCTAATGTACGGATTGAATGTTTTAAATTTGCTTCAAGAACCACTTTATTTGCACTTTATACATGTTTATACGTTGTGTTTTTATTTTAATTTAGTTCAAAATACTTTCTAGTTTAAAATGTGATTTCTTTTTTTGTCTCATGCATTATATAGAAATGTGTTACCTAATTTTTGGTTTGTTTGTTTCTTTTTTGAGACAGAATTTTGCTCTTGTTGCCCAGGCTCGAGTGCAATGGTGCAATCTTGGCTTACCACAACCTCTGTCTACCAGGTTCAAGCAATTCTCCTGCCTCAGCCCCCCTAGTTTCTGGGATTACAGGCATGTGCAACCACACCTGGCTAATTTTGTATTTTTAGTAGAGAATAGGTTTCTCCGTGTTTGTCAGGCTGGTCTCGAACTCCCAACCTCAGGTGATTTGCCTGTCTTGGCCTACCAAAGTGCTGGGATTACAGGTATGAGCCACCGTGCCTGGCCATGTTATCTAATTTTTCACTGTTTGGGGATTTTCTAGGAATCTTTCTGTTCCCGATGTCTGGTTTAATTCTGTTGTTATCAAACTTTATGATCTTTATTTTCTCATCTTTTTAAACACTGGTCAGTAAACTTTTCCTTTTTTAAAAATTTAATTTAATTTTTTTTGTTTGTTTGTTTGACACAGAGCCTTACTCTTATGCCCAGGATGGAGTGCAGTGGCATAATCGCAGCTCACTGCAACTTCTGCCTGCCAGGCTTAGGTGATTCTTGTGCCTCACCCTCCCTAGTAGTTGAGACTACAGGCAAGTGCTACCATGCCTGGCTAATTTTTGTCTTTTTAGTAGAGACAGGGTTTTGCCATGTTGCCAAGGCTGCTCTAGAACTCCTGGTCTCAAGTGATTCTCCCTCCTTGGCCTCCCAAAGTGCTGGGATTACAGGTCTGAACCACTGTGCCCAGCTTTCAGTAAACTTTTTCTGTAAAGGGCCAGAAGGTAGATAGAATGTAGACTTGGTGGCCCATTCCTATTCTTTGTAGCCACTGCTTAGCTCTGTCATCGTAGCACAAAAACAGCCACAGATAATGCACAAGCAGCACGGATGGTTGTGACCCAGCAAAGCTTCGTTACAGCAGCAGGTGGTGGGCTGAATTCAGCCAGTGGGCTATAGCTTGCAAATTCCTGCTCATGAATGTATTGGTACTCATTAAATAACACTTACAATAGTCTCCTTTCATACATGCTCTCATTACATGTGAAAAATGTTTAGTACACTGTTGGAGTGTTCTATAAGTGTTAATGAGGTCAGCTAAGGTATGGCGTTGTTCAACCTTTTCATGTGCTTGATATGTGTGGGGTTTTTTTATTGTTTGTTTTTGTGCGTTTGTCTCCTTGTACTAGCAATTCCTGAGGGGGGCATTAAAATCCCATTGATAGTGTGTGTTTGTGTGTGTGTGTGTGTGTGTGTGCGCGCACGTGCACATGCATGTGTGTATCTAATTCAACTTTTTCTGACTTATTTATTTATTCTTTGTGGTTCTACTAGATTTTGCTTCACATATTTCAAATAATCTGTTATTAGGTACATACTCATCTAAAATTATGTCTTTTTAATGAATTAACACCTTTATCCTAAGATTCAATTTTTCTTCTTAGTTGTATTCCTTGTTTTGAAATCTACTTTGTCTGTTAATATAGCTACTCCAGCTTTCTTCTGATTCATCTTTTTATGATATTTATTTTCCCACCGTCTTACATTTAATATAGCTACAATTTAAAGTATGTTTCTTGTATGCAGAACATAGTTTTATTTTTTAAACCAAGCTAATAATCTTTGAATTTTTGGTGTTCAGCAACTTACATTTAATGTAATTGTTGATTAGTTTAAATGTACCGTTTGGCTGTTTTTTTCTGTTTGTTCTATCTGTTCTTTATTCTTTTTTCTCCTTTTATTTGATTACTTGAGTACTTTTTTACGGATTCATTTTATTCCTCGTATTGATTTATTAGCAATATATGGTTCATTTAGTGTTTTCCCTAGAGTTTCTGACATCTTATTTGATTTGCAGGTATCACAGTCTACCTTCAGTTAGCATCATCCACTGCACCTGCAGCATGAGACACTTGGGATCATAGACTCCCACTTTCCACCTCCTGTCCCTGTGCCCCCGTTGTTAGACATCTTGCTTCTATATGTGGTGGCTCTGAAGTATGTCCTCTCAAAAAAATGGAGTGTAATTCACCTCCCCTGCAGGGTGGCCTGGCTGGACTTAGTAACTTTCTGCTAGAGGCAGGCGTCCCCAAACTTTTTACACAGGGGGCCAGTTCACTGTCCCTCAGACCGTTGGAGGGCCGCCACATACTGTGCTCCTCTCACTGACCACCAATGAAAGAGGTGCCCCTTCCCGAAGTGCGGCGGGGGGCCGGATAAATGGCCTAAGGGGGGGCCGCATGTGGCCCACGGGCCGTCGTTTGGGGACGCCTCGTCTAGAGTTTAGAACGTGATAGGAATGACAGCGTGCGACTTCTGAGTACATCCTAAGGGGCACTTCAGCCTTGGCCCTGTTTTCTATCTTGGATTCCTCACTCGGGGGAAGCCAGCTGCAATGTCATGAGGCCACTCACGTAGTCCATGTGGAGAGAAACAGGCCTGCTGCCCACAGCCAGCCAGGGATCCAGGCCTCCCGCCAAGAGCCAGCAAGGGACCATCTTGGAAGCAGATTCTCCAGCCCTGGTTGGGCTTCCAGATGATGACCTCCTTCACTGACACCATGACTACAACGTCATAAAAGACTCTGAGCCAGAACCACTCAGTGAAGCCATTTCTAAACCCTGACCCTCAATAGCTGTGACATAACAAATGTTCGTTGTAGTAAGCCACTGATTAGTGTATTTTGTTATGCATCAACAAATAGTGAATGCAAACTAACTTTCATTGCTATCATTTTTGTTCAAGCAGTCAATCATCTTTTAAGAGATTATAAATATATTTCATATTTAATACATATTTTCCATTTTTCCAATGGTCTCATTCCTTTCTGTATATGAAAATTCTTATCTAGTGTTATTTTTCTTCTACTTGAAGAAATTTCTTTGATATTTCTTATAGTAAAAATTTGGTGGAGATAAATTTTATCTCAGTTTCATCCTCTAAAAAAGTATTTAGGCTTTAGTTTAAGAAAAAAATCTTTTCATTTGAAACTAATTTAAAACTCATAGAAGGTAATTTAATGCCAAGATTTCCCATATACCCTTTATCCAGTTTCCCCCATGATAACATCCTATATAAACATAGCACATATATCAAAATCAGAAAACTGACATTACAGCTGTACTACAAACTAACAACTTAATTTGGATTTCACCCATTTTTACATGCACTTGCTTCCGGGCGCATAGTGTTCTCAGAGGTTTCATCACATTTATGGGCCAGAGTAACCACCATCACAGTGGGGGCTCTCTTTAGCTTTCCCTGCTGTGCTGGGACCTGAAACTGCTTCAGGCTATAATCTAAGGTCATGGGCAGGGTTATCTCATTTTTCCCCCCTTTTTTATGGTTCATATTCTTATACTGTCAGTGTTTAGTGCCTGAAGGTTATTATTTCACATATATTCATCCAGTTTTTGACTTGATTTTAGTGGAAAGAGAAATATGAGAGCTGCTATTTATTACGGCTGGAAGTACACGTATACTGCTGGGAAAATTTTAATAGCTCACCTGACTTTCTCAGGTACAGGTAATGAAGCTGACAAGCTGTCAGGCTGGTCTGTCTCTTCAGTTGGAAGAGCAGCAGCTTGAACTTTGAATTTTCTCCTCTTTACTGGGTCTAGTATTATCCCTTAAATGGTCTACTATTATCTCCTGATTTCCTGCATCAATCTATTTCCCCAGGTTAGAATGAGCTGAAAACACCTCTCCAAATCATCTTGTATTTTCCATTTGGCTTTCCTGCTTTTGGTGGGGGTGGCTTTCTTTTAATTCCACTTTTTAATCAACAGGAAGTTTTTACTCTTATCTTCAGCAATGTCAGTTTCACGATGATCTCAGGCTTGGTTCCTTGGTTACATAAATTTTCTCCATCTAATGCTATTGTGTCAGCAGGCATTTACAGAAATCTAATTCTCAGAGAATGTCAAAATTGATGCGATTAAATGTTAAGAATGACAGTCATCTGATTTTGTAGGTGACAGAAATAGTAAAGGTTATTAATTATACAAAAATGTTTCTGGAAGGATAGTCAATGTCAAGATAAACTACCCCCTGTAGTGAGGTTTGGGGGCTTGACGAAGAATCATAAAGGGAAAAGGAGCCTCGTGTTTCCCTCAAGTTTAGTTAAGTTGCTAATGAGCAGAATGAACAAAATAATGCAGACGGATATATTTACTGCTTTAAATCTGGGTCTCTGTGGTTCTGAAAAACTAATTTCTCCTTCCCGTTTACATGCCTGTCAATTGTGCATGACCATTCACAATTTATCTAAACTGTGGAATTATTGTGATGATGAATATGAAAGTGTTTTGAAAAGTTATTTTTTAAGTTTCTTACATTTCTTGTCATGGGAGAAGGTAGTTATAAATACCAGCTACAATCATGTGGCCAAAACATCTCCACAGATTGGTGTTTTAGTGAAAAGCTGGGGATTGTAGCTAAGCTACATAGATATCATTAGCCCATCGCAGTCTGTCCCCTGTGAACTCAACACCAGACATAACTCCACAAACCATACGTCATCTTTAACTGAAAAGTCAATAATAAAGTCATATTTCCACCCAGCGTGACACAGCTATCCTGCTTAGAACAAATACAAGCTCACCTTTTCACCAGAAAGGAACACAGAGTTTTTGGGTGAAGTCCATTCGGACATTGCAATCTCCCTGAGCATTTGGGCCCCTTCCTGTACAGCGTGCTAAAACAGTTCTGGCATTTCAATGTCATCTAGTTGAGCTACCTTTGGGTTCATATTTCAGCCAACCAACCAACCCACCAGCCAAACTAATGACCAGAGCTCCTTCTCACTCCTTCAGCTACAATGTGAAGTCCAGGATCACCGCTTGGTAGGCACATATCAAGAAATTTCACGTGATTCAACTTCATGTTCCTTTCTTCACTATCTCACATTGTTAATAGCCATCCCCATCCCCATTCCTGGGATTTCTGTTTGTATAAATTGGAAAAGTCATCTAGTTATTTTGGAGCACGGTACCTCTTCTCAGGAATCACTTCGTACCTCACCTTTTGAAGCTGGGACTTCAGTCTAGTTATGGATATAGATGCAAAGGGGGTGGTGGGATAGGCTCTGAGGAGAATTAGCAGAGCTCTGCAAGGCAACTACCTCAGAGGAGGCCATTACAGTTTCCTCGACATACAAGGTTTGACCTTCCCTGACAGGGGTGGAAGGGCTGCTTCTATTGGCAAAGAAGTCTCAGCAGGATTTAGGGACTCCATGCTTCCGGCTTCATTAGGACCTGCCCGTTGGCATCATTCCAATATTCAGGATCCAGTTTCTTCCCAATCAGTGCTCTCACTTTAGCAGAAGATGTTCTGTGAGGCTGAGAATCGAATTTATATTGTAATTCAGCCACTCTCAGATTGAGAGTTTCAGTAGGATTTTCAGAAATCTGGACTCTGTAGTTCTAGGAGATACAGGTTTCTTTACTCAAAATACAGATTTCAGGTATTCTATGCACTACATCATTTGGAAATTCAGATCACCAAGTTCATCCTTCTCTTTTTTCTTTCTTTTTTCTTTTCTTTTCTTCTTCTTCTTTTTTTTTTTTTGAGACAGTCTCACTCTGTTACCCAGGCTGGAGTGCAGTGGCACGATCTTGGCTCACTGCCACCTCCGCCTCCTGGGTTCAAGCAATTCTCCTGCCTCAGCCTCCAGAGTAGCTGGGACTAGAGGCATTTGCCACCATGCCCGGCTAATTTTTGTATTTTGAGTAGAAATGGGTTTCCCCATATTGGCCAGGCTGGTCTTGAACTCGTGACCTTGTGATCTGCCTGCCTCAGGTTCCCAAAGTGCTGGGATTACAGGTGTGAGCCACCGTGCCTGGCCAAGTTCATCCTTTTTCTTCTTCATTTTTCCAGTGCAGCCAGGAGCAACCAGCCAACCCTATCTACCCCTTAGTTTGACTAAAATATTCTAAGGTAGCAAATACATGCTCACCGACCTTGTCTTCTGTAAATATTTGATTACGGATATCCCATGTGATATTTTGAGCATCCAGCTATGAGCTACCAATTCTCTTCCCCATTGGATGTAGTCATTAGTGCCTTTCACTCTAATCAGATTCGAGAACCAATCCCAGAAAATCTGGAACCAGATTATTTTAAGCATGAGATTTTTAGAAAACTCGTGCTTAAAATAACCTTCCTCTAGCACCATCGCCAGTACCAAAAGCTGTATTAGGGTTTAACCAGGAAGAAGAACCAGCAGGAGACCTGTGTGGGGGGCTTTATCGCAGTGAATTGGCTTTCATGACTGCGGGGCTATCTAGGCAACTCCAGCTCCATAGGGTGGCCCATCAGGAGCTCTCACGCATGCGCTGGAGCTACTCTTTAAGGGAGGGGTTTCTTCTTTCACAGAAAATTATCAGCTGTCCCATTGAGTTGGTTGGATCAGGTACATCCAGTTTATTCAGAATAATATCCCTTACTTAAAGTCAAGTGATTATGGACTTTAATCTCATCAGTGAATATCTTCACAGCAACACCTAGATTGGTACTTGACTAAGTAGCTGAGATCGTCAGTCTAGCCAATGGACATATTAAAAGATCATTATATCTAAACTTTTAAAATCCAGATTCTTGGATATTACCTCAGTGTTCAGTAGATAGTTTTTTCCCCACAGTCTTGGCCTAAAATTCTGAAGTTTAAATTACTGTCCACTAGTTTTCATGCAGGCATCCTGACAGAAGGCTGTGGCAGATGTTTGAGAGTTTGCAATCTACAAATAATGATTGTATATGATGGTCAAGTGCAGTGGCTCACACCTATAATCCCAGCACTTTCGGAGGCCGAGGTGGGTGGATCACCTGAGGTCATGAGTTCGAGACCAGCCTGGTCAACATGGCAAAACCCTGTCTCTACTAAAAATATAAAAATTAGCCAGGCCTGGTGGCATGTGCCACCATCCCAGCTACTTAGGAGGCTGAGGCAGGAGAATCACTTGAACCTGGGAGGTTGCAGTGAGCCGCGATCATGCCACTGCATTCCAGTCTGAGCAATAGAGTCAGACTCTGTCTCAAAGAGAAAAAAGAATGTATACAGTGAAAGAAGCATTTTTCTGGTTAAAACAAACATTGTGCCTTTTGGTTTAGCTTGTAGATATGGTAGTTTTAAAACTGTGTGTCAGGAGTTCAAGACAAGCCTGGCCAACATGGCAAAACCCCATCTCTACTAAAAATACAAAAATTAGCTAGGCATCGTGGCAGGTGCCAGTAATCCCAGCAACTGCGGAGGCTGAGGCAGGAGAATCACTTGAATCTGGAGGCAGAGGTTGCAGTGAGCCAAGATCATGCCACTATACTCCAGCCTGGGTGACAGAGCAAGACTCTGTCTCAAAAAAAAAAAAAAAAAAAAAAGAAAAAGAAAAGAAAAAGAAAAAGTTGAGCCTGAAGAATTGTAATATCCTCTTTGTAATATCTTCTGTCTCCTTTTCCCATAAGGAAAATAGGACAGTATTTGTGAAATTATAGTGTGTTAGTCAAAGCACTTTGATAGGTAACTGGGAAAGCTATTAGCGCTGAGTAGAGCCCAGAGCAGGGGAAAGCCATGCAATTAGCTGCATGATTGATTGCTGCATGGCTGCAGTGCAAAATTTTTTTCTTCAGCCACTGCAGCAGCAGATCCAATGACATTTAATGTGTCAGAGACATAGCGGGATGCTGTGTGAGTCTGTAGCAAGAGCCTAGGACTGTGGAGCAAATCTATCCCTTCGTTGGCAAACAGCACTCTTCCTTGGAGAAACAGCTTAGCTTGCCACTAAGCTGACTGTGAACATCAGAAAGAACTGAGTTGACATCCGAGGCTTCCAGATGTTGAGTTTGCCCAGTAGCTCTCTTTGATCAAACAGAAATGGGATGTGGCACCTTTGGGAGTAGAATCTAAGGGTTCAGGCGGTTTGTGAGAATACCTCTCATAAACAGAGTGGCTGGTCCTGATGCACTGCTGCTCCTCCCTCAGCAACACCTGCGCCTGCACATCGGTGAGAAATTATTCATGGACATGGGCTGAAAAGGATCAAGTGAAGCCAAGTTTTGAAACAGCTCTACACAGCGTGCTGATATCAGCATGCTGATTTACATGCTGTGGCATTGTAAATCTCCAAAGAACTGGGGCGTGGAAGGTGGTGTCCTCTTATGCCTTCACTGTCATTTGTGGACCTGATATCTTACACCTATCTTCTAATTGCAGATTGTTTTGGTTTTTGTTTAGAAGTTTTCTTCATGGCAAAAGAAGTGAGGCAGTGAGCAGACGCTCATGGGATTCCCTGATCTTATCAAACAGCTTAGCATTCAGAAACTGTTAAGCTTACAGTAATAGAACGACTGTTAAATATTTAGAATGTCACATAAGGCTGGGTGTGGTGGCTTATGCCTGTAATCCTAGCACTTTGGGTGGCTGAGGTGGGGAGATCACCTGAGGTCAGGAGTTCGAGACCAGCCTGGCCAACATGTTGAAACCCTGTCTCTACTGAAAATACAAAATTAGCTGAGTGTGGTGGTGTATACTTGTAATCCTAGCTACTCAGGATGCTGAGTCAGGAGAATCACTTGAACCCAGGAAGCAGAGGTTGCAATGAGCCGAGATTGTGCCATTGCACTCCAGCCAGGGCAAAAAGAGCAAAACTCTGCTGAAAAAAAAAAAAAAAAGTCAGATAAACTCAGATACGGTGAAGTAGTGAATAATCCATAGTTATTTTTCTATCACAGCCAGACTATGTTGGTCTAGAAACCAAATAGTGAATGTTAAGGGCCAGAAGTTCAAGACCAGCCTGACCAACACGGCAAAACCCCTGTCTATTAAAAATACAAAAATTAGCCAGGCATGGTGGCTCACGCCTGTAGTCCCAGCTAATTGGGAGGCTGAGGCAGGAGAATCGTTTGAACCCAGGAGGCGGAGGTTGGAGTGAGCCGAGATCGTGCCACTGCCCTCCAGCCTGGGCAATGGATGGAGACTCTGTCTTAAATAAATAAATAAAACTAAGTGACAATAAAAAACAAAAGGTGTCCCAGAGCTTCCAGGGTCCCATGGGGGAGCCGGGGTCCCTCTGACCTTCACACCCAGCTGGAAAGGGCCTGGGGTCTGGGTGGCCTGCTATAGCCGCGGCCTCACCAGGGTTGTGTTGAAACTATGCCCTGTGCAGTCAGACCTGTGGGGCTGGTCCCTACTTGATCTGCTTTTCCTGGTCCAGGTCACCGCACGGGCTGGAGTGGTCTTCAGAGTGAAAATGGGCGCACTTGGGTGCTCCCTGCTCAGGCCCCGAGATTGCAGCTCCGGGCCCCTGTGGGTCGTGTAACTGACACCCCTCAGCACAGCCAGGCCCGGAGCACTGGGTCTCACACCAGCACCCAAGAGATGCTGAAGCCCAGGGCCCCTCCCTCCCTG
This sequence comes from Saimiri boliviensis, assembly GCF_048565385.1. Classification (NCBI taxonomy): domain Eukaryota; kingdom Metazoa; phylum Chordata; class Mammalia; order Primates; family Cebidae; genus Saimiri; species Saimiri boliviensis. The sequence continues at coordinate 5,753,221 of NC_133458.1, read as the reverse complement.
AGGACCTTGGTTGATGGCTTGTCTGCTTTTGTTTAATCTCTCATGTGACGGACCCATGTGCAACTAGTTTTTATTTCTGTTTCCACTAACTTTGGACTTTGCTGGGTTAGAGGTTTTAGAACCTAAGGGTGAAACATTTTAACAAAAGACAAAGGAATCATTTTTTTAATTTGGAGGCCGAGATTGATATCTGGGGATTTTGGAATCCTCATGTTTCTGAGCAACAAGAAACGGAGTGAAAGTGTTGCTGGTTGGGCGATTAGGAAAGACTCTCTAAAACTATAGAATTTGAAAGGAAGTCACTGGTTCTGTCCCTTTAATTCTCTCTAGGCCCAGAATGTCCTGCCATTTATTATACTGTAAAGCAGGGGCACACAACACCTGGAGTGGGGATGATAGTAAAGCCTCTTAAGTGCTTACTTAGATCATGGATCGACACAGGCCTTCATACAAAGAGTTCACTGAGAATGGCATGGACACACTCCAAGCCTGTTCACGCTGGCTTGTTTCCAAGTGGGTATAAATCCTGTCCACATATGGAAGTGAAAGATCATCATCTCTGGTGCAGCGGCTGCACGCCACAATTCTCCTGCAACTGTCATGTTGACGGTAAAACAACCTGGAGAAATGGTGAGTGCACAAGAAAGACTTAGGAACTGGCCTGTTGTGTCCCGATTCCTTTTATTGACAGTAGAACAGCTCTGTAGGTTTTCTGAACATATCGTATAATTGTGCCCTGTAATATGACAGAGATACCTCATTTGTATTTCAACACAAGGATCTCTAGACTGCATTTTCCCTCCAATAAGTCGATTTCTTTTGGGTAGTCTTGGGAAACTACGGTGAGCAGAGCAGTGGCTCACACTGACATTTGCTAGGATTGAGGGAGTCTGAAAAATGACCTTTCAAACTCTTTCTGGAGGACTGGCAAGGTGCTGGGGCACGATGTGAAGTGCTGGGGAGGGAAATGCAAATCGGCTACCTTTTGGGCTCTGCTAATGAGGAGCATGCAGTGTCGCATTATATTTCGGATGTGCTTTCTAAGCTGGATTTCTCACATGTGATTTGAGATATTCTGGTGTAGCATAGAGACTTTTTTCCTGAGTTGCAACTTTTCTTTCATGTCTGTGCTGAGAGTGGTGAACTATGTATTGATGCAATCGGGAAACAGTGGTAAAATAGGATATGGGTTCTAGAGAAACCCCTGTTCAAATGCAGCTCTTTGATTTACTGGCCATGAGAAACCTCCAGTTCTCTTGTTTATAAAGGTGGCAAATACTATTTACATTATGCGATTATTGGGAGGTTTAATGGAGAGCTTGTATTAAAATACCTGGTGTAAGTAGACAACCAGTAGTTCTTTGGTTCTCATTTCAGGACTTCTATTTCTTTCACTGCACCGTAACACGTTGTCTTGGGCTGAAGAATTCTAAATATTAGAAAGTGCTTCTATAGAGAAAGTAGAAAAGGTATCTACTTAAATTTTAATAATGCATTTGGTTATTCTTCCTGTTCCAGAGAAAAAACCTGGTTGGTTATCATTTCCTTCCAACTGTCCTTCACGCTTCACGGCACCCACGAGCAAAATTTGTGTAATGAATGCACTGGGTCTGATCAATATCGATGCCACTGTGTACAAGAAATAATCAAGACGTTAACAAAGCAATGATGGCGTCTTTGGTAAGTACGGTGCTTAACTTCAGAAATAAAAGTTGAAATACCATGACATCAGACTTTCCCAGCAAAAGCACTCAGAACAATGAGAGCATAATGTTTCAAGGTTTGGAAGAAGACTGTTTTCCCTCTTATGAGACACAGTCTGTTAAGAAAGGGAGATGGGCTGGGCGTGGTGGCTCATGCCTGTAATCCCAGCACTTTGGTCCGAGGTGGGCAGATCACCTGAGGTTGGGAGTTTGAGACCAGCCTGACCAACATGGTGAAACCCTGTCTCTACTAAAAATACAAAATTAGCCGGGCATGGTGGGGCATGCCTGGTAATCCCAGCTACTCGGGAGGCTGAGGCAAGAGAATCACTTGAACCCGGGAGGCAGAGGTTGCGGTGAGCCAAGATCAAACTATTGCACTTCAGTCTGGGCAACAAGAGCAAAACTCCATCTCAAAAAAAAAAAAAAAAAAAAAAAAGAAAAAAAGAAAAAGAAAAGAAAAAAGAGAAAGGGCTATTGCATTGCAAGTGCCCCCACCTCACCTTGTTGGACCCTCGCATGGGGCTTGGGAGCTCCCAGGTGAAATGGACAGCCTGCCCGTAGGCCGGTTCTGTTCTGCGACCCTGGCTTCAGTTCACGGAGCAAAGAAGTTGTCACTCCTTTTTGTTTCAGTCTCAGTCCCCAACTTTGTTCTCCACACTACTTTGCTCTCGATTCGGCTGTTGTCCTCTTTCCAATTTGACTCAGTTGTTTGTATTTATACTTCAACAGCAGCCAGAAATCTGCAGGGGAGAAGAGAATGAGGTAGGTGGGATGTGGGATCCAAAGGCTGTGTTCCACCCTCCTGGACTCTGTTTAGGCTGCCCCATGTCAGCAGCAAGGTAGGGCCCAGGAGCTTGTTACCCATCCAGAGTGGGCAGGGGCTCTCATTTTAGCACCTCTCAACAGGAAGCCCCTGCGGCGGTCTGGAATCAAGAAAGTAAATTTCCTTACTGGTCTTCATAAACACTTTTCAATATCTTCTTGTTCTGTAATATAGTCTCCCTGGAACTATCTAAAGCAGGCGTCCCCAGACTACGGCTCACGGGCCACATGCGGCCCCCTGAGGCCATTTATCCGGCCCCCCGCCGCACTTCAGGAAGGGGCGCCTCTTTTATTGGTGGTCAGTGAGAGGAGCACAGTATGTGGCGGCCCTCCAACGGTCTGAGGGACAGTGAACTGGCCCCCTGTGTAAAAAGTTTGGGGACGCCTGATCTAAAGAGTGCCTGTTTCTGTTGTCATAAGAAATGATGTATACAAATTACGTATTCCTGTGATTATTACTGGAATTGGCAACCCTTACAATAATATAGAGCGAGTAGTCAGTGGTTTAAAAGCGTGTTTCCCATTTATAATTTGAATAGCTTATTTGTCTTCTAATTCCTCCTGCAACTGTCAGTTCCTGGACTCCAGGAGTTCTCTGGTTCATGGGTTAAATAACATTTTTTCAGAGTCTTCATTGTCTTTTCTTTTTCCCTTTTTTATTTTGACAGGGCATAAAATGAATTTGCTAATCAGTTTTTCCTTCCTGACTTGCATTATCTTATTACTTTAATCTCCCTCTGGTGAGACCAACCAAACTTGACAAGCCTACACTACTTCTTAAACCTAAATATTAAAAAAGCTTTCAGACAATATGCAGTTCAAGTGGAGATGAGCCAGCTGTGAGGCTTGGCCAAGTGGGTGGGCTCCCTCACCTCCTCCGCACAAGGACAGGATGGGGCTATGTGATATCTAGATTTCCTTCACCTACAGCTTCTAAGAACAGAATCTCCCAAACCTGCCTAGAATACTTGTTTACAAAACAACCTAGGTATTTCAAATTTGAATCAGGGAAGAGTCTCTATGCATTGCGTTGAACAAGTACCACCACCACGTTCTTATCATCAAGGAAGTTTTGGAGACCCTAGTCTAGGAGGATAATTCTAGGCTTATATTCAGAAACCTGAAGACAGGGTCATGTGCTCCCGGGTGTGACCAAGAGTTAACATGCCTTTAAATGTATACTTTAGGTGAATTTGTTTTTTGGGGGAGTGTTGTGTTTCCCACCAGTCATGTGGGAAGGCAGTGTTGGTACTGCATAACTTTCAATTCAACATGTTCTCCACATCGAATTATACAACGTCTCGAGGTGGAGCCCAAGATTCTGCACTGTAACATGTGACCTAGGTGATTTTTCTTGACACTAGAGTTCTAGAATGACTGTTCCAGAGAAAAGTAATAATCATTACAAACTTATAAATAAATCAATACTGTGCCAAATCTGTAAAAAGATTTTGCACCACCATACACAAGTTTTCTTTTCCTGTGTGGAAGCACACGGTTTTAGAAATTTATAGCTGGAACACCATCTGCCAATTATTTAGTCCAGTGGTCCCCAACAGTTTTGGCACCACAGGTCAGTTTTGTGGAAGGCAGTTTTTCCATAGACAGGGCAGGAGGGCAGAGGGGATGATTTTGGGATGAAACTGTTCCACCTCAGATCATCAGGCATTAGTTAGATTCCCATAAGGACTGTACAATCTAGATCCTCGCATGAGCAGTTCACCTCTTGCTGTGTGGCCTGGTCTCGACAGGCCACGAACTAGTAACTATCTGTGGCCTAGGGGTTGGGGACCCCTGATCTAGTCCATGTCAAATGATGTAAAAATTAATTTAAGGGGAAAACTATCTCATGGCACCTCTTTCCTCAAAGTAAGAGGATCTGCCGTCTCTAGTGAAGAAAGTCTGAGCTAGTCCCTAAACCTTCAGATCATCTGAAGTAGCCTGTATCAGACGTAGGTTCTGGGAAATAACATATTCTGACTGACGCATAGTGCTCATAGGTGGGGCTTGGCGATCTGACTTTAGCACAGAAGAAGGAGATAATCAGTCAAATTCAAGAACCACTGATCTGTTCTACTCTTGTTCAATAGATGAGTAAACTCAGTAATAAAGTCAAAGTGATGCATTAAAGTCAAATTTGTGGTAGGCCTTCGACCTGTCTGCAGCACTGAAATCTGCTCTGTGTGAATCACATAGCCCTCTTCTGATCTCTCAGAAAGTCTGAAGGGCAGCGCCATCCCCCTGAGTAGCAGAAGAAACATGGGGCTTAAAGAAGTTTTCTCAGCAATGATTGACATTCTTCACTAACACTGCCTTTCATTGCCTCCTCTCCTCACCTGCCAATTAATCAAGAATGGCTCCAATCAATGGATTCTAATCTCTGAGCCACACGCAAAGAGGAGGGTTGGGGTGGGGGGAAATTGTCAAGACATTGCCGGGAGAATGGAATGGCTCAGCTAGTGTGACTGGCTCCTTGCGGGTCTCAGATGATGAAGTTCTTGCGACAAGTCCACATGAAATGCAGATTCGTGAGCATCTTATAAACCACAGAATCCTGGCTTCATTATTCTTTTCTTTTTCTAAAATTGTAGAAAAAGTAGTGAGGTTCCAAGATAATCTCCAACCATGCTCATTCACTAGTATCCATCACCTCCTGGCATAGTCCTTCCCACGTTGAAGAGGGATGACTATGTGACCGGTAACACATCGTGTGATTTCCACGGTTAGGCCACAAAAGGCATCATGGCTGATGCTTGGTTGCCTGGTAGTTCATTACTGTGGGGAAACCAGCCACAACGTTGTGAAGACCCTTAAGAAGTCCTAGAGAGAGGTCCACACAGGGAGAAACTAAAGCCTCCTGCCCACAGCTGGAGCTATCCTGCCAGGCATGAGAGTGAGCCTCTTAGAAGTGGACCCTCTGGCCTCGGTCCAACCTTCAAACAACTGCAGCCTCAGCCTCATGACGGGGTTTATGCCACAAATTTCCTGTAAACTTCTGGATTTTCAACCTCCAGAAACTGTGAGAAAATAAATGTTTACTGCTTCAAATCTAAGTTTTGGGGTACTTGGTTATGCAGCAATAGATAATTAATGCAAGTCTATTGAATGATTGTCCTACAAGATGGTAGTCTTTTTTGCTAGAGAGTGACATGATTCTTTTGTAAGGTCTTTTAGGCTGACTGATGGCACCATGGATACCATGGCAACCCCGTGACCTGCACGTACACCTCTGGATGGCCTCCTGGAATTAGAAAATCTGAAGTAATCGGAAGACCATGAGAAAAGGGAGAATGATCAACCCCTGAGGTGCCTAACTAACTTTGAGGGCATTCTCTATTGTTCCTCGTTCTTGCCTCAATTGATAAGGCAATTGAACTTTATAACCAACCTTAGTCAACCTCGCGACTCCAGATCCTATGACCCTCCTCCCAGCTTGCCCTAAACTGTAACTTCTGTAACCTTCCACTGCCTACTTCAAACCCATAAAACCAATGCCCATCTCACTGCCCTCCACTGACTCTCTTTTCAAACTCAGCCCATCCGCACCCAAGTGAATGAACAGCCATGATGCTCACACAAAGCCTGTTTGGAGGCGGGAGTGGGGGTCTCTTGATTCAGAGCACATGTTTTAACATCTTTCAAGTCAGAAGAGGTAAGGGAAGCAACACAGGTCAGATTTACAGGCTGCAAAGTCAGAGCCAGGGCAGCGTGATTTCTGCCTAGGCCTTGTGTCTAACCCCTTTGATAACTGTAAATCGTGCAAGATTCCAACTGGAAAGAAAGAACTTGAGCCAGAGCGAGAGGCAGAGTCCCTCATCCTGAGGGGAGCAAGTGTAAATTAATTTTCTTTCTTTCTCTGGGCTGGGCCACAAAACTATGGCCTAGTCATGAATCCCAGGGGACTTTTATTCCTACTGGGTGGTGAGGAGAGCAACTGTGCCCTCTGGATAGAATGGAAAAGGCCATTTTTGTTGTTGGTATTTTGTTTGTTTGTTTGTTTTTTAATCCTAAGGGGCCGAGAGCAGAGACATCAGGAAGGAGCACCTTTGCTGATGAAGAGCAGAGCTCGGGCAGCCGCTGCTCAGTCTACTCCTTGCAATTGTAAGCCCCAAATAAAATTCAAGGGGCCCCCAACCATCTGAATGGACTCCCTCTTCATCCAAGGCACCCTGAAATTTAACCTGGAAGACAAGTTCAGGCCATGATGGGAAATGGAGCTTGGAGATGCCTCACTATTCCCCTCCAGCATCAACATCAACCCAGACCTTAAGTCTAATAAGAAATATCTACAGTCTGTTCTCCCTAAAGCCCCTACTGGGAGGCTTCATCTGCATGATAAAACCCACTCTCCACAACCCCTTAACATAACCCAGACATTGCTTCTTATAGATAATAACTCTTTCAACCAATTGCCAATCAGAATATGTTTAAATTTACCTGGGACCTGGGAAGCTCCCCTCCAATCCCCCAACCCTGCCCCGGCTTCAGGTTGTCCTACCCTTCCAGATCGAACCACTGTAAATCTTAAATGTATTGATCGAAGTCTCATGTCTTCCTAAAATGTCTAAAAGCAAGCTGTACCCTAACTACGTTGGGTACAGGTCGTCAGGACCTCCTGAGGCTGTCATGGGCATGTTCTTAACCTTGGCAAAATAAACTTTCTAAATCGATTGAGGCCTTATGGTTTACACGATCAACAGGGACATTCACACTCTTCGCTGTTGCTTCTTAGTAACTTTTGGGAAAGATGCTGTATTCATTTTCTATTATTGCTGCAGCAAGTTATCACCTACGGAATTCTGAATGGCTTGAAACCATACAAATTCTTCATTTTACAGGTCTGAAGTCCTGTGGTAGGAGTTATTACGAAATTATTTTAGGCACATACAGAGGAAACGGGGGTCCTTAGAAAGTTTTTGTCTCTTTTAAAGAAGCTCCAAAAACGTTTCTTGTCTAGCAGAAAAGCCTTGGCTCTTAGATCCTACCCCCCCCCCACCCCAGGCAAACTTTGTTATTCAAATGCAAGCCATTAGGAGCTGGGTCCACCCAGGCCAGTCATCTTTCATAAGCAAATACAAGCCTTTAGAAACTGGCTACACTCAACATGGTGATTCCCACAGGGTTCTTGTCCTTGCCCCAACATGTGCCTGGCAACATGGCTGCCCCCACATATCCCCACGTGTATAGAACATCATGGCGCCCTGTATTTGCATATTAAAAGGCTGGGGTGGGAGGGCCACTTTTATTTGCGGGCTGCATGAGTGACATGCTTGGTCAAACCAATCCCCTGAGCCCTGTGCAAATCAGATGCCACCTCTTTCAGCCTACCTATGTAAGCAGCCACTTTTCCGTGGTTCAGCAGGTCTCTCAGCTCTGGAGCCTTTCTCAGCTCTGTCTCTGTTTAGGGGAGCTTCTTTCCCTCTTTCTTCTTTCTTTCTTGCTTATTAAACTTCCACTCTCTACTCCTTAAAACTGCTCCACGTGTGTCCACGTCATCTTCTTTAATTCGGCGTGAGTCAAGAACCCTGATGTTCCTAGCTGGTTGGAGCCATTATCAGTTCCAGGCGGGTCTCATTAGGTTAAAGTGAAAGCATCTGCTGGACTGGCTCCTTCTGGGGCTGTAGGGGAGAAGCTATTTCCTTGCTTTTTCTAACTTCTAGTTGCTGCCCTCATTCCTTACCCATAGCCCCCCTACTTTCATCTTCCAAGTCAGCGACATTGCCTTCTCCTGGCCCTTCTTCAGCAACAGGTACTCGGACAGATTCTTCCCTTGTAAGGACCCAGGTAGTTTGTTAGGGCCTATTACCCGTGGAGGGTGACCAGGCTGTTGGTGCTTTGAACAAAGAATTGGACAGAATGCACCAACAAAGCAAAGAAAGAATGGAGCAATCAAAGCAGAAAATTATTGAAAATGAAAGCACACTCCACAGGGTGGGAGCAGACCTGGGCAAGTGGCTCAAGGGACTGGTTACGGAATTTTCTGGGGTTTAAATACCTTCTAGAGGTTTTCATTGGTTACTTGGTATACGCTGTATACAGTGAAGAGGTTGAAGTAAAGTTAGAAAGTCTCTTACTCGGTGTATGTACATGAAGAGGCCCTGAAGTGTTTCCATTTGATTTAGTTCTGGGAAGTCCTTAGGTTCCCTGCTTCCAGGCCCTATTCTCCTGCCTCAGGGCCCACCTGGCTAATTCAGGATCATCTTCCTGTCTCAAGATGTTTAATTTAATCACAGCTGCAAAGTCCCTTTTGCTATGAGAGGTGATGTATTCACAGGTTCTGGGGATTCGAACCTGGATATCTTTAGGGGCCATTATTCTGCCCATCACAAGTATTTTTCGTTTCATTGGAAAACATTCAAATGATAGAGCGTTTTCAGGCTATCCCCTTCGGAATAATTTTCTCCCCTAAAGTCCAATCCACGGGCCATTTCCCAGGCTGTTCTCTACTGATCCCACTGCTGAAGAAGCTGCTACATTGCCTGAGGTATATATCCTGGAGTTCATTATTGTGTGCCAGGAAAATTTAGGACAGGGACACATGCCAGGAGTTTAGGAGTGGAAGTTTAATAGGCAGAAGAGAAGAGAAAGAGAAACAGCACCCCCCGCTTTTTTTTGAGACGAAGTCTCACTCTGTCACCCAAGCTGGAGTGCAGTGGCATGATCTTGGCTCACTGCAACCTCCGCCTCCCAGGTTCAAGCGATTCTCCTGCCTCAGCCTCCCAAGTAGCTGGGACTACAGGTGCATGCCACCATGCCCGGCTAATTTCTGCATTTTTAGAAGAGACAAGGTTTCATCATGTTGGCCAGGTTGGTCTTGTACTCCTGACCTCGTGATTCACCCGCCTAGGCCTCCCAAAGTGCTGGGATTATAGGTGTGAGCCACCACACCCAGCTGAAAAACAGCTCTTTCTACAGAGACAGGGTCTCCCAGCAGAAAGGACCCATAGGTGGTGGATGTGCCAGATTTTATAGTCAGGTTTGAGGAGGCAGTGTCTGATTTACACAGGGCTCACAGATTGGTTCAATCAGGTATGACATTTACATCAGGGAAGGCTGGCAGCCCCACCCTAATCTTATTATGCACATGGCTGATAGAGACAAGGGAAGATGGGGCTGCCATTTTGAACATGATTGGCACAACTGCCAGCATCTATGTCTGCAGCTTGATTTTACAGGCTGGTCTTCGTTAGAAAGGAAAAGGGTTTGGGGCTGCTTTTCATTAAAAGGAAAACCTTACTGAGGACGTCCGTACCCTCACTATCTGCCTAAGTAATTTCTTCTTGACTCTAGCATCACTGGGGAAGGTGGCTGGGACTCACCTGCTAACTGATGGCTTCAGATGGCACCTCCTCCTCCCATCTATGGCATCTGCCACTCCAATTTCTCCTGAGAAGGAACCTTCCACCTGCCATTTAGTGGAGAGAGGGCAACCTGGGATCGAACTTTTCCTTATACAGACTTTGAGGTGATCCCACTCTTTTTAACCAGAGACCTCTACGGTCAGTTTGGAGCGTTTCCAAGAGCCTGTTGGGGGACATCAGCTTGCTATTCTTCAGCCTCCCACTTCGTTTTTCTTTCGCTGGGCACATGCATTTCCTCTTCCTCCATTCTGCCAGCCAAGTTACTTTCTCTCATCCATTTTTCATTATCAAAAATTTTATTTTATTTATTTTCTCTTTAAAAAAACTTTTATGTTCTATTTTTTTCCTCTGCGAATTTGTTATATTTTTACTTCTGCACAGACATTTCTGGGGCAGGGCAAAACAAATGCATGCCAATCCAACATGTTTAAATGAAAAGTTCTGCCTGGATTTTTGTGAGTTCTTTAACTCTTGGGCAGGGAAGTAACAGGCAAAGAGCATGGAGCTAGAGGTCAGGAAACGGGGTCTCACCCCACTGCCTCCCTGTCCTGCTTTGTGGTGAGAACCCTCGGTAAGAATGACGTCAGGGTGTCCCGTCTGTGTCACACAGCTTTTCTCTGGCACCACTTAACGTCTCCCTGAGCTCGCATCTCGCCCCTGCAAAGCCCTTCTCTAGCTTCCCAGGGCTCGAGCGCTAAACCCCAAATCCTTACAGTGGCTTTTGAAACTGCGTCATCCAGCTTGAGCTTGTTCTGGGCTCCTCTTGTGTGACTCACCATTTGTCAGGTTTCGGCATGGGTTTTATTAGCCCTTCCTGTTTCCCTTCTTCCGGGACTCTTCCTTCTCTTCACCCAGGCTGGGCACCTCCTGGTTATCTTCCTTCTTTGTGTAGCCATCATCTCCCCCTGACAGGCCTTCCCTGAACCCCAAGTCTATGCCAGGCCCATGTATTATCACACTTTGAGGGGGAATGGGAGTTTGTTAGGCTACAAAAGTGAATCATAAAACCCACATGCAGATAGATGTATGTCGTCAGCCTCTGCCGCACCTGCTGGGATCGATGAGGCCGGAGACAGTGTCTAATCTGTTCACCCCGTGCCTCTAGTGAGCCCCTAGCGCACGACCTGGCTGCAGCAGACGATGTTATGTGCATGAAGTGCCCATTTCCTCACCTGTAAGTGGCCTGCAGTCAGAAGACAGATGTGAGTGCTTGGAAATATTGAACATGCAATGGTGTCAGAAGCAATATTCACATTGGAGGATGCCTGGGCATTCACACGATGAGAAGCCTCTCTGCTCCTTTATCGGCTGCTTCTTCAGGTCTTCTGCGATTTTTCAGTAGAGAACAAAGGGGCACAAAAATGGAACATTTCCCTTCACTTGTTCACCTCTCCAGAAGGCCTGATGTTGAGGGTCTAGTGTTCTTGGAGTGAGAAACTTAACGCCATTGCTTGTCCCAGAGCCAAGAACAGGAGACCTGCCAAGGACATGGAGCAGCTTCCTTCTTGCTGGCCTTCTGGGCTCATGGGGAAACATCTTCCTCTTTCTTCCATCATGTTAGGATCCAGCGGCCCACCACAGACCGGATTACTGGGTTCTCCTTGGAAGACAGTCTCAGCTCAGCTGCAGTTATAATTAAGAATCAGGAAAGTCCCCGCAGACTAGATCATGTTCTGATTCTCTCTCTTTTGGAAATAATTAAAAGAGAAGGGATTTGGCATGAGTTCTTGAGTCTCCCGATTTGAAACCAGGGGAATGGATGAGTGATGGGCGGTAGAACCCTGTATCGGGAATGTCGAGAGGGCTGGCCCAAGTGCAGTGAAGATCAACAAAGTACAAGAAGCATATTTAATCAGCAAAACAGCGCCTTTTCTCATTTTCCTGTATAAGCACTTTTCTTAAAAAAGAACCAATGGATTCTATCAGGTAACATTAAATCAAGTTAGTGTCTGCTGCATGATGCCATTCATTTACTAACCACTGCCATTTTGTTATTATTTGTATCAGTGGGACTTTCTCTTAATCTTTTTCTTTTGAAATAATTTTAGACTTAAAGAAGAGCTTCAAAAATAGTACAGAGTTTCCATACATCCAACATCCTATCTCTTTTTAGTCACTGTCTTATATGATCATAGAATAGTCATTCAAAACTGAGACATTAACCTTTATATAATGCTGTTCAATAAAGTACAGACCTTATTTTGATTTCACCAGTTTTTCTTTTTCCAATAATGTCCTTTTTCTGCTCCAAGATTCCCTGTTACATTTTGTCACCTTGTCTCTTTAGTCTCCTGCAATTTGTGACCGTTCCTCAGTCTTTCCTTGACTTTCATGACCTTGACACATTTGAAGAATATTGGCGAGGCATTTTATGGAACAACCCTTAAGTTGAGTTTGATGTTTCTAGTGATCAGATCAAGACTATATGTTACTAGAAAGCAGAGATGGCACGTCTCTCTCAGGGCATCTTATCAAATGGTACCACCTTTCAATTTGTATGTTTTGGTGATAGTGGCCTTGATCATGTGACTAAGGGGCCTCTCTGCTGTGGAGCTGATTTTTATTCTATTTTGGGAAGGATACCTTGAGATTATGAAGATATCTGATATGGTTTGGCTTCATGCACCTATCCAAATCTCACCTTGAATTGTAATCCCCATAATTCCCAGTGTCAAGGGTGGGACCAGGTGGAGGTAATTGAATCATGGAGGCAGTTTCCCCCACGATGTTCTCGTGATAATGAGTGAGTCTCACGAGACCTGATGGTTTTATAAGCACCTGGCATTTCCCCTCTTGCACTCATTCGTTCCTGCTGCCCCGTGGAGAGCTGCCTTCTGCTATGATTGCAAGTTTCCTGAGGCCTCCCCAGCCATGCAGAACTGTGAGTGAATTAAACCTCTTATCTTTATAAATTACCCAGTCCCACATATTTCTTCATAGCAGCGTGAGAACTGACAAATACAATATCCTATCTCTACATAAAGTTTTACCCCCTAATTTTAACATTTATCAGTGGATCTTGCCTGCACTGATATTACTCTGTGGTTCTAATGGTAATTTTGGATTTTTCTCCTTCCTTCTACATTTATTCACTGGAATTCTTCTGTAAGGAAGGGTTACCACGTCTTCCCTTGACTTATTTATTCAGTTCTTTCTTTCAGTATGGACTCATGGATATTTATTGTATTCTTTGGGTTATAATCCATCACTGTTGTTATTTATTTTATGTAATTGTTTCCTCAAGTTGTTCTGACTCTGGCCATTGGGAGGTTGGTTCCCATCTCCTTTCAGTATGTGTGCTGTTTTGTTCAGCGTTTTCTTATTTTCTAGCTCCACAGTATGGTCCAGGATCATCTTACATGTTCTTTGTTCCAGTCCCTGAATCAGTCATTTCACTAAGGAGCCCTGACATTATTATTATTATTGTTAATATAGAATGATATATAGAAACCAAGATGCGTGTGATAATTGTGCTCATTGATACCAGGGTCTTGTTGCTGCTTCTAGGGGTCCTCAATGCATAGAGCTAGGAATATATTTATTTATTTAACACATGCAAATACACATCTGTGTTTATTCCTTTAGTTTTCAGCACATGTATTACACTGTAAATCTGTATTGCTCCGATTCCAAATCCAGCACCACAGAGTCCTTCCCAGTCTCTCCCTTTTCTTGAAGAATTTAAGTCTTCCTTCAACAACGAGAGATTTTTTAAATTACTTGTATTTATTTATTCAACCCCAGAACACAGAACAAAATAGTTTCAGAATTCCTAACTCCTGTGACTTTCCTTTTATTCACAGCCCGTGAGGATTCTTTATCTTTTCTCAGTCAATTTAGGTTTTTGCTTCTTTCAGTCTTCAACGTGATTATTTTCAGATTATAATCTCCAGGGACTGGTGATTGGCTTCTACAGTACACGTGTCTTTTTAACATCCTGCTTTTGCTCCTTCAGCCTGTGTTCCTGTTCCTCCGTGCTGTGCTGCCCCTGAGCCTTGCCCTCTTTAGCAAGGCTGTAGTAAAGGCTCTTGTTTGGTCTCTGGCAGTGGGGCAGGGCCGGTGTGTTCTTTGTTCTCTTGGACATTGTGGACGTTGCTTCTTGGAGATTCCCTTATTGTGTTTTCCTCACACTAACTCATTTCTCTTTCTCCCCCTTCCCAAGTGCCTCGCTTTCTAACCCTACCTTCTCTTTACATGTCTCTTATTTTCTTTTAAAGATGAAGCATGATGGAAATACAGAATTTCTTTCAAAACCAGTAATGACATTTCTGGGAGATTCTCTTCACTTCCATGCTATTTAAAATTCTGTTTTGAAGTTAGATGACCTTGAGAATTTTTAGTACACGACAAATCTAAAGGAATGTCTGGTGATTTAGCACAGGAAAAATATTCCTAATTTCTCATGAGTTCCAGATGAGTCATTATTTTGGTAATTTGTATGAGAGAGGGGCTTCCAATTAACAGTGCATTCATCAGGAAATGATAAACACTTCAAGAATATCGAAGTATTTTGTGTTTCTTATGTTTTTATAAACTCCTGAGGGCAAATATGAAAATGCACTCTCGGGCCCATACGCTCATTAATCCACACCTTAAATAGTATGGCAGCTATAATAGTGAAAACAGAAATAAAAGAAACTCCACAGGAAACGCAGTCTGAACTCCCAAATTGAAGGCTTTTTAGTATTTAGAAAATAATACTAAAAAGTGTTGATCATTAAAAGCCAACATTGCACTCAGTTTTTCAGCGGAAAGTTGAAATGGAGAAACTGGAATTCTTCACAGCTGTGAGTACCCGGACCTTCCCACGCTGGTCTGTGAAGACCCAGGCTTAATGAGTTTACTGACTCCAGGCTCCGTGGGTTACAGGTTTCCCATTTTTAGCCCCTGTTCTCGTAGCTGAGAGCTCAGACATCCACCCAGGTCTCACTTAACCCTTGGGTGTAAGTTTTTCACATCGATTCATACTAATTTGTCATTTATTCACCCAGTGCTTCTGCTTTGCTGTTGGCTGGTGGTTTCGTCGAGCCTAACGATGACGTTTGTGGGATGACTTTCCGTCTCTGTATCTGCCTGCTCAGGGTTGCCCTATAAACACCTCAGCTGGAGAATGTTAATGCAGCTGTCACGCCATGCCGGGCTGGTAATGAGCGAGGAGGCAGGCAGGTTAGAGGTGTTTGTGAGATCCCGCTCACCCCTTCCCTCTCTCTGCGGTGGGAAAGAGGATCGGCCGCTGTTGACTCTCCTTACTGCTCCCTTAGGGGTGGCAGCTCATCTTCATCCATCCTCTGGAAGGTGTAAAATATTTATTGCACCTGCAATCTACACACCACCCAATGGCTCCTGGAAAGAGACACAAATTCCACTGAGGGGCAGCATCAGTGAGCAGAGACCTCGGGATCCTCAGGTGGGCGTGATCAGCACCAAGCAAGACCACCTGCTTAGTGAAAAGAAATGATCCTAAAATAATTCAGTGGACTGAGTGTGATCTATCTATGCTTCACTCATAACAGAGTTTCTCGGGCCTTTATCACATCTCTTATTCTTTTTTCGTTTAGATTTATTTCTAATAAACTTCTCACCTGGTCTCACAGTCTGAATTGGAGAGACTCAGGGAGGATGAGAAAGTGCCTTCCTTGGCTGTATCACTCGGAGCCTGTGTAATCTGGGACAGGTGATCTCAGCAGCCTGGAAGCTGGGTTCCTCCTGTGTGTGTGGAGGGCCTGGAGCAGATGACTGCTAGAACCCCTCTGGCTGAAATAGGTGACTTTCCTGCGTTTTGTAAGCCTTCCCAAGCCCCAGCCAGGTGCTAGGCATGATGAACCACTGAGTGAAGTCAGGCTGGCTGCAGAGAGAAACAGCATGGGAATGACAAAGAGCAACTTCTCGTCTGCAAACCATGGGTCGCTGCTATGGTCTGGATGTTGTTCCCTCCCACAGACCCCACATTTGTATGTTGAAATCCTAACCCCCAAAGTGACGGTTTTAGGAGGTGGGGCCTTTTGGGAGGGGATTACATCGTGAGTGCAGAGCCCTCATGAGTGAGAAAGGGCCCTAATTAAAGGGACCCCAGAGAGATCACCTGCCTCTTCCACCGTGTGAGAACACAAGGAGAGGGTGCTGACTGAACCCCAGAGCCAGCCCTCCCCGGACCCCAAATCTGCAGCATCTCCATCTCAGACTTCCTGCCTCCAAAACTGTGAGAAATACATTTCCGTTGTGTATAAGCCTTCAATCTATGGCACTTTATTACAGCCACCTGAATGGACTAAGACAGTCACCAGAGATCAGGGACAACAGGGAATTCGCCCCTGATGAGGTGAAGTAGATTCTGGAAGGACTGTTGGAAGAAAAGGACCTCCCAAGAGAGAAGCTCCCCGGGGAAGAAGGTCGGTTCCATCTGACTCAATGAAGCCTTGTGTCCCTGAGGGTCCTCACAGGGCTGAGTCCCATTGAAAAGACTCTCATTCTAGGCCTGGAATGGAAGGCCCAGGGGACTTCCTGGGAGCAGCCCGCTTCCTCCTGTGTTTGGGCTACAACAGGAATGACCTGGAAGGTCAGCTGCTTAACGAAAACTGTAGGCAGCTGGATCCGCAGCCCAGCCTAGGCTGAGTGTTAAGTAGGGAAGAGACTTTGCCACTGAATTCTGCTCACAGAAGGCAGACACAGCTGCTGTCCGTACAGAGACGAAACCAGGGAGGGTCTGACCACACAGCAGTTTTTGGAAGGCGTTTAATAACCCCTGTGATTTCCTTCCCCATGAAGCATGAAGACTGCTGGCTGCTAGGGCCTCAGCGAGGAGGCTGGACAGTGGTGCTGGCTGCCTCCTGTGTCTCCACCTGCTCCTCACCAGGCCTCTCCGCCCAGTGCCCTGCACGTGGCCCATGCTCAAGGAGTGGCCCCTGCTGCTGCTGCTGTTATGACCTGGGGCCAGTGCTCTTGGATGTCAGAGATGGGGACGAGCAGCGTGAGTAGAGCAGCAAGGACATTCTTTATGAGAGACGAGACATGCTGGGCACCGGGGGGGTCACTCAAGTTTTATCTTTCTCTAACAACAGAAGACAAAATGGAATGTGGAGGAGGAGAGCCAGAGCCCAGAGAGGGCAAGAGAGGAAATGAGGAGGGAGTGAAAGGGATGAATGCCTTGGAGGCGGAGTCAGGGATGCAGACAGGAAGGAAGCTCCCATGCATTTTAAAAACCCTTCCTTAGAGACGGTGTATCCTTTACATCCTGGACTTAATCATTCTGATGATCTCACTGGTTCACCTGAGAACGAATTGGCATAATAATAACTCACACAGAAATAACTTGAAATTAGCAAGGTACCTAAGAGTCCTGGTGCAGGAAGAGGCTTAAGAGCAGTAGGCAAGGAGAGTTCAGGACCCCATAAGGGGTTTAGTGCACTCAGCAGGCTGAGGGGAGGAGTGGGGTGGCTTCCACAATGTCGCTCTCAAGTCCAAGCCATCCCGCCTGAAGGAGCTCCTCCCTGCCTCCCCGGTAACAACCCACACTCAGGTGCAATGACACTGTCTCCCCAGCACACCCACATGTGCCTTGTTCAACTGCTCCCTGGCCATGTACCCTGCCTAGAAAGCTCACTTTTCTTTGTCCCCACTCATCCGAGTCCTCCCTTCAGGTCCGTCTCTGGTCCTGTCCGCAACATGAATCCTTCTCTGAGTGCTCCGTGAACCCTGAGCTCGTGGTCACCTCCATAGAAGCATTCCGTAATGATTTCCTGTGTGAGTTTTGTGACTGTATCATGCTGTACTGTTCTAGCCTAGATTTCCCAATGCTTTTCGGAGAGCTGGAGGACACAGGGCACACTCAAGACATAATCCTGTTGGCCCCACTCCATGGTTCAGAGTCGGCACCTTCTAGCTGTGTCCTCACATGGTGGACGGGGCAAGTGAGCTCGCTGGAGTCCCTTTAATAAGGGCCCTATCTCATTCATGAGGGCTCTGCACTCAAGAACGGTGTGAGAAACGCAAGAAAGGCACAATAATCTTCCTCTGCTGTGTTTGTTGACGTACTAGTGGTTTTCCTAAGATGATCTTAATGATTAGTGGCTGAGTAAAGTTAAAATTCATATTTCCTGCTTCATTCTTTAGGAATTTTTGGAAACTTGAACAGCAAAGACCCACCCAAACTTCAAGTTCCTCAGTCTCTAAAGCAATGCTTTGTAAACTGTCTTTTGCAGCAGAACAGAAACCCTTCCAGAAAGGGCCAGGCAGTACAGGAGTGCTGAGTGTAAGCCTTGGGTTTGGATGTTGACTGTGGGCTTTGGGTTTGACTGTGGTACTAGCAAGTGTGGGAGAAAGAGAGGTAATGTTTCTTAGTCTGTTAAGTGAGAATCGTATGTCAGAGAGAGAGAGACAGTGCACACACAATGCCAGACACATAGTAAACAGCCCTAAGTGTTACCTGTTGATAATTATGGTTTATTTGGGAATCTCCAGACCCTCCTCAAGCCAGTATCCTCTATTGAGCATAAATGTTAATTATTACAAAATGATTGAGGTCTCATTGAAAGTAGGATCGAGCTGCATTGCCCATCAGGTTGTCAATCAACTGCCGCAAGTGACATTGAGTTACTGAAATGGATTGGCTCTGTGTCCTCACCCAAATCTCACCTTGAATTGTAATCACCATAATCCCCATATGTCTAGGGTGGGACCAGGTGGAGGTATTGGATCAGGGGGGTGGTTTCTCCCATGCTGTTCTCATAATAGTGAGTGAGTCTCACGGGATCTGATGGTTTTATAAGTGTCTGTCATTTTCCCTGCCTGCACTCACTCTGTCCTGCCGCCGGTGAAGAAGGTACCTACTTCTCCTTTGCCTTCCACCACGATTGCAAGTTTCCTGAGGCCTCCCCAGCAATGGGGAACTGTGAGTCAATTAAACTTCCTTCCCTTTTGAATTATCCATTCTTGAGTATTTCTTCACAGCAGTGTGAGAATGGACTAACACACTTATCTAAACTGAACAGGCAAGTCATATTAGATAAAGCCTTGACCCTCTGTCTTGTGGATAAAACTTTTAGTAAGAAGAAACCCTGGGAAATGCTGATTAGGTAATAGCAATATTAACTGGAACACTTCACTTAACAATCTCAGGAGAGACATACCCAAGGTGGGTAGTAAATAATAGATACTTGCTTGGGGCTATTCAAGGGGAAGTGCCATGACCCAGTGCCAAGAGAGAGGAGAACTGGGCTTGGGGGAGGCCAGGGGGAAGTGCTCCTGCCACATGGTCCAGGCTAGTGTCTGTGTGCAGCACACAGTGTCACCCCACAGGACACACTGAGGAGGGTACCTCTTCCGTGTGCCATTCTTCCCAGTAATGCAGGACCCCAACCGAGTCAGTGGAGAACATCGGGCATCTGGCTGCTGCTTTGTCTTTTTTTGCTGCATTTACGCCTGAGCTCACTTAGGCTATGTCATGGGGCACTGCAAAGTCTTTGAGAGTAACCGGCTGCAGGAAACATAATATCTTCATCAGAAATGAGTGTAGATGCAGAGACTCCCCCAGCATTCTTTTCTGAAGCAGACCTCTCTGTAAACTTGTAACCGCACTGAATGCCTTTGAAAAAACATCCTTCAAAAAGATCCATAGGGAACTTTTGCTCTTCCCCTGTAGTTTCAGAGTGCTTCACAGACATTTTTTTTTTTTTTTGAACTTAAGTCAAAACCTCGGTCTACTTGGAGACTAAATTATTCACATCCACTCTAGAGCCCTTCTTAGCTGCCATTGCCAAGGGTATTTGGGTGTCTACGCTGTAGATCCTTGGCTTGTCTTCAAAATTATTTTTGACATCCCTTTTGCCTCTTCTCTCCAAGTGCTCGGAGGTGCACAGGGATTATGCCTTTCGCCTGTGATGTACAGAAGGCTGTCCCGGGGTTGAGAGCTTAAAGTGCTGCATTCAAGTTTCCTGGAGTTCGGTGGGGATAGTGAACAAAAAAGATCGTGTTGAAGGAGCGCAAGCAGACTGTGTCCTGCTGGCTCGAGTGGTCAGAAAAGGCTTCATGGACAGGCAGCACGGACTCCACAGGGCTCCGCGGGAGGTGGGGCGGGGTGGAGCAGGGGTGTGTTCTAGGGGAAGGGAGGGATGGGGACAAGGTCTCAGATCAGAGCATCCGAGGTGGGTTCTGAGACCAGTGGGCCAATGCAGCTGCCTTGGAGAGAAGGATTCTCCCTGGAAATAAGCTTGAGGATACATGGGGGTCTCACATGCCTGAGAAAAGAGTTTTATTTGACAGATAATAGAGTGACAAAGACTGTGTTTCGGAGGCGTGATGTTGCGATGATGTAGGAATGGATACATGTCAGGGTGCTTTACTTCTAGAAGTGAAGAACTTATGGAGGGCTATTGTAAGCATTTAAGGTCAGTTTTATCTGATGGCAATTGCAATAGGATAGGAAGGTTAGAAGACAGGTCGCCATGAAAGCTTGGATAAGACTGTTATTTGCTGAATATGGAAAGAAGAATGGAGAGGAAGCATTGTCGGTACAAGGCAATGGAGTAAGGTAGAAACAGGATGTGGCCAGAAACCTGGAGCCTGCTGTTCTGGTACAACGTCTTCTTTAACCAGCTAGCCCCATGACCTAGGAAAGCTGGGTGACTTCCTTGAGGCTACCATTTAATCATAGGTGAGCCAATACCGATAAAATGCGGCCTTCCTTCTCAAGTGCACTTGAGAATGAAATGAGAATGGATATGAAAGCATTTTGAAAAGTCAAAAATATCACTGAAACAATTATCATCATTAATATTACTGTGCAACTGGTATCTTTCCGATTCATTAATTTTGCAAGCCATGCCCAACTGAAGGGAGTTGGAGGACACGCATTGTGCTAGCGTATGTCTGTGTCTGGAGGGAGATCAAGAGACTGCTTTGCATCACTGCAGGAAGGGAATTTCCTATTTCCAGGCAAAACAATAAAAATGAGCAATCTCTCCTGAGCTTGTCTCCGAAAGACATGATTCTCATAAAAATCATAATTGAGGCATAACCATATGCAGTACGTGAGCACTATCCCTAGTTCCCCTGCTGTGGGAGGAAGTTTTCCCTGGCCGTAATAAACGTAAAGTACCAGATAAAGCCACAGTCTGCATGATCACTTGGGCAAAGCGCTCGCTCCACTGCTGACTTTTGGGGTTCAGGCTTCCAGAACACTCTAACTTCCAAGCCCCATATGAGAGCTGAGAGCGCTGTTGCACACCGGCATGTGTGGCTTTCAGATAGGAAGACCTTGCATGAGGGCATGGGGCTCCTGCGCCATCTTGCTGGCAGCTTGATCCTCCTTCCCCATGCCTTTCCCAGCCAGAGGCCAGCAGATGTGGGACTGAAGGCAGGGAGGCGTTGGGGCAGATGTAGCTGTGGGAATGACCAGTCTTTACATCAGTCTTTGCATGATGGATGGGGACATACCCACCCTTGAGGCTCAGCTGTCAGAATGGTCAAGTGTCCTGCAGATGTCAGGGTGATTCATGTTGTCATTTTGCCAACTCAACATTAATATGAGGGGTGATGAGATCTCAGTAGGTATTTGTCGTTCGTGCTGTGCATCCCATACTGTGACAAATGTTTCACGTAGATTATCTTATTTGATCTTCACTGGCACCTTCAAAAGTAGACATTCTTATAATGCCTGCTTTATGACTGAGAAAGCAGTCTGGAAAATGCAAACACTTTTTATAAAGCTTCAGAGCTAATAAATGGTAGTTCCAGGATAACAGCAAAGCTGACAACACGCCTAAGAATTTCACTAAGTTTGGAGACTTTCTGACATTCTGGGAACGAAAGTCCCTGCCCCACAATCTTACCTCTATACTTGGCACATGCTAAGCACTCAGAAAGAATTTTTGGATTGATTCATCACAAGTGGAATGAGGGTGGAAATAGAGCATCTGCAGCCCAGCATGAGAAGGAAATTAGCTGGACCAGAGCCTCCGAGATCATGGCAGTGCTGAGACTGACCTTGGGAGAGGAGACAGGGAAACAGAAGCCGTACAGAACGGAAGGAAGGAGAAATCGGAGAAAAGCAGAGAAGATAAAGCAGAAAGAGCTGAGAAAGTGGAGGAAAAGCAGAGGCAGCTAAAGGAATCGAGTGTGAAGCCTTAGAAAATTTGACTTTGGGTACTTAAGACCACACTGTTCCCAGGTAATGGTTTTCTTATGCATTCATATTGAAGTAAAGAAATAGGCCCAGGCCAGGTGAGGCAGAGGAGGGCGGATCCCTTGAGGTCAGGAGTTCGAGATCAGCCTAGACAATATGGTGAAACCTCATCTATACTAAAAATACAAAAATTAGCTGGGCATGGTGATCGGTACCTGTAATCCCAGCTACTCGGGAGGCCAAGGCAGGAGATTCGCTTGAACCCAGGTGGCAGAGGTTACGGTGAGCCTAGATTGTGCTACTACACTCCAGCCTGGGTGACAAGAGTGAAACTTCATCTCAAAAAAAAAAAAAAAAAAAAAAAAAGAAATGGGTCCAATTGGGCAGTTCATAAATTAAATGTGTGTCTTGCAAATAAAAGCTCTGGATAACTTTGCTGAACAAGAATACTAGGTACATAGACTGTGGGTTTATTTTGTCAACTTTGCATGTCTTTGCTCCCTTTCTTCTGAGAAAGGGAGTGGAGCTGTTATTGAGAAGACACATACCTCTTTCAGGTGTCCCTCCTGTGCCAAAGCCCCACAAAACCAGGTGGTAATTCGCCTCTTCTGGGAATTGGGGTGACTGCTATAGGCCTGCCTAATCCTTCATGGACACTCAGCTGTCTCAAGCAGCTCCTCAGCCCCTTCCTTCTATTTGATTCACCTAGGGGTAGGGGAGTATCTGTAGTCTTTTCTCTCCTAACTTATTCCTTCCAATGTAGACATCTCGCCTTTGGTCCACTGTGGCATATTTTTTACTTTATATTTTATGGTCCATGAAGCAAGCCAGTCACTTTTGCTTCAAATTGTAGGACATCTCAGGAAAGACAATAAATACAGAATTTTCCACTTAGGCAGGCCAATCCTCCCTCTTTTTTTTACTGAGTCCTTGTATGGAAACTCACAGCATAACAAGACCCTTAAGACGCAGAGAATTTTTCACTGACAGTTTAATTTGAAACAAAACACTTGAGAGGAAAACAAGCTGTGTTTCAGTCAGAAGTTAGAAGGTGATGGAGGAAGAGAGAAAGCCCAGTGGTGATGGCGGGAAGGGGAGGTCACTGGGGTTTCAGGTCGCCGGTGGCTCTCAGCAAAACCAGGTGTGTGCGGCTAGGAGTCACGGCCTCAATCCATGCTGCCATTTCCCTTCCACGTCTCCCCACTGCAGGCTGTTCCTTTCCAAAGCTCTGAGTGCCTCCTTTTGTCAGGACTTGTTTCAATGCTGCTGATTCCAAGGCCCAGAGGCTGGTGGTGACTTAGAGACCTGGGGGAGTCCTGCAGGTTGGGAAGTGCCTGTGCAAAAGAAGAGAGTGTGATATGGGCCAAAGAAAGAGAGAGATGGCCTCAGCTGTGATCCTTATGGGTTTATAGGGTCCTGTGTGCTGGCGTCAAGACCTCAGCACCACAGTGGTGCTGGGAATAAAAAAGTGCTTTCTACATCCTAAACAACGGCCTTAAGAGAGGAATACCTTCATCAGTTGGGAAATGCCTTTGAACTGATCATGAAGTCATTTCTCATTCAGGCTGTGGCCAGGTACAGAGTTTTGGGTGATGGAATATGAGCGTCCTCAGGTGCACTGCTTCCCTACTTCCCAAGGTAGGACCTCTCTGCTCCTCCCTGCTCCCCGTCCTGATAATCAAAACAGCATGGCACTGGTACCAAAACAGAGATATAGACCGACGGAACAGATCAGAGACCTCAGAAGCAACACCACACATCTACAATCACCTGATCTTTGACAAACCTGACAGAAACAAGCAATGGTGAAAGGATTCCCTGTTTAATAAATGGTGTTGGGAAAACTGGCTAGCCACGTGCAGAAAGCAGAAACTGTACTCCTTCCTGACACCTTACATTAAAATTAACTCCAGACGGATTACAGACTTAAACATAAGACCTAACACCATAAAACCCTAGAAGAAAACTTAGGTAAAACCATTCAGGACATAGGCATAAGCAAGGACTTCATGACTAAAACACCAAAAGCATTGGCAACAAAAGCCAAAATAGACAAATGGGATCTAATTAAACTCTAGAGCTTCTGCACAGCAAAAGAAACAATCATTAGTGTGAACCAGCAACCAAAAGAATGGGAAAATTTTTTTTGCAATCTACCTATCTGATAAAGGGCTAATATCCAGAATCTACAAAGAACTAAAACAGATTTACAAGAAACAAACAAACCCATTCAAAAGCGGTCGAAGGATATGAACAGACACTTTTTTAAATTGCATTTTAGGTTTTGGGGTACATGTGAAGAACATGCAGGATTGTTGCATAGGTACATACATGGCAGCATGATTTGCTGCCTTCCTCCCATCACCTATATCTGGCATTTCTCCCCGTGCTATCCCTTCCCAACTCCCCACTCTCACTGTCCCTCCCCTATTTCCCCCCAACAGACCCCAGTGTGTGATGCTCCCCTCCCTGTGTCCATGTGTTCTCATTGTTCAACACCCATCTATGAGTGAGAACATGTGGTGTTTGATTTTCTATGAACAGACACTTTACAAAAGAAGACATCTATGAGGCCAAAAAACATTTGAAAAAATGCTCACCATCACTGGTCATTAGAGAAATGCAAATCAAAACCACATTGAGACACCATCTCACACCAGTTGGAATGGCGATCATTAAAAAATCAGGAGACAACATATGCTGGAGAGGATGTGGAGGAATAGGAACACTTTTACACTGTTGGTGGGAGTGTAAACTAGATCAACCATTGTGGAAGACAGTGTGGTGATTCCTCAAGGGCCGAGAAATAGAAATACTATTCAACCCAGCAATCCCATTACTGGGTATATACCCAAAGAATTATAAATTGTTCTGTTAAAAAGACACATGCACACGTATGTTCATTGCAGCACTGTTTACAATAGCAAAGACCTGGAACCAACCCAAATGTCCATCAACGGTAGACTGGACAAAGAAAACGTGGCACATATACATCATGGAATACTACGCAGCCATAAAAACATGATGAGTTCATGTCCTTCATAGGCACATGGATGAATCTGGAAACCATCATTGTCGGCAAACTGACACAAGAACAGAAAACCAAATGCTGCATATTCTCACTCATAGGCGGGTGTTGAACAATGAGAACATGTGGACACAGGGAGGGGAGCATCACACACTGCAGTCAGTTGTGGGGGGCTAGGGGAGGGACAGTGGGGGATGGGGAAGGATGACGTGGGGAGAAATACCAGATATAAGCAATGGGGGGATGAAGGCAGCAAACCACTTTGCCATGTATGTACCCATGCAACAATCCTGCATGATATGCACATGTATCCCAGAACCTAAAATATAGTTAAAAAAAAAAATGCATGATGCAGCCTTGACAGCTGTGTGTTGGACATGGTGGCTTCTCTGGATGGGAAGAGTTTGGGTCTCCTTGTTGACAAGGAGAGCTGTCTGCAGGTCAGGAGCACTCGTGTCGAGTATTACATGAGTGAGGAATAAATCCGAAAATGTGCCATAGCTCAAACACAATTTATTTGTTATAGCAACAAATGGACTTGAGAGAGCTCCCTGTTTCTCGGGAAGACCATTTTTCGTTAAAAATAGCAAAAATGAATCTAGGTTAAAAAAAAAAAACCCATTCTGAGGCAGGCCAGATTTTATTATTTTTATTGATAAGTAATAATTGTGCACATCTATGGGGTGTGATATTTTGATACACGCATACAATGTGTCATAAGCAAGTTGGATTGTCGGGTGTCCGTTGCCTTATTTATCATTTTTTTGTGTTGGAAACATTCCAAATCTTCTCTTCTAGTTATTTTTTGAAACATATAATAAATTATTGATAACTACAATCACCCAACTGTGCTATCAAACACTAGAATGTATTCCATCGAACTGTAGTTTTGTACTCATGAATCAACTCAGGTTCCATTCCACTCTCTACCTCCTTGAGATCAACTTTTTTAGCTCCCAGATATGAGTGAGAACAGGAAGTACTTGTCTTTCTATGCATGGCTTATTTTACTTAATTTTTAACAAATATTTGAGTAAGCAATTATTTTTGAGGGCGCTTCCTGCAAAGGAGATGTCTTTAACAGGAATATGGCCATATCTCTGCCCTCATGAGGCTTACAGTCAATAGTTATAATTATGTAATTAATGACTTTAATATATTCAAGGGGACAGCTATGAGACAATATAACAGGATGGATGACCTACTCACTCTTTAGGGCTCAGTAAAGATTTCTCTGATTCTACAATTTAGAGTTATAATTTACAAAGTGTGTGCTAACTTAGTATCTGTCCAAGAAGGAGTATGCGCAGGGGTCCTGAGTCAGAAAAGACCTTCATGGGAACGGAAGGAAGAGCAAGGTGACCAGAGCAAGTGAGTCAAGGGAAGGGGTTCCTTATAGCCAGATCCTGCAGGGTTTCTTGGACCTTGATGCAGATTCTCCACAACGGCCCATTCATGTATGTAACCTATTACATATTTTGAACAAGAAGTGATATACAAATAGCACTTTAGGGTGAGCACTTTAGTTGCTAGGTATGAAATGGGTTTGAATCCATCAGAAAAGGATAGCAATTAGGAGCCTATTGTTCTAGTTCAGGTGAAAGATGATGGCCGCCTTGAAATGGTAGCTGGTAGAGATGGCGGAGGTAAACTGACAGAGCTGAGATCCCTTGTGTGGAAGCAAATGACAAGACCTAGGGAGGGATTGGGTGTGAAGGTTATTGATGGCAGGAAGAGGAAATGACTCCCAGTTTCCAGGGTTGAGCAGTCTGTTCCTGGAGATGAGAAGGGCTGGAGGGCAGCAGCCGGGAATTCTTACACAGTGTGAATCCCAACCCAGGGCATTCACCTCCTCCAGTATACATCCCCTGGGATGTCATCAGTTGAGGATTGGATTTTGAAAGATAAACATGTTTTAAATCAAATAAAAAAGGTGGGGGTTATGGAGAATGAGGAGAACTTTAGATGATGCTGTATTCATGCCCTTCTATTTCAAATAGTACCTCAGCAAAAATTCTAGGTCTTTTTTTTTTTTTTTTTTTTTTTTTTTTAGTAACTATTTTGATCTTTTATAAAACTCCAGCGGAATGGCATTTTCTCAAATAAAACTATTCTGGGATTACCAATAAATTATTTACTACTTACATTGCTATGACTTTTTGGAATTCAGGACATGGGAATGACAGCACCAATAAAGCCCAACATGTAACCAATTGCTTTCCCAGACAGTGACTCAGAAGTCGGAGGGGAGAAAGAACTATTTCTCAGTTAGAAAACTTGTCAATACCTTGTATACTTATACAATTTACAGAAACAGTGTCAGGTGCTGTGGTCTGGAAAAAAAATACAAGGGGAAAATGCAAGTAAAACTTGCAAATGTTCAAACTCTGGTTCATGCTACCTCTTTCAAGTATGAAAGAATTTAAGTTTTTTTTTTTTTATTAAAGAGAAATAGATCTATGAGAATGAACAGCCTATTATTTGATTTAATTTTATTCTTAGTATATGCATTGGGTATACATATAAAGTTTATTAGGCTGTAAAATATTGATTCTTGTTTTAAACATGAAGAATTGTATATTAAAAAATGTGAGAGTTTAAAGGGAACTCCCAGTCATTTCTGCCTGAGAATGAATGAGTGTAATCAGCAATTTTTATCCCTAAGACAGCTGAGGAATGTTTGATAGTGGGCAGAAAAGATGTGATTTTAGATACTGGGAAAAGACGTGCTGGACATTTGAGGGCAGTCAGGAGAAGCAGGCTTGTGCAGAGGGAGAAAGGGAATATGAGTGCTTTTCCAAATGAGGATGTCTTCTTTCTAGACATCTTTGCAGCCACACAATGTAAGACAGCAAATTCGCGTGCTTAGGAAGTATTTATTGAATTGAAGTGCAATGAAAAATGTAGAAAAGATACTCTGCCTATTTTAATCCTAGGATTTGTCCCAAATTTTAAAGGGCCAGACAGGTAGACTCCTGTGCTGGCTCTTTCCATGGACTCCTCTGCGGGCTCTGGGACTGCAGAAATGCCCTGGAAGAGCCCCTGACCCGAAGGACTCCAAGGTCATCACTCACTGTGGACAGCAGAAGCTTCTTGATGTTTGCTTGAGTAGAGGTGGTAAAAGCTCAACTACTTACCCTCTTCTACCTATGTGGTACAGTATAGGTTGAAGCAGGCCATTTATTTAGGGTCTTTGATTATTCTTTAGGGCTGTGTTTGATAAGAACATTTTCCCTCATCTGGCTTAACAGAGACACAAGCAATGCAGAAACCACTGGAAAATGTGTAGTGAAAGGTGACTTCTGACTCATAGAACGGAAAGGGTTTTACAAATATTTAAGGTAGGTACAGGCATCTTTCTCTCTCTCTCTCTCTCATCTATCCGTCACCTGTCCATACAGATAGAATGGATGTAGCATGTGGGAGTCACTCTTAGAGAAAAAAGAAATAGTCATTTTGGCCTGATTAAATGAGAGAACGCACTTACCAGTAGTTGGTTTTTGGAAGAGTATGGGAGTGGCATATTTGGGAGGCAAAATCTAGTTCAGTTTTGAGTGTTCTGTTTGAGATACCTATCAGACATCCAGGAGAGAGGATTTATGCAGAACTCAGGGGAGAGGCCACATATGTTTGACCACCCCTGCCTATGGATGGAAGTTAGAGCCAGTTGAACAGATGAGGTGAGCTTGCAGATAAATGTAATAATGACAGGAGGCATTTGGAAACTGAGTCTTCATGCAATGCTATGTTTTGGTCAGGGAACTGAGTAAGAGGCTGGGAAGGAGTAGGGTGGCAGGAGGAGAAGTGAGAAAATGGAGAGAATGGGTTTTTGGAGGTCAAGTGAAGGCAACGTGTTGTGGAAATGAGAGGCATCGTTGGCATCAAATGATGACTTAAGATCACCCTGGAAAAATGACCATTAGATTTGATGACCTGGGGTTGACTTTGCCGAGGGTGATTTCCCTTTTATTGTCAGTCCAATGGAAGTGATTTCAAAAGATAATGATGGAAAAAAGATGGAGTTCAGGGATTGTAGATGCTTTTGATGAGTCCCACTATAAAGGGAAGAGGACGTCTGGGCAGGAAGCTAGAGAGGCACGTGAGTTCAAGGGAGGTTCTTTTCTTTCACTGTTTTCAGGATGGGAGCATCTTTTCATGACCATGGAAATGAGCCGCAGAGAGGAAAACGTTTTGCGAGAGAGGATGGAAAATAAGGGCACTGATATCTTTGAGTAGACTAGAGGGGATTAAATTCAGGACACCAGCAAAAGGAGGGATTGTCCTTACATACAGGTAAACAGATGCTATCAAAACAATGATCTTCAAGAAAAGAGGGAATTGGCCGACTGACTTATGGAAGACTGTAACAATGATGGATAGCTAATAATATTGTCTACATGCAAGAACTAGGTTTATTTTATTAACAGGAAGTGATCATGATCTAGAAGCCCGATGAAGAGTTGGGAGAACGCCTACACCACTTCCATGCTCGCTGGTTCAAGGGCTTTAAAAGAACAGGCTGGAGGAGGCGCAGTCCCCTCAAGGGTCCGGCAGGTTTCAGCTAGTAGAGAAAGGAGGAGGGAAAGCTCAGAGAGGTGATGGGCATACAGATTATTTTGCTAATGACCTTGAGCTCTAGAAGGCCAGGTGGAAGGAGTTGGGGACTTGGGCTCTGTGGAGGGATGTACCACATGAAATGGGGCGAGTTTCTGGCTGATAAGGAATGACTTGTGAATTGGTGACTAAGGTATACGGGCTGAAAGGCTGATAAGATTATTTCATTTATGTGGTGGCGAGGGTATGCATTCTGGGGGTGCGGAGGAGAAGGTTTCCCCAGAGCCAGGCGTATAATAATGACGGAAACAAGATGGATTCAGGGATTGCCGATGCTTTTGATGAGTCCTGCTATAAAGGGAAGAAGACAAGCGGACAAGAAGCTAGAGAGGCACGTGAGTTCAAGGGAGGTACTTTTCTTCCAGTGTTTTAAAAGACGGGAGCGTCTCTGCATCTGCAGTGCCATTGCTCTGATGGTGGTGTGACGTCTGGGAGAGGCAGTGGCATGCCGAGCTTTGTGGGCACTCCCTGGTAGCTTTGCCAAACAGGGCTCCCTCATGCAGCTGGGCGTATTGGATGCTGCACAACTCCAGAGGAAGCTGTTTACATTCATTTGAGGTGAATGGTACCCTGTACAATGGTAGCTCTTTCTTTATAGGTGAGTGACACCAGGGGCATGTGGGGTCTATTGTTCCTCATTTTACTGATGAGGCAGTTGAGGTACAGATGAGTCCAGTGACTTTCCTGATTTCACATTGCTATTGGTAATGGAACCAGATTTTGATCCCAGTGTTTGTAAGCACTCGAGTTCAGTGCTGCCTCTTGAATGTCAAGATCCTTCTGTCTCTCTGAGGCTATTACTAATAATCAAAAACAAACAAACATGAAAATGCCCTTGAAGGGAAGAGAGTCAATGTATATAAGAGAACAATTTACAAACAAAAGCTGTCTTTGATGTTACAGGCTTGCTTCAATTTTTTGATGGCTTCTGGCTGTCCATTATTTCAGAGTGAGAGATGAAAGTTATTGGAAGCCATGTGTCCGTGGTCACTGAATGCTAAGATTCCACTTAGGGTTGTTGGACTGGGACCTGACTATTTTGTTAGAGAGATCCCAAAGTATCAGTATTTATAGGTCTTTCGTCCTGGGCTAGATTATTTCTCTTGGGAAGCTCCTGCAGCCTCCTGCCTAAAGTGTCTGGCCACCAGTATCCTGAGACCAAAGCAAGGTAAGTGGGCTGGGATAGCCTCTTTTCAGTCTCTGGGCTTTATATTAAAGCCTTTGTTTTCAGCCCCTTGCTATGACCTCCCAGCCCCTTGCTAAAAACTCCCACTGAATCTGAAACTTCCAAACCCAGAGCCTCCAGTTCCGTAATTGTATTATTACAGACACCTTTTGCACTTTAAATCCTCTCTATCCACCTCTTATTCCAGCCACTGCTGTGGTGACGAATCCCACGCAGCTGTGGCTAGTCTCACGCAGGGGCCCCAGGCAGCACTTGGACCCCAACTCCTGCCCCTGAGCTTTCTGGGGCCTAGAAGTAGAAACCCAGTGGGCGCTGGCACAGGGCAACCTGGCAGGGCAGGGAAGACGGTGGATGGAGGTCAGTGGTAGACGGAGAGGAGAGTGCACTCCTCTTTCCTCACCCAGGGAAGATGGTTCTGAGCCTCATTTCCCAAGCCGCCTTAGAGAGTCCCATCGGATGGAGCAACTGTCACCCACCACCCTGGCCAATATGATCATGACCCTGGCCCTTTCACTTTTCATTTCTGTGGTTCCTTTCCTTGTGCCTCTTGGGATCACATTCCTAGATAAACAACTCACACCTAAGTCCTTAGCTCAAGTCCTGCCCTTCGGCCCTTCAGGGCATGTGAATGAAGAGGTGGGTATCTGCCTAGAGGCATAGCTTTCAAGAGCTGGGTGGCCACGTGGCCGGGGAAGGGGACAGAGCCCTCTGAGGTTGTCAGCATTCTGCAGGCAAACGTTCCCGCATCTCCTGTTTTTAGCCCCACCCCACAGTCCTGCTTTCAGCTCAATCCTGAGGCTTTCTCTAGGTTCAGCGTGTGAATCGCCTTGCTTCTTACTGCTTGCTTTCTCCGCAAGAGATGAGGTTTCAGCTTTTTCCACTGCGATATATTATTTACCACCCATGCATCCGCGCTGCCTCTTCTAACATCTCGTTGGCGTCTCTCATCTCATCTCAGCTGTTCTTGCTGCCCTTGTGGTTCATGGCTTTCCGTTACGCATTCGCCTTCTTTTCACGGGGCCTTCCAGAGGGACAGTCCGGAGATACACACGCATCTTCTATGCCATCCTCATCTCGGGTCTTAGCGTTTTCTTTGTCTCATACATGCTCTCATAAAAAGCCCGAACCCTGAGCTTTCATTATTTGTAACTTGTGATTAATGAGATCTGGCGAAAGACAACACATGCCTCAGAGCCTTGATTTCCTCATCTGTAAAATTAGCTGTGTGAATTGGTCTCTGAGATCCCTCCTCGCTCTAAAGCGCGATTGATCATCTAACCTCCACCTTTGGCCCTCGGAGAAACTCACAGAAGCCACTAGTGCTCAGTATCTAATGGCAGACTCTGATGAATGCTTTGGTTTAGGGAGACCACGTTGTGCACGGCCTCCCAGGAAATGCCTGATGGATGAGGCTTCCATCTGCTCGGGCCCTGGAGACAGCGTGTATTCACTCTGCAGGAACCTTTCACATTCAGCGTGTTTTTGTCTCTCTAGATAGTTTCTCTCCTGTGGCACCTTCAGAAAGCTTTGTGGGACATCAGCCTTCGATTTTATAGAAACTCCTGGGCTGCTACAGTCACTGTTTTCCTTTTTCTAGGATTACTTATTGTCTAACATGGATTTGGATAGATGGGTCAAAAAATGGACCCTAAAACCATGGCCTGTTTGCACGTGCACACACACTACATACACACCACACACACACCTCACATACACACCACACGCACCGCACACATACACCCCACATAGACACACACCCACATACATACACACACACCCCACAGAGACACACACCACACACACACGCACCCCACATACACACCCCACATACACACCCCACATACACACCCCACATACACACGCACCCCACATGCACACCCCACATACACACACACCCCACATGCACACCCCATATACACCACATACACACATACCCCACATAGACACACACCACACACACACACCCCACATACACACCCCACATACACACCCCATATACACCACATACACATATACCCCACATAGACACACACACCACACACACACACCCCACATACACATACACGCACACACCACATACACCACACACATACACATACATGCACACACCACATGCACACACGCCCGCTCACATACATACACACACACCACACACAGTCCCCATATACACATACATACACACACACATACACACTACATACACACACCCCACATACACGTACACACACACCCCACATACACACACACTACATACACACACACATACTCCACATACACATACCCACACACCCCGCATACACACACACACACACACTACATACACACATGCCCCACATACACATACACGCACACCCCACATACACACACACACACCCCTCACACACACACACACTACATACACACATACCCCACATACATATATGTGCACACCCCACATACCCACACACCCCACATAACACACACACACACGCACACTACATACACATACATGCCCCACATACACATACATGCACACCCCACATACACACACACCCCCCACACACACA
Source organism: Saimiri boliviensis (assembly GCF_048565385.1). Lineage (NCBI taxonomy): Eukaryota > Metazoa > Chordata > Mammalia > Primates > Cebidae > Saimiri > Saimiri boliviensis. The sequence continues at coordinate 5,719,840 of NC_133458.1, read as the reverse complement.
CATGGGTTGGGGAATGGAGGGAGAGGGAGAGAGCACAGTGGGAATACGTCACTGTCTTGGAGTCCTACAGTCTCCCAGGCATCAGTGAAGCATATTTGCAGTCTGGGGACAGGGCTGGCTTCTCTCTAATTCATTTATTAAATCCTGTCCTCACTCTTCCCATTCTCCCTTTTTTTTGCCCCCCTACAAATAATTTGACATCCAGTATGTGGCAGCTCTAGAAACCATTTTTGAATTCTCATCCGAGCTAAAGAACATGACAGGGAAGTAGCTGGTGACATTCAACCGAGAATAGCACCTGTCCCTCCCTGTCTCCACCCAGAAGCCCAACCTTCAAACTCAGCTCAAGTGTCACTTCCTTTGAAAAGATTTCCTTAATTGTCCCAGACAAGGTGAGACGCTCCCTCCTATTTTTTCTCCTCGATTACATCATAATTCTATGGCAATATATACATGGTTCTCTTAAAATAAATATCACCTTGAATTATAACTCTAGATGAGAAACAAGTTAGTAAATTGAGACTGAAGAGTTTGTCCCGGAAACAAAAATACTGTATTGCCTCATTTTATGGAGAGGAGCTGGGTGGTTATACAGACATTGCTTGCAGAATGAACTAAAGCTGGCTGCGTCATGCATCCATTAATTTTTCAGCTCCATCCCCTATGGGAAGGTGCAGTTGAGGAGGCTGAGGAAGGAAATTCCTTTGAGGAGGGTTTTCAGAATAATCAGACACTTCCCTCCATGTGGCTGCCTCACCACCGCCACAGGGAGGTGGAAAATGGGATGTGCTGTTTTTGCCTCATGATGAGTGAAAGGTGACTCAAGAAAACCACGTGGAGGCTGCACACGTTTCCCGTGGAGTGTGCAGAATCCGTGGCCTGGCGTCTGACCCCCAGGTAGGCTCGAGGAGAAGAGCTCCAGGAGAGAGGATGTGGCTGAGCTCCATGGCCGGCAGCAAAGCCAAGAGGAGCGGTTCTTGTGAGCAAGTGTCGTCTCCACAGACAGCAGCACAGAGCTGCGCAGCTTCTGAACATTCTTCTTTTCGGAGATGCCTGGGGAATGTCTTCAAATGATCCCTTTCAGGAAGATCACCCTGGGGGAGAGGAATCCTGAGAGGGAGATGGTCCACAGACACTTAGGGGCAAAGCGGGGAGTTGGGGGGAGAGCTGGGATGACGCGTTGCTCAGTTGGAAGGATGCAGAATCTTAAGAAATACAGAAAACGCAGAAACACAAGAGGAGGGAGAGACAGAGATAGAGACAGAGAAAGACAGAAACACAAAGATGGAGAGACAGAGATAGACAGAGACACAGAAAAGGAGGGGAGACAGAGGAGGGAGGGCTGTACCTTCCCTCTACCTCCCTGTAAATGTAAAAGGCACCTTCTCTCCTGATGCCCTTGGACCTACATCCAGTCTTGAAGGCGTCAGCCATAGGAGCTGGTGAGGCAGGGATGAAGTTGAAGACAAAGTAGCAACAGACCACGTGTTCCTTCATGGCCTTCCCTGCCCAGTGCTGAAGCACGGGCTCCTCTGCTCTTCCATATCTAGTTTGCCCCCTGATGGATGTCCAGCTCTTTTCTGAATCCTACACCCTGAATGCCTTTTCCTCTCCTTACCACTGCCACCCCCAACCTTCTGAACCCAGCTGAGGCACACATGTAATATGATTTTACTCCTGGACGGTTTCTGTCTCTGAAACTCTTCACCCATGGTGGGCACTAACATGGCTAAGGGCGGGACACAAGGCGCATGGGTGTGGTAGCAGCCCGTGCAGGACAGGGGAAGGTGTGCCCGTGGCAGAAGCTAAAGTGGTCTGTGGAGGGTCTGCCAGGTGGGGAAGACGTCCAAGTAGCACACAAGCTGTATTTAATTCAGAGGTTGGCGGAAGCAGAATCTCAAATGAATACTGCAGAGTTCTGGTGCAGATAAGGAATCTGGGGATTTGGGGTCTTCCGTTGGGCTGTTGACTGGGACTTGCTACTACATAGCATGTCCTGCCAGGCTGGGTGTCAGCAGGAGAGCCTTATGCTGGGAGAAAGAGCTCTGTGTACTGGAATGGATAAAGAAAGTGACACTTTTATTTATTCATCCATATAATTCAGTTCTACTTTAAAAAAAAATTAGGTGTGGTTGACATGATTCTGGACTCATGGTTTTGAAACATTTATGTGCATCACTTGGGGGACCTTATTAATATCCTGATTATTCCAAGTCTTTGTTATTGTAGACAGTGCCGCAATAAACATACATGTGCATGTGTCTTCATAATTGAATGTTAAGGATGAGTTCATGTCCTTTGCAGGGACACGGATGATGCTGGAAACCATCATTCTCAGCAAACTGACACAAGAACAGAAAACCAAATACTGCATGTTCTCACTTATAAGTGGGTGTTGAACAATGAGAACAAAGGGACACAGGGAAGGAAACATCACACACTGGGGACTGTCAGAGGGTAGGAGGGCTAGGAGAGGCATAGCAGGGGGTGGGGGGATTGGGGGGGAACATTAGGAGAAATACCTAATGTAGATGACAGGGGCGGGGGGATGGATGCAGCAAAGCACGAAGGTGTGTGTGTACCTATGTAACAATCCTGTGTGTTTTGCACATGTACCCAGAACTGATAAAAATATGCTGATTATTGGAACTCACACTGTGATTCGACTTTAGGGTGGGCCCTGGAAATATGTACTGGAATTTTTCCAGGTAACACGATACATGTTTCCCAGAGCCCTCAGGTATGTGACGGAACTCCCACCAATTTCCATTTTCCTGGAGGCTGAACACAGACTTTGCCTTTTCTGCTGCTCCCTCCCAGTGTTATGTAATTAAAGCTAAGCCTGTGAGCAACTCAAGAGGGGCTGGGGGATGGAGGTTGTAATTAGACTTTTCTGCAGTAGCATGACAACGGATTATTTCAGCCCTCAGAGAGGCAGGTGGGGACTAATTCTAACAAGGGCAGAAAGGTCTGTGAGTCACTCTCCCGTCTAACTAAATGTTTGCCCACATGGAAGGTTCGCTCCATCACTTCTTAATGATGCTATGAAAGCGTGCTTCCTCCTTGGCACTGCCTGCTGAGTAACTTACAGGACACCGATGATGAGGCAAGTAATTAGGTTTCGTTTTTTGTTATTGTTGAGTGATTCAAACGCAGTTGTTTTCTTGTCATTCCTGATTTCTGGAAAGTGCACTGGTCTGACACATCCACATGTGGAAGCCAGAGGATGTTTACAGTTTATCTGAAAAGTAACTTCTTTCAAAGCTGTTTTTCTTTCTGCACACAGAAGAGATTAAAAATAGAAACCATTAGCCCCAGAGGGAGTGGGGAGCAGAACCCCTGGGTGCTGAACAGCTTAAGTAGTTTAAAACAAACAAACCAACCTTTCTCCTCTATTTTTAGTAGCGAAGGCAGTATGCCCAAGGTAGACTTAAAAAAAACAAATTAAAAAAAAAAAACTGTAGAGATTGTTTGTTAGTGGCACAAATCATTTCTCAGACACTCACTGAAGGAATGACTTGGATGCCAGGTTTGCAAACAAAAAAGATGCCCTCTAGTAGATGTTCATGTGGCCTTCGTTGTGTTTTTTCAAGGAATGGGTGGTTTCTAGATGACCTATATTGTATTATTCTCTCCCTTGCTCAATGCTGCTATTTACAACCTCAAGAACAGAACAAAGCAGGTCAGCGTGTTGTAGTACTGAAATTATGCAGTTAGCTTCACAAGTGTTGTGGCTAAATGGCCCTGTCATTCATTCATTCGTGTATTCATTCATTCATTCCACATGTTGATAAAAAACTTGATGCCAGACATTGTTCTAAGCCCTGGGGATACAGCTGTGAGCAAAACAGCAATACATTTCTGTGATAAGGTTAGAGTTTGATTCCAGGGCCCTTCCATTAGTGGTTTGGGTATGACTTTGGGAGACGTGACAAAACTTCTTGAACCTGAATTTTCTAACTTATCAAATGAGTTTATTGTGTTATGAGTGTTTCTGAAAACTTCCTCCTCACTGCCAGGAGCAGTGGCTCATGCCTATAGTGCCAGCATTTTGGGAGGCTGCGGTGGGCAGATCACTTGAGCTCAGGAGTTCGAGACCAGCCTGGCCAACATGGTGAAACTTCACCTCTATCAAAGATACAAAAAAATTAGCCTGGTGTGGTGGCACACATCTGTGGTCCCAGCTACTCAGGAGGCTGAGGTGGGAGGAAGGCTTGAGCCTGGGAGGCAGGTTTTGCAGTGAGCTGAGATCTCACCACTGCACTCCAGCCTAGGTGACAGAGTGAGACCTTGTCTCAAAAAACAGATAAAAAAAAATCCTTCATTATAAGAATCCCAAGGAATACTTGGTGAGCAGAAGCAGCTCCCTAGAGGCTCTGATTCAGAATGTCTGGACCAACTTCGTCCAATGGAAACATAATGTGAGTTTCACATTGAATTTCAAATTTTCTAGCAGCTATAGTTTTTGAAAAGAAAAAATAAGTAGATGAAATTAATTATAATATCATATTTAATCTACTATAGTTGAAATCTCAACATTTCAACATAGAACCAATTTAAAGTAGTAACAAGTTATTTTGCCTTCTTTTTTATGTGTTTAGTCTTCAAAATCTATTGTGTATCCTACACTTATAGCACAACTCAATTCAAAGTAGCCACATGTCATGTGCTCAGCAGCGACTGGTGGCCAGTGGCCAGCATATTGGACAGTGCCTGAGGCCTTGGAATCTACATTTAACAAAGGGCCCAGGTGGCTGTTATGATGGAGCAGGTGTGGAGAGAGTAGTCTAGGTGCTCTCGAAGCGAGCTCCCAACTCTAATACTCTATCAGAATATGAAGGGTTAGGGGAAGCACATTAGAGGGTCTATCCCTCAACCGGCAATTAACACATGTTCATATTTTCAGAACATCAGTCTCATGACTGATGCTACTTTCCTCTGTTTACTCTCCCTCCCATCCTCTATGTCTTTTAAGCTGACAGGCTGACAATCCTTAATGGTACTGGAGATGATCCAGAGAAGAGAATTTCAAATGATCAAGGGGATAAGAAAGCTGTCTTATAAGGATAAACTACAAAGAACAGAAGTTTCCAAGCCAGAAAAACCAGGCTGAGGAGTGAAGGTGATCAAAGTCTGTATACAGTCATGAAGTCGATGGAAAGAATGAACACGAATGTCTTAAAATCCAAAAATAGCACAACAGGAGCTATGGGGAAGCCTAAAGACAAAATAACGAGAAAAAAATACGTTGGACAGCAGATACAGAAGTTAGAGAACTCGTTCCATATGGTATAGCAAAGGATAGATTGCAAACAATTCAAATAATGTTTTGGCATGAGTCATACCTTCTTATAATATCACAAGGCATTCTGTATATCCGTAGTAAGTAGAGTTAAGTTTGATTTTAGAAAGAACACTTTCCATCTGTCCATCTATCCTCCTGCCTGTATAGCTCTTCGTTAAATTTGATAAGGATCTAAACGATTACTACCACAAGGAAGTTGTGGAAGTGCTGGACAAGCTTGGTTTGTTAAGCTTTCGTGAGACAATTACAGTGTGAAAACCTTTAGGAAATACGAAGCCTTGTCAGAATCATAAAAGTACACACTGTCGAAATTATCGGAAACCATTAACATGATATTTTCCAACTTGATTGTTCACATTAATGGCTCAATGGTTATGTGTTAATGACCTTAGACCAGAGCTGGAATTAGAATCAGTAGCCCAGCTCCCAGTCCAAAGCCCTGTCCAAGTTAGCAGGTTTTGCAAACAATGACCTTTCATTGCTATTTAGTATGCAAAGTAAGTCAGCATAAATTTGACATTTTATTTATTGATATTTGATTGAGATGCCTGAAATACGTCACATTGAACTGAAAAACATCAAAACTACTAATGCAAAAATGATTTCCAGCTTGTAATTGAAGATTCAGTGTTAAAGAAAAGTGTTCTGGGTGACTTCAGAGGAGAGGCTTACATTTCTCCTCTTTCTTTTTGACTTGCTCTACTTTTGAGTTCTTTGCACATGTTATTTTCTGCCTCTGGAATAGCCTTCTCACTCATTTCTCCCCATTTGGTCCATGCTATTGTTTGGCTCTGTGTCCCCACCCAAATCTCATCTTCAATTGTAATCCCAGAATTCTCATGTGTTGTGGAAGGGACCTGGTGGGAGATAATTTGAATCGTGGGGGTAGTTTCCCCAATATTGTTCTCATGGTAGTGAATAAGTCTCACGAGACCTGGTGGCTTTATCAGGGGTTTCCGCTTTGACTCTTCCTCATTTTCTCTTGCTGCTGCCATGGAAGAAGTACCTTTCACCTCCCACCATGATTCGGAAGCTTCCCCAACCATGTGGAACTGTCAGTCCAATTAAACCTTTTGTTCTCCCCAGTCTCAGGTATGTCTTTATCAGCAGCATGAAAATGGACTAGTATGGTAGATTGGTACCAGTAAAGCGGGGTGCTGCTGAAAAGATACTCCAAAATATGGAAGTGACTTTGGAACTGAGTAACAGGCAGAGGCTGGAACAGTTTGGAGGGCTCAGAAGAAGACAGGAAAATGTGGAAAAGTTTGGAACTTTTTAGAGATTTGTTGAATGGCTTTGAACCAAATGCTGATAGTGATATGGACAATGAAATCCAGGCTGAGATGGTCGCAGATGGAGATGAGGAACTTGTTGGGAACTGGAGCAAAGGTGACTCTTGTTATGTTTTAGCAAAAAGAGTGGTGGCATTTTGCCCCTGCCCCAGAGATTTGTAGAACTTTGAACTTGAGAGAGCTGATGTGTAGGGTATCTGGCAGAAGAAATTTCTAAGCGGCAAAGCATTCAAGATGTGACTGGGATGCTGTCAAAGACATTCAGTTTTGAAAGGGAAACAGAGCATAAAGGTTTGGAAAATTTGCAGCCTGACAATGCAATGGAAAAGAAAATCCCATTTTCTGAGGAGAAATCTAAGCTGGCTGCAGAAATTTGCATAGGTGATGAGAAGCCAGGTGTTAATCCCCGAGACAATGAGGAAAATGTCTCCAGGTCATGTCAGAGATCGTCATGGCAGCCTCTTGCATCACAGACCTAGAGGCCTAGGAGGAAAAACTGGTTTTGTGTGTGTGTGTGGTGGTGGGGGGGGGGTGTCCAGGGTCCCTACGTTGTGTGAAGCTTAGGGACTTGGTTCACTGCATTCCAGCTGCTCCAGCTGTGGCTGAAAGGGACCATCGTAGAGCTTAGGCTATGGCTTCAAAAGGTGTATGCTGCAAGCCTGGGCAGCTTCCAAGTGGTGTTGAAGCTGCAGGTGCACAGGAGTCAAGAATTGGGGTATAGGAACCTCTGCCTAGATTTTAGGAGGTATATGGAAATGCCTGGATGCCCAGGCAGAAGTTTGGGAAATGTGGGATTGGAGCCCCCACACAGATTCCCTCTGGGGCACTGCCTATTGGAGCTGTGAGAAGAGGACCACCATCGTCCAGACCCCAGAATGGGAGCTTCACCTACAGCTTGCATTGCGTACCTGGAAAAGCCACAGACACTCAATGCCAGCGGGTGAAAGAAGCCGGGAGGGAGGCTGTACCCTGCAAAGCCACAGGGGTAGAGCTGCCCAAGACCATGGGAACCCACCTCTTGCATCAGTGTGACCTGGATGTGAGACCTGGAGTCAAAGGAGATGATTTTGGAGCTTTAAAATGTGACTGCCCTGCTGGATTTCGGACTTGCACAGGCCCTGTAATCCCTTTGTTTTGGCCGATTTCTCCATTTGGAATGGCTGTATTTACCCAATACCTGTACCCCCATTGTTTCTAGGAAGTAAATTGCTTGCTTTTGATTTTACTGGCTCATAGGTGGAAGAGACTTGCCTTGTCTCACTTTGGACTGTGGACTTTTGGGTTAACCATGAAATGCGTTAAGACTTTGCGGGACTGTTGGGAAGGCATGATTGGTTTTGAAATGTGAGGACAGAGATTCAGAGGGGCCGTGGGTGAAATTGTATGGTTTAGCTCTGTGTCCCCACCCAAATCTCATCTTGAATTTTACTCCCAGAATTTCCATGTGTTGTGCGGGGGACCTAGTGGGAGATAATTGAATCAATGGAGGCAGTTTCGCTCATCCCGTTCTCATGGTAGTGAATGAGTCTCACGAGATCTGATGGGCTTATCAGGGGTTTCTGTTTTTGCTTCTTCCTCATTTTCTCTTGCCACCACCGTGTAAGAAGTACCTCTTGCCTCCTTCCATGATTCTGAGGCCTCCCCAGCCATGTGGAACTGTAAGTCCAATTAAACCTCTTTTTCATCCCACTTTGGGTATGTCTTTATCAGCAGCATAAAAATGAACTAATACAGTCCCCATTCTGTGATTCCCCACTGTATTCATGGGAATAGAATAGATATGCTGTGGTTACAAAAGCCCTGGAATCTCAACCCTTTGATGGGTAAAGACTGTATTTCTCTTTTTTTTTTTTTTTTTGTGCATTTCACTCAGGGAATCTTGTGAAAGATTCGGTAAGTCTGGGTCACGGCCTGAGATTCTGCATTTTTTTTTTAAAGAAGAGGAAGAAAGAGAAAGAGGAAGAGGGAGAGAGGATGGGGGTATTGCTTTATTGCCCAGGCTAGAATGCAGTCTAAATATGGGTATGCCTATAATTGTCCTTAATAATGGAGACATGAAAGAAAATGAGGGAAGAGAATAACAAACAAGGAGCCAACCGAGATTTCATTTAAACTTCTAAATTGATATGATGTGGTACTGATAAAAGACTGTATTTCTCACAACACTGTCAGGTATGGGTTGAATGGGTTCTCTGCATGGGCTCTTCTGCATGCTCCTTTGCATAGGTCTTCTGGATGGGTCAACTGTAAGCTCTCCTACATGAGTCTCCTGAAGGTTCTCCTGCTGGGTTTCCTGCTACCAGCTTTTCTGCATCCCCTCAACCTTTGTTTCCACTCCTCCTCATTCTTCCCATTCATGATGTTAAGTGTGATGCTTTGCTCATCACAGGTGATCAGCATGGGTTGGAAGTTAGGTGTTAGGCTTCACTGAAGGCAGAGGGATAAAGGCTACTTCGATCACCTGTTTGAACAGAAATGGGAGTCATGGCTTAACGGCTAAATACCTGAGAAAATCATGGGGCTGTGATTCACTCATGTGACCTATTCACTCATGTGGTCAACATGTTGTCCTGATTATACAAGTAAATCTAGTCCCAAACTGTCTTGTGATTCTAGACTATAGAAGATGACCACTCTACCATATCTTGGAATATTGTGTTCATTTCTGGAAGCCCTGAAAGTAGAGATTCAAATAAATGATTAGGTGAAGGAACTGGGTCCTAGAGAATCATAAAAAACATGACTTACATTCAAATATTTGTAGGCCTATATTATAGGCTGCTAAGTTGATGAAAGTTAATTTGTTTGACCTCAAGGAGCAAAGTATAATTTACAGAGAGATAGGTTTGGATTTCATGTTCAGAATAGTGTTATTAATAATGGGAAGTTTCTAAAAGCAGAGTGGAGCTGTGAGTTATTGTCCGTACATGGGCAGAAGCTGGTGTATCCTCCTGAGGTCATAGTAGAGAAAGTTTCAGCATCGGACACAGCGTGGGAATCAATGCTGTGCTTTGGTTTCCTCTCTGAGATTCTGTTATCCCATCTTGTCTTTGAGTCTTAGATGAGCCAACTGAATTTGGCCTTTGTGCATACAATAGGTCATGAAGAAAATAGTGTCCCTCTTAAGCCTTGAATAACTATGTGAGGGGAAGATTTGTCTTCAGAGTAAATTCTTAGAAGTGGGATTTCCAGGATAGAAACCAAATGCATATGTAATTTTGTTGCATATTGCCGAATCCTCCTTCACAGAGACGGTACCTTTGCTATTTCCAACAGCAGTGTAGGAGAGAGCCTGTTTCCCCACAGCCTCACAAACAGAGGGCACTGGCAGACTTTTAAGTTTGCCAATCTGATGGATGAGAAATCGTGTTGGTGTTTTAGCCTGCATTTCTCTTCTAATGAGAAATCTGAACATCTTTTCATATGTTATCTTTTGTGCATTGTTGCTCTGTGTCTTTGCTAATTTGTTTAATTTTTTTTTCATTTTTTTCTCATAGTTTTTAAAAGATATTTCAACTTAGGAGTATTAGTGATGGGTGATGAATCCTAAAAATATTTTCTCCCGGTGGTCATTTGCCTTTAACTCCTTTGCTTACGGTGTTTACCCTTTGAGTAGTTTGTGTATTTGCTTATTTTTAGTTTTTTTGCTTTTGATATGCAAAAGTTTTATTTTTATGTGGTCACATTTATCTTTTGGTTTTCTGTATGGGGATTGTTAATAATTAGAAAGCCTTCCTCCATACTCAAGGAGGAAGGTGATAGATCGTGCCACCGCACTCCAGCCTGGGGGATAGAGCAAGACTCTGCCTCAAAAAAAAAAAAGTTGAATAACACTGAAATGCTTGCATGTGGAGGGAATAAGCAAAGGGAAGGGCTGGCGGAGCTGACGTCAGAGAGAGAGGCAGGGGCTTCATGCCTTGTGGCCCCAGTGACCAAAGATGTACGTGAAGGGATACTCAAGGTGTGGAGGGATTCCGTGTGTATACTTTTATTTTTTTCACTTTCATATCTCTGATGTATCTGGAGTTTATTTTTGTGCATGGTATGAGAAACAGATTTAATTTTGCCTTTTTCAGAATTGCTCTCCAGTTGTCGAAACTCCTCTTAGGCCTTGGATAACTTTGGTGGGGGGTGGGGGCAGACATATACCTGAAAGAAGATGTAACGTTTTGTTTCAATGTTTCACATGGGCCCGGCCCTGCTGCCTAAATCTAAACTCCTCAAGGGCTTTCAGGCCTGGCTGGGGCTCTACCTGTTCTCTGTGTGCTGCAGACCTCAGCCCGGCCCATGTTCTGCACTCCTGAGGCTAGTGTTCTTTGCCACAGAGGACAAAGCATCCCAGAAGATCCTCAGGCGCCATGTGAATTGTTTCACTCATGTTAGTGCGATTGCCTTTCATAAATGGTAAAGCCCTTGAAGGTAGCAGCTCTGCTCTTCAATCTCAGGTAACCTCACAGCAGCAAACTCAGACATGAGAACACAGTGAACATCAGTAAGAGCTTCTGGAGTTACAGGTATCTGTAGAAGCGAACAAGACACGCTATCTCCCTGAAACATACACGATTCCTTCAGCCCTGTCTCCTTGAGTAGCTGCTGTGTGACAGGCACTGGGTGACAGCACTGTGTGACAGGCATACTGTGATAAGCACAGGCACAGCAAAAACAAAGTCCCCTGGGAGCACAGAGCACGGTTGTGGACACCAGCAGTAAATAAAAAAGCAGAGATGCAAGGTCATGGCACAGCAGGTGGCATGGACTTCAGTAAGAAGAGCAGTGCAGTGGGATCAGGGCTGTGCTCTGTAATGTGCGTGACTTGACTGAAGTGGAGGGAGGAGCCCAGGGAAGAGAAGGTGCATGCAGGTAGAAGGTACGGAGGTGAGGATGCTTTGCTGAGAGGGAAGGATCTTAGAGTTTGAGTAACAGCAAAATGCTTGCGTGCGGAGGGAATCGGCTAAGGGAAGGGCTGGCGGAGCTGACGTCAGAGAGGCAGGGGCTCTATCCCTTGTGGTCCCATTGACCACAGATGTACGTGAAGGGAAGGGAGCAGAAGCGTGGCCTGTGTGCCATGGCATCTGTGGAAAACAGAACATCAGAAGCAAGTGTGGATGCAGCAAGGGCAGCCAGGAGGCTGCTGGCGTCCAGGCAGGAACACATGTACACTTGAGGCTGAGGCTCAGTGGCAATCATGGAGGCGGTGAGAGTGGTTAGATTTGGAATCTGTTTCGAGGATGAGGCCAGCAGAATTTTCTTCCGGATTGAATGTGGGAGTGAGGGAAAAAGACATTCGAAGATGATGCCTGTGTTTCTGGTCTGAATAACTGATAGATAACAATGCCACTTTCTCGTTTCCAGGTGACCTGGCATCTCATGATTTCCCTGCTCATAGCATCTGGGTACTGTCAGGTAACTGAAGCAGGCTGAACCTTAAAATTACCACGTCTCCAAGGTTGTAACCAAGGAAATAAATGCCATTTGCTCCTAACAGCCTTCATGAAGGATTTGGAGGCGCTCATGCCCATCAGCTCTGGCAGGCATTGATTCAGGGGAAGACGTGTGGTTCAGAGGGAGGTCGGCTCTCGTGCATCCACTCAGATGGGCAGTTGGTAGAGACGGGCAATGCTGACCTTAAGCCAAGGTCAGGAAGGGTCGGTCTGTAGGGCAGAGGAGCCACCTGGCCTTTTCTCATGCAGGAAAAGCTTTTCACACTATCCTCTAACTGGTTCACTCGGCAGCATTTAGAGTGGGTACTATGAGCCAGGACAAGTCCTAGGGGCGCTCGCTGCTCCCAGGAGAAGGGTTCAGCCCATGGTGCAAGGTCAGATGAGTGGATTCTGTGGTGTGGATGGTGGAGAGCCGTGAGGGCAGGGCAGATAGGAGCAATGTGTCTCAATATTAGGAAAAAAAGGAGCAATTCCATCAAAGAGGTCTGTAGCATCTGGAAGAGAATATGCATCGATTCACAAAGAATGAATTTCACAAACAGAATTCCAAGCGTTAAAAATGTCTTGGGTATGCCTGTAATCCCAGCACTTTGGGAGGTTGAGGCAGGTAGATCACCTGAGGTCAGGAGTTTGAGACCAATCTGGCCAGCATGGCGAAACTCCATCTCTTCTAAAAATACAAAAATCAGCCGGGTTTGGTGGTGGGTGCCTGTAATCCCAGCTACTCAGGAGGCTGAGGCATGAGAATCACTTGAACCAGGGGGCAGAGGTTGCAGTGGGCCGAAATCGCACCACTGCACTGCAGCCTAGGTGACAGAGAGAGACTCTGTCTCAAAAAAAAAAAAATGTGTTGGGGAAAAAAACAGCAGTGTAAGACCTCAGGCCTTAAGGAAAAGGTGATGACCAGTGTTTAAAGGAAAGAGAGAGCCTCAGTGCCCAGAAGGCAAGTTAAGAACCTACAGAAACAGGTGTTTCATTTGGCCTCCTCTCTAGGGATATGGCAGAAAGGCAGTTTAAGGGATGTGTTATCAAAAGGGAGAAAGCACCATAGTTGACATAAGTCCCTGATACTATGGCCCAGGATGCTGAGATGTTACTCTTCAACGAAAGGATTAGACCCTGAGTCTGAGGCTGATGGTTAAGTGCTTCCATCTGCAAAGAGCAAACAGTTACTGGGGCACTGACCCAAGAACAGCCACAGCAAAGTTTCACTGTGAGTGATACCGTGGGAATCAGCCAGAAACAAAGCACCACCATAGAGAATGCCACTTATAAGGACAGGGCTTTCCTCTCCATTCAGGAACTGCTGTCCTGGGAAACTCAGTTCTGTTTGTGTTGCTTTCATGTTGGCCAGTCAGCGGTGCCAGCTGGAAGGGTTCAGTGGTGTGGATCAGGCAGGGTTACGCACTGACAGCAAAGTCACGGTAGGGAGACCACATACAAAATGTGACCCGAGAAAGGATCCAGGAGAAAAGGTGCCTTGCTTGGCACAGAAGTCTGAGACAGCTGGATTTGTCTTGAGTCTTTGTGGATCTGGTGGTCAGCAGAGTAACCAGACACGTCTTGGGCGATGGTTAACTATTTGTGTCCAGTTGGCTAATCCACGGTCCCCAGATATTTGGTCAAACATTCTTCTGGGTGAGCTTTGATGGCTTTGGGGTGAGATTAACATTTTAACAAGTAGACTAACTGAAGCAGGTTGTCGTCTGTAATGAGGATGGACTTCATTCAGTCAGTTGCCTGAACAGAACAAAAGGTTGACCCTCCCCACTAGTAGGAGAGAATTCTCCCTGCCTGGTACCTTCAGTGTGAGGCATCAGCTCTTCCTGGTTCTACAGCAGCTGCTGCTCTTCAGACTCAGACCGGACCATGCACTCTGCAGAGTTTGGACTTCCCAACCTCCATCCGCTGTCCATGTGTCTGGGTCTGTCTGTCTGTCTCCCTCCCTCCCTCCCTCTCCTGTTGGCTTCTGTTCCCCTTGAGAGCCCTGACTAACACATCTTATTTTGGGATTAGACAGAACCCCCAACAGTTTTGCCTGGTGGAAGTCTGCTCAGCAGCTGCCAGGTTCCAAGGACAAGTGTCCAAAAAGGGAGAGGGAACCCGCCAGAAGCCCGTATCATTTTAAGACCTGACCTTGGAAGTCGCTTAGGGTTTCTTCTGCCAGGTTCTCTGATTAGGAGTGAGTCAGTAAGATGATCTGTATTCAAAGAAAGGGAAATGAGAGTTCCTTGTTCATGGAAGAAATAGCAAAAACTTGCACACGCGTTCTCCAAGCACCTCTCCACTCTCTGGCCAGATTATTTACATTTCTCCCACTCTCTTACCCCCTCTCGAGATCCCACGTGTCTTATCTGTTCTGGGATTAGCCTCACAATCTTGTCAACTGAGTATGTCCAAGTGCAGGTCAGGTGAGTGAACTGCTGAAGATGTGGACGAACAAAACAAATGACCCCATTCTCCCGCTCTGTAAATCCTAAGAGCATTGAGGGAAGAAACTGTATCTCTTTTTAGCCGCCATGATGCTTAGCACAATAAATAGTGAAGGTTGTTACGATATCATCTTGTATTTTTTTCTAAAGCAGTAAACGTAAATAAATAACAAAACATCTGCGCCCCTCCTTTCTGTTTCCAAGTACAGGAGTCCCCCCTCCATCCATTGTTTCACTTTCCTCACTTTCTGTTACTTGCAGTTAACCATGATCTGAAAATATTAAAATATTAAATATTAAAATATTTTTCAGAGATAAAGAGGCCATGTTCATATAACTTTTATCCAAGTAGGTTGTTATATTTGTTCTCTTTTATTATTATTTATTGCTGTGAATCTCTTATTGTGCCTAATTCGTAAATTAAACTTCAGTATAAGTATGTATGTGTAAGAAAAACAGTAGAAGCCAGGCATGGTGGCTCATGCCTGTAATCCCAGCACTTTGGGAGGCTGAGGTGGGAAGATCACGAGGTCAGGAGTTCGAGACCAGCCTGACCAACATGGCGAAACGCCGTCTCTCCTAAAAACACAAAATTAGCTGGGTGTGGTGGTGCATGCCTGTAATCCCAGCTACTCAAGAGGCTGAGGCAGGAGAATTGCTTAAACCCAGGAGGTGGAGGTTGCGGTGAGCCGAGATTGCATCATTGCACTCCAGCCTGGGTAACAAGAGCGAAACTCCGTCTCAAAAAAAAAAAAAAAAAAAAAAAAGAGAGAGAAACAGTAGATAGAGAGTTTGTTACTTTCTGCAATTTGAGGCAACCACTGGGGATCTAGGAACGTCTCCCACTTGGATAAGAGGAAACTGCTATAATCGAATTCCTTGCCATTTTGCAACAGTGAACAGTGCAGGACCCCACAGAGTGAGCAAATACTCGTGCTCTCTACACACGGCAGTAGCAGTCAGCACTCGCGGTGGGAGGGCGTCAGAGCACAATGAGAGGGCTCTAAACCCTCCTAACTTCCCAAATGACTGTAGCAACTGCACCATGTTTCTGGGTCCTGCCTAGCCAAGGCTTCTCTGCCTTCGAGATTTAAAACCAATTGGAAAATCAAAGTAGCAGCTTCGTATAAGGGGTCCCCAGCTACTCTGTTGACTACTTTTACAGCCAAATCAATCCTGGTTAATGAACTGAGACAGTGAGAGGGTGGAGACACTGTCTTCAACTGGAACCTTGTTCTGACTCTGTGGGACCAGGGATGCTTGCGAATAAAAGATGTCAGCCTCCTCCTCTCCTCACAGTCTTCCATTTCCTACCCCTGTTTCCACCAAATGTTTCAGAGTGCCCACACGTGTACACTCCTACAAGAGACACTTGGGCTATGTACTTTTCCCCACCAGGCTACTAAAGACAGACCATGTGTCCTGAGTACAGGAGCTGAGAAAATCCTAAAAACAGAGTCCTAATATAGGACTAGTAACATTCCACACCTAGGTCAGATATTTTACGGAGACCAGTAAGGAAGCACAGAGAATGTTTACATTGATTCATAGTTTACAATTCTTGCCTACCGTGTACTGGGCGCCTTTGAAGAGCTGGATACGATCCTAAGCATTTTCCATATTTTATTCATATTCTTCAGACCCTTGCAATGTAGTTGTGCAGATGTGGGGCCTAAAGCATGGAGAAGTTGGATAGCTTGCCGACACTCTGCACAGCTGGGACGTGAATGCAGGCTCTCTTGAGTGCACTTCTCAGCTTGCCAGGTAAAATGACTGACATCCATTTGACCTGGTTGTGCCTGTCACCTTTGCGGCCCTCTGTGTAGTATTCCCAGCGCTCCATGAAGTCGTCAGTTTGCTAAAAATAATTTCTGTGGCTGATGCATTTTTAATGTAGCGTGCTGTCTCTGGCCCCTCCCCAGGAGTCTATGGCCAAGAAATGGAGTGGCTTTTGGAGCTCCTGCTAATGTTACCAGACTCTAGGGCTGAGGCCACGGCTGGTCTGATTTCTGCCTTTTTATTTTTAATGAGGTCAAGGGCATCCACTGGCAGAGGGGAGGGGCCGTGCCTCCCGACGGTGTCTGCGTACCTGGAGGCCTCCGTTGACCACTTTTGTTTCTTTTGCTTCTCACACACAGCTTGAGGTCAGAGGCAGAGACATGACTCATAGCTAATTCTTGTAGGGCATATCGTTCAGACTTGGTTACCTCCAAATTAATTAACAGAGAGAGAAAACCTCTGTGTCTTTCAAATGCCATCTGTTCGTCACGTCCAAAAGGCCATTTCCTCACTAGACTCTGTGAAGTGGGCCTTGCCTCTAAGGGGGCGGTGGACAGGCAGGGAAAGCCAACTGGACTCTGAGACACAGACTAGCAGAGGGGACGTCCTGTGTCTCAGGCTGGTGCAAAACTGGTTCTAGCCTGGGAGTGGAAGTTGCAGTGAACAGATATCCCACCACTGCACTCCAGCCCGGTGACAGAGTGAGACTCTGTCTCAAAGCAAAGCAAAGCAAAACAAAACAAAACAAAACACAACCGATCTAGAGACAGCCTGGACTCGGAGTTACCCCAAGAGAGAAATGGTAGGAGATGGCAGTCATGAAGAACGTAGCGTGTGCTAACGGGGAAAACACCAGCTGAGGAGTCTGGGGACCTGAGCTCTAGTTCGGGTTCTGTCAGAAGCTAGCTCCTGGGCAAAGGGATTCCCCCGGGAGGATCTGCTTTCTCACCTGTGGCATGGGGATGATAATTCCCATCTCATCCCCTTTGTGAGGATTGTCGGTGTAAAGTCATGTGTGGAACTTGGTTTGTGAAACTGTAGTTGAAAAAGCTTCTGTCTGTTCTCTCCATGGCCTGGCTTCTCGGCCCTGTTCCTGGGCTCCGCCAGCCCCGTCTGCTTCCTTCTTGGCCTTCTTGTCTGTGCAGTCATGTCTGCTCACATCCACATGAGCCACGGGCTTGTACACGCGGCTCGTGCCAGCTTGGACACTTGGCCTGCCTGGAGGCCCCAGCCACACTACTGCAAGTTTTACTTTGGGGAACTCACATTACTGTCGCCTGGAAAGATGGGAAAAGGCAGGAGGCAAATATTGTCGCTAAAACAGATGCTACCATTAAAAGGCTCCTAGCACTTTGGGAGGCTGAGGAGGGGGGATCATGAGGTCAGGAGATCGAGACCATCCTGGCTAAACACGGTGAAACACTGTTTCTACTAAAAAACAAAAAATGAGCCAGGTGTGGTGGCACACACTTATAGTCCTAGCTACTCAGGAGGCTGAGGCAGGAGAATTGCTTGAACCCGGGAGGCAGAAGTTGCAGCAAGCTGATTCAAGTGATTCTCCTGCCTCAGCCTCCCAAGTAGCTGGGATTACAGGCACTCACCACCATGCCGGTATAATTTTTTTTGCATTTGTAGTACAGAAGAGGTTTCATCATGTTGGCCAAACTGGTTTCGAACTCCTGACCTCAAGTGATCCGCCTGCCTCAGCCTCCCAAAGTGCTAGGATTATAGGTGTAAGTCCTTAACTATAGCTTAAATATCTTCTTATAATTTCCTGTGTCTTCATGGAGTCTTTTTTTTTTTTTGAGATGGAGTCTCACTCTCTGTTATTCCTCTCCCTATGTCTATGTGTTCTCATTGTTCAGTTCCCACTTATAAGTGAGAACATGCAGTGTTTGGTGTTCTGTTCCTGCATGAGTTTGCTAAGGATAATGGCTTCCAGCTCCATCCATGTCCCTGGAAAGGATCTCATTCCTTTTCGTGGCTGCCTAGTATTTCATGGTGTATATGTACCACATTTTCTTTATCTAGTCTATCGATGATGAGCATTTGGGTTGATTCCATGCCTTTGCTATTGTGAATAGTGCTGCAAAACATGTGTGTGCATGTATCTTTATAATAGAAGGATTTATGTTCCTTTGAGTAAATAGCCAGTAATGAAATTGCTAGGTTAAATAGTATTTTCTGCTTTTAGGTTTTTGAGGAATCCCCACACTGTCTTCCACAATGGTTGAACTAATTTACATTCCCACCAATGGTGTAAAGAGTTCCTTTTTTTCTACAACCTCACTAACAACTGTTGTTTCTTGAATTTTTAATAATCACCATTCTGATTGGTATAAAATAGTATTTCGTTGTGGTTTTGATTTGCATTTCTTTCATCAGTGATTTTGAGCTTGTTTTCATATGTTTGTTGGCTGCATAAATGTATTCGTTTGAGAAGTAGCTGTTCATGTCCTTGGCCCACTTTTTAATGAGGTTATTTTTTTTTTCTCTTGTAAATTTGTTCAAGCTCTTTGTAGACTCTAGGTATTAGACCTTTGCCAGATGGGTCGATTACAAAAGTGTTCTCCCATTCTGTAGGTTGTCTGTTCACTCTGATGATAGTTTCTTTTGCTGTGCATAAGCTCTTTAGCTTAATTAGGTCCCATTTGTCAATTTTTTCTTTTGTTGCAATTTCTTTTGGTATTTCATCATGAAATCTTTGCCTGTGCCTATGTCCTGAATGGTATTGCCTAGATATTCTTCTAGGGTTTTTATAGTTTTGGGTTTCACACTTTAGTCTTTAATCCATCTTGAGTTAATTTTTATATATGGTGTAAGGAAGGGGTCCAGTTTCAATTTTCTGCATATGGGTAACCAGTTCTACTGGCACCATTTATTGAATAGGGAATCCATTCCTCATTGCTTGTTTTTGTCAGGTTTGTTGACGATCAGATGGTTATAGATGTGTAGTCTTATTTTTGGGTTCTCTATTCTGTTCTACTGGTCTTTGTGTCTGTTTTTCTACCAGTACCATGCTGTTTTAGTTACTATAGCCTTGTAGCATAGTTTGAAGTCAGGTAGCATGATGCTTTTACCTGACTTCAAGGATTGTCTTGGCTATATGGACTCTTGGCTATATGTCTTGGCTATTTGACTCCCTATGAATTTTTAAATAGTTTTTTTCTAATTCCATGAAGAACATCAATGGTAGTTTAAAGGGAATAACATTGAATCTATAAATCACTTTGAGCAGTATGGCCATTTTCATGATACTGATTTTTCCTATTCAGGAGCGTGGAATGATTTTCTGTTTATTTGTGTCTTCTCTGATTTCCTCGAGCAGCGGTTTGTAGTTCTTCTTGAAGAGGTCCTTCGCTTCCCTTGTTAGCTGTATTCCTAGGTGTTTTATTCTCTTTGTAGCAATTATCAATGGGAGTTCATTCATGATGTGGCTCTCTGCGTGCCTGTTGGTATATAGGAATGCTAGTGATGTTTGCACATTGATTTTGTACCCTGAGACTTTGCTGAAGTTGCTTATTAGTTTAAGAAGCTTTGGGGATGAGACAATGGGGATTTCTAGATATAGGATCATGTCATCTGCAAAGATAATTTGACTTCCTGTCTTCCTATTTAAATACCCTTTATTCCTTTCTCTTACCTGATTTGCCTGGTCAGAACTTCCAATACTATGTTGAATATACGATAAACCCATAGCCAATATCACACTGAATGGGCAAAAGCTGAAAGAATTCTCCTTGAAAACTGATACAAGGCAAGGTTGTTCTCTCTCACCACCCCAATTCACACTTTCAAATAATATATTAGTCAAGAAAAAAATGGAAAACTGGAAATTAGTTGAATAAAAATAAAAACAAATACATCAAAATGTCTTGTGTGTTAGTTTCTAATGTATTACATAGAAAGTCATAGCCATCCTTGTTTAGCTGTGTGATAATGGAGGTGGGCTGTAACTATTTCACCACCGCCAGTTAGCCAATGTTAAGGCTGTCAGTAAAGGATGCTATGGAGGAATAGTTCTTATATTTCTGGTTACAGTACGTCCTGCTTGCTAGTGTCCTGTAAAGAAGATTTTGTCTAGTTCTAGACCCCTGAATTGCAGTTTTTCTTGTGCTACACTTCTGCAGGATGTGGTTTTCTCTAACAGTCAGCTTTTACAAAACTTTTTTCCTGTGCCAAACTCCTCCAGGGTGAAGTTGCCATCACTATCTAGTTCTGCAGGGGCTGTTTCTCTCTACATCTGACTCTTGCAGAAGATTACTCCTCCAGGATCTAGTTTCTGATTCTGTGGTATCCAGAAGCTTCCAGCAGCCAATAACTTCTACTGGCATCTCCTCCAGATGCTGTACAGTGAAGTTCCGTGGCCAAGACATCTGTCGATAAATGGCCTCTCTTAGAACCCTATCGGCAGACTACAAGTTCTAAAGTGTGGGACATCCCTGCAGATGGCTTTCTCTGGCACCTCAAATGACGTATTTAAGCAATTTCCACAAATTCAATCTCAGCAACTTGTCAGTCATCCAGTAAGCTGTGAGTGTGACTTTTCCAATGAAGTCTTGGAGTTTGGAGTGTGTGTGATTTTTCTTCAGGTGTTGTTTATGGTTGATCTTTAATCCATTATTCCTGTATTATTTGGAGTCCTCTTTTATGCTTATTAGACAGTTCCTCTTGTTCAAATCCCCTGTTAATAATTTTCAGTGTTAAGCCCTCGTTAAAATTAATCCATGTTTTCCATTTCCTGCTTGAATCCTAACTGATATGCATGGAAGTCAGCTAAAGGAGTGCTTATGGGGAAATGTATAGCTTTAAATTCTTGTAATAGAAGTTCTAAAATTAATAATCTAAACTTCCAACCCAACAAGTTAGAAAAAAATTGAGTCCAAAATAAGTATATAAAAGAAAATAAATGATACAAATCAAAGAGGAAATAAAATAGAAAACAGAAAAACAATAGAGAATATTAATGAAACATAAGTTGATTGCTTGTAAATACCAACAAAATGGATAAACTTTTAGCAAGAGCTACCAAAAATAAAAGAAGATACAAATTACTAAAATGAGTAATAAGATAGGAATGTCTCTCAGACTTCGCAGGAATTAACAGGGTATTGGGGGATATGATGAGCAACTTTGTGCAAAAACATTTAAAAATTTGGATGAAATGGGCAATTTTACAAAAAGACAAGTAAAACTGACTTAAGGAGAAACACAAAACTCAAATAGACTGATAATAAGTAAATAAATTGCATTAGTAATTTCAAAATACTTTCATAAAGAAAAGTTCAAGTTCAGAGGGCTTCATTTATTATTTCTATCAGACAACTCTGGAATAATATAACACTGATTGTACAAACACCTTTCAAAAAATAGAGGAAACACTTCCTAATTCTGTGAGCCCAGTTTTGCACTGATACCACAAGCCAAACATCTCAAGAAAATAAAATGCTATTTAAATATCCTCTATAGATATAGACACAACAAATCTCAAATAAAATATGAACAAATCAAATCAGTATCAGAATAAGATTATACATTATGACCTTGTGGAATGTATTTCCAGAACACAAGTTTGATTAACGTGTGAAAGTCAATTAATGCAGCATATCAAATTATCGGATAATTATTTCAGAGACATACAGCAAATATTTGATACAATTCAACATTCATTCATGATTTTAAAAAATAAATTCTCATCAATCTAGAAATGGAAGGGAATTTAGCCTGATAAAGGGCATCTGTGGAAAAAAAAGGAAAAAAATGTCAGCTAATATCACACATAATGTTGAAAGCATGCATGTTGTCCACTTAATAGTAGACATAGATAATCCTGTTCCCACTGTTTCTACTAGTAGATACTGGGCTGGTACAGGAAGTTTGAAGGCAAGTATAATAATTAAAGGCATCATATTGGAAAGAAAGAAGTATAACTGTCTTTGTAGATGAAATAATCTTGTTTGCAGAAAATCCAATGCAATCTACAAAGAAGGAAGATCTGATATGCACATTTAGCAAGTTTGCAGGATGCAAGGTCAACATAGTGAATTAATTACGTTTTTATAGGCTAGCAACACAAAGTCCTATAATGCAAATAAGAAAAGAATTCCATTTACAATAGCGTCAAAAATACTGAAGTAAGAACTGAACACTGAAATTACAAAACATTGTTGAGAGAAAATAAAAATGCAAATAAATGGAGAGATGATTGTGTTCAAAGATTAAAAGACTCAATTTGTTAATGGACATTTTTTCAACATTGTCCTA
Source organism: Saimiri boliviensis (assembly GCF_048565385.1). NCBI lineage: Eukaryota > Metazoa > Chordata > Mammalia > Primates > Cebidae > Saimiri > Saimiri boliviensis. The sequence goes on along the minus strand of NC_133458.1, from coordinate 5,697,327 downwards.
TAGATTCAGTGCAATTGTTATCAAAATTCTTTTAGTTGTTTTTGTGGAAACTGGCAAGCTTATTTTAAAATTTGTATGGAAGTACAAATTACCTAGGATGGCCAAAATAATTTTGTAAACAAACAGTTTTAGGGCCTCCACAGCATAATATTAATAAAGCTACAGTTGTTACAGAAAATCAGCTGCAGTTATTAAAACACGTAGCATTGGTGTGAAAATCCACACTGAGATCAATAGAACAAAACGATAAGTCTGGATGTAAGTTCTTATCTTTCTGGATAGTTAACCTTCGGCAATGATGCATTTATTATTTAATGCATAAAAAACCAGAAATTTTAAATGAATGTTTCTGAAATAATTGTACCTCCATATAAAAAAAACAGCAGAGAGAAGGCAGGCAGGCAAGAAGGCAAGAAGGCAGGGAGCGAGGGAGGGAGAAAAAAGAAGGAAATAACTGAGTCCCCTGACTCACACGAAACATTCACCAACTGATTCTATACTTCTTAACTTTGTCTAGAGTGCTTCTGTCTCCACTGCAGCCTCCTTAGAAGATATTACTTCTCACTTGTATAAACCTGAATTTCCTCATCTAATCAGTCTATGCTTCCTAAAAACATTCTGAAATTTTTGTCAGAGTGCACTTTTTGAAAACTAAATAAGATGTTTTAACCCAGTTAAGAACTTATTAATAGTCTTTGAATAAAGAGAGAGAGAAAAAAATCCCTTAACATAGCCAATAAATTCAACATAATATGGCCTCTGTATTTTCCCCAGTCTATTCTTTCTTTTTTTTTAATTTCCTAGCACTCTCCTCAAACTGAAAGAAGGCCAGTGGTTGCTCAAACTCACTATACTTCCTCTTGTTACAGAGCCTTTGCATATACTGCCTAAAAAATTCTCTCTGCCATTCAAAATTTACTTCTACTCATTATTTCACTTTAGAATCCAGTGCAGTTTCTCAAGGAAATTTTATTTGTTGCATTCCTGTAGCACCACGTGTCTCTTGCATTTCCTGTGTAGCATTTTCACATTTGCAGTTTTCTAATTCTGATAATATTTCTCTTCCATGCTAGACATAAACAGAGAGACTATTTTCATTCACCATTTTATCTCACTGCTTAGCACAGTGTTTGACAGTTAGAACATCTTCAATAAATATTTACTGAATAAATTGGTGGCTAAATAAATGGAAAATTCTTAGATTGATAAACACTAGAAACAAATATAAAACTAAAACCCCTTTTGTACTAACTCTGTATGTTCAAGAATTAAGGTTCAGACAACCTCAGAGCACTTGTCTCTGCTGTCTCACTTGGCAGTGGTAGAGATTTTGGTGACTCGGGTTTTATCTGAAATTCCCCACAGTAGCTAAGCAATGCCAAGCACACAGAAGGCCCTCGAGGAACAACTTCTGAGTTACTTGGTACATTGATGAAATTTGTTCTTTGTAACCAGATTAGGTTTTAGGATTCCCTTCTTCCTTAAGAAAAGCTAATGATGACATCTGAAATAGACAACTCTGCAGTATGCCCTGAAGGCTCAATGCCTTTTAATCAACTGGAGTCCATTGATTCCAATAATGATATCGATCCATCCCTCCTAATTCAAAAGAACCTGCAAACATGTGCTTGTTGAGAAGACTGTATCTACTTTAGCTCTATTTTCCTTTGATTAATATTAGGTGTGAAACCAAGTACATGCCTCATCCCCTGTCGGAGGAGATGGCAACTTGTTAGCAGGGCTTTTCCTTGTGCCATCCTGTGTTTGAAAAATGCTTTTTTCAATTGCAACAAAAGCAAAAATTGACAGCGGGATCTAATTAAATTAAAGAGCTTCTGCGCAGCAAAAGAAACTAGCATCAGAGTGAACAGACAACCCAGTGCTTTGGACAGGTTCCCCCCAACTTCATCTTCATATCAGGCGCCTCTCTAGTGGCTTCTGCTCATTAGATCTGATCTGTAACAGGTAATAGGGATCAACTAAATCATAGTTTTTCAAACTATGAGACATTATTCATTAATAGGTTGTAAAATCAATTCACAGTTCACAATAAGATTTTTAAATATTAAATAGAATAGTGAAGACTAGAAAGCATTAGAAAACAAGATGATTATTAAGTCTTGTATCATGTGCATATGTGTGTGTGTAGTGTGTGTGTGTGCACACATGTGCATGAGCTCATAATGTAAAATGCATGTCTTTACTCAGGTCACTAGGCATAGCTATATACCTATGTATTTTCTTCCCTCCTTAACTGCTATTTGAGGATGTTTAATGTGTTTTATTAGTTATATCCATTTCAAGTAATTAAAATCAGTTAAAATCACAGGAAACTGTAAGTAGTAACCCAAAGGCTGAGTTGACTGTGTTGTCTTATGTTTAAACGTCATATGATAAATCCCTTTTCTCAGCATAACTGTGACGGTTGCTGGAGCTGAGGGCCAAGTCTTGTGGAAGTGTCCACCACATCATAGCGCAGCATAGGAACCAGATGGAAACTTCTTTGATGATCCTTGGTGATATGATCTGGCTTTGTGTCCCCATCCAAATATCATCTTGAATTGTGATCCAAATTGTAATCCTCGTGTGTTGGGGGAGGAAACTTGTGGGAGATGATTAGATCATTGCGGGGGGGTCCCCTCATGCTGTTCTCATGATAGTGAGTGAGTTCTCATGAGATCTGATGGTTTTATAACGGTTTTTCTCACCTTCACCCTGCTCTTCTCTTCCTGCTGCCCTGTGAAGAAGGATGTACTTGCTTCCCTTTCTGCCATGATTGTAAGTTTCCTGGGCCTCTGAAGCCCTGCAGAACTAAGAGTCAGTTAAATCTCTTTCTTTTATAAATTACCCAGTCATGGGGAATTCCTATCATCAGCATGAGAATAATACCAGGTAGTGGGGTGCTTCTGTAAAGATGCCCAAAAATGTGGAAGTGACTTTGAAACTGGGTAACAGGCAGAGGTTTGAACAGTTTGGAGGGCTCAGGAGAAGACAGGAAAATGTGGAAAAATTTGTAACTCCCTAGAGACTTGTCGAATGGCTTTGAACAAAATGCTGATCATTATATGGACAATGAAGTCCAGGCTGAGTTGGTCTCAGATGGAGATGAAGAACATGTTGGGAACTAGAATGAAGGTGATTCTTGTTATGCTTTAGCAAAGAGACTGGTAGCATTTTGACCCTGCCCTAGAGATCTGTAGAACTTTGAACTTGAGAGAGATGATTTAGTGTATCTGGTGGAAGAAATTTCTAAGTAGTGAAGTGTTCAAGAGGAAGCAGAGCATAAATATTTAGAAAATTTGCAGCCTCGGCCAGGCGCAGTGGCTCAAGCTTATACTCTCAGCACTTGGGGAGGTCAAGGTGGGCAGATCATGAGGTCAGGAGATTGAGACCATCCTGGCCAACCTGGTGAAACCCTGTCTCTACTAACATGCAAAAATTATCTGGGTGTGGTGGCATATGCTTGTAATCCTAGCTACGGGAGGCTGAGGTAGGAAAATCACTTGAACCAGGGAGTCAGAGGTTGCAGTGAGCCAAGATCATACCACTGTACTCCAGCCTGGTGAAAGAGTATGACTCTGTTTAAAAGAAAAATTGCAACCTGACTATGCAATAGAAAAGAAAATCCTATTTTCTATGGAGAAATTCAAGCCTGTTGGCAGAAATTTGCATAAGTAACCAAAAGCCAAATATTAATCACCAAGATGATGGGGAAAGTGTCTCCAGGGCATGTCGGAGACCTACGCAGCAGCCCCTCCCATCACAGGCCAAGAGGCCTTGGAGGGAAAAATGATTTCGTTGGCTGGGATCAGGGCCCCCCTGCTCTATGCAGCCTCAGGACATGGTGCCGTGTGTCCCAGCTGCTTCAGCTCCAGCCATGGCTAAAAGGGGCCAAGGTACAGCTCAGACCTTTACTTTGGAGGGTGCAAGCCCCAAGCTTGGTGGCTTATGTGTGGTGTGAGTGCATAGAATTCAACAACTGAGATTGCGGAAACTCGGCCTAGATTTCAGGGGATGTATGGAAATGCCTGAATATCCAGGCAGAAGTTTGCTGCAGGGGTGGAGCCCACGTGGATAACCTCTGCTGGGGCACTGTGGAAGGCAAATGGAGAGTGGGAGCCCCCAAACAGAGTTCCCACCGAGGCACTGCCTAGTAGAGCTGTGAGAAGAGGGCCACCAGCCTCTAGACCCCAGAATGGTAATCCACTAACAGCTTGCACTGTGCCCCTGGAAAAGCCACAGACAATGCCAGCCCACGAAAGCAGCCAGAAGGGGTGCTGTCCCCTGCAAAGCCACAAGGACAGAGTTGGCCAAAGCCATGGGAGCCCACTTCTTATATCAGTGTGACCTGGATGTGAGACATGGAGGCAAAGGAGATCATTTTGGAATTTTAAGGTTTAACAAGTGCCCTATTGTATTTTGGACTTGCATGGGGCATATAGCTCCTTTGTTTTGGCCAATTTCTCCATTTGGAATGGGTATATTTACCCCATGCCTGTACCCCCATTGTATCTAGGAAGTAAATAACTTGCTTTTGATTTTACAGGCCCATAGGCAGAAAGGACTTGCCTTGTCTCAGATGAGACTTTGGACTTGGAATTTGGGTTAATGCCGAAATGAGTTAAGACTTTGGAGAACTGTTGAGAAGTCATAATTGCATTTTAAAATATGAGATTAGGGAGGGGCCAGGAGCAGAATGATATGGTCTGGCTCTGTGTCCCAACCCAATCTCATCTTGAATTGCAATCTGAATTGTAATCCCCCATGTGTTGGGGGAGGGACCTCATGGGAGGTGATTAAATCATGGGGGTGGTCCCCTCATGCTGTTCTCACGATAGTGAGTTCTCATGAGACCTAATGGTTTCATAAGAGGATTCCCCCACTTCGCTCAGCACTTCTTACTGCTGCGCTGTGAAGAGGGATGTGTTTTCTTCATCTTCCACCATGACTCTAAGTTTCCTGATGCTTCCCAGCCCTGTGGAACCATGAGTCAGTTAATCCTCTTTCCTTTATAAATTACCTAATCTTAGGTATGTCTTTATTAGCAGTATGAGAGTGGACTAGTACACTCAGCATGCTTGAAATCATTCATAATTTTGAAAATGGAAGTGGTATTCCTTCCAGGCACTGTGAGGGGCCATGCTAGGACATATCGTGTGAGAATTTGCCCTAGGTGTCTCTGAGTTCACTGTCTCGACATTCCTTCATTTTGAAGCACTCTCATTTCTGGTGCCCTGCATCTGCCTCTTCTTTGTGTTTCTAAGAATCAAAACACTGGTTAATCGGAAGCAGCTTCACCAGTGGCAGGAATAGATCTAGAAACTGATAGAAAGTTGCAGTCCAAGCCAGGCACAGTGGGTGGCTCATGCTTGTAATCCTAGCATTTTGGGAGGCTGAGGCAGGTGGATCACCTAAGGTTGGGAGTTTGAGACCAGCCTGACCAACATGGAGAAACCCTGTCTCTACTAAAAATAGGAAATTAGCCAAGCATGGTGGCGTGCACCTGTAATCCCAGCTACTCAGGAGGCTGAGGCAGGAGAATGGCTTCAACCTGGGAGGTGGAGCTTGTGGTCAGCCGAGATCGTGCCATTCATTGCACTCCACTCCAGCCTGGGCAACAGAGTAAAACTCCATCTCAAAAAAAAAAAAAAAAAAAAAAGAAAAGAAAAGAAAAAGAAAAAAGAGCATTGCAGTCCAGCTTTTTAAAATTACCTTCTGTGCCAGAAGTTGCTTATTCCTTGTAGGTGGTGCCAAGGGACATGCCAGGAAGCAAAGGAAACCAAGAGTTATTGGGCATAGGCCCTTGCATTGAAAACTGCTACAGTGATTAGTGGCTTAGACTTTGCTTATACATCTGATGTTCCTTGACCTTGGCTAATTACCACCATGGGCTTTTGAGTGATTTCAGACAAAAAACAAAATAAATATCAAAAGACAATAAAAATAATCATTTGTGAAAACACCACTGCCTCCTCATTCCCTAGAAATGAGAGGGAATTTGTATTTCTGGAGTGAGCTGATCAGCACTGGTGGCAAGTGATGGGCTAGTGACCTTAGGGAGCAGAGGAGCTGTGGAGGGGCACAGATGGACATCCTTCACTCTCCTAGGACCTCTCCAGGCAGCTCAGACCATGTCTTTGCCAGGGGACCAGACCCTCATTGAAATGACTTGTCCAAAGTAGAATCAGGCTGGTTAAAAAAAAAAACGGGACAGATGTTGGACCCCACTGGCAATCATTTGGAATCAGAGTGTGTTTTCTGTGGGTTCTTTTGTGTGTGCAGCTTCAGGTATGGGAAAAAGCAGCAGTCAATTAGAGGGTGTTCTTACGTTGATGTGACTGACTCTAAATGAGGTGAATCGAGTCCATTCTCCAGAGAACAAGCTAGGGACCTTGAAGATGGCTTATTCTCAGGAATTTGATGCAGATCTCTAAAGGAGGTGCAACTTTCTAAAGGCACTAGAAGGGGAGTAAGGTGTTGTCTCAGTTCATTAGGGCTGCTACCACAAAATGCCATAGACTGAGTGGCTAATAAACAACAGAAATTTATTTCTTCCATTTCTGGAGGCTGGGAAGTCCAAGATCAGGCAGATTTGGAATGTGGTGAGGGCTTGCTTTCTGGTTCATAGATGGTGCTATGTCACCTGATGTAAAGGATAAACAATCTCTCCCATGTGTCTTTTATCAGGGCATCAATCTCATTCACAAGGACTCCACCCTCATGGCCTAAGCACCCCTGAAGGCCTTACCTTGAAGAGGGAGACCCAGGCATCTTAGGTCAACTTCCCTTTTCCTAAGACTGTAAACTTCCCCTTCTTATTCCTAAGACTGTAAACTGAAGCCCTTTTCATGTGTAATTCCTAAGACTGTAAACCGAAGCCCTTCTCATATGTAATTCCTAAGACTGTAAACTAAGACCCTTTTCATATGTTAAGCTATGAACCTAAGATTTTTCCACGTATACTATCTAAAGTATAACCCTATATAAAGAAGAAAACTTCTTTTGTTAAGGGAGCTTGGATATTAAGCAAATATGCCACCTAGCTCCCAGCCGAATAAACTCCTTCCTCTAATATTCGGTGTCCAAGAGATCTGTTTCCCGCGGCCGCTCCTGCAACAACGTAACCTCATCACCTGAGGGCTTAGGATTTCGACATATGAATTTTGGGGGGACACCGGTCTTCAGACAACAGTAGCTGTGATGAGGCTTAGACTGAAATCCAGAATGACCTCTGTCCTCTTACCCTGTTATAAGACCCTGCATAAGGCACTGACAAGGTCTTTTGAATATTCAGCTTCTTTGACTGTGAGGTGGACAGTGGGTAGATGAAAGGGGTCTGTGCTGTAAATGGTGAGACGTTCTTTCCTACTTCACAGGGATTTTAAGTGGCGTAGACGAGGCGGCACATGGGCACACCTCATTGCATTGAGCCTCGCTGTACTGCGCTTCACAGATGCTGCATTTTTTTTCACACGTTGGAGGTCTGTGGCAGCACTGCATGGAGCAAGTCTACCAGCACCACTTTTCCAACAGCATGAGCTCACTTCATGTCTCTGTGTCACACTGAGGTCATTTTCACAATGTTTCAACTTTTTCATTATGATTACGTGTGTTATGGTGATCTGTAATCAGTGACCCTTGAAGTTACTATTGTTATTCTTTTGATGCTTCAGAAACTGTGGCAATGTATGATGGCAAACTTAATCCATCAATGCTGTGTATGTTCTGACTGTTCCACTGACCATCCATTCCCTGTCTCTCTCCCTCTCCTTGGGCCTCTCTGCTCCCTGAAGCACAATAATATTGAAATTAGCCCAATTAATAACCCTTCAATGGTCACTAAGTGTTCAAGTAAAAGGAAGAGTCACATATCGCACTTTAAATCAAAAGCTAAGATGATTAAGCTTGGTGAGGAAGGCATGTAAAATGCTGAGATGGAAAAGCTAGACCTTTTGCACCAACAGCTAGCCAAGTTGTAAATGCAAAGGAATATGTCTTGAAAGAAATGTAAAAAGTGCTACTCCAGTGAACACATGAATGATGTGAAAGTAAAACAGCCTTGCTGAGAGGGTGACAGTTTTAGTGTCTGAATAAAAGATCAAACCAGCCATGACATCCCCTTGAGCCAAAACTTAATCTAGAACAAATCCTTAACTCTCTTCAATTCTTTGGGGGCTGAGAGAGGTGAGTAGAGTGTAGGAGAAAAGTTGGAAGGTAGCATAGGGTTGGTTCATGAAGTTTAAGGGGGAAAAGCCATCTCCACAACATACAAGTGGAAGGTCAAGCAGCAAGTGCTGATGCAATGGCTGCAGCAAGTTATCCAGAGGGTCTAGCTACGATCCCTGATGAAGGTGGCTACACTAAACCATACATTTTGAATGTCAGTCAAACAGCCTTCTGGAAAAATATGCCATCTAGAACCTTCCTAGCTAGAGAGAATTCAAGGCCTGGCTTCAAAACTTCAAAAGGCAGCCTGACTCTCTTGTCAGGAGATAACGCAGCTGGTGACTTTAAGTTAAAGACAGTGCTCATGTACTATTTCAAGACTCCTAGGGCCCTTAAAATTATGCTAAATCTACACTACCTGTGCTCTACAAAGGAAAAAACAAAACCTGGATAACAGTACATTCATTTATTTTATAACATAATTTACTGAATATTTTAAGCCCACTGGTGAGACCCACAGCTCAGAAGAAAAGTTTCTTTTTAAAGCACACTGCTCATTGACAATAGACCTAGTCAGCCAAGCGCTCTGATGGAGGTGTCCAAGGCGATGAATATTGTTTTCATGCCTGCTAACACAATATCTACTCTGCAGTCCACGCATTAAAGAGAGTGATTTTTGACTTTCTTTTTTTGATTTTTGGGTCTGGGCTACATGTACAGGATGTGAAGTTTTGTTACTTAGGTAGATGTATGCCATAGTGGTTTGCTGTACCTATCAACCCCTCATCTAGTATGAAGCCCAGGATGCATAAGCTATTTTGCCCAACATTCCCCTCACCCCCCACTGCAGCCTCCAGACTGGCACCAGTGTGTGCTGTTCCCCTCCCTGTGTCCATGTGTTCTCATTGTTCACCTTCCACTTATAAGTGGGAACATGCAGTGTTTGCTTTTCTATTCCTGCCTTAGTTTTCTGAGGTTAATGGCTTCTAGCTCCATGAGGACATGATCTCATTTCTTTTTATGGCTGAATAGTATTTCATCGTGTGTCTGTGCCATATTTTCTTTATCCAGTCTATAGTTGATGGGCATTTGGGTTGCTTCCATGTCCTTGCTATTGTAAATACTACTGAAATGAACATATGTGTGCATGTATCTTTGCAATAAGATGACTTATATGCCTTTGGGTATATCTCCAGTAATGGGATTGCTGGGTCAAATGGTATTTCTGGTTCTAGATCTTTGAGAAATCACCACACTGTCTTCCACAATGGTTGAACTAACTCACATTCCCACCAACAGTGTAAAAGCATTCCTATTTCCCCATAACCTCACCAGCATCTGTTGTTTCTTGACTTCTTAATAATCACTATTCTGACTGGTGTAAAATGGTATCTCATTGTGGTTTTGATTTGCATTTCTCTAATGATCAGTGATGTTGAGCTTTTTCTCATATGTTTGTGGGCTGCATGAATGTGTTCTTTTGAGAAGTGTCTGTTCATATCCTTTGCCCACTTTTTGATGAGGTTGTTTGTTTTTTTTTCCATGTGACTTTGTTTGATTTCTTGTAGATTCTGAATATTAGGTCTCTGTCAGATGGATAGATTGCAAAAATGTCCTCCTATTCTGTATGTTGCCCGTTCATTCTGATGACAGTTTATTTTGCTGTGCAGAAGCTCTTTAGTTTAAATAGATCCCATTTATCAATTTTGCTTTTGTTGCAATTGCTTTTGGTGGTTTCATCATTAAATCTTTGCCCATGCCTATGTCTTGAATACTATTACCTAGATTTTCATCTAGGGTTTTTACAGTTTTGGGTTTTACATTTAAGTCTGTGATCCATCTTGATTTAATTTTTGTACAAGGTGTGAAGAAGGGGTCCAGTTTCAATTTTCTGCAAATGGATAGCCAGTTCTCACAGTACTGCTTATTAAATTATTAAATAGAAAATGCTCTCTCTCACCTCTCCTATTCAATATAGTATTAGAAGTTCTGGCCAGGGAAATCAGGCAAGAGAAATAATTAAAGGTAAATAATCAAATAATAGTAAGGGAGGAAGTAAAAATGTCTTTGTTTGCATATGGCATAATCCTATGTCTGGAAAACCCTATTGTCTCAGCCCAAAAGTTTCTTAAGCTGATAAGCAACTTCAGAAAAATTTCAGGATACAAAATTGATGTGCAGAAGTCACAAGCATTCATTTACACCAACAGGAAAACAGAGAGCCAAATCATGAATGAACTGCCATGGACAATTGCTACAAAGATAATAAAATATCTAGGAATACAGCTAACAAGAGATGTGAAGGATCTCTTCAAGGAGAACTACAAACCACTGCTCAAGGAAATCAGAGAGGACACAAATAAATGGAAGAATATTCCAGGCTCATGGATAGGAAGAATCAATATCATGTAAATGGCCATACTGCCCAAGTAATAGATTCAATGCTATTCCCACTAAACTACCATTGACATTCTTCTCAGAATCAGAAAAAGACTGTTTTAAAATTTATATGAAACAAGAAGAGAGCCCCTATAGCCAAGACAATCCTAAGCAAAAAGAAGAAAGCTGGAGGTATCATGCTACTGGACTTCAGACTATACTTACAAGGCAACAATAACCAAAACGGCATGGTACTGATTTTGTCTCTCAAGTCTTATTATATGAGAAGTATATTTTGTAAGGCTACAGCTGCCACAGATAGTGATTCCTCTATGGATCTGGCTGGGCAAGGTAAATTGAAAACCTTCTGGAAAAGATTTTTAGGTGAAATTAGGAAGATTTGTCATTCATGGGAAGAGGTTTAAAACAAAAAAGAGTATTACCAGGAGCCTGGAAGAAGAAGAAGTTGATTCCAAAACGGACGGATGATTTTAAGAGGTTCAAGACTTCAGTGGAGGAAATAACTGCAGACGTGAAGGAAATGGCAAGGGAATGAGAATGTGAATGGAGCCTGAAGATATCACTGAATTGCTGCAGTGCCATGGCAAAACCTGAATGGATGAGAAGTTGCTTCTTAGGGAGGAACAAAGACAGTGGCTCCCTGAGATGGAATCTACTCCTGGTGAGGATGCTGTGAACATTGCGGAAATGACAGCAAGAGATTTATTTATTATATTAACTTAGCTGATAAACCAGTGGCTGGGTTTGAGAGGATTGACTCCAATTTCAAATAAGTTCTGTTCATGTCTGTAGTGTGGGTAAAATGCTATCAAACAGCATCAAATGCTGCAGAGAAATTTTTCATGAAAGTGTAAAAATCAATCCATTTGGCAAGCTTCGTTGTTTTTTTTTTTGTTTTTTTTTTTTTTTTTTTTTGAGGCTGAGTCTTGCTCTCTTGCCTAGGCTGGAGTGCAGTGCGATCTCGGCTCACTGTAACCTCCTCCTCCCAGGGTTCAAGTGATTCTCATGCCTCAGCCTCCTGCACAGTGGAGATTACAGGCTTCCACCACCATACCAGGGTAATTTTTGTATTTTCAGTTGAGATGGGTTTTCACCATGTTGGCTAGGCTGGTCTCGAACTCTTAACCAAGTTATCCACCCACCTAGGCCTCCCAAAGTGCTAGGATTACAGGCATGAGCCACCGTGCCTGGCCTGTTGTCTTATTTTTTTAAACTGCCACAGTCACCCCACCGCACCACCCTGATCACTTAGCAGCCATAACATTGAGGCAAGACCCTCCACCAGCAAAATGACTACAACTTGCTGACGTCTAAGCTGATAGCATTTTTAGCAAGCAGAATATTTTAAAATTAAGGTAGACACCTTGTGTTTTAGACATAATGCTATTGCACACTTAATAGACTAAATTATAGTGTAAACATAACTTTTATATGCAAGAAACCAAGAAATGCACGTGCCTTGCTTTATTGCAATATTCACCGTAGTGTGTGGTCAGGAACTGAACCTGCAGTATGCTTGTACACTGTTTGGGAAGCCAAACATGTCCATGTTCCTATATTTAATTTGTCATCGTTTCATTTCTTCTGAAAACAGAGGTTTTCCTGGAAAAACTGTTATCAAATGTTTAAATGAATTCATCTTAAACCCTACAAGAAGTAATCTGCTGATGATATGAACCACCTAAAACTTTGTTCCAGTACAGCGGGATTAAGAAATAATCTCCAAATTAAACTTCATTATACAGTCTAATGTTTCTTCTTATTAAATTTTCAATTGAATAGTTGGGTTTATTAAAAATAAAAGAAAAATTGAAAATTATTTATCAGGGAAACTTCCAAATGCTTCAAGCAATTATTAATTTTAAAAAGCCATTTAAATGATGAGAATGTATTTTTTTTTAATCAGAAATGCCTATTCGCCATCATACCATAAAACTTTAATGGTGAAATATTATGTGCTTTTCATTCCATTATTGTGCAAATGAATTATGTATAGAGATATAGCTGGTGCTCCTCTCCTTATTTACATTTATGAGTAGATCTCCATGCAGATGGTGTGTTTGGTGAAGCAGGAAGGCAGAGGCCAGCAGCAAACCATAGAAGGGACTGTTTGAAGTCTGAGTTGGAAACACGGAGGAAGAATTTGACAAATGCAATGACACTTGACCACTCGGGCTCCCGACAAACAGTACCGGCCACTCACACTGCATATAATTCCAGTTAGCCATCACTGCTACAAAGCAGTGCTTAGCTGTTGTTGAACTGATCTTAGAAATAGTCTTTCCAAACAGTCCAGATATCTCCAACACCTTCCTTCTACAAATGAGATTGAGATGTGTGACCTCTTGCCTAAGTTTCCATAACCCTGCCCCTGTGTCTGTATCCTGTAACCCTGGAAGTAGTGCGTGCTTAACTGCTACTCCTGGGTCCATCTGAAACTTGGCCTCTGGAGTTCATGACAGCGGCCTGGACCAGAGCACAGAGCAGGGTAAAGAACCCAGGATCCACCAGGCATTCTGCAGCTGATCCCTGAGTCTGCCTTGCAGGGCCTGCTGGATTTTCTGCTCAAGGGGCCTGGTGCTGGATTCTCACATTGTCTCCCATCTCTGGCCCAAGTTCTCACACGTTAGTCTACCCACTCCCTGCAGGTCTCCATGGAGCCAGTGGTTTGGGAAGCTGGCTGGCCACTCTCTCTGGCTCCGTAGGATCCAGGGCTGCCCTGGCCTCTGCTCACGATGCGGAAGCCCTTTCTGCACCCATGCTTTGGTTTTAGTGCCTGGAAACAGAACCCCACATGGCTGAGCCAACACTGATGATCCTCGGTGTGACTCCCTGGCCAGGTGGATTCATCCTCTGTACCTCCCAAGCCTTCCTGCTGCCGGGTGGATTCCTGCCACGTGCTTGAGTGTGCTCTTTCTAATTCCTGAACCCCGTCTTCAGGAAAAGCCACTGCTGGCTTTTATACTCACCTTAGTGTGGCTGTCTTTGTCTTTCTCAGGTTTGTTCTGACTGCCCCCAAAACCCATCCTTTAGCAATCCGATCTACTCCCCATGTGTAGGAAGTGGCTTCATCCGTCCATGGCCTCGCCCTCCAATCTCCCTTCAGCTCTTGGGCTTGATAGACGCGTGGCCCCTGTGGACGGTGCTCTCACCCACCGAGTCGTCTGTGCTGTGGTTTCTGGGAGAGTGGCTGCACTGTGAACTCATACGAAGGGGGAGGCAGCCTTTCCTTCCGCCCTGAGTGTCCCTGTCCCTTCTCTCCCACATCAAAGTTTAGCAGAGTGCACCCCTAAACGCTTTCCCTGCTTTGCTGACCTTTCCGGCGTGTTTTGCTTTCTTTTCTCTTCCTGCTCTTCTCCGTTTGGAGGTTCTGTCTTTTGAAACCTGGCTTTCCTGGGTTCTTTTGCCAGCTGTTTTCTGGCTTGATTTGGCCAGTGGGAGACTCATGCCAGGGAACATCCCCCTCTCTCTGTTACAGGCAGGGTCTCTGGCAGTGACTCCTGCCACAGATTCCCACTCCTGCCAGGTAGTACCTCCCTCTATGACCCTGGTGTTAAGGTACTAAGCCTCCCACTAAGGTCCCAGCTCCCAAGACATGCACACTCTGCCTGGGGAGTGTCATTGCTGTGTCTTCCCTCACTTTCTTTCTTTCTTTCTTTCTTTCTTTCTTCCTTTCTTCCTTTCTTCCTTTCTTCCTTTCTTCCTTTCTTCCTTTCTTCCTTTCTTCCTTTCTTCCTTTCTTCCTTTCTTCCTTTCTTTCTTTCTTTCTTTCTTTCTTTCTTTCCTTTCTTTCTTTCTTTCTTTCTTTCTTTTTTTTCTGGAGACAGAGTCTTGCTCTATTGCCCAGGCTGGAGTGCAGTGGTGCAATCTTGGCTCACTGCAACCTCCGCCTCCCAGGTTCAAGTGATTTTCCTGCCTTCACCTCCTGAGTAGCTGGAACTACAGGCACGCACCACCATGCTTGGATAGAATCAGAAAACCACAGGATGGGAGTTAGAGCCTCTACAACCATTAATTGAGACTCGGGCTAATCTGTATAGGCAGTTCTTAATTAAAGGGAAACTCTCACCACCATCATTAATTTACATCAAATTGTCTCTCCAAACTCTTCAACTGCCCTATCCAGTCTACTAGGCTCTCTATCTGGCCTGCTCTATCCAGCCTGCCTGAGTAGGCTAGACACGGTAGCTTACACCTGTAATCCCTGCACTTTGGGAGGCCAAAGAGGGAGGATTACTTGAGACCAGGAGTTCAAGACCAGCCTGGCCAGCATGGTGAAACCCCATCTCTTCTAAGAGTATTAAAAATAGCAGGGTGTGGTGGCACACACCTGTAGTCCTAGCTACTCGGGAGGCTGAGGCAGGATAATCACTTGAACAGGGAGGCAGAGGTTGCAGTGAGCTGAGACCGCACCACTGCACTCCAGCCTGGGTGACAGAGCGAGCCTCTGTATCAAATAAAATAAAATAACAAAGAGAAAATACCTGAGCAATAAATACATAAATAATGTATAATTTATACTCTCAAATAGCTTATAAGGCATAAAATACAGACTACAGCTAAGTGACATAATTTGAGATATAGACAAAATCTACTGTAGAATGTCCTAAGCCAGAAGAAACACTGTGTGCTGAAGTTGATTGAGCATTTTTGTGGAAGGCCTAAAACTTGAAATGGATCTTGAAGAAATATTCAGTTTTAAAGCTTATTCTTACTTGAGATAGACATATGGAGAAATAGATCCATTAAAGAAAATTTGGAAAGAAGAGAAAAGATTTAAGGAGGTAAACATTTCTTAGAGTCCCCTAAGCCTTCAATACCTATACGTAACAACCAGAACAAAGTAGCCCATTATTTGGTTTATTTCATGGATCTCAACTAGAATTTATCCTCCATCAGGCACTAACAGAGTTTTGAGACATCTTAAAAATTAAGCATAATTAGGAATAAGAAAAAATTTTTTTTATTGCATTTTAGGTTTTGGGGTACATGTGAAGAACATGCAAGATTGTTGCATAGGTACACACGTGGCAGTGTGATTTGCTGCCTTCCTCCCCATCACAAAAAAATTTTAATTATAGTAACCCTTCTAATGCCAAGTAAAAACCTATTGCTTGATTTCAGCTAATTGATTTTATTCTTCTTCGCTTCCTTGTTGCCAAGGCAAAAGAGAAAAATCATTAACTTACATTTCTGCTACTTTCTGAAGACAAACTTTCTGCTTTATGTATCAGCTTTATCCTGTTACTGAATACAAGTGAGAATGCAGTTAGAAAAACCAGGTAACATAATAGACAATGCATTTAAATACACGTTTTTAAAACACGCAGACATGTTGTCCAAATGGAAGAGGGTATACCTCTCAGTGACATTAGTTGCCTGCAAAATTATTTTTACTATGTTATAATACAGCGTGTGTTCATTGTGATCTAATGTTCTGGCTTCTTCTAGCAAAAAATCATTAAATATCCATTGTACTGTCAGAATGTGTGCATTAGATAGCCCCTTTGAAATATCAGATATCTCAAATGGAACTTCACCAGGTGCTTGATTGTCATTTATCCATGTATGAATTCTCCAGCCCAGCCTGCCGCACAGAAATTCTTCGAGGTTCATTAATATAAGGGAGTCTTATATGTTAGACACCAGTCATGTATGAGGAAGAGCGGTCATTCTGATGTGTAAGACTAAAATTTAGCACAGGGAGCTGCAGGGAAATCTCCAGGACAGGAAGTAGAAGTAATGGGCTCTCACTTTCCAAACTAAAATAGTCTCCTCTATATTACAGGACACAGAAATCCAGACTGTCAAAACACGTGCTTCAGCCAAGGCAAAGTGCAAATCAAATTCTCACTAATTCCTTTTACTGAATTTACTTAGTGTGAACACGATTGTATTTTAGTGGCTCACAAGAATGAGTTATATATTAAATTCATAGCCGAACAATCTAATACATTTCCTGGGACTATTGTCTATTTCAGTCTTTTAGTATATCCAACTACAACAATTTAATTTTTATCTATTTGAGTCTGTGAAGCTTAATTCAAACTGTACTGGCTGTGAATTTTAAAATAGTTATTACAGCCAATATATTTTCTCTGAAAGGGAGAACAAATCTATGGCTTTGATAAAAAGCTGTTTATTCTTCCCTTCAACTCCAGACCAAAGGGAACACAGGGCAGGGGCAGGCATTTCTCCGTGGGAGGAGTCAGAGTGTTTTGGAACTCCTAGGGAGGGTGCTGATTGGAGGGTCATTTCTTCTCAAGAAAATGATTCACAAAGCTGCTTTATTGGGGTAGTTTGTTTAAATATTTCCTTTCTTTCTTTCTTTCAATTGCTTATGTCGTAAGAAATGAATTTGATGCAGAAACCAGGGCTATAGATACTAGCGACCACCTCCTTTATCGAGGTGGCTTTTGCTGTTGAATCTGTCTCTTTCCATCTTCCTGTGCTCTAGGAATCCTGCCTCCTCAGATGTTCCTACAAAGAAGTAAACAATCTCTGAGAAGCCTCAATGCTGAACTTTATTCTGGAGAAACAGGAAAGGCCCTATAAATAGAGCAATGCTTGAGTTTGTATCAACTGTCTGACAAATTACTATAAATTAGCTAAATTCCAAAACCATTTTCAGAAACAAAATCATCTTCAAAATTTAAAATGAGCCATCAGTATGTATTAAGATTCAGTAAACATTCTTCATATTGTTTTTATACATATTTTAAAAGTAACATGGGCAGAATAATTATGTCTGGAATATACTCACTTCTTCCCTGGGTACTGAGGTCCTAGTGATCACAGAACAAATTCTGCTAAGTGAACAATATTCTCTATTTTCTTTTATTTTAAAATGGCTAAAATATCAGTCCAGATATGTTCACAGGTACTTATTTTTGCTTAATTTATACTAGATTTTCTAAAATTTTTTTTACGAAATAAAACATAAAATTCTGCAGTAGATAAATTCGTATGCTACAGATCATTGACATTTCCACGTTATTCTATTCCACTGCAGAAAATAAATGTATCCATTAAAAATGTTAAGATATTCAAAAGTACAGTTACAAAATTTCAAAATTACATTTTTACAGTATTTGAGGGGGCTCCATTTAATTTATCAGGTTTCTTGTTTTCAAAGAAATAAATCTCGGCCCCTTCTCCTTATATGGTTTACTTTAAATTACAATTTACTAAAAGCTATAAAATCTAAAGTTATTCTTGTCATATTGGTTGTTGAAAATATTGAATAAAATGATTTGCAGCTGAGAACATTTAAAATCTAATCTTGAAGCAATTTTGAAATATACAACGCATTATTATTAATTATAGTCACCATTCCGTGCAGTAGATCACTAAGGCTTATTCCTCCTGGCTAGCCAAAATTTTGTAACCTTTGATCAACATCTCCCCTTTCCCATCCACTCCCCTCCTGCCTCTGCAAACCACCAAATGCGTAAGTGTCCTAGGTGATTGAGAGGTCAGTGAGCTTGCTTTACTCATTCCACAGTGTAAGCATACATCAAAATATTACATCCACCCCACAAATACAGCCAACTATTATTTGTCAATTAAAAATAAAATGGTTTGAAAAGACTTGCACCTGACTTTTGAGATCATGTGATCCAAATTTTGAGGATGAATTTACTACAGACTGAGTTTAATACCATGGCAGGCCCCTGAGGTTGATTTATAGTGAAATACTTCAAAGGCCCCTGCGTTTCTCCTACTGGGTTGAGGAAAGGCCCGAAGACAGAAAACGGGCGCCACTGTGCTCATGTATTTGATTGGATTCAACATCAGGTTTTTTTTTAAAACAAAATGTTGTAGTTCAGTTTCTCTCTCTTGCTCTCTTTTCATACGTACACACATGCACATTTAAACAAATTGTGCAATTTTACAATCAAAGTAGAACTTACCATAGTTTTCCTCATCAGTAAAATGTCGTTTTTACAACACTCTGTTCTACCAAAATTTGCAGTGCCACCATAACACCAAAAAATTGTGTGTGTTTAATAAGTAAATACAAAATATATAAAACTGTTGCCATTTATCTATTTGTAAAGTTGTACTGCTGTTGAAGGAATTGAAGTTTTAATAGTCATCCCTTGCTATTTTCTTACACACACACACACACACACACACACACACACACCCGAGAAGAAAATGATTACTAATTCAGAAGAATATTTCTCTGATGAAAATAAAAGCTGCTTTGCAGAATGAAACGAAAATAGTTTCTGTAACTGTGAAATCATGATTGGGGGCACGGGTCTTTGTGTCCTGTTTTCATGTGGCCAGTGGCCTCATTCTGATTTCTGAGGCTCTACACTGGGGCTCGACGCTGCCTTCCTCCTGGGGTTTGGAATCTTGCCTCTGAATCCCAAATCCGGTAGCTGGCATCTCCTAGCAGTCCCAAATCCCCAACTTAAACCACCCATTTGCTTGGGATCTGTGCAGTTCTTCTCCATTCCCCTGCTGGGATACCGTCCACTTACAGGATTTCCCTTCTGTGCTTTGCCTTTCTAAACAACCACCAACCCTCTAAGGCGCCTTTCTCTGTGATGATCGTACAGCTGCCTCCTGGCCAGCACCCCTGTCTGTCTCCCTCCCTCACCCCGTGATAAATCGAGGTGTCACCTCTCTTCTCCGTTAGCCTTATTCCGTTAAGCTAAATGTCTCCATTTCCTGCTCACCTAATATGCAATGAAAAGCTGGCATCGTTAGAGGAAGTGGTCAGGAGAAAAACTGGTTAATGATTAATTTTCGGTGTTTGAGGATAAAGGTCACCTTTTAAATCTACTCTTCACAAATGCTTTCTCTATTAACTTCACAAGTGAGAGTTCATATCCTGTCCAGAAAAGTGGGCTCCAATCATCGCCAAATAATTCTGGAAGCAAGAGATTTTCTCTAGGGGAGTTCACCTTGTCACTGGGTGATGGCGTAGGTAAGGTTCCTTAGTGTCTCTGTGGTGGGGGCCTGGCGAGTTGGCAGGACCGAGGTGAGGGGGATGTCTCTCATTCCTGACGTGAGTGTTAGAGCTGTGGCAGGATCCCAGTCTCATTGACCCGGGTGCTTGGCAGGCTTCCGGCAACGGATGAAACCAGTGAGACAGTGACCCGGCAAACAGAAGGACTTGGATTTAAGGGTGTTTCAGAGTTTAAAAAACACATTCATAAACATGTGGAAGCCTCCCACACAAGGGATAAGGCACAGTATTAGCAGCAATAAGCAAAGTCAAATCAGAGAGCAGTGGTGTTAAGACCCTGGGTCCTGGTCCAAGGCTGACTGAGGATATTATTCCAGCCCAAGCAGACTTGGAGATGGTTGGAGATTATCAGAAAGAGACACCACTCCCAAAGCAACTCACATTCCCCTGGGAGCCTCCTCTCGAGTAAAGAAGTGGAGAAGGCATTCTAGCCTGGGGTTTCTTTGAAGGGATCAGCCTGAGCAAGCTCCGAGAAGAGAGAAGCTTCTCAAAAGGGGGTTGGATCCTCCCCACTCCCAGACTGTGAGTCTCATACCTGTTATTTTTAGCAGGAAGAAAGTGGAGACCTGAGCATCAGGTAAAAGTATAAGCTGGCGCCCAGGTGAGCAGTGCAGTGTGGAGAAGAGGAAGGGGAAGACAGGGTTCTCTCCGCAGTTCTTCTGGGAGGAGAGGATGCAGTTTGGTTCAGTCTGGTGTGAGGGATGGAGCACTGAATGCAAGCAAAGGATGACGGGTATGGGCTCACAAAGGCAAATCCTCACATTTCTTTTAGACCCTAAGTGATGCTCATCGCCTGGAGGAAATAAATCCAAGAGAAACCGTGCATTCCAACCTGTGAATGCAAATATTCCCAAGCTCAAAGGCTCCTACGCTGCTCAGCATGCAACAAAACTCAGTTTCAGGAGAAGAAGGGCCCTCCTTCTGAAACTGCGGATGGAGCAATAGGAGCACCTGGATTTAGTCAGAAGAGAAAAGAGGCTTCATCTTTGGGGCGCGTCCTAACCATTGCTGAGGAAGCAAGGCATTGCCATCGCCCCATCGCACACAGGAAAGAGCAAGAAACAAATTCAGGAACAAAATAAATCTACATGAAATGCCTTCACACAGGTGACGGTTTCCCTATTTTCATCTACATGCTAATGACCCTGTCTTGTTAATGTAACGCTCTCTCAACTAGTTGTGGCAATCTAAGAGAGTAAAGCAACTAGAAATCTGAGCGTTACAGGGAGACCGAGTCTTCATTTACCAACCCCTCCACGGACTTAGCTGGGCCCCTATGGGCAGGTTACTTGACATCTTGGAAACATGCCTTCATCTCTAAAATGAATATAAGCAAAAAACAACCCATAAAAAATAGGCAAAGGACATGAAAAGACACATTTCTTTGTTGTTCTTTTTTTTGAGACTGAGTCTCACTCTGTTGCCCAGGCTGGAGTGCAATGGTGCAATCTTGGTTCACTGCAACCTCTGCCTGCCAGATTCAAGTGATTCTCCTCCCTCAGCCTCCCAGGTAGCTCGGATTATAGGCGCCTACCACCATGCCCGGCTAATTTTTGTATTTTTAGTAGAGATGGGGTTTTACCATGTTGGCCAGGCTGGTCTCAAACTTCTGACCTCAAGTGATCCACCCACCTCGGCCTCCCAAAGTGTTGGGATTACAGGCATGAGCCACAATGCCTAGCCAAAAGGACACTTTTCAAAAGAAGACATATGTGTGGACAATAAGCATATGAAAAATGCTCGGTATTGCTAATTATTAGAGAATGCAAATCAAAACCACAATGAGAAACCAGCTCGCAGAAGTCAGAATGGCTATTGTTAAAAAGTCAAAAATTAACAGACGCTGACAAGGTTGCAGAGATAAAGGAATGTTGATACAGTGCCTCGGGGAATGTAAATTAGGTCAGCCACTGTGGAAAGCAGTCTGGAGATTTGTCAAAGAACTTAAAACAGAATTACCATTCAACTCAGCAACCCTATTCTTGGGCTATACCCAAAGGACTATAAATTATTCTGTTATAAAGATACATACACAGGTATGTTCAAAGCAGCATTATTCACAACAGTAAAGACACGAAATCAACCTAAATGCCCACTAACAGTAGACTGGGTAAAGAAATGTGGTACATGTACACCATGGACTACTATGCAGCCATGAAAAAGAATAAAGTTGTATCCTTTGCAGCAACACGGATGGAGACCATTATCCTAAGTGAACCAATGCAGGAACAGAAAACCAAATAATGCATGTTCTTATTTAGAAGTGAGAGCTAAACACCGAGTACATATGGATACAAAGAAGGGAACCACAGACATTGGCGACTACTTGAGGGTGGAGGGTAGAAGGAGGGTGAGGATCAGAAAACTACCTATCAGGTACTATGCTTATCACCTGGGTGACATCAGAGCCTACTTGAGGGTGGGGGGTGGGAGGAGGGTGAGGATCAAAAACTACCTATCAGGTACTATGCTTATCACCCAAGTGACAAAATAATCTGTACATCAAACCCTGGCAACGTGCAATTTGTTTATATAACAGACCTGTACATGTACCCCTGAATCTCAATAAAAGTAAAAAAATAATGAAGACCTCTTTGGCTTGCTAGATTTAGAAAATAAAAATACGGGACACACTGTTAAATTAGTATTGTAGATAAAATACAAATCCTTTTTTGTACAACTCTGTCCCAAATATTGCATGGGGCCTAATGATACTATATATTTGTTGTTTATTTGACATTTGAATGGAATTGGGCATTCTGTGTTTAATCTGACAACCCTAACAAGGTTTCATTTATCATCCTAAATAGTTCCATCATCAAATGCCAGCATATTGTGTGGATAGAGTAAGCATTAAAATATTAATTACCATTTTCATTCTATAAAGATGACCTAGTACAAACTACCTAGGTAGTAAGTTAGGGGATTGAGGCTTGCAAAGTATATGCTGCTTACCTGAGATCATACACAGTTTTTTTATTTTTTATTTTTTATTTTTTATTTCATTAGCAATAAAACTGAGACCTCTTGCCTTGTCGCTGCTGATTTTTCTGTAGCATCTAGGTCAATAGTCCTGGTGAATGGGAAATCCCTCCATAGTGGTCCTTCAATTACGCCTTCCCCGAGCCTAATGCTGCGTTCTTACTATGAAAACGGTGGCCAGAGCAACGGCAGCCATTGGCACCTTCTGGGAGCTTGTAAAAACGCAGAGGAGCAGCCTTCATCCCTCATCAGAACGAGCATTTTAAACAGAATCCTCCAGGGATTTGTTTGCACATTAATGTTTGAGGAACTCTTTCCTGGCTCAGCCTCAGGCTGTTTCCAGCCTTTACAATACTGGTTCTTGGTCCTGGTTGTAGATTAGAATCACTTGAGCAGGTTTTAGAAAATACTGATGTTTAAACCCTACTCTGAAGATTTTGACTTCATTGGCCTTGGGGTAGGCTCTGGGAACTGGTGATTTTCTTTCAACTCCCAAGTGATTATAATATCTTTGCTTTGCACTACCGATTTAAGAAGAGTTTTCCCACCTAAGGCAAAATATACTGAAATAAATTGATGTCTCCAATGACATATATCTTCCTTTAGCATTAACAGACTGAATATATGGCCAGATATATTAAAAAAAAAAAAACAAACAAAAAAAATAGAACTCTGACCCACAATCCTCAGCAATCAGCCTGGGAGGCCAGCCCATGCTCTACAGAGACCTTATCCAACCTGCCACCCGCAGGCTGTATGTGGCCAAGGATGGCTTTGATTGCTGCCCAACACAAATTCATAAACTTTCTTAAAACATTACGAGATTCTTCTTTTTGCCTTTTTTTTTAGTTGATCAGTTATCCTTAGTGTATTTTGTGAAAGGAAAATATCTTGGAGCCCCAAAATCACTAAGCTAAAGGGAAAAGCCCAGCTGGGAACTGCTTAGGGCAAACCCGCCTCCCATTCTGTTAAAAGTCGCCCCTCTGCTCACTTAGATAAATGCATATCTGGTTGCCTCCTTTGGAGAGGCTAATCTAAAACTCAAAAGAATGCAACCATTT
Source organism: Saimiri boliviensis (assembly GCF_048565385.1). Taxonomy (NCBI): domain Eukaryota; kingdom Metazoa; phylum Chordata; class Mammalia; order Primates; family Cebidae; genus Saimiri; species Saimiri boliviensis. The sequence goes on along the minus strand of NC_133458.1, from coordinate 5,673,735 downwards.
GTCTCTTGTCTACCTACAACCTAGAAGCCCCCTCCCCATTTTGACTTGTCCTGCTTTTCCAGACCGAATCAACATTCCTCTTACATAGGTTGATTGATGTCTCACGTCCCCCTAAAATGTATAAAACAAAACTGAGTTCTGATGTCATCAGGACCTCCTGAGGCTGTGTCCTTAACCTTGGCAAAATTAACTTTCTAAATTAACTGAGACCCTGTCTCAGATTTTCAGGGTTCACGATTTCATGTGTGGCTCCAGACAATTCCTCTTCTTCCAGTGTATCCCAGGGAAGCCAAAAGACTGGACACCCCCTGACTCCAGTAACCAGTCCCGAAAGTCAGCTTGCTATCTACAGATCAGACTTACAGGCAGTCAGACCACTTTCTCCAGCAACCAGCTCAGGAACCCAAACCATAACCCTTCTAACAACTGGGTTGAAATGGCCAGGGCTTGGTTAATCACTGACAGGTTCCCAGATTTTTATTTCCACTTCTAACTTAAGACCAATCTAGAGAAGGACAAATATGGTCCCCTAACCAATTGCTCAGGATACCCTGTTTCTAATTAGCCAACCCCAGCTTCTTGATGCCAAGAGCCCCAAGCGGGGGCACCCCTTCTGCCACCATAAGGCTTTCCCACTGCCATGCCTGCCTTTGAGTCTCTGTCAATATAGGAGCGATGCTGGTTGACTCCCTTGCTACAGCAGGCGCTGAGTAAACAGCCTTTCTTGTTCTGGTTTGGTTGGTCTTTGTCCCCAGCCTGCTGCTGAAGATGAGCTGAGTGCAGGATAAGCATGTGGGTAGGAGGGAACAGACTTTCAATATGCCATGAAGATTCGATGCTTACCTTTCTACTCTTCTCAATCCTGCCTCAGCAAGCAGCAGGATCAAAGTGAGACAGACTCAGCCACTTGTCTCCTCCAGCGCCCGAGTCCCGCTCCTTTTTTCTCCTCTGTCATCTGACCTGCCCCATTCTGGCCTGTGCTTCTGAGGGTCCTTGTAGGGCATAAGCTCTGGAACTTGAATAGCTTGGTTTGAAGTGAAGCTCCATAGATGAGCTGTGCAACTTTGAGTAACAAGATGAATCACGTTGTGCCTTGGGCTCCTGGTTCCGTCTCTGGGGGCGTGGTGGGAGTGAAACGATGGGTTCCTCGGATGCACTCACTCCTGGCCAGCTCAGTAAGTCCTCTGTGAGTATAAGCACCGTTCTCATCATTCTGCAGGGGCTGTTTATTCTCCTCACTTTGTCATTCAAGCAAAGACAGTGACTCCCTTCCTGCTTGAATCAAGCATTGTATATAATGTAATTTACTAACGGTTGGAGAAAAGGTAGGGCTGTATTACTTACTTTGACTGCCATAACAAAATGCCACAGACAGGTGCCTTAAACAAATAAAATTTCTTTTCTTTCAGTTCTGGAGGTTAGAAGTTCAAGATCAGGGATCCAGCTGATTCCGTTTTGGGTGAGGGCTCTCTTCTTGGCTTTCAGGGAGTCATCTTCTTGCTGTGTTTTTATCTTACATGGTCTTGTAGGAAGAGATCAAGCTCTCTGGTGTCTCTTGTGAACACAATAATCCCATCGGATCGGGGCTTCAATCTTATGACCCCGTTTAATGTTAGTTACTTCTTACTCCAAATACAGCCACACTGGAAGTTAGAACTTTCACAAGAATTCTCTGGGAACATATATTCCAGTCTGCAACAGAGACATGCTTTAAAGAGAGAGAACGAACATAAAAGTACATATCGTCTGGGTACAGTGACTCATGCCTGTAATCCCAGCACTTTGGGAGGCCAAGGCAGGCAGATCACTTGAGGTCAGGAGTTTGAAATCAACCTGGCCAACATGGCAAAACTCCATCTCTACTAAAAATACAAAAATTAGCCAGGTGTGTGGTCTGTATCTGTAATTCCAGCTACTTGGGAGGCTGAGGCATGAGAATTGCTTAAACCCAGGAGGTGGAGGTTGCAGTGAGCTGAGCGAGTGACTGAACTCCAGCCTGGGTGACAGAGCAAGACTCTGTCTCAAAGGAAAACAAAGCCCATGTCAGGCATCCTCGTTCCAGGCTTTTTGTGGTTCTTGCTGCTGGGAGGGCCCCTGGTATCTCATTCTCTCCTCAATCCAATGCAAGCAAGACTCACACTCATTGTTTTGAGCAGCTGCTCTTGTTGCCAGAGTCCCGGGTCCCCTCGTTTCCGGCTCGGGTTGGCCCTTCACCTCTTCTGTCACCCAGGCTTTCCAGAGGCTGTTAATGCATTAATATGAGAATCGCTTCTGGCCCCGTGGGTAACTTTTACAAATCAAGGATTGCTATTCAGCTCTCCCTGTTTCAATAGCTCTTTACCTTACTCTAATCTTTTCAGGATATGAGACATCAGGCTTAGAAACCCACTGAATGGGCGGCCTGTGATCCCAGCACTTTGGGAGGCTGAGGCAGGCAGATCATGAGGTCAGGAGATGGAGACCATCCTAACACAGTGAAAACCTGTCTCTACTAGAAATACAAAAAACATTAGCTGGGCATGGTGGCACATGCCTGTAGTCCCATCTACTCAGGAGGCTATGGCAGGATAATCTGTTGAACCCAGGAGGCAGAGGCTGCGGTGAGCCAGGGTCACGCCACTGCACTCCAGCCTGGGTGACAGAGCAAGACTCTGTCTCAAACAAACAAACAAACAAAACACGCTGAATGATTATCACCTTCATTTGTTCAGACCTGTTCAGTGAGCTCCCACTGTGTGCCAGGCATCATGCTGACTGACGGGAGTCATGGCAGTGAGTAGAAGGGACACCCGTTCTCATGCAGTGGACACTTGTGGAAGAGAAGAAAGCTGCCTAGACCAGGGGTCAGGGAAGACGTATAAGGGAAATGACCTGTGAGCTGAGGTCCAAATCATGAATTAAAGTTTTCTTGGTTAAATGTATGTGTGTGGGGATCCCTGGATGGAAGGAGTAAGAAATTAGAGAGACCATTCTGGAGGGAAAGACCACGTGGAGAAAGATGCATGATTAGAAGGAAATAAAACATCAGAACTTTATAGTTATATTAGTCAAGGTTCAACAAGGAAAACAGAAACTACCCGTAGTTCTTAAACCAGAAGAAATTTGGGAGGAAATTGCTTACGTTGATAAAGGGAAATCTAAGAAACCGAGGAAGTGAACTTATGATGCAAAACAGATTAGCAACCACAGGCAGCTGCTCCTAAACTCAAGTTCTTAAGTGTCAGAGGTTTTTTGCTCTTCAAAGGTACACCATAAGAAAATTTAAACACAAGTTACAGGCTGTTAGGTAGTATTTGCAAATCATATCTCTGATAAGGGATTGATATACCAAATACATAAAGAACACATATATTATTATAAACAACAATAATAATAACAAGCAACTTGACTTAAAAATGGGCAAAAGACTTGAGTGACATTTTATCAAAGAAGATATACAAATGGTTACTAAGCACTTAGAAATGTGTTAAACAGCAATAAACATTAAAGAAATGAAATTAAAACCACTTCACACACACTAAAGATGTCTATAATTTTTAAAAAGATGCACAATACAAAGTTGACACTTCTAGGATTTGAAAACCTGGAACCTGGGCTGGGCGCAGTGACTTATGCCTGTAACTCCAGAACACTGGGAGGCGAAGGCAGGTGTAGCACGTGCGGTCAGGAGTTCGAGACTAGTCTGGCCGACACGATGAAACTCTGTCTCTACTAAAAATACAAAAAATTAGCTGTGTGGTGGCAGGCACTTGTAACCCCAGCTACTCGGGAGGCTGAAGCAGGAGAATCGCTTGAACCCAGGAGATGGAGGTTGCAGTGAGCCGAGATCATGTCATTGCACACCAGCCTGGGCAACGAGAGTGAAACTCCATCTCAAGAAAAAAAAGAAGAAAACCCGGACCCTCGTACATTGCTAGTGACAATGTCAAATGAAACAGCCACTGTGTTTGGCAGTTTCTTTAAAAGGTAAATATAAGATTCCCATAAGAACTTGTTATTATACTTCTAGGAATCTACTTGAGGGAAATAAAAACACATATCCTGAAAGAGACTTGTATGTGAATGTTCATGGCAGCATTCTTAAAGGCAGTCCAAACTGGAAACAACCCACATGTCTGTCACCTGGTGAATTCAGAGTCTGGTATCTCCATGCAATGTATTATTATTCAGCAATAACAGAAGAGTTACTGACACCTGCTACACCGTGGACAGACCTCCAGAACATGCTAAGTGAAGTGAGCCAGACACAAAGAATCCTTACTCAGTAGAAGGTTATGGAGCCAGAGGGCAGACTGGTGATTGTCTGAGGCAGGTGATGGAAGCATTGGCTGACTGCAAATAGGGTGATGGGAAGTTTTTGGGGTGATGGAAATGCTGCAAACGGGATCGTAGGGATGACTCAGCTGCACACATTTACTGGAGATCACTGGATTGTGCCCTTACAGTGGGTGGAGTGGGGTTAAATTATATCCCAAAACAGTTGTGAAAAAATGCACATAGACCAGTCTGACCAACACGGTGAAACCCCATCTCTAACAAAAATACAAAAATTAGCTGGGCATGGTGGCGCGTGCTTGTAGTCCCAGCTACTCGGGAGGCTGGGGCAGGATAATCGCTTGAACCTGGGAGGCAGAGGTTGCAGTGAGCCGAGATCGTGCCACTGCACTCCAGCCTGGTTGACAAAGCCAGACTTCCATCTAAAAAAAAAATGCAAATAGGGGCTGGGCATGGTGGCCCACACCCATAATCTCAGTCATTTGGGAGGCTGAGGTGAGTGGATCACCTGAGGTCAGGAGTTCGAGACCAGCCTAGCCAATATGGTGAAACCCCGTCTCTACTAAAAATACTAAAATTAGCTAGTCATGGTGGCAGGTGCCTGTAATCCCAGATACTCGGGAGGCTGAGGGAGGAGAATCACTCGAACCCCGGAGGCAGAGGTTTCAGTGAGCCAAGATCACACCACTCCACTCCATCCTGGGCCACAAGAGCAAGACTCTATCTCAAAAAAAATAAAAAAAAGTTGCATATAATATATCTTGTTGCAATAACATAGACTCCACTTCTTCCATCAACATAGCTACGTTTTCTCTCCTGTTCTAGCTCTCCCATTCTGTGAGTTGCTCCTGAAGCTTTTCCACTCATTCCTGGACAGCTTTGTTGTTCCATTTCTAGTTAAGTTCACAGGTACTAAATACCTCATTAGAACATGATGTTCTTCATTCTGAAAACTGCTTTCCTTCAAGCAATTATCAAGCACGCTCGTCAAGGCCACCCTTCATGCCAGCTGGCTACGAATCTCTGTGCGCCCTTGGACCATCCATCACTGAGGAGCAATGTCTGCCTCGTGCTCCTGCGTTCGCTGCTTTATAAAGCAAAGGGGAATCGGAGTCCTGTGCCTGCCTCCCTGTCCCCAATGCTTGTGCTCAGAGCCGCTTTTCTGACTCAGAGCTAATATAAACCTGACCTCACTCCTCCCTCTGCAATTTGAAACAGAAGAACAAGGACAGCACAGAACCTTTTAATGGGTTTCAAATCTCCAACAGGATTCTGCACAGACAAATGGTCCACAGATCATCACGAAGTAAAACAGGAGGCAAGAGAAAAGACGAAAGAAAAAAACTGGCAAAGCCTGTCTCTGGGCTTATGCTCAGGAGCAGCTCAAACGTTTTCTTTCCTTTCTTTTGTATAAAAGAAGAGAAATGTTCTTTCCATGCTTGAGCCTATCAGGGTGAGATCTGTTATCTTTATTTTCAAATATTCGGCCAAAACCAACAAATCAAAGAAATTAACAAACAGAAAAAAAAATACTCATCCTCTCCGCCTCCCAGCCACACCCTCCAAAAGATAAAAATAATCTTGAACTCTGGCCCACAAATGAGGTAAACACAAACATTTTAGTTTTGACTCTGCTACTGTGTGACCTTAGGCAAGACCCAAAGACTGAACAGAGACTCATTTTTATCCAAGAATCTCCTAGGAAAGAGGGAATTGTCTTCTTAGTTACATGAAACTGAACTCCGACAGTAGATCTAGTGAATGTTGAAAAAAATAATTTCAACATACTGTGATTAATGTCATATTTCCTAACCCACTGAAAAGGAACTAGATGTTGGTATTCAAAAAATGAGTAGAATAATTTATTCTCTTTTATTAATTACTTAGTATTCTGACACCTAGGAGCAGGCATAGGTAAAAGTATATAGACACAATTATAAATAATTTATCACACAAAATATGATTAAGGAGAGAAAAGATGCAGTGGTCGTTATGCTGAAACCACAGGAGTGAGAAGAATTGTCTTGGGCCCTCCTTGAAGTCTGTTCGGTTTCACCAATTTAAGAATTTCAAGTGGAGCTTGATTTGCTTGGCAGACAAGCTGGCTTGGGTCCATCGGGAGCCTGGGCGTGGGAGGAACGTGCATGCCAGTGTGAGTGCCAGTGGAAGGAGGGGTGAGCAGGACTGTCCGCGCTGGAAAGCCCTCTTCCCACCCCTCCCGGAGCTGCCGTGACCGGGTCCCGCAGATAGACAGCTGGTATAACAGAAACGTGTTTTTTCAGAGTCCTAGAAGCTGAAAGTCCAAGATCGAGACATCGGTTTCTCCCGGGCCTCGCTGCTGGTTTGCAGAAGGCCGTCCTCTCTCTGAGTCTTCACGTGGCCGTTCCTCCGTGTGTGCCCGTGTCCTCATCTTTGTCCTATCATGACAGCAGTCAGGTCGGATGAGGGCCCATCCCTATGGCCTCATTGTGTTTCAGCTACTCTTTAAAAGACCGTGTCTGTGTGTACAATCCCACTCTGAGGTGCTGGGGGCTGGGGCTTCAGCACATGCATTTTGGGTAGACAAACCATTCGTGGCATAACGGGGCCTTTCTCACACACCTGTGATGAGAGCCTCGATGGCTCTTCAGTCAGAGCTGATCACCCAGGTGCCCTCGTCTCTGCCCTCCCTGGCTGTGCTGTGACCCCGGCATGGCCTCGGGAGACCTTGGCAGAGCTCCCTACAGCAGCCACCTCTGTGCTAAGAGAGGGTGGGAGCCGAGTGCCAGGGAGCAAGACAGGGAGAAATGAATTGAACAGCCTCAAGGTCTGCTTGCCAAAGGCAGGCCCCGTGCCTTGAAACGGAGCATTCCTTTCCTTTTAAGCCTGTTCTTGGTCTCCCCAGCCCACCTTTGCAGAGACCAGGGGCTGAGGCCAGCGGGGTGGCGTTTGTTTTGGTGACCGTGTTTATGTTCTCACTTCAGGCAGCTGACAGGGACACTCTGCTAAGGAGAGCTTTGCCTGTTAGGGAGATGCTGTTTATGCAATTTCCGAAGAAAAAGAACAGTTGCCTGTGTACTAGGTGTTCACAGGGAGGGAGGGAGCTTTTTGGAGCTTCTCCAAGGAGGAGGTGGAGGGAGAGAAGTTGTGGCTGGTCCTGTAGATCTGTTTATGAATCATCTGCCCAGGCACAGCCCCGTCGTACAAGGTCACATCCTAGAATGACAGAGAAAGGAGTGGGAAGATGCCATCCTGGTTCTCGGTGCGTTTAGAGACCAACAGTAGTCAAAGGTTAAACAAAGTCACATTAAAAGTCCCCAGGAGGAAGCATTCAAATAGCAAAAAAAACAAAGTTAGGAAATGTCAAATGTAAATTAATACATGATTTCACCCTTTGGCTTATTATTTCCTCAGATCCTACTAGGGTGGTGTTCCAGTTTCATGTTTTTGGGGGAACACTTTTTTCCTAGAGAACCCCTCTAGTGCCTTCTGATGAACCATGTGGCAAATCTGAGGAAGCCACCATTCTGACTTAGTGAAACAGAATCACAAAGATGGCTGGCGTTGCAGACCTGCAGAGGCCCTGTCATCTGAGAAGGTCTTTGGCCCTCACTTTCAGTGCTCCTGCTCCAGGGTGTCTCCCAACTTGAGCTTCTGGAGCAGCAACTCCATCCACAGCCTCAGCTGCGCCCTGGTGGGGGAGCTCTGCTGTAGACATGGTGGCCTCCCTGGCCAGCCCACGCAAATTGGAGCTGAGCTGAGGGCCACCCTCTGCACTTGGTCTCAGTCCACATGGCCCTGACGGTTCAGAAGGTGACTTGGAGTAGGATATAACTTCTTTTCAATGAAATGGCATAGACTATAACTTAATAAGGCATTGCTTCGAGAACTAGCTAGTTTCCCTGTTGGGGAAGGTGGCACAGTGTTCAGGCAGAACCATCCTATTTAGATTGCAATTTGTGAAATATTTTTTACAAGGTTAGTCCTCCATGCCCACTGTTTGCATGCTGGGTGTGGACTTGGGAGTAGAAGGATGGAATTGACAGTGGCAGGTACAGCGCCTGTGCACACCGAGACCCTGTGAGAATGTGGTTTGAATATCCAAGATACCAATGTTATTTCACCGATGAGACATGGGAGCCTTGGTGAGTACTGATCCCAAATGAAAGAAACTAGCGTGTCTTCCTGGCGGAATGCCTCACTCCACCCTCCAGGTCCTCAGAGCACTTTCTCCACAGCACTGTGTGCCCCAGGCACGATGCAGTCACAGACCTCTCTCTAGGGGCACCGCCTCTCAGGACGCAGAGAAGGGGTGAGGGGTACCAGTGCTGCTGTTGGTCACACGTGGGGCCCAGTCTCAACCTTGCAACTATTATCTCTGCAATCCTGGGCAGGCTCCTTAGTTCCTCTGATTTTTGGTCTTCTCATTTGTTGTTAATGAAATAATACATAATAACAGTAATAATAATAATAGTAACTCTCCCTCAGCGTCGTTATGAGGATTAAACAAGATGAGGCATGCACAAAATTTGACTCAGTAAGTGCTGTATAATTGCTATGAATATCCTTCAGGCTAAACTGGACATCCTTACGGTTAAAAAAAGACTCACAAAAAAAACAGAAAACAGCACTTTGCTCATATCCCTAGTGTCCAGCAGAGTGAGTGTTACGTAGTAAATGTTCAGTAAATAACAGTTGAAAAGATGAATAAACAAATATATTCATTGGAAATCAGATTCCACAGATATATGCACGTTTGGTCTTTTTAATAAAATAATGTTAACACAGAATAGTTCATTTAAAAAGAGTTTTAACAGGGAAAGAAAGGGAACATTACAGCCAGAGATTCTAGTGGAAGAAAGTTCCTTCATTTATAAGTAATACTTAGTTCTAAACTCTATGGCAACCAACATATGTCTCATATATATTTATTTGGGCTGCACCCGAGATGAAAAATCAAGAGAGCAGGAGAACATAGTGGTAAATAGTATAGATTTTGGAGCCAGCCTGCTTGAGTTCAAATCCCAGCTCCGCCACTTTCTAGTAGTCTTGACATTCGCCACTTAACCCATCACGCTGGTGTCGTCATTTTCCTATCTGTGCATATCCCATAGGATTATGAAAATTAAATAGGTTAATTTGTATAAATTACTTTTATACTGCGTACTGCGTATCAGCTACTATTCTAATGTTAACTGTTATAATCTTGAGTATTTTTTGCTTTCCATTATATATGGATATTTATTCATCATCTCAAAGATGCATAAAAAAGACCCGTGGAGGTCTTTTGCTGTGGGATTTAAACCACAAACTAAATTAACCTCCAGGATTACAATCATGTTGGTAGCTGAGATGTGTACCAGTGAAACGATAAGAGAACCCGGAAGTCTTGTGCTAAACGCTGAAGAACCTCCCCACCCCTGACGACATAGACTGGGAACTCAGGACATGGGAAAGGTCGAGCCGTGGCTCCCCACGGATGAGTGGGATCTGCCCAGGATGAGAGCCCCTGGCTCGGATGGTGCAGAGAGGGTGGTGGGGCAGATAGGCAAAGCTGTGGAGGTGGGACCCACAAAGAATATAACTGGGGTGTGGGAGGGAATAGAGAAGTCCTACTGCGGTGGGGGCTTCGTGCAGGACAGAAACAGGATGAATGGCTGAGTGGGAGCTCGTCTGCCGTGGAAGCCCTGACAGAAGGCCTGGCATGGGGAAAGCACAGCCTGCTGAGTGTGTGACCTCACTTGACATGAATACTGCCTGGGGAATTCCGGAGACAGATAAGCCCCCATTTGACCTTGGAGTGCAATCCAGAGCCATGGCAGGGCCACAATCGCATGTGACGCTCCTGCTGTCACAGACCCAGGGCCTCTTCTCACTCCAGCTCTGCATGTGAATGTGCTGGGTTGTTCCCTGTGTCCCCGAAACCCAGCTCATCGCATCCAGCATGGAGAATCAGGTCGACTCTCCCTTTTCCAAAACGCTTTTTGAATTTTGGAACATCTGCGTTTGGGACAGCAGGTCTAAATGGAAAATCCATTAATGTTTCAAATACACCTTAAACACATTGCCTGAAAGGACATTTTGATAATATTTTTAGTCCATAGAAAGTTTTAAGTGTATTTTTACTGAGACCCATGACATGAAGTCAGATGTGAAATTTTCAATTGTGTCATCATGTTGGTCCTCAGAAAGTTGTGGCTTTGAGGAATTTTGAATTTCAAATTTCTGTATTAGGGATACTCAACCTGTACTCAATTCACTGGATTAATCCAAGGATGGAGAAGGATAGAGCTAGAGAATTAAGGTGGTTGGGGCTGGAAAGGAGTGAAGAGGCTCCCACTTGTAGGGTAGACAAGGGCCTAAGCTGGAAGGCTTGGGAGTCAGTGGCTGACACCCTTTGCTTCTTTTAGGATGGGATCACTTTGCCTTCCTTTTCCTGTACTCAAGCCACACTGCCCCTGCTATCTTAGGACATTCTTACATTGCTATGAAGAAATACCTGAGACTAGGTAATTTATAAAGAAAGGATGTTTAATTGGCTCACGGTTCTGCAGGCTGTATGGAAAGCATGACACCAGCATCTGCTTCTGGGAAAGAGGAAAGAAACATGAAAAGCAGCTTAACAATCAAAGGCAGGTTTATTTTGGAGACTAAACCTGAGAGGGGCTTCTGGCCAATTTCAGTCAGGAGCATTCTCTCTTACAGTCTAAGGGTATTTAAGGGTTTAGGAAGTGGGGAACTTATCACAGGCTTAGAATGTTTCTATGTGAGAGAAGGTTTATTGCAGAATTGGCATATTTTTGGTGTGGAGGGGAGTTTACCTTAGGGTTGGAATGTTTCTGGTTATGCTGACATTGGTCATTAGGCTGATCTTTTGGGGCTGGGTTTAGGTAGTTTTTTAATCAAGGGGAACTTAAAATGGTGGTGTTTGTCTAAGATGGTGATGCGTCTGCTCTGTCACTCAGGAAGCTTCCAGTCATGGCAGAAGGTGAAGTTGGGGCAGGCTGGGAACAGGAGCCACAGGGAGAGGCGGGGCTGCCACACACTTTTAAATGGCCAGATCTTGCAAGAACTCACCCACTATTGAGAGGACAGTGCCAAGAGGGATGATGTTAAGCCATTCATGAGAAACTGCCCCAATGACCCAATGACCTCCCACCAGGTCTCACTTCCAACACTGGGGATTATATTTCAATATGAGGTTTGGGCGGAGACAAAAATCCAAGCTATAACACCTGACTGATACACCTCCAGCTTCTCCAGTGGGGCTTTTCTGAGAAGAGGCACCATTGGAAAGAATTTGTCATCCGGCCTAGAAGAATATGAGTCACGGCCCCTCTCCGTGAAATGTTATGGGAGTGTTTCCCAAACTCTGGGGAGAAGGCACCTTCCCTCCCCCTTTTTTTAGGCCAAAAGAAGTTACCAACAGCTTATGAAGGAGTTCGGTCCAAACGACTTACCAAACCCTTATGACTTAATAGCTTAATACTTAACTTCTTAGAGGAATACATTAATCTAAATAGTTTTGTATTAGTCCTTGTCATAATCACTTTCCCGTGCAGTGCTGGCGCTGCACGGTGGAGGTAAATTGGGCTCTCATTTCCTCTTCCACGTTGGTTTCCATGTGGTGTTTTTTGTTTTTTGTTTTAATCACAGCAGCCACCAAAACCCAGCTTTGCAAAGATAAGGCAGTGCCGTCTGCTGCTGGGGTGTCTGTTACAGAGTGAGCCGTGCGTGTTGTATAGCAGGGGTGCAGGATTGTCATATTTCCCTTGAGTATTTAAGGCCTCCAGAGGGACCCCTATGAATTCCCACAAGCCCCGAGTACATGGATGCATGTCTGGGACCCCCAGGATCAGGGGCAGCCCTGGGTCAAAATGGAGAGGTGGGTTTGCTGATCCCAGGCATCCCCCTCGGCGCTGCCTCGGGTATCCATGGCTGTTGTGGCTCAGGGCACCCACTGTGGCACCTGGCTCAGCCACAGAATCACTAATCCAAGTTCAACCCCTCGCCCATGGAACAGAGGTCTCCTTGAAACAACTCTCGCAGAGGGTCCACGATGTCTTCCCTCGAGGGAAGAGTTTTACTTGGCTGCGCATTTCATGGTTCCGGTATGGCTGGCTGCAGTTGCCCAGCCCTGGCCTTGCTTCTGGTCGTGACTGTTACCCACAGGAAGCGTCCCCTTTCCTTCCAAAAGCCCCTTCCCTGACAGTCCCTCTGTGAATGACGCTTGCTGAAGGTGGAGCCTCTGTCTGGTCGCCCCTCAAGTCACACGGAGGTGTGCATCTCCTAGTCTTCTAGGACATACTTCTCCTTTCATCCGTCTGTTTATTCTTGTTTCCTTGATCTTAGCTTTTCAGGACCAAGAACATGAGCCTTCCAGATGTGTGTTCCTTCACATTCACATTTCTCAGCAAGAGGTAGAGACAAGCCCAGAGCGGCACCCTCCCCAGGCCCCTTTGGGAAGATGGTCACCCACGGGCCAGGGCTCTTGAGACTGACTGGGGTGGCAGCCCTGGCGGTGAAGCCCGTCAAGGCCCCAGAGGCAAGACCCCAGAGACGACCTTCCTCGCCGATTGAATTGGTCCCACTCATCAGAGCTGAAATGCACTTTAACGGGCATTCGACACCTCTCCACGCTCCCCGTAGAAACTGTGGGCTCAGCATTGGGCTGCAGGGTGTTACCGGGCCACGAACACAGCTTGAGATTTAGCTCCTTTCCTGAACGTTTATTGTCTAATCATGGAGCCTGACACATGAATCTAACAGCAGACATGTTGGGAGCGTGCAGGTGCCTGCTAATCAGAAAAGCAAGACGCACAGTCGTCAGCACGCAAAGCTCTCCCAGCGCAGAGGCTTCCGGGGGTATTAGGATAGATTTCACACTAAGGGGACTCTGGGCTTGGCCTTGAACACAGGTGATTTGGGGGAAAGGATTAAGGATTGCTGGAAGAGAACAATATAATAGAAATTCCCAAATAGAACGAACACAAACGTTCTGCAGAAGGAGCAGAGCTCAGGGTGTTACTTAAGACAGGGAAGTATGAAGGGTGGACAGACATCAAGGGCCTTGGAAGGCAGGTGGGGCATGGAGACCAGGTGTCACCACGAGCTGGTGCGCCTGGGACGGAGGCTGGAGGAGCTCCATGTTCCTGTCGCTGGTTTGTTCCGACTGCCCACGCCTCGGCTCGATGCCTCCTTGTAAGCTTGTTTTGCAAAGTGTTATACTAATTACCACCTGTGAGTCCATCTGTGTACCCACAAAGGCCTGCAGCCTCTGACACCCGCTCCCCCCCACCCCCCCACAACAGGAGTGCAGGCCACAGCCTGTTACCAAGGGCTGGAGCCAGGAGACTCTCCACCTGGGAGCTGCGTCGCTATGAGGCCAGATCGGGGCAGAAAGTAGAGCAGCAGGTCCCGTTTCAGCTGCTCCCACTTGGTCACGTTCGTTCACATGCACACACAACATACAACACACACACTGCACACAGCAAGCACTACACACCACATGCTAGATACACACCAAACAACACACAGCACACTACACACACAGCATGCTACAGACACAACACACTCCACACACACAACACACTACACATACTAACCAGTCTATTGTGTACCACACACAGAACATGCTACACATATGACATGCTTCACACACACACTACACACACTGAACACAACACTATCCCCACACACTACACCCACTGAACACACATCATATACACACTACACAAGCAGCATGCACACATAGCCCTTCATGTTGCTTTGCACAGAGTCTGTTTTCCTGCACGTCTAGGCTTAGCAGACACCTAATTTAGGACTTCAGCCAGGTGTCTGAAGCTAATCTGATAAAGTTGAATATGCAATAGCATTTTCTTAAACATTTTCATTTCCACTGGGGCTTTTTATGCTGTCTTGGGCTCTCTTTCCCTTCTTCAGCTTTGCCCACATCACAGAGAAATTCACATTCTGATCAAGTGCAGTGGCTCACTCCTGTAATTCCAGCACTTTGGGAGGCTGAGGCAGGTGGATCACCAGAGCTCCAGAGTTCAAGACCAGCTTGGGCAACATGGCAAATCCCTGTCTCTACAAAAAAAAAAAATTCGCCTGGCATGGTGGTGCACACCTGTGGTACCAGCTACTTGGGAGGCTGAGGTTGGGGGATCACTTGAGCCCGAGAGGTGGAGGATGCCATGAGAGGAGACTGTGCCACTGCACTCCAGCCTGGGCAACAGAGTGAGACCCCATAAAAACGTTAACATTTTCTTGGTACAAGTGTTGCTTGTTATCCCTCCTCTTTTGTCCTACTGAGGAAATAAAAACAGATATGAAATACAATGAACACAGAGTGTAACTCATCAACACCACCCACTCCAACATACTTCATTTTCCCATGGGATTTTTAGTTATGTGAAAGCAATTTCCATCCAATATTTGGGGAGAAAATATTACTCCAGCGAAGCAGCACAGATGCGGGTGTCTTATACTGAGAATGTGCTGCCTCTTTGGGGAAGTAATTTGAGTACACATTGAATAGGAAGTCTGTTCTGGGGATTCTTATTTATTGCTTCTCTGGTGAAACCCACCTGAATCCCGCTCCTTCTCAAGTCTTCTCCATCTCAGTAAACAGGACCTCCAGCCCCCACTGTTCAAGCCAGAAACCTGAGCATCCCCCTTGCCCCATTCCCCCTCAGTATCTGCATCTGACAGCCAGCCATAAATCCACCTCGACTATTCTTTCAAAGAATTCCAAGTGCATCTACTTTTTAGACATCTTACTGAGAAGTGATGGATGGGGAACACGTACTGGGGAGCTGGAAGCCCTGCCAGGTGACTTGTCTAAACAGGACAGTGAACCTGAGACTGAAATGGGGAAACGTTCCTCAACTCCAGGCTCTGCACAGATGGCTGAGCTGTCTTTGGAAGACTAAAAATGTTTTATTTTCCAAAGATGATTGCAAAACAATGAGAATTAATACTATAATTTTATTATTTCTTAATTTTTCAGTAAATGTTTTAATATAAAGCTTGAGGGTTTCACCCGTTTGATACCGTGTTACATGTGATTGGTATAAAATAATCATGCTTTGTGCAGCCCTAGAACATAGTACGAATGCAAATGTTTGCTGACTGACTGAATGAAGATGGAATTAGCGAATGGATAACAGAATGATTGACTGGTGGTGAGGAGCTTACATTTCTAAATGTTGACAATAGCCCTCTGATCAGTTGCCTTGCAGTCACAAGAGTCAGGAACAGTAGTACCAGTGTTAATATTTTATTCATTTCTTGGAAGCTATTAATCAAAAAATGGGAAACAGTCAGGGATGTTGCAGCTCCATAAGGGAGAAATACACATTAAGAGATGTCATTTAGTGACATAGATGGTTAAATACCTAAAGACTATATTTGATCATTCAGCCAAGAAATATTGATTGAATGGTCACTCTGCATTAGGCACAGAATTAGGGCTGGGATGGAGCAGTAAAAAAGCAAGCCAAAATCTGCCTGCATTAGGGGGCTTATGTTCTACCGGGAGACACAGGCAATATGCCGCAAACATAAAAGGATTATATATATAATGTGTGCAGAGCAGTGTATGTATCTCTGTGTGCATACATATGTGTACATACATTTCACATATATGTGCACATATTTAAAATGTCATATGTTAGAAGGTGATAAATGACATGGGATAAGTGACTGAAGGAAGGGAATGGGTGATCAGGAGCTCCTGCATAGGGATCAGGGGAGGTTGCAGTTTGGAACTGGGCATCGGGGAAGATGTCACCAGAAGCTGTTACCTCAGCAAGCACTTGAAGAAGGGGAGAGAGAGCCACATGGACATCTCTGGCAGAGTGTCTTAGGCCGAGGGAATCGCTAGCTCAAGGGTCCCGGGGTAGGACATACCTGGAGTGGCTGAGGAAGAGGGAGAACAGCTTCTCCCAGGAAGAGCCAGCCAGCCTGGGCCACTGAGTTTGCTCAAGGCCATGGGAGCCTCATGGAGACAGAGATGGTGATGGGCACTTTGCTGATTCAGAGGAGAGTGAGCAAAGACGAGTTTGCTTCTCTAGGGTTTTCAGAAGAAACGTTTCTGGTTATAGCTGACAATATGAACTTTTGGGTGTCTCCCAACTGCTGTAAAAGAGAGACTTGTATGAGTTAGAGTTTTCTGGGGAAACTGTCTATCTGTCTATCATCTGTCTCCATCATTTATCTATCTCTATCATCTATCATCTATCTATAGATATATATATTCTGTGTATGTGTATAGTAGATATGCATGTTTTGTTTATATATATATACACACACACATGAATATATATATGTATAATCTATTCTATATATTAAGAGATTTATTATAAGGAATTTGCTCACAAATTTTGGAGGCTGAGATGTCCCCAGACCTGCAATTGGAAAGATGAGGACCCATGAGAAATGATGATGTCATTCCAGGCTGAGTCCAAAGGCCATAGAACCAGGAGAACCTATGGTCTAAGTTTTAATCTGAAAGCCAGCAGGCTAGATACCCAAGAGTCAAGGTTCAGTTCAAGTCCAAAAGCAAGAAAGGGCCGATATCCCAGCTCCAATGGTCAGGCAGGAGGCACTCCTCTTCCTCTGGAGAAGGCTGCCATTTTGGTTCTGTTTAGACCTCCAAGTGATTGGATGAGACCCACCTACATCAGGGGGCCCCCTGCTTTACTCAACCCATCACTTCACATGCTGATCGCACCCAGCATCATCCTCACAGACAGACCCAGGGTGACGTTAGACTAAGCATGTGGGACCCCATGTCCTAGTCATAGTTGACACATAAAATTAACCATCTCTACTCTCCATCTTTTTTTTTTTTTTTTTTTGAGACAAGAGTTTCGCTCTTATTACCCAGGCTGGAGTGCAATGGCGCAATCTCGGCTCACTGCAACCTCTGCCTCCTGAGTTCAGGCAATTCTCCTGCCTCAGCCTCCTGAGTAGCTGGGATTACAGGCATGCGCTACCATGCCCAGCTAATTTTTTGTATTTTTAGTAGAGACGGGATTTCACCATGTTGA